>NC_141687.1:2105849282-2106449282 GCF_964263255.1 Lissotriton vulgaris
GGTGAAACACGACCTCTCCCATATCAGTCCAGGGGGCAGCAGTGGTTGCTGCATGTCGGCTCTCAGAGGGAATACACATGTCTTACCCCAGTTAACCATGAGGCCCGAAAGTGCCCCAAAGTCTGTCAGCAGGGTCACCGCTCCTTGAAGTGCCACAGTCGTGTCTTCCAGGAACAGGAGCAGATCATGTGATGTGGTCCCCCACTACATAATATGCCGCCATAGGGCTCCCCTGTTCTGGCACGGGCCGCTAGAGGTTCGATTGCCAGTGCGAACAGCAGAGGCGAGAGTGAACAGCCCTGTCTCGTGCCCCTTTGCACCGGATATTGCGCCTAAATAACAGGCCCCAGTCGCACCCTAGCCGTCGCTAATGAATACAAAATGGCCGTCCATTTCCTGAATCGTTCCCAAAGTCCAAACTTCTCTAACACTTTATCCAGGTAGAACCACTCCAGGCTGTCAAATGCCTTCTCTATGTCCACCGACAATACAGGACATGTCGTCCTCCAATCCACATTCCAGCACCCGTATCAGTCTACGTATATTAGTCGAGGTATTCCGTGTCGGAATAAACCCTGCCTGATCCACGCGTATCAAAGTAGTCATATGGGGTAACAGTCTCGTGGCCAATATTTTGCTCAATATTTTATAGTCAACTGTCAACATTGATAATGGCCTGTATGAGGTTACGTCGCTACCCTCCCTCCCAGTTTTTAATAGGGGGATCACTAGTGCTTCCCTCATAGATTGTGGTAAGTGGCCCCTCTCCGCAGCCTCATTATAGACCTCCACTAATCGTGGAGCTAGGACGTCCACATATTTTGCATAAAATTCTATCGGGAGCCCATCCACCCCTGGTGTCTTGTTCCTTGCCATTTGCTTAATTGCCCCACGCACTTCCTCCAATCGTATTTTTCCTCCTAACCCCTCTGCATCTTCTTTCTCCAGCTGCGGCAGCGGGGTCCCCTGCAGGTACTCCACTATCTCTGCTTCTCCAGCCTCCAGATGACTACAATATAGTGTCGTGTAGTAGTCCAAAAAACAGGAAAGGATCTCCGATTGGGAGTACACCACTTCCCCTGTGTCTGTTCTAATATGTAAAACCGAACACCCCCCTGATACTGGTGTCGCCAATTTTGCTAGAAGTGTTCCCACCTTGTCCCCTTCCGCGTGGACTTTCACCATGTACTGCTTATAATCAAAACAGCGTAACCTCTCAGTTTCCGCTGCAGCACGCTCCTTGGCCTCCATCAATCGTTCCTGCAACCCCGGCTGCTCTGGTTTTTGTACTTCCAATTCCCTCAGGCCCTCTTCTGCTTTCGCTACATCAGCCAGCACCACCTTCCGCTCCCCCGTATGATTACTAATACAGAGCCCTCTCATTACTACTTTGAAGGCATCCCATTCCACCCCCCTGGACGTCGCCGTACCCTCATTCATCACAAAATAGTTATCAATCCCTTCCTGTACCCTGGTGCTAAAGATCAGATCCTCCAGGGTGTCCGGTCGCAACCGCCAAGTGGGTATCGCAGTTCTCTCCTGCTGCCATTGAAACGCCACCACCTGAGGGTTATGATCCGACAACGTCCTGGTCAAATACTCTGAGCGGATCGCCAAGGGAGTCAACTCCGAGACTACAGAGGATCGTATCAATCATAACGTGTAACTCGTGTAGTGCAGAGAAGAAGGAATAGTCCCTATCGTCTGGGTGGTGCCCTCTCCAAATATCCAGTAGCCCCCATTTCTCCTGCCAGTCCGCCCTCAGTAGTGCTGTTCTACGGACCAGGGAATCAACCAGTGGTGGGTGTGACCTGTCTAGCAGTACGTCAGTTATAGAGTTGAAATCCCCCCCCATTATCACCGTACCAGCCAGAGCATGTGCCAATGAACCAGACGATTTATCTAAAAACCGGGGTTGTTCCGTATTCGGAGGATAAACACTACAGAGCACTACTTCTCTTCCCCATAATCTCCCCTCCACCGCCACATATCTGCCCTCCTGATCTACCACAGTGTTTGTCATCTGGAAAGGGAACCCCGCTCTCACCCACACCAGAACCCCCCTTGCAAACGCTGAATATGTGGTACCAAACACTTGCCCCCTCCATCTCCTCTGTAATGCGGTACATTCTTGCTCAGTCAGGAGGATCCCTTGAAGCAACGCTATATGGATCCCCCGCCTCAACAAATAAGCGTGCACTTTATGGCGTCTGGACATAGTATGCAATCCACGTACGTTCCAGGTAATACATTTCAGTTCAGGTAATGTCCCCATCGATAAGGCACGACGAACTCTCCCCTCTCCATTGTTGCCAGCCCACACTAAGAGCTATGAACCTTAACCCCAAACTTTGCAACTCAACACCCATCCCCCTCCCCCCCAGAACAGGACCCAATAACACATTATCAGTCCCCATCCAAACCTCCACAACAACCACACACTACTACCCTGTAGTCACCACCACAGGAGGCCTTAAGGGATACAGGGAGGTGGCGTAGGCCAGACATGAGGCGGGTCACATCCCAACCCCCAGCCCGCAATCCCCACATTTTATGGTGCAGCCAAATACTCATGAAGATCTCCCACTGACCCAGCAGGCGCTCCTCTAGGACGACAGTATTTACCCTTGCAGTATTGGCGAGAGTCACAAGTCATCAGCCAGCCTGGGTGTTATTTCCGGGCCCTTGATACTATCCGTGTCCGAATACTCAGGCCCCGAATGACGCTTGTCATCTTCAGAGTCCGTGCCTCTATTCGAGTTCTCCATCTGCGATCCAGTTAAGGCAACAGCGGCCAGCAGCGCGTCCTGTTTGCCCGCCGCTAACTGCGTGGCCTGGGACACTTTTTTAGCGTTTCCTCTGTTGCGGATCCTCTGCGACTGGCACATTCTCGGTTGTTTATATTGCGCACCGGGCCCTCGAGTCCTGCGATCCGTTCCCGCTCTATTTGTCTCAAGCCACGACCAAGCTTCATCCGGCGTTAGGAAAAACTGCGTCACCCCACCCACGATGATTCTTAGCTTTGCCGGGAATAACAGCGAGTACTGAATTCCTTCCTCTCCGAGTTCCTTTTTAATCGCTAGGTAGGAAGCTCTACGTCTCTGAATGTCTTGAGTATAGTCCGGAAATATTGTTACCGAGCAGTTCTCTACTTTAAAGGGCCCGTTCGACCGTGCATTCTGGATTAGTAAGTCCCAGTCTTTATAATGAAGCACCCTGGCCACCACAGGACGAGGAGAGCGACCCGGCAGAGGCGGCTTGGCCGGCACTCTGTGTGCCCTTTCCAGGGTAAAGAAGGACGATAGGCCCTCTGGTGCTACTCGTGACTTAAACCACTCCTCTAGGTACGCCACCATGTCTGTTCCTTCAATATTCTCGGGCAGACCCACTACCCTTACATTATTTCGTCGATTACGACTTTCGGAGTCCTCCGCTCTCCTTTCCAGGATCGTCAAACGTTGCAGTGCATCTTCCAGCTTGCGTTCCACCGTTACCACCGCCGGTTTCAGCTCCAGTATGGTGGATTCAGCATCCTTGACCCTGTCCACCAGCTTCGCATGGTCCGCTCTCAGGAGCCCTAGTCCGGTGGCTACTTGCGATATATCCTGATGTAGGGAGTTTTTCGTCGCTTCAATGGCTTCCAGGATTTTATCCAAATGGTCAGCCAGCCTTTTTTCCGCCGGCGTGGCCTCCGCGTCTGCATCGCCACTTCTGGCACCATCCGCCGCCGCCGCCTCCTCCTCAGTTTGCCTTTGGGCTTCATAGCGATTCAGAAAAGGGGGTGGTGATGAACAGAGTGTCTGAATTAAGCAAACTCCAAAGATCAGGGCTTGATCCATCATCGTTATTTATCTCACTGCACCATCCCAGCTCAGAACCTGGCTATATGCAAATCAGTCTGTCCCTGGCCCAGTGCATCATGGGAACAGGGCAGACTAAACTACCAAGCCAATTCTTCACCAGAAAGGAGACAAGCTACCGGGGACCGGTTTCTGGCATTTCAGCCTTCTTCGGCCCGGCTTGCTTGAATCCTGATGGTGCAGTGAGAAAGGGACCCATGTCTGAGTATACCCTGCCACACCTATAGTGGCCAAAAACGATTCAGAAAAGGGGGTGGTGATGAACAGAGTGACTGAATTAAGCAGACCACTCTTACCCAGTCCAAAGATCAGGGCTTGATCCATCACCGTTATTTATCTCACTGCACCATCCCAGCTCAGAACCTGGCTATATGCAAATCAGTCTGTCCCTGGCCCAGTGCATCATGGGAACAGGGCAGACTAAACTACCAAGCCAATTCTTCACCAGAAAGGAGACAAGCTACCGAGGACCGGTTTCTGGCATTTCAGCCTTCTTCGGCCCGGCTTGCTTGAATCCTGATGGTGCAGTGAGAAAGGGACTCATGTCTGAGTATACCCTGCCACACCTATCGTGGCCAAAAACGATTCAGAAAAGGGGGTGGTGATGAACAGAGTGTCTGAATTAAGCAGACCACTCTTACACAGTCCAAAGATCAGGGCTTGATCCATCACCATTATTTATCTCACTGCACCATCCCAGCTCAGAACCTGGCTATATGCAAATCAGTATTTCCCAGTATAAGAATTGGCTTGGTAGTTTGGTCTGCCCTGTGCCCATGATGCACTGGGCCAGGGTCAGACTAATTTGCATATAGCCAAGTTCTGAGCTGGGATGGTGCAGTGAGCTAAAAAACGGTGATGGATCAAGCCCTGATCTTTGGACTGGGTAAGAGTGGTCTGCTTAATTCAGACACTCTGTTCATCACCACCCCCTTTTCTGAATCATTTGGGCTTCATAGCAGCGAAGCTTATCACCAGGGTATAAACAGCCCGTCGGCCACCACCAGCTAGTCGTCGATTGTTCCGCTCTCCAGAGGGGGAGAAGGGATAGCAGGTCAGCGGCCCGCAGGAGTTTCAGTCCCAGGTTCAACTTCCGCGGCCTGCGGTCCGCACCCTCCACGAATTCACTGTGGGTCCAGTACTCCACCGTTCGGCGGTATTTTGCTTACCGGCTGCTTCTCAGCACAAACAGGGACTCCTCCGGTGTACCCACCACACCCTAGGCCGCCGCTACGCAAGTACGCACTCCGCTCAACAGCACAAGATGGCCGCCCTCCTCTTCACCTCCGGGTGTTAGAAACCGCAGCCGACCGGGTCCTTTCCGTTGTGCCCCTCCGGCGATTCACCCAGTCGGGCAGCAGCTAAGCACTCTGTATCCACGCTTGTTTGCACTGTCTTTCCCTTCGTTTCAGGCCGTTCATCAACTCAGCGCCATATTGGATTTTGGGATCGGAGGCCTCGTTCAGATGAAAAGTTCGAAGTACGAGGCAGCCAGTCAACATGGGTTTCCCACAGCCGTTTACCTACCTGTAAGTTACTCACCTGTCTTTCCTCCAATAAAAGTAATATTTTTACAAACATTGGCCTGGAGTTAGTCATTGAGTGTATTTCCTGCCTTGTATGACTATGTACACCAAATGTATTCACACTACCCTCTGATAAGCCTAACTCTCTGCCCAGCTACCACTAAATTGAGAGTAAGGATTTTCTAAGGAGGGGGTCACTTCAGCTTTGGACACCTTAGGTGGTCCTGACCGAGAGGGGACACACCTCTCCTGAATACCTTTATTCCCGCAGACCTTGCAGTGAGCTGGACACTAGACAGTTGGTCGTTTTTTAGGGCATTAGTGTGAGTTCATTGTGCTGAGAATTTTGATACCAAACTTAGCATTTAGTAAAGTCATCATCACCATCACATGCAAGAGCCACCTCCTATCTCATCTCAAAGTCCTAAACCCACTAAGCTCCCCCCTAACCCCAATATCCTGACCCTCGGCTGTCTTTATCTTAATACCAGATCCCTGGTTAAACACCAATTAGATATATTCCTACTACTGAAGTCGGATAGACCAGACATACTATTTGTCTCTGAGACATGGCTCACTGCAGACTCCTTGCCAGATATTCTCACTGCCCTACCATCAGATTATTACATCCTGTCAGCAAATAGAAAACCAGGAAAATTCGGTGGAGGCATCGCCGCCATCATTCATAAAGACCATACGTTTACCACCTTACCTCCCCTAGACTTATCAGATACGGAAAACTTAGTCATTAAATCTGACACCGAGGTGCTAGCATTGATCTACCGACCACCTACATCCATGCCTTCCTTCCCAGCCTCCCTGTCTGAGCAACTAGCAGGTCTAGTCGTTGACTATGACAAGGTCATGGTCATAGGGGATCTCAATTACTGGTACAACAATTCGGAAGCCGGACCTCATGCCATAGAACTTTTCGAGCTCCTCTCTAATCTAAACTTCCGTCAACACGTCCTGATCCCCACTCATGTACAAGCATTTGCAATGCAATAGGTCTCCCATTAGAAAAGTTTGAGTTATTGGTATTGTAAATGACAATTTTTTTTATTTATGTGTTGGTTTTGAAAATAGCGAAATTAATAGCTTTGTCATTTACAATGACAATAGTTATAACTTTCGCAAATGTGACACCTATTGCATTTGTAATGCAGTATGTGTTGTATTTACGTGACTTAGATGTATTGATATTACAAATAACAATGGCTTAATTTTTTAAAATAATTAATACTTAAAAGTTATTTTAATTTATAATGGGAATAGCTTAAACTTTAGTAAATAACTTTTGTGAATATTATGTTCAGTGTACTTTATTGTGACGAAAATCCAAGAACAGAAATACATTTGTAATAAGGCTTGAAACATTGATAGAACATATTTGAACTAGTTGTTGTTGAATCGTTGCACAGATTGATGCTGTGGTGCCCCTGAGTGCTGCTGTGGTGCCCCTGAGTGATGCTGTGGTGGTGCGCTAGATAGAGTGAGGGCGATAGATAGATAGAGTGAGGGCGATAGATAGATAGAGTGAGGGCGATAGATAGATAGAATGAGGGCGATAGGTAGAGTGAGGGCGATAGGTAGAGTGAGGGCGATAGGTAGAGTGAGGGCGATAGGTAGAGTGAGGGCGATAGGTAGAGTGAGGGCGATAGGTAGAGTGAGGGCGATAGGTAGAGTGAGGGCGATAGGTAGAGTGAGGGCGATAGGTAGAGTGAGGGCGATAGATAGAGTGAGGGCGATAGATAGAGTGAGGGCGATAGATAGATACAGTGAGGGCGATAGATAGATACAGTGAGGGCGATAGATAGATACAGTGAGGGCGATAGATACAGTGAGGGCGATAGATACAGTGAGGGCGATAGATAGATACAGTGAGGGCGATAGATAGATACAGTGAGGGCGATAGATAGATATAGTGAGGGCGATAGATAGATACAGTGAGGGCGATAAATAGAGTGAGGGCGATAGATAGAGTGAAGGCGATAGATAGAGTAAGGGCGATAGATAGAGTAAGGGCGATAGATAGAGTGAGGGCGATAGATAGAATGAGGGCGATAGATGGATAGAATAATTATGTGCCGTGTAATTATGTGGCACTGAGTGGTATTTGAGTGTATGTTGCATTGAGTGCAGTGTAATTATGTGGCGTGTAATTATGTGGCATGGAGGGGTATTTGGAGTGTATGTTGCGTTGAGCACAGTGTAATTATGTAGCATATAATTATGTGGCACTGAGGGGTAATATGAGGAGTGTATGTTGTATTCAGTAGAGTGTAATTATGTGGTGTGTAATTATGTGGCACAGAGTGGTATTTGGAGTGTATGTTGCATCGTAATTATGTAGCAAATAATTATGTGGCACTGAGTGGTATTGTGTGGAGTGTGTGTAGCATTCAGTAGAGTGTAATTATGTGGTGTGTAATTTTGTGGCACCGAGTAGTATTTGGGGTGTATGCTGCATTGAGTAGAGTGTAATTATGTTGTGTGTAATTATGTGGCACTGAGTGGTATTTGGAGTGTATGTTGCATTGAGTGCAGTGTAATTATGTGGCGTGTAACTATGTGGCACTGAGTGGTATTTGGAGTGTATGTTGCATTGAGTGCAGTGTAATTATGTGGCACTGAGTGTTATTTGGAGTGTATGTTGCATTGAGGGTGCAGAGTGTGTGAGGGTGCAGAGTGTGTGGCCTAAAGTAGTGTGCGGGCGCAGTGTGCGTGGCCTAAAGTAGTGTGTGTGGCCTAAAGTAGTGTGTGTGTGCAGTGTGCGTGGCCTAAAGTAGTGTGTGGGCGCAGTGTGTGTGGCCTAAAGTAGTGTGTGGGCGCAGTGTGTGGGCGCAGTGTCACAAACATTTCATACCAATTAAAGACAGCAAAATTGCAGCCCTACTTATTTGAGCATCAACAATGAATTGTGATGAATTTTAACGCTGCTGCAGCTGCCCAAAAGCACTATTAATCATTTCACTGGATCTCACACTGCAGATGTTTCTACACAACTTTTAACCTCCTTAAAATGTAGCAAAATTGCGCTGGTATTGCGTGTACCATCACTGCCAAAACTGAAATTAAAACTGAAGTCTTTCACTTTACAAATATAAAATGAGTGGAGGCACAAAACATACCCGAAGCAACTGAGCCACCCACCAATTATAGTTTACACATATTATCTGCCACATTCAGGTATGACCAGGCATTTCAAATGTCTTTCTTTGACAAAGTCTAGCATTGTGTCGATTTATATATAATGTCACCTTGTAATTTAAAGCCCGTTTTTGGCATGATTGGTGAAGTGTAGAAATCCCAAGATCGGCACCATGGTTAAAAACTGTCACGTCGGTGAACGCCTTCCCGTAAAAGCAATAGAAGCCCACAGTCCTCACAGCAACGATATTTTGCACGGTGCCCAGAACCAGAAATCCTTATTGACAAACTGAGTGTCGCCACATGCTTAACGTAGAGAAAGACAGTCCCTGTGCTGAAAGTCTCCCGACTTCCTCGCGCAAAGTGCTCCTCCCCACCTCAGCCAGTGCCACTTATTCCTCATCTCAATTGAAAGTGTGGGGGCTCGTCAATGGTTTTCTTTCAGGGAATCCTCCCGAATAGTTGTGAGCTTTGATTTGGCCCGCCCATGTGCGAGGACCTGGGAACACTTAATATTTGTGGAGGCACAAAACATTCCCGAAGCAACTGAGCCACCCACCAATTATAGTTTACACATATTATCTGCCACATTCAGGTATGACCAGGCATTTTAAATGTCTTTCTTTGACAAAGTCTAGCATTGTGTCGATTTATATATAATGTCACCTTGTAACTCAAAGCCCGTTTTCTGCATGATTGGTGAAGTGTAGAAATCCCAAGCTCGTGCTGCAGTCCGCCGCCAGCCTGCGACCAGGAAGTCAGGCAGGCCGGGCGGGACAACCGGAAACAGGAAGTAGGAGGGCGGGAGCCTACCCCGCCTCCCACGGAAGAGCCGCAATTGTTTGGAGCACCGGAGCAGGCAGGAGCCTACCCTGCGCCCCGGTGCCGAAGAAGGGAGGAAGAGTCCTGCTGCCGGTGAGAGCCGCTGCACCAAGGAAGCCGGTGAGTGGGGCTTTGCCTTGTTGCTGGGCTGCGAGGGCGGGGGCATGTGTGTGCGCGCGCGCATGCGGCGGCGGGCTGTGTATGTGTGTGAGCGTGCGCGTGTGTGTGTGTATGTGTTTTGGAGTCTGTGTGTATGCGTGTGTGACTGTGGGGGTTGCCTGTCTGGGTGCCTGCGTGTCTGTGTAAGTGCGTGTGCGTGTGCATGCATGCGCGTTAGGCTGACTTGCTGGGAGTATGGGAGGGAAGTGCACGGCGCGGCGCAGGACAGAACGTGCGCGTTCGCGCACCCAAATCTGCTCGTGACAGTTTCTTGTCCCTCATTCCCCGGCGTCGGATAGCTATAAGTCTCCGCCCTGGACGCATCCTTCGGATGCGAATTCCAGGGCGAGACCTAAAAAAGCAGAAACGCCAAAAGTGGTAAAGTAGTCCCTTGGGGGCGTGGTCGTGGCTGTGGGCGTCTCAAACAACAAATGTGGGCGTTTACAGGGCCGTGCCAAGTGCAAATAACAAACATAGGCCAAGCGACTTCACAACACACTTACATATGCACACATAGAGCTGAAATGCGCTTTCACTGAATTTAGAATGCACAATATGCAGACATAGAGCAGAAATGCGCTTTCAATGAATTTCTAACAAACATTTGCAAATCCCAACACATACAGCGGAAATGCGCTTTCAATGAATTTAAATTCACACATACTGCGGTGTAACACCAATATAAAAAACCGCAGAGGTGCGCGCTATAAGAAATATACACACATTTGTTGCAGTTACCCAGACAACATTGACGCCTTCGCATTAAAAACCGGGTGGGCCTTCCATCGACGAGGAGTGTCAAATGACGCCACACAGGGGGCAGGATTAAACGCATACTACACCAATCACAACACACTAAAGAAAACATACACACGACTTAGGCTTACCAAAAAAAAAAAGTCTTTAACCATTGGCCATTGGCCAACGACGTCACAGGGGGTAAACACAAACAAAAAAAGCTGACATTTCTTAACGGAGAAACGCAATCGACTGCGCATTCACAAGACTTTCCTCACATCTTGCGGACAAGATAAAACGCGTACAATAAGACATACGAATAACGAAAATAACACAACTGCCCATAATCACTCGAGCACTACCAGGACTTCACCACACAATTGACAAAACGAAAGGGAAACTTCTTTGAAGGGATACAAAAACGAACACACGGAAAGAGCCTTCGAAAGAAAAAAAAAACATTAAACAGGTGACACGACACTTTCCTCACATCTGGCGGACAACATAAAACGCGGAAAACAATACATACGAATTAAAAAATAACACATGTGGGCCAAATCAGTTGAACAGGGCCAGGACTTGCACAGACAACTCTTCTGCGGGGCGGCCGGGGGCCCTGAAGCAGCCTTTTGCTCCCGGACAACATCGGGACGGGCTGCTAGTATATATATATATAAATAAAGTAGTTTGGTCATGTTTGTGTTAGGGTGAGATATCGGAAATGTCATTTTACCTGCATCCTTCCTCCCAAACAAATGTAATCCTTTGTTCTACTTTTGCTTCTACAAGTGCTAATCTAGATTCAGGTTTTAATGGTGAAGGTTTTAATGTTAAAAAGGGAGGCAGCAAAAACAGAGGCAGACAATCCCTCACTTGCTTCAAGGGTGACCTGCCAAAACTGTCCTCGATGCTCGCGTTAACCAGCTCTGTGACAGGTATGAGTATATTAAAGAGAAAGCGGTGACCCAGTCTTCGACGCCTCTCAGACTGCTCAGATCATCGATGGAAAGTTGAGCTCCTCAGAATAGAACACCTCACATAGAAGTCGTTAATCTCCACGAGGAATTTCACTGGCACACAGCGTGCATTCAAGATAGTTTATTTTTACCATTATTTCCAACATTACTAAACGCCAGCAACCTGGGTTTTCAGAGCTTTGATAACACCATCTGGAATATTCACTCTGAATTCATTTGTTGACAATGACTAATGCTACCAAAAATACAGTCATTTTCGAGTTACTTTTCAAAGAGAAAGTGTATAAGAGTATGTTACGCAATGCAAAGAACAGGTCAAATGCCACATTGAAAAAACTAACTGTAGGTCTACCAAAAATATAGCTGTTATTTGAAGCAAACGCCTGGATTTTAATACTACACTTTGTAAATATACACTTTGTAACTACACAAGCATACAGCACTTATATTGAAGCCTTTTAGTGTGTGACATCAAGCTCACTTCCATTACAATAACCTTTAGGAAAATTATAGACAGGCTATATCTGTAATAGAGTGCGAATAACAGGGCGTAGAGGAAAACTGTTATAATATTGTAAGTTGTATAGAGCACAAATGCCCACTGTGAGCGTCTCAATGCTTTTAAATGAACGACGAGAAGATTATACCCCTCCAAACTCTCTTATCTATTAAACACGTAAATTTGCACCTATCTGCAAAACTCCAAATGGTTAAAAATCTGATACATCAAAGCAGGGAGAACATTTCAGGCTCGAGATGTTTGTATTTAAAAGATCTTTCAAGAGCAAATGGCTCCCCCTTCCAATGTAATTAAAGAGAGCGCTTACATGCCTAATCCACTACCTTACGTATGCTAATCAATCCTTGATAGAATCAGTTTGCAAGGTTGCGGCTTAGCAGTATCAGGACCCACTATATCAATCAATTTACCACCAGAGATTAGAACTGAAATTACATTTCAGAAAGTATCAAAAATGTGTGTCAAATGTTCTGTTACTTGCATAGGCTTTGCGAGATCTGCCAACGTAAACAAACTAACGCGATTTTTTTAAAACTATTTATACTTCAAATAGAGTGCTGAATCGGGCAATTGGGACAAATAAAACAAGCACAGCTTCATACCACACTGAAAAAGAGGCCACTGGTGCGAATAAAGCGGGGCTTACCTGAATGAAGCTCCCCTCTGCCGGGTTTAAATGTCCAGTCCTCGGAAGCACCAGGAGAGACTCCAAGCTCCGCTGCACAGCGCTGTCCACAGGAAGCGCAAGCAATACTTTGTGTCCCGGGCCCTAGACACATAACGAACCCGGCACAGTCAAACTTGCTGAAGTTCGGCGCTGCTTGGAAGGCGGAGGGGGTGTGCCCCCAGCGCGCGATGGGCGGACGGACAGCAGGTGTCGGTGGGGGGCGGAGAGGCGTTCCACAGGCGCAGAATGTGCGGCGGCCGCTCGCTCGCTTCAGCCGTATCCGGGACTTCGGTTTCAAAGAAAGGAAGAAGGGAGCTGTAAGGAGACTGGCCACCACGCAGCTGGACTTTCAAACTCGGAGCTCGATCAGATGGGCAGTGTGCTTCAGTTTAATACCACTTTTTAACAAGCGCACGCTGCTGCATGTGTTTGTAGCGCTTGTCGGCTGGCTCGTGCACAGATCCTGTGCTAACGCAAGGGAAGCGGACGCCGGCGCCGTACACGCTCACAGCGCTTGTCGGCGCGCGGCCAGCTCCTGACGCCTTTTTTTACACCCCATCCCAACAAGAATCGCCAGCACTAGCTCGACCGAAACCAGTACGCAGCTCCAGATTTCACCGCCGGAGTTCCCTAGGAGACTAGAGGGACTACTCTGGATGCATGGGGCTACAAAAAACGAGAAGCTACACTCAGGGATTGCACTCTGGACTTCCATTGCAGTCCTGAATGGGTAAGATCTAACTATCGTCAGAAGTACGGGGGAGGGGTGTGTGTGTCTCTGTGTGTGTGTGTGTGTGTGTGTGTGGGCTTCGGCGAGTGTGGCTGTGGGTGCGCGCGTGATTGTGAGAGGCTGCCACTGTGAATGTGGAGCAAGAGATGTGCACGGCTGGGGGGGGAGGGGCCAGGGGGCGCGTCCACGAGGTGCAATCGGCGCTCGTCCCCAGCTCTAGGTCCCTTCACAAGCAACTTGGCTACAATAGGTCTCCAGCGAGACCTAAAAAGGACATATCCTAGACCACATTTGGTCTCGTAATATCCCTACCTCCTGTCCCACAGCCTCACCATGTATATGGTCTGACCACCACCTATTGAAATTCTCCATCACCACTCAGGGCCACCCAAAAAACCAAGCACCCTCGGGGGGGGGGTCAGCCAGGAAATGGAGATTCCTAAACCTCCAAGATTTCCTATCCACCCTGACTAACTCCATCCCTACCCCGGCACCAGACATCAATTTGATGGATAAAGCGCACACTGAGTGGCTTCTTTCTGCATGCAATGTACATGCTCCTCTCACCAAGTTCTCCCGCGCCCGCCGCATGGACGCCCACAGGTGGTTCTCTGCTGACTTAAAAAAGCAGAAATTAGAACTCCGCCAACTAGAGAGGAAGTGGAGACATGGCTACCACGCCACAGACAGATCATTATACACGACAGCTCGCAAAAATTATAAGAGCGCTATCTTATCTGCCAAAGCAACTTTTTTCTCAGAAAAAATCTCCAATGCCCAAAACAAATCAAGGGAAATTTTCAGAGTCGTAAACGACTTATGTAACGATTCCAGAACCTCTCCCTCTCAACCAGCATCCCAAATGATGTGCAACCGGCTCAACGATTTTTTCAAGGAGAAGATCGACATCATAAAAAATAGCATTCAAACCAACCACGTCATGACAGACTATCCGGACATCAGTAGAAACCCTAATACACTCCAGGATATTCCCCCCATCGATCCACCCAAATTGCTGGAACTGATGAACCAAGTAAAATCTGGCTCCCCCAACGATCCCTGCCCCCCGCATATACTGAAGGAAGTTTATGCTGCACTCCCTCAGGGCATACTCCCCATCTTGAACACCTCCCTATCACGAGGAATAGTACCCGATTCTTTTAAAAATGGCACCCTAGTCCCTCTAATTAAGAAACCGGGTGCCGATCCCTCCAACCTTTCTAATTACCGCCCCATTTCCCTTCTCCCTTACGGCGCCATGCTGCTTGAAGCCTATGTAACCAGCTGCATATCCAACTTCATAGAAACATCAGACTACCTGGAATCCAACCAAGCTGGATTCCGCCAGGCACACTCTACCGAGGCGGTGATCCTCGCTGTGCAGAATACCCTAAGGACCAACGCCGACAATGGAATCCACCAAGCCCTCGTACTCCTTGACCTGTCGGCCGCGTTCGACACGGTGGATCACACTATCTTATTACACCGTGTCGAACAAGCCGGCCTTAGCGGCGCGGCTCTCTCTTGGATTAAGTCCTTTCTGACGGATAGATCCCAGGCTGTAAACCTGGAGAACTTTATAGCACCTATACTCTCCACCACCTGCGGTGTCCCACAGGGCTCCTCATTATCTCCCCTCCTTTTTAATTTATATCTTAAACCCCTACTGCACTCTCTGAAAAACAGGAAAGTCACCATTTACAACTATGCAGATGACTTGCAGCTGGTATTCCCCCTCAACTCACCGGACTCCATCGAGGAATTCCAAAAGACCATGCTGCACATCCAGAGCTGGATGGATCAGAACCATCTCAAGCTCAATCCAGGAAAGACTGAGCTTGTACTCACCAGTAACAGCGCACTCAGTTGGGGCCCCCACTTCTGGCCATCCTCAATGGGCACCCCTCCATCCCCCTCTCAGTCAGTAAAGAGCCTTGGGGTCACTCTTTGCGCCGACCTCTCACTGAAAACCCAGGCCGGAACAGTGATCTCCTCCTGTTTCTTTCAGTTAAGAAAGATTAAGAAAATCGCCCATCTGCTGACTCACTCCGCTCTCATCCAGGTAGTACTCGCATTGGTCCTCTCGCGATTAGATTTTTCCAACTCCATCTACCTGGGCCTACCCCTCGCCTGCAGATTGTTCAAAATCAAGCAGCCAGATTAATATTCAAGAGCAATCGCAGGAAGTCAGCCAAACCTCTGCTAGCCTACCTTCACTGGCTCCCCATAGCCCAACGGATTACCTTTAAGATAGGCTGCATAATCTTCAAGGCTCTCCACGGAAAAAGCCCCAGGTTTGTCAATCAACTCATAAATAAATACGAACCGACCCGAGACCTTCGCTCTGCCCACCTGTCCCTCCTCACGTTGCCGACATTTAAAAAGAAACGACTTGGCGGATCCTGTTTCGCATACCTCGCCCCAAAAACATGGAATTCCTTGTCCCTGTCTATTCGGAACTGTACTAAGCTGACAGAGTTTAGGGGAGCTCTGGAGACCTGGTTATTCAAACAATCGCACGGTTAGAGCACTGTTCCATCTGTGTCTTCATTTACCATCTGTCTCATTCAGCGCCATGAAACCCCTGGGTGACCGTGCGCTTAACAAGTTCCGAATAACATAACATAACATCATGGAACGGTGGAATTCGTAATGAAATACTCCCAGCACATGTACGCAATATTGCTTCACTGCACTTACAATGACTAAGAATGGGCTTAGACAATGTAGGGGCATATTGCTCATGCAGCTATGCGCTCAACTGCCCCAATGTACCCCAATACCTGCCTAGGTAGATACATGAAACTTTAGCTACATTTGTCCTACCTTGTTCTACATTATGGTTCTGGCGCTGACCTATTACCTAGTTATGTGCCAAATAAATGTTGTGTGGTATTCTTCGAAAAACTAGCATCATTTAATATGCATGAGGATTCTTAATATAACACCAGAATTACCATCTTCTGTATAATAACTCTGTACAAGAGTCACCGCAATTGTCACCCTTGAACGACATGCCCACAGTACCATTCTAGGTAGACCCCCGGAGGGCACCTTTTGGGTATATAGAGTCGCCACAGCTTTACTGGGCAAACCAGGGGAGAAGCTTCCATGCTGACACGAGACGCTGAGGTCCCTGCATGCAGACACTCCAGCTCGCAGTGGTCTGACATTCGTCGCGGGGGGTCCAATTTGAGACCAAGACGGGGTCCTTCATTCTCTCTCATCAGGCAATGGGGTTGGCTCTTTCCTAGGGGAATTCTTGGCTATATATTTACATACATGCTAGGTACACTTAGTTAGGATTTGCATTTTAAGAGGACTCATGATTACTACCCTGTATCTATATTTCTGCATATATTCACTGCTTTAGCTCCATATACCTTTTATTTACTCTGCTGGTGCTTATAATCATATACGTCTGTTTCTGCATAATGGTTGTTGCAGCACATGTATGTTATACTAGAATGATGCTAGTTCAATAAAATACTTATTGAAAACATCCCCTCAGCCTATTCTGTACATCTCTCTATGAACGAGTGAGCACAAGAGACTGAGCGAAAATCTGGAATCGGTCTGGGCACCAATCCCTTAGGTTATGTTATCTAAACTCGCTGATCCTATATAGATTTATAGGAACTACATACCAATGTGGGCTGGGTTATACCCAAGATAAGGCGTCTGTGAGTAGAATTTGATGACTTGTGTGTCTCAGCGTACCTTATACGTGATCAGAGTTGGTAATAAAACAGTAGAGACAAAAATGAAATCTATCACGGTGGAGGCACCGCTCCCAATGAACGTGAGTGTTGCAGCACTAGATCAGTCTTCATGTTATCGCTATTCAGAGCAAACAGATTATAATCATTAGCCATGGCGTTAAGCAACTCCACCTGAGTAGTATGCTCAAAGAGTTTGGAAAGCGAAATAAAAGAGCCATGCCAGTGAGCCTTCAGTTATAACAGAGATGCAAATTAAAATCACCCAACAGAATCATAGGAGTAAAAACATCAGCAGTGTAAAAGTGCTTATCAAGCAGGGATCTACGAGCCCAAATGTGAATACTGATGGTGTTATAAAAGTTATCAAGAAGCAGCCTACAAGGACTGAAAAAGAACAACCGTAGAGGAAGAATATTAGGTGAACCACAGTAGCCGGCATACTAGCTGCTGTTCATGGCAAAATGCTGTTCCAGAAGTAATGTTGGTCACCATTGGCTTCTTGCGAGCATCAAAATATTTATCAGAATTGTAATACCCTGATTACGAGCTGGGTCTTAAATTCCAATCCCTAAGCAAAGAGGAGTTTGAGCAGGGATCGGAACAAACCGGCCACAATTCATCAGGTGAATAGGAACAGAAAATAGGCAAAACATGAAGAAATCAGTGCTTTGCATAACCCATCTGCATCTGGTGCGTTCTCAGAAAAACTTGAAGTGGAAGGTATTTGCTGCACTTTGTAAACATATTAACAGTATTTACCGGGTGGGTTGAATATCTCAAGCCAATCCGTCCCACATGTAATCAGTGTCCCAGTCTTTTCTGTATATGCCTAAATGTAAGACTTTTTCCTCAAATTACAGAAACACTGCTTATAAAACTGATGCAAACTGTGCCTTCTTTGAAATGCTTAGAGGTGGTCAGCTTCCTTGATTGAAAACCACTCGTTTGATCTCAATTTCTGGTCACTGACAAGGTGAAATAGTTTCCCCGCCGAAATTGGCCTGTTTAAATGCCAGTAGCTGGCGGCCTACTAATGGGTACCATTTTTATGGAGCTTTCAACCTTTGCCTCTTGATCTGGGTAAGCATGAACTGACTATCTGAACGTACTTTCACTTAAAGCAAAATTGCAGCAACAAAAAATAAGGAATTCAAGGGGACAGTTAGGGCAACCCCAATTAATTCCATCATGATCCACTGGCCTCTCATGTTAGTTTATAAAGCAGACTAAAGTCCAAAAAGTATGCACACTGAGAATTCTTGTCTGCAGCCCCTTATAACCTACATGTGAGGCATCCACTTATGACTGAAGGGCGCAGATTTCAAAAGTGACTAAGCTGAGCAATCGTTAAGTCTATTGCTTTAATGAAAACTTTATTCATTAGTAAATCATGGCCGCAGATTAGTTTGATGGACTGAATGCATAGAAAATGGAACAAAACAAATACATACCATTTCTTCATATTTTAATACTTCTTTTTCGGCAACCTGTGCAGCACGTTCTCTGTTCAGATAAGCAGATTTCAGCTTACTTTCCAACTCCCGAAGCTCGAAACTGGAAGAAAACAGATTTTAGCTCAAATCGAAACACAAAACATTTCATTGGTTTCATGACTATATAAGAAACAGTTTATGGGATGAACCATTCAAGAGCTAGAGTCATTGGAATCAAAAACCATGGACAGCCAGAACTATTTTCAAACGAAACTTCAAGCTACCTCAAAGATGCAAACAGTTTTGGATTGCAAGTGATGAAAATTAAATGGAGGTGGCAACAATGTAGTGGGAAGTATACTTTCTTCTAAAACAATGCCATAATAGTGTTTCTGCTCTTAGTGGGTTAGCAGTACAGCAGTGTAAGCAGTCCTCAGCCCCAATGGTTTAGGAGGTCAACATTCCCTTTCCAGCTGTTAAACTGGTGATGGTGGAAAGAAAGGCTATAGCTATAACGTTTGTTAGTAATCGTATGGAAAGAGGAGGGGCTCTGGTGCAATTAGGTGTCAGAGGAGCAAATTATGGTTTAAACAGTGCTTCTTTTTATACCCTATGTTTTATACGTTGCAAGTACAACAATTTCCTTTTAAGGATATAAAACAGTATTCATTCCTGATGAGGATCATTTTTTAAATATATGTTTAATTTAAAAATATGTCTTTATTTAATGCATGCAGTCGTTCACAAATGCAAAGATTATGTTCCATCTCAACACCCCTTCTAAAGTTATGGTACCAAAGAAATTAGGACACTTTCTTGTGGCACATCATTGCAAACAACATTGATCTGAGCATATTTCTAGGGCACTGTGGTTGGAAGTATGAATAGACTTCTGTTTATTGTAAATCCCTATTTTTCCATTATGGGAGTATTTTGCCTAATTATGAGGAGTTGAAAGGCCAGTGCAGAACCTATTTCATGGAATAGACCTGATCGATTTCAATATGGAAATTGTTCAGTATCTTAGCCTGACCAATCAGGACATCCCTGGGTGTCTAGTTTTACAAATGTCCGGATTTGGTAGGTTTTCCTGGGTAGCAGCCGAACTCGGGCCAAACTGTTGCAGCTTCACATATCACCAAAAAGGATGCTTCTACATGCAAAAACGTGATGTCTCCACATCATGTCTTGTGGCCTTTCCCGTCATAGGCAAAAGGCCTACCCACTTAAGTAGGGTAGCCTTTTTATCTGACGAAGTGTGGGTACATAGAAAAGTAGAAGATTTGCCATTACCAATTGGATTGCTCTCTATTTCTGGCTCCTAAATGTTAGCCAGTGTGCAAGAATGAACACATTATGCAAAATGCATTCTGAATTACGGTAGTATGGAAACTCCAAATTTAGAAGGGTAAAAATAACCATCATTCCTAAACTCAACAGCATGTGCACATTTCAAAAACACATAGGTTTTCCCTGACCTTCTGGAAGTCTCTCCCTCGATCTGTGGCAAGCCGCATAGCCATTGCTATCAAGGTGATACTTCCTTGTTTACTTTATTATTTCACCAATCTTCCAGTGATTCTCCCCAGTGTCTTTTTTTAAAAGTTATACATCCTATTAGAGAAACTCTGTTGCCACAACTCCCTTAGAAAAGTTGCCCTGCCTACGCTTCAGCTACCTTCAGCTCAAGGGGTCCTTGGAGCCCCTAACTTTGAATACTACGATCTGGCTTCCCAATTACAGTGGCTCTCCTACTGGTTGGCAGGCTGGCTGGTTCCTGGAGGACACAAATTCAGTTGGCCCTCCTCTGTCCCGGGCAGCTCTCCTCTAACATATACACCCCAATGTCCGACCACCACGAGTTTCGCCTCTTCTCCTGAGGGACGCACTCTCCTGCATTATGAAAGCGATTCATCTCACCAGACACCTTCTCGCCTATGCCTCGGCGGTCCCATTGCTCGGACTCCCACTTGAAGGGGCCACCTCTTGAGTCGACAAATTCACATTTGGGAGGAGGCTTTGTTAATAAGCGATGGAGAGCTTTATCGGAATGGACAATTAATGATGTTTGAGATGTTGACCGAGAAGTAGGCGCTTTCCAAAAGCCAATTATGCCTCTACGCCTCCTTGAAGGGTGCCATTAGTGGACATTTGGGCATCTCATGAGACCGAGCCGGTCACCCATCAACTCATACAAACTTTATACACAATGGGTACTAAACATAAACTAATTACCTGGCTCACTAAGGGGCACATGCATCAAAGTAGGCTTTTGCGAGTCCTTAATTGCGATTATAAAGGTCCTGTATGCAAACTCGAGAATCGCTAGCAGGCTGAGGTGATTCACAGATATAGTGTGCCTCAGACCTCCCCATCACGTGAAACACCCCACAACACTAGGATCCTGGAACAGCATTGGCTGAAACTCCCTAAGGGACCCAATTCTTCACAAATTGGTAGTACAGTTGGCTCAATCTGCCCTCCACCACTAGGGTCACATCTGCTGGCACCCCCTCCTTCCCCACTTCCAAGTCGGGGGGAACTGGGAGGGGGTGCCAGTTTCCCAGCTGTAACTGGAGCCCTACTGCGTCCCCAAACACTGAGAATCCCTCCCCGGCCACCTATATATTCTCCCCTCACTACCGGACCTCCCCCTACATACCACACCCATATATGGACGAGAGATTAGAGTTTGAGTATATACTTGTAGTTACTTTTGTGTGTATTCAGACGTGAACAGATCATCGGTATAACAAACTGCAATTTTAATGAGATCCGTTACGTGCATGGTTCCAATGTATGAGTGTCAATAGTCATTCAATAAACAAATGGTTTTAATAAAACACATAGGTTTCCTCCATTTTTCATTCATTAGATTTGACCATATGAAATGCACCATGGTCAGTACACAATATAAAATCACTA
The DNA here is from genome assembly GCF_964263255.1 of Lissotriton vulgaris. Classification (NCBI taxonomy): domain Eukaryota; kingdom Metazoa; phylum Chordata; class Amphibia; order Caudata; family Salamandridae; genus Lissotriton; species Lissotriton vulgaris. The sequence goes on from NC_141687.1 coordinate 2,105,870,512, forward strand.
TAAGATGCAGATTGGTTGTCGGCTGTAGGTATCACTTTTTTGGACAACCATCCAACACTATATATCACTGCGACCAGAAGTATCTGATGTATGTAACTGTACGTTACTTTCATAAATCATACAATCAGGCCCAAAAATTACAGATGCAAAATTTGTCACCAAGTCCTTTTTTCACACTTATTTTAAATATTACATTCTTTTTGCCATTTCTCCTTAGGAAACTATTCGTTTCTGTGGAAAACCCATAACTGAATTCAGAATTTTGCCTAGCTTCGAAAAATTAATAGCTTTCCATGCTCCTCGATGGGTTTCACACCCGTTTCCACAACACACTGCAAGTAGGCTGAAAAAATGTGGGGGGAAAAAAAAGACATAAATCTGGCCTGGATACCTTTTTGGGTAAAAAAAAAACAACAAGAAAGCTTAAGCGCAAAGAGCACAGCACATTAATTAAAAAACAAGACTCAGCCTGGGCCAAGTAAAGCTTAAGCAATCCTACACAATATTTAATGAGCATGTGGAGATAATCCGTAAAAAAGGCCATTCGAATTTCAGGATTTACAGCATCAGTCTGATAAGGAGACATATATAATTGATCGAAAAGTGTTTAAATGTACATAGTGTAATTCAATCTAGCAACAACAACAGTACTTTACTTTTAGGGGAGTTATTTCTCCCTCGCTGTGCTATATCTCACTAAAAGTTACTCTATAGACCTGATCCTTACTACCCAACCTAATGTTCATTGCCATCCCCCTAAGCATATTAATTGGTCGGACCATAAACGTATTGACTTCTCCATACCTCACATATCCAACTCCACTAACCGCCCGGCCACCCACTCTATTAAACGTAGGCCATGGCACAAAATTACTCTTCCCAAACTCACTCAAATTTGGGAACAGCCTCCACTTACCAATCTCGATAACATTGACACTGCTCTCTCCATGTTCAACTCTACGCTGATAACAGCTATTGACTCTCTAGCTCCACAGAAAAATGCCAAAAAACCTACTATAGCGAAAAGGGAAACATGGTATACGGAAGCTCTCAAAAGTGAAAAGAAGAAATGCAGAAAAATGGAAAAATTGTGGAGACGTACAGGTAATAGGGAAGACAAGAGATGCTACCTGGAGGCTATGTCCTCCTACTACAAAAATGTCAAAAAAGCTAGGAAAATGAGTCTGGCCACTCAAATCGCAGAAGCAGGCAACTCTACTAGAGAGTTATTTAAAATCATTCAAACTTTCACTAGTCCTGAAGTATGTGAAAGTCCAGACACCTTCACCCAAGAACTATGCGATGACATATCTCAGTTCTTTGAGGAAAAAATTGAAGCAATATATAAAAAAATCACTACAGTCTCTGACACTCTGGGGACTGAGGCCCCTGAAACTGCTCCGCAACTGACTTCTGGTGAAACTCTTCTGGACATCCCTAAAATTACTACTAAGGACCTGACCACTCTCATTAACCAAACTAAATCTGGTTCTCCCTCTGTTTTGATACCAGCTAAATTCATCCCTCCGCTAATCGAGATATTGGGTCCTCATATTCAGAACCTACTTAATTTGTCTTTTGCCAAAGGCCAACTTCCATCTGCCTGGAAGGAAGCGGTAGTGAACCCTATTCGCAAAAATTCCACCATGCCCTGGTCTACACTCTCCAACCTTCGCCCGATTTCTCTCCTTCCCTTCATCAGCAAACTGGCAGAGAAGCACGTCAACACCACCCTCTCCAGTTTCATCGAAGCGACAGGGGGCCTGGACCAATCCCAAACTGGATTCAGGCCCAACCACAGCACTGAATCAGCCCTCCTCTCTGTGACAGATCAGATCAAAATGTCACAAGATAGAGGGGGCTCTATGATTCTAGTGCTGTTGGACCTGTCCGCAGCCTTCGATACCGTGTCTCATAACACCCTATTGAACTGGCTGCAGGGAGTAGGAATCGGAGGCGTAGCACTATCTTGGTTGGAGAGTTTCCTCGCCGGGAGATCACAATCTACCAGCCTGGGCCCCTTTCGTTCCATCTCAAGGGGGCTCACGAAGGGGGTGCCACAGGGCTCATGCCTTAGCCCTACATTGTTCAATGTCTATGTGGCCCCCCTTGCTGAGATTGTGCGGAAATACGGGTTCATACCGGTCTCCTACGCTGATGACACTCAGCTCCTCTACCCTTTCAGCTCCCTTGACCCTAAAATCAAGGGGAATTTTGCTGAGGGTATGAGAGCGGTGTCACACTGGATGGCGAGGAACTGCCTCCAGTGTAATGTAACAAAGACTGAGGTCTTGCTCTTTGGCAAAGCAAGTATCCTTTGGACCCCTGACTGGTGGCCACTCGACCTTGGCCCAGTACCGGTACCCAAAACACACGTTAAAAATCTTGGAGTGAAGTTTGATCAAAAACTGACCATGAAAGAACACACCAACTACATCGCGGGTCTGTGTTTTCACACCATTGGTCTACTCAGGCGTGTCTTTCCTTTTCTTCCTGCCACATGCAGAAAGACACTTGTACAGGCCTTGGTAACCAGCCGCCTGGACTACTGTAACGGCCTGCTGACATTAGCCAGTACGGATGCAGTAGGCCGCTTACAGGTGGTCCAGAATACGGCAGCCAGATTGGTCATGGGTGCACCTGCCAGGACTCCTTCCAAGCCCTTGCTGAAAGAACTGCACTGGCTTCCCATACGACAGCGCATCCACTTTAAGATCTGTTGTACGGTACACAAATGTCTGTATGGAGCAAGCCCCAAATACCTAGCCCAGTCTCTTGAACTGTACCAGCCTAGCAGGTCCCTGCGCTCCTGCAACCAAGCCCTGTTAAAACCTCCCAATACAAAGAAGACTAGACAGGGTGACCGTGCTTTCTCCGCTGTTGGTCCTGCCCTTTGGAACAACCTTCCCATTAACCTAAGAACCACCATAAATCACTTGTCCTTCAGAAAGGCATTAAAAACCCTCCTTTTCCAAGAAGCATTTCCACCCACATAAACCTTAGGCTGCTCTACCTAATAACCTTCTTAGCTGGCAAAGCGCGGAGATACCCCTCCGGGATTGATTCCTGCGCTTTATAAGAAATTAAAATAAAAAATAAATATACATGGCCAGAAGGGTTGTCCATTCATTTGGCTCACTTTGTATAATGCTTGCTTTACAGGTGTGCCTCAAAATCACAAATGCAAAAATATTCAACAATGCATGGAAAGCTTTAGAATGGTGTATAATATTGGCCCTGCCCAAGTATGGAGTTATATTTTTTCACACTGCATACTGAATACTTATCAAGCATGATCATGCTTTGTAAAAACTCACAGTAGAGTAAAAGGATTTTGTTACAGAAAACCGTGGGTGCATGTGAAAAGCTGTATGGTTCTTAAGTGGTTTATTTGGGAAGCATGGCTCACTAAAACAATTTACAGTAGCAATACCTGTTTTCTCTCACTTGCTGTCTGATTTTCTCATCTTTGAGTTTTTCGTGATTTATTCTTGCTATTTCTTTGGCCATTCGTTCTTCTTGTTCCAGTTGTACCTCTTTCATTCTTCTGAGTTCCTCTGCCTGGTCAACAATACAATCACAGTAACTGCAATTAAATGATTATTTGAAAAACATTCAAATGTTAGCAGCACACTATCATGAGATCATTACTCGCCGCCCGAAGTAGGGGTTATAAACCGAAGGCTTCTAAATAGACCGAATAGAAGTTATCCTAATAATGCTCACTCGCTAAGTTTATTAAAATATGTTCACGAGGTTCTGGCCTGGGGACCTATAAGACATTTTCAATGTTTGCCCTGCTTCCCTCTCTTGATTCCTACTGTGTACTGCAAACATAGCAGGAGTAGCACACATTGCCATAGGAAACTCCTCCACAAACGGTCAATGATCACAGTGGGTGCTCTGCGAGGGAATAGGAAGAAACTCAGATAATCTTGAAAGTCCTGTTTGGTGGAAATATGATTTACTGCTGGAACAGAATTGAGTACACACAGTTTCATTACACTTCACAAAATAGGCACTAACATGGGAACACTGTTGTATGTTTGTGGTATTTGTATAGTGTGAATGTAGCCGAAAGGAAGCGGAGCACGGTACAGGTACAAAGACAAAGATACAGTAAACAGGTGATTGGAGGGGTAGCTAGGTTTTGAGAACAGGACTGTTACTCAATGATGATGCAGTGTTCTTTAAAGAGGTGTGTGTTAAGCTCTTTCATATCCTGGAGCAGGTTTGGGGGCAGTCCTGGTGTATAAGGCTATCAGGAGACACGAAACTGGCTGGATAAAAACAAATTAATTGTAAACAAGACAAGGCCAAATCACTTCCTGACTATTTAGACGGATTGAATGGAGTCTTTGATAGTCCAAGAGGCGTTGACTACTCCATATATGCTGGAATCCCTGCAGAACAGAAAGGCATATATGTTCTCTGTGTGATTAGCCATGTGCCTTGATGATACTGGAGCTAGCTGACTTGGCTTTAAAACTCACTTCTAGTATCAGGCAAAATAATTGATACACAGTCATATCAACAAAAACGCTTGTACCCCACCCTGTTACTTATCAAGTCCAAATATGGATCAGTATGCCTACCTTCTGAACCTAACCTGCCCAGCTAATTTGTTGGAAAGTAATCATCTGTTTAAACTAAAATGTACTGTGGGTTGTTTTAACTACGGTATCTTTGTTAATGTTCCTTTAGAAAATAAAATGATGTTTTACAATAAGTTTTTCTCCATTGCCAATTTTATTTATTTGTGTGTACTACAACTCCCAGAGGGCAGAAAAAGGGCTCAAGGGAGAGTTTAAAGACCAAACCACAGATTTAATCCCCAATACAATTCATCGCAACTACAAAAGAGTCTGGTGGTCTCAAAGAAGGGAGCAAAAAGCAGGTTATCACAACAACTCAGATTCCCAAAGAGAAGACTATGCACAAGTAATGCATTTCATTGTAATAGAGATGGCATAATAAAATTCATTTCATTAACTGCAAAGGGCAAGTAACAGACTTAATTAAAAAAACCTGCTTCAAGTAATTGGAGCAATCTCATACCCCAGGGGTGGCGCTATTGCGCAGACCAGATCAGGCAACCAGTATGCACTGCTGATAAAGCACTACACCTCCTCCTCTAATTAAATACCCATTCATTAAAATATAGCCAGCTATAACCCTCCTGTCTGGTATCAGGGAAGTATCCAGTTCTCACAGCCAAGGGGTCCAGTCAGCCACCTGATCATGGAGGACCAAATCTTATTACCTCGCTTTTTAGCCCCACTAACCGTACAAATATATAAGTATCTGTCCACATTATAAATATCCATTAATCGCCACAGCAATGCCTGGAATGTAGGAGGTTCTGCACTTTTCCACACTGCTCCAATTAACAATCGAGCTACTTCCTTAGTAATAAAAATGAAATAGGTCAGAGTAAAATCTTGTTAACTTCGGTTGTCATAACCAAGAAGCATCGTAATGCGTATCTCCCTCCCAAGGAATTTTCACCAATATGCCTTGATACCCTGCTTCAGCGGCAGCAGTTTCTCACAACCATAAAGCATACTTATCTAGTCAGCCAGGTCCTCTCCGCACCTACAGCACTTATCTTCCCTTTCACCTCATCCAAACAACTTCTCCAGAGTATCATCTAATCTAAATATAGTTCTGTAGTGCTGAGCTTTTAAATTAGTTGAGAGAAGAATCTTTATTCCTTGGCCAATTGACATATACAAATCCACTTACTCCTCTCCTAATGTTCTTGCTCAATTAGATTCAGTCTTCTTCAGATCACCTGGGGCTGTATTCTTTAAAAGATTATAGATTTGTCCTATCCTACAATCTGACCGATTTATAACCTCTAAGAGAGGAATTTCTTCCAGGGAGACTATGAACCAATGACTCGATTCAGAAATTCCCTTACCTACAAACACTTAAAAAGGACCCAGTCACCACTCCGAAATCTTGGTCTCACCATGGCAACATGAATTTATACCTGGCAGAGGAAAAATAGATCATGTCAAACAAGCAATAACTCTATTTGATGTTGCAGAAACAACAGGTGACTGGATGGCTATGATCCTCCTCGACATGGAAAAAGCATTCAACAGAGTTTTGTGGTGTTATTTATGGCAATTTCTGGAACGAAAGGGGTTTGGTCTACGCTTTATAAAGGCTATTAGGGCAATCTATACTACACCCTAAGCCAGACTTAAAATTTGGGTCAAGAAGCAGGAAGAATTCAGAGCCTGAGAAAGGTCACAATTCGGACAAGGTTCAGATTGGTGCAACTAAAGATAATACCTACTACCGTCGCCCCCTTTTACATACCTAGGGCAAAGTACACACACAGCACTTTGTGTTAGGTGGTGCCAGCAGGAGGGTACCTTTTTTCAAATTCTATGGGAATGTCAGGTGATGATACCCTAACGGGTCATGTTTGCGCTATATAAAACTTCAAATAAATAAATAGCGAGATATTGGCAAGGCATCACGGAAGTAATGTCAAAGGTCTCTGGAGTGATGGTCCCTATGAATGCCAAATGGCTCCTCCTAATGATCAAGGGTGATTTAGACTGGCCCAGGTATTCAGGAAAGAGGCTCACTCTTGCGGCGGTGATAGCTAGAAGGAACATCGCAAGGAGGTGGGGAGTACCTTCGCCTCCATGCCTGCGAGAGTGGGAACGCGATCTTGACTGGTGCCATCAAGACGAAGAAACGGTATATAACAGGAGGGGTTGTGTTAAAAAGTGGGAGAAAATATAGTTGCCTTGGCGTAACTGTAGAGCAGGACTGGAGATCGAAGAATTAACACAGGAGTGATGAGTCCTAGATGGAGCAAAGACCTAACTTATTGCAATGTCATACATATCAACTGTATGTATGAGCTCCCACATGTTGGGGGTTATTTAAACGGATAGGACCCATGTCCTCACACCTCTCTGGATTAAAAAGGGTAGCGATATTAAGAAATCAACAATGTGCAGATTGTAATAACTGTTGTTTTGTATGGTCACATGAGCAAAAATTAATAAAAAGATTTAAATGAAAATTTAATGATAATCTGGAAGAATTGATATTACTAGAGGGATGAGAAAGGGATGTCCCTGGCGCTCCAATTATTGTCACCCTTTTTATAGATCGAATCGTCCAAAGTCAGGTAATAAAGCCAGTTCGAATTAATGGATATGATACAAAGGTACTTATATATGAGGATGACTTCACAGTGATAACTTTGGACCCCAGGAATGCAATAGTTGAGGTCGAGCAATTAGCAGGGGAATATAGGAGGATATCACGGAATCTATTGACTGAAAATATTGTTCTGATAGATACTCGTCGGACGGATTTGGCTACATATCCCAAGGTATCCTTAAACTACCATAATTATCTTGATCTTCTGATCGGTAAGGTTAGTAGAGATTCAAGACGTATTACTGGATTACAACTTCTCTTTTCAAGTACATAGTGCTAAAAATCTCCCAACCGACTCACCATATTCATACCTCTCATTGTTATGTGCCTGTAATCCTTCCACCACCCTCTTAATATAAAAGCTGCTACTCTCGTCTTGTATCTGTCCCTGCATTATCCTCTCCTGGTGGATCTTTTCTAGCGTTGCTACCTTTTTGATATAGCCCTCAAATCTCTTCCTTCTGTAAGCAAAAAAGCTAATAACCTCCCCTCTCAGTCCTGCTTTAAAAGAATACAAGACCACTCCCGCAAAGCACTATATTCGCATAAAAAAAAACACATCCACCATTTCCTCATATGCTCGGTGAATAGATAATTTAAGAGCAGTTTCCTATTAAAAGTCCATTTTGCTTGGAATTTAAAGCTGCCCTACCCTGAGATTTCCAGTAGTAAAGCACAATGATCTGAAACGTTTGCCCCCAGTTTGGCCTGCATTTATGTGGGAAATTTTGAAGACAACTTTATTTACTATCCTTCAAACCCCTTTCTACAGCAGATCCATCTATGGAAAAGATAAGTAGATCACGCCTTGTGTATGTGGTCATGCTCTGAAGAACAACTCATTGACTTTCTCCATTGAATAAATAGTGCTGAGGGATGCCTGCACTTCACATGAACTATCAATAGACATACAGCTGTGGGGAATAGTTGGGAGTATGATGGGAGCCTATACTTAATTTATCAATGGCTCTCAATCGAGGTTTTTAATCAAGCTAATTCTTGAAAAAAGACAATGGAACTGAGGAAAAAGCTATTTGAAAACAGAGGGGCTGATTACAATGCTTGACATCAGATGTGATAATATGCACATATCTACTTTTAGGCGGTTGAGGTTTTTTGGTCATCTGTGACTTTCATCAGTGGCTTGCTGGGAGGACTCCACTTGGCAACTACCTGGTAATATATACCTTACATAAAGCATTGGAAAATGTAAGCTTGTTGGGCGGAACATAACGATATACATGTACTACCTATGTCACTTGCTGTTTTCTCCTTTTTATCTCCTTTTTTTAATTTAAAAAAACTTTACAGGTCTGGTGCATCCTATAGGTGGAATTGGGTCCCTGTGCCCAGATGAAATTGCCACAGAGTCATTGGCAATGAAACATCTTGACCGTTCAGGTTAAAATGGTCCAAACATGACACTGTTGTTTTAAACTAAAATGGACCCAATGAAAATTAAAAGACAGTTGTTTTGTGTTGGTGTAACTCAATTTTAACATTGTATGAGTAGCACAAATTACCTCCTTTGTGTAAAGTGCAAATGATGACACAGTGAGCTAACTGGTAAGTACCTACCAGCTGCTTCCCCCATGTTGCTTACGTGAGGCACTTCCTTGACTCACCTCACTATTCAGACCTGTACACTTGTCAAAGTTCTGTGTGGTACGGCCTGTTTTGATTGATTTTATAAAAAAAGACTCATATGAGGGTACATGACTAGATATCAAACTCTGTTTCACTCAGAAAGAAATGGCGTGCCTCTCCCTTAAAACTTTGACTTATATGTGTAATATGTAACCAGGTTTTTGTATGTTGGCAATATTGAGTGGATGGCGCCCGGGTATATTTTCCCTCTTGAACTCCCTTTTTGGAATATGCATTAGAACTTCCTCTGCAACAGAATTTCCAAGGAGATTTGCCAGGCAAGGATTCCCAGTACATCGCTGTATGACTGCAATGGCGGGAGCACTTTCCATCTCCCCTTGCATTCGCAATATATGTGCGGGGTGAGATGTGTACATGCAAGCCAATTTGTGCACTCTAATCTCATTTTGTGCACAAAAAGGGCCATTCTCCTTGTAGATTTGACTGGGAAAATACGGTTTTGTTACTTGGGTAAATAGTTTAATCAACAATCGCATCTATAAAAACACTGTATTTCTATTTTCTTTTAAACTGTGGGACTGTATGTGAGTAACACTTGTGCAATTACAAACATAAGAAGAAAAATAGAAGCTGCAATAGGCAAATCAGAATCATGAAGATGCATTAATGTCTATTAAGATGTATGCATTATGAAGTGGGTGTGTGTCACAAGCTAGTGCTCCGCAAATGAATAAACTGTGCATAGCACTGTCAATCAAGAAGCCATTAAAAAAGTACTCACCCTGAAGAGGGCTTCGTCCATGTGCCTCTCATGCTCTTCTTCTTGGAGCCTCCTCATAAAACGTTTCTTCTCAACACGCTCATCACTTTTCAAGATCACATCCATTCGTGCATCCTTAGCCAGACTTTCGATTTTTTCATGTCGGAGCTGGTCTTTTATTCGTTCCTCAACAGCCTGTCTATCTTTCGCATTCATGTAAGACAACGTTTGCTTTGAGAACTAGAACAAAGAAGGTACACACAATCAATTATATCGTGCAGCTGTTTGAGGACTGTGGATCGACAAATAGCAGTGAGGTTAAAAGTTTCTTAAAATGAAATTGCGAGGGCCTCACTGCAAATACTAAGAAGGCAACACATTTTGCGATTTCTAAAAGTCTGTGCTAGAGCACAGTTAAATGCAGTCCCAATTTCAAGCACAGTACCTTTTCATGAGCTAGGAAACGTGGGAAGAATATCCGTTTCAAATATGGGTGTCTCCTTTCCCCAATGACCAGACTAGTAGCTAAAGAGACAAACGCATATCCAAGGATTAGGTAGCATCTTCTAACAGCCCCAAAGCAATATTAGAGCATGCTCAAAGGCATATTTAGGTTCTCTAACTTCACATATGCTAACTTTTTCCAGTATTTGCATTGGCATTCCAATAACCATCTTCTGGCACATTACCTAAAATATTTTGTCCACCTGCTGCTCCAAACGAGACCGTACCGCAGAGACCATAACACTCATGAGACACCTTTGCGATGACACGGTTACAATTCTAAATCTTAACATACAGAAGCCATCATATCTTGCCTTGAGAAAGCCCCTGGCCCGATGGTCTTTTGGGCAAAACACGTCTTGAGTTTAGTTGCATTAGAATAAAAAAGAAAATATTAAAAACACAGTATACTACTTCCTGTATCCATATTTGAATAAAGAAGAAAATATTAAAAACACAGTATTCTACTTCCTGTATCCACAATGCCAATCCAGAATTTGGGATTCCCTTACCCTACAATTTTACATACTTATCTCTGGCACAAACCTATCACATGTTTGAATGCTCCAATATTTGCTTTGCCATTCCAAAAACCATCTTCTGGACCGTTACCCAACTAATTTTTTTATCCACCTGTTACTCTAGGCCTAGTTCGATGTGTTGTGAATGTTATTTGTCCTTCAGGAAGCAATTAAAAACATTTCTTTTTCCAAAATCTGACTAAATACAATCCTTACTCTGCTATCTGTTAACTACTCACTACTGTCAGGACAGCGCCGTGATATCCCATTGGGGATGATTGTTTGCGCTCTATAAATACCATTGACATTGACATTGCTTCACAGGTAGAGCAAGGGAGGCTCTTGTTTGGACTGTGTTCTAAAATAATTCAGAGGTCTTACACTGGGACATTTCCTGTAAACACGTAAGTAATTAAGTTTTGATTATTTGCATGATATTTAGAGAATATTTTCAGATTTCAAAACTCCACACTTAGTTGTTTTTTTGGACGAAAAACAGTGCTTTGAAATTAATAGGCTTTTTCAGTACATTACAGGTTAGTTACTTTGTACGTTACTTTTCTTACTCAATGCTAGATACCTGTATTCAGCACTGGGACATTTCTTGTAAACAGGTAAGTAAATACTTTTTGGTTATTTGTGCGATTTTTAAAGAAAATTTTTAGATTTCAAAACTCCACACTTCCAAACTTTTTGGAAGAAAATTGTCATTGGTATCCTACGGAGGAAAACAGGTTAACCTTTCACATGAAAGTAATCTACTGTGGCAGTTAAGGTTCTGGGGTTAGACTCAGGGGTCCCCCAGGCTCAGTAATGCACGGTTGTTGCACCCTCAGCAGCACTAGTTTGGCCGGGTGCAGAGTGTTGAGGCCCAATGTTATCCAATGGGGGATAGGTGGACTCCGATTGGTGGCTGCTGGCAAGCAGGCCACTGCTTTGTGGGAGAAAAGTTCCTATGGTTAAGGTCAGGGCAAAGGGAGAAACAAAGTAGCACAAAAGGTGCACCATCAGCGGCACTTGGGCCGGCGAGGTGCAGAGTGCTGTTTAGACGTTGGGTGCCCTGTTTCCTATGGAGAACCTCCGGTTTGCAAAAGCACTGCAGGCAGGGGGACGAAGGACTTCTGGGTGCAACCACCACTTGGAGAGGTGAGTTGGGAAGTTAAGGGCTGGTTAAGCACCGTCAGTTTGGGCACACAAGGCAGTGGGGCGTTGGGTGCAGGGATGCCTTTTGGGGTCGGATCTTCTTACTAGCTCCTGGTCGCAGTTAGGGGGCCCTTCTGGATTTAGGCTGCAGGAGTCGGCTGGAGGCTTTAGGCAGGTCAGGGGTTGCCGGATCTCGGGTTAGGATAGCCAGGGTGACCTCCTGGTGGTGTTTTTCCACTCAAGCTCGGACCGGATTCGGCAGGTGCAGAGTGGGCTGGATTTGCGGTCCCTGGCTGCTGCCAGAGGTTGCAATTGAACAAATCTGGTGTTCACGGGAGAAGCAGTCTTTGGAAGTGAAGGCAGGCAGGTACTCCGGGGTTTTTGAGGTGGCTGGCTGCAGGACACACCGGGATTTCACAGGTTCGAGGGGAGACAGGCCGCTAGGCTGGGGCCAAGTCAGCGGGCATCTTGCTCTTGTTAGTTGGCTGCACGGCTGTTCGGTCCTTCTTCTTTTCTTCTTGTTGTCAGGCTGGATCTGAAGAAGCAAGGTTCAGAGTGCTCACTAAATACTAGATTTAGGGGCGTTACAGGTAAGTAAGGGCTGGGACCAATGTGTCTCTTCCCTGGGGTGGGTACACCCCTATCGTGCCACTGTCTAGTGGGAGAGGAGCAGGAGCCTGTCGCTGGTTGGCTAGGTCTCCCCATCCTGAAAATGGCGGGGACTCAGAGTTGTGCTTCACCTCGCCTCCCCCACCTGAGGGGTGGAGTTGGCAGAGGTGGGCACACCACTTTCCCTCACTGTTCTTCCCGCCGGCTCTCTCACCCAAAGTGGGGGGTAGAAACAGTGGGGACCAGTTGCTGAAAGCAGCAAAGGGTCTGGGGAGGCTCCAAAAGGCAGCATGCCTTTGAAGCTTCCCCTCTCGTGAACCCTTCCCATCCTGGGGGAGCAGGCTTGGCACCTCGTCCCAGGATGTGCATTGTTTCAGGCCTTGGAGAGCAGCAGGCTCTCGACCCAGGGGTCCAGAAACATGTCTGTTGGTGGCGGTCTCAGTCAGTTCACTAGGAGGTGGTCGAGTTTCAGGGGGCATCTCTAAGATGCCGTCTGCTGTGCATTTTACATTAAACCCAAACTGGCATCAGTGTGGGTTTAATGTGCTGGAAAGTTTGATACCAAACTTCCTAGTTTTCAGTGAAGCCATTATGGTGTTGTGGAGTTCGTAGTGACAAACTCCCAGCACTATATACTCTTAATTGCAGCACTGCACTTACAGTACCCAGATATGGACTTGGGCACTGTAGGGGTACAGGGCTCATGCACATGTACCCTCGCCAATGGCATACAGCACCCAGCTAGAAGAGTGACTGATGTATGCCAGGGCAGTGGTTTGTGGGCATGGCACACAGTCATGTCGACTCTTCACAGTGTTCTACACCAAGACAAGCAGCCTGCAAAGGCAGTGTGTGAGTGTCAGGGTACAGAGCCTCTAAGGGTGGCACAATAAGTGCTGCAGCCCTTAGAGGCCTTCTCTGGTCACAGTGCCCTGGGTACCTGTGGTACCATTTACCAGGGACTGACATGTGGCCAGAGATGCCAATTGGGTTTAGGCTTCAATGCAATTTTAGAGAACGGACATAGGCCCTGGGTACCTGATTAGCAGGAGCCCCGGGCACACTCAGTCATAGAACATCAGCAATTCAGCAAAAAGTGGGGGAACACCATGCAAGAAAGAGGGCACTTTCTCATACACGTCCGTGCAGACTCCTGAATTGCTTTCATAACCCAAGTGTAGCTGATTTCACTTTTCCCACCTCCTAGTTGATAGACACTAGAGAGCGGCTCTCATCCGTTCTGGTTTAAAGTGAGAGACTTCATTTGGAGAGTCACTTACCCGCATTTGGACAGTGCTTGGTGCATTTCTGTTTTGAGTCCAGTGATCAGTGGGACTCCCCATCAGTTGCACCGAATAAACATAAAAATATTGGAAGAATGTGTAAAGTAACTAAAGTAATTGAAAGGGGACAAGCGGGGAGTGCTAGAAAGTCTGTTTGCTTTATAGATTCTCTACTCTTCGAAACATTTCGGGCAACAAACCATGCCTTAACTTCCCAGGGCTGCTAAGAGCTTCGTTTTACTCACACCTGTAAGTTTATTGTGTAAAATTATTTAAAATCATTACAAAAGAGAAAATAATCTCTCAACAATTAAAACAGCCTGATTTTCTTAAATACAAATTGCAAAAAATGTATGTTCTGATATGGTTTGCAAGTTGAAACAGAAAAATAGATTTTAAAAATGGACAATTCTGTTCCGAGTGCTTAAGCAGTATTCTAATGCTTCTATGCATGTGATTCATTAGCAACAAACATTTGCTTAACGATAATGTGTCCCTCAGACTTAATACCTAGATAATAACTTAGAATATGGAGTTGTATTGTTTCACTTTCATAATTATGCAGTCTGCATCTACGATTAGTAATGGGGTATGGTAGTAATAGGGTAGGCATAAAACACATAAGGAGTATATTCCGTTAGCCTGATCTGTGTACTGCTTCCATTAAATAATATTCAGCAGTTTAGATTTATATGAATCAATAACTAGATTAGCATGTTGGAATTTCGCCAGTTCTGAAACATCCACTGCATTGCTGCGCACATCAATTGTGATCTTATTGAGCGAAAAAAACGTTCTTGTGGCATTTTTCTTCTAGATGGTGCCTACTTCAAGTTGCTTGATGGCAGAAAATACGTACTTAGACCATGGGGTATTATTGTAGCTATTATCCTTTAAATTGACCTTAACACATGACTCAGAGAGCCCTGTTTTGCATTTATTATAAGCTGGCAGTATTTAAGGAAACACACTTTACTTGCTTGGTCTTGTCAATACAGACAATTCCAGTCATTTCTGAAAGGATTGCACTGTACCTGCTTCAATATTGGAGGTAAGTACTCAGGAAACGCGTGATGGTTGTAAATCAGGACGCTGATAAGGATGCTTTTGACACTTATAAAATCACGCGACCTGCTAGACTGGAATTTAACCTTGAGTATTCGCAGCGCAAATGCTAGAGTGGCGTCTCCATGCTTTATGGCTGACAGGTGGTACTTTAGTGTGCATCTATCTGTTAACCAGGTTCCCAGACAATTGCATGCAGAGACATAACATAGGTAGGTGGGACCCAAGCTCTTTGATTTATTAGATGTGTTTGTATATTTACCAAAATTCGAGACCTCTGTATTATTCAGATTTTCTTCCAACTTGTTACCTAGGTTATATGCATGTATTTCAGTTACCGCTCTCTGCAGTTCAATGCAAGTCTGATCTAGTATAACAATATAATCAGCATATTGAAGGATTTATAGCCATTGATTCAAAATTGTTGATGGAAATGATCTGGCCCTGAGCAGAGCCAGTGTTGTGACAATATTGTTTTTTAAGGCAGCTGAACAACAGGAGTGCTAAAATGCACCCCTGTTTACGCCCAACCTTGGTGTTTATGCGTTGTGAAGTGCTAAAATCATGGCCCACCATGAATCTCACCCAGGTATTTTACTCTAACCATTTCATAGCTCTTAACTCCCAATATGGACAGGAGGCAACAAAAAGCCCCAGGGCTCACACGTCAAACTACAGATGCCAACTTGACCTTGCATGTTCCAAGTTGTTCCTGACACTCAGATGATTCGGTCTACAGGGTGGGAAGAGGCAACAGGTCTGGTTGCAAGGTGATCTGTCGAAAAAAGCTGGTGCCCCTTAGTAAAGCAGTGTGGTGATTTCTGCCTGCAAGTTCGCACTGTGGTTGTTGGTGGTGCCATCATGCTATGATCATCTTAAAATTCATCAGCCTTGATTACAGTCACAGAGGCTCCTGGGGTGAAACCCATCTCTCCACTGAGCTCTGTTGCTGGGTCCCATGCAAAAGGTAGTATCTCATGGACATTTGTATTGCTGTTATTACAGAATAGGACCTACACCCTCAGTCCTTAGGACGCTAGGATGGTAAGTTCGAAAATGCACGAGTAATCATTTTTAGATTAGCCAAATAAAAAGTTTGATCCTTACTACAAATTAGATTTCGATATTGTTTCTTCTGGCTATCCAGTTAGTATAGTCTGAATCTTAGTCTTTTCCTTACAGATCAGATGGAGCTATGGGCCCTATTAACAAAAGTATTTTCAGCAGAAAACATATGCTTACGTCCGAAGTCACTTTTTTTTTAAGTCTGCCAGAAATTGAAGCATAGTCATGAGTATGGATTACCTCCAGCTTTGCTTGAGGAGCAGGTGAGATAACTATCTCCATAGGGAAAAACGTTTACCACACATGATGCATTTACACTTCTATGCTATTCAGCATTTTGCACGAGATAGAGAAAACGGACTGAAAACTTTCAGGTACCGGTCTAAGTTTCCAATCCTTTGCCTTTTTAGTGACTAGGCCTAAATGAAAATAAAACACGATAAATGCAATTACAACTACCAACACGTCACCTGTATTACTTACTCATTCAAGAAAATACAAAGGAAGGGCAGCCACCAAAATATGAGCCTACATGCATTTATTCCTTTACAATTTTCCAGCTGTACTTTTTAGATTGGATGGATTGTTCCACCGACCCAATGAAGAAGATTCCTGCACTCAGGCAAGAGTCAATTTGTATACCAGCTGTGCAATGTATGATAAATTCTCAGTGCTAGGCCCTACTGCATAGACAGATCCAAGATCTTCCTATTACGCCCATACTACTAGGTAGTCATAGTTCACAAGTTAAACTCATTTGGAGGGTCGAAGTCTTTATTCACATTATCGACTGTGTGCTACATGGAACTGCCAATGTCACATGGTGCAGACACTTTATCCCACTAGGAGAGCTATGACAGTTTGTTTCCAGCCATGTGAGTAAACGATCTGATCTGTTTGCCCCACTATTTGTCTTACAGCATCCCCACGTCATGGGAGACACTAGTCTAATGCCTTTGTTTGTTCTGCATGGGACGGAAATGTAGGGTTTGCCAGAGTTGTATTCTAGCTGAGCAGGTGTCAGGAGTAGAACACAGCTGTACAGTGGGTTTGCAGTATATTCGAAGAACCAGTTAATGGGCATGAAAGAATAAAATATACTAAGCAGTCAAACTCAAAGAACAAACATGATTAATTTAAAATGTTTTACAAGCTTAACATAATACAATTGAATGAAATTCAGTGTAACATCACTGTGTCGTTGCAATTTTAATATTTCAAAGCATTTGTTTAACGGATTCCACTAGTCTTGAGCCAGTATATGGGCTATCATATGGAGTGCTTGGATTTTCTCCTAACAGAACATATTATGCTATGTTCTCAGAGTTTAAAGCTACGACTACATTGCATAACAGATACAATAATATATTTTAGCCAGGTAAATACCCTCTGTTAAATCAGTCAGCGTTTCATTTAGAGTCACGTTTTCTTATTATCTGCACAAACATGATGGGCATCTGTGAAGAAATAATGCACCTGGATTGCCAAGGGTCGATCATATTTCTTCAGAAATATTTGTATACGTACAAAAACCGTTGCTTAATGCACACTCCCTGCATGTTTTTCTTTAGCATTTAAATGGGGGAAAACAGCCCTTGCCACTGGACCAACATTAGAGTTTTCATAGATGAGCATTCTACATAAATCTACCACACAACCTGGTCCGGAGGATGCGTCTATCGTTACGTGTTAAATTGGCTGGAAGGCTGCCTACCTTAACTTGTGTCACACTGATTCTGACAATGCCCCTCTGCTTGACTAGTGCTAACTGTCCAGGAGATTGGCAAGTTATCACCTTGAGAAATTAAAGTCCACTCGATGTGTACCAATCAACCTTCAAATACAAAGATCCTCTAAATTTCCTACAAATGTATTGAAAACGTGTAATGTGAAGCCAGGCGGGAAAACACTGCAAAATACGAGCTTCCACTTCACTAGCACCTAGAATATCACCCGAGCGCACCTTGGCAAGCTCTGCAGCGCTCGGAGGGCGCTCGTTACTACTCACCATCATGGTTGCACAGTGACAAATATGGCCCGAAGACCCTCCTCACAACAGAAGCACTTGCAGACAGAAAGCGTGAGATCAACTCGCTGATTAGCGCCCACAGTCAGCCCTGCCCCTTGTTTGCCGCGTTGTCTTAGTAACCGAGTCTCTATGGTACTTTCTGCCGCTCTTTCAAACTCTGTCTAATGGTCGTTGCTATTGGCGCGCACCTATGCTGGTAATCGAGCACTCCTTGCAACGACTCTTTACGCAATTGTGCCGGCCATCTTAAAAAGGAGTCGGGCCCGCCATACTATGAGGATGTCAACTGAAAAATTATAATCAGTATTGAAGTTTTCAAGATACTGTTTTAGAAAGAGATAGGTCCTATTAATAAAGACGTATTTAATTCATAATAGCCTAATGCCATTAAAAATTGTAGGTTGAAGGCTTAATTGACCACTAAGTTTGTTGTAATTAATTGGCGGGCGAAACAGCAACTGCAACATGGCCACAATAAAATCCTTGCGATATAAATAAAAGACATGCCAATATAGAAGAGGAAAGTGGGAGATTAAAAACAATTAAAAATTTGCTAACATTCTTGCCAAGAATTTTCAATTCTATTAAGGACAGGAGGCGAGGATTTTGCTTTCAGGTTCAGGCTGAAGGCTGAAGGGTTGTGTCACAAATGTGTTGTGTGTCGACAGCAGAAGTTTGGCAGTAACACTGAGTCACATAGGGTGATCAGGTGTCCCTTCAACAGGATGCAACTGGGCTTTATTTAAATGCCTGTGTGTAATGGGCTGAGATATGTCCCACTAAATGTGTGCATCTTTGTTGTGAATTGCACTTGTGTTATGCTGAAATGTGTTTTCCATGTCCATTGTAGCGCGCGACATACGTCATCTCCGAATGTTCGGAGATGATATATGTGACGTCACACCTGTCACTGTTATCTTCCCTTATCGCTTCCCTTGATAGCGCACTGCTGTTTCCTGGCTCCCTGTGGGCCCTGTTAACTGAATAATTAACTTCTATTCCGAAACCCCTTCTGGTATCATCTATCGCCCCCACAACAATTGGTGACGAGGATCAAAAGCAGAGGGCCCACGGGTACAGAAATATAGAACAATGTGGTAAGAGTGAGTAATACTTGTACAACCTCATCTCGATTTCCGGAGAGAAAAAAGGCAGCATCGGCAGAAAAGTAAGTCGAAATTACCGGCAGCGCGCGAAGCGTAGCTAGGCATCAGGCTGAGGAGACTCCGCGAATGCGCATTTGAGGTTTCCTGTCAGATGTACGTGTGAGGCATGCCGGGAGGAGCGCTATCGAAGACAAGCGTATGATTGGCTGCTGGATGTGAAACGTCACCATTAGGATAAACAAGCGGCCATTTTTTTACTGGAAATAAAACCTTCACGAACGAACAGTGCATAAATGACAATGTAAACTGGTTACAGATTCCGACTTAGTAAAAACGTAAGGAATTAAATGAGGAAACTTAACTAAATGCATATAAATGGATGTTAATATAACAGGGAAAATATGAGCAACTAAAGGAAGCATCTTCAATAAAAATAACGTAAAAAGCACTGGATAAGTAAACGTGGAGGGAATAACCATCAGGTGAAACTAACATAAAAACCTGTGTATAAAAGGAAATAAAGGGTCACACCCTCAACATAAGTTTGTGCTATAACATAGTGGAAAGAGTATTGTACTGAACAGGAAAATGGCACAAAGTAATAATATTTGCGTACCACCGTTATTTCTTGATGAGCCAGGAAAGCCAGTAATGAGATGGAGAAAATGGTTGAGGGCTTTTGAAAACTACATTATATCTATTGATGGGAAGAAATACGATGCAGAAAGGAAAACATCAATTTTATTTGGTTTACTAGAAAAGGCAGGTCAAGATGTATTCGACAGTTTGCCTGAATACGAAAGTCCACCCGGGCTTTTCATACCTCTAGATGAATATAATGAAGCGGAAAAAGGCTTGAGAAACAATTCGACGAGGAACCAAATATGATGGTGGGAAGGCATAAATTTGCTCTACGCAAGCAAGAGGAAGTGGAGACAATTGAGGCGTACATTGCATGTTTGAGAGTACTAGCTAGAGAGTGTGAATTCAAGGATATGACTGAAACCTACATTAGGGACCAAGTGGTGTTTTATTGCTACTCAAAAAAGGTGCAAGAAAGACTGCTGGCATGTAAGAAACCGTCATTGCTAGAGGTTGTGGATATCGCCAAAGGAATAGAAAGGTCAATGATATCCACAAAAGAGCTCTCTAGTACTAGTAGTAATGCTAATGTATTTTATTTGCAGGACAAAAGAAAAGGTGAATACAAAGGAAATGAGAATAATTGGAGCGGTAAGAAGGTGGGAGGCGAAAACTTGAATTGTTTTAGATGTGGTTCGCACGAGCACCTAGCTGACAGTGAGTCGTACCCAGCTCTTACTAAAAAATGCTCTGTGTAAAAAAACAGGACACTACACTACTTTATGTAAAACCAGAATGTCTTATGGAAATGTAAAAGTAAATGCTATTGGTGAATTCAATGAAGAAATGTGTGCCAACATTGTGCTGTATGTAGAAGTGATTGATGGTAAAATTAAAGGACCTATTGGCGAGGTTAAAATTGGTGATGTTGAATTACAATTTACCCCTGATTCAGGGTCACCAATCACCACAATATCTGACACTTTATTTGAGGAAAAATGGAAAGATGTAACGTTACAAGAAACTGATATTTACCCAAAGGCTTTTGGGGAACAAGACATTGACATGGTAGGCTATTTTTGGGATACTGTTACCTTTAGGGGGAGAATAATTAACACCAAAATTTACATGGCAGTGAAAGGAAGGATTCTGATCGGATGGAGAGACTTAGCAAAGCTAGGTGTAGTCTTGCAACCTGATGCCAAAGAGCCCATAAGGCTAAGAGAAGATTTTATAAACAACATAGCTATGGATGAGGAAAATAAGGAATTGGGAAATGTTCTGGAGAAGTACAAAGACATTTTCAAAAATGAGATAGGATGTGTGAAAGGATTCATCCACAATATAAAATTAAAAGAGTGCGCAGTACCCACGAAGCATAAAGTAAGAACAGTGCCTCTGTCAATAAAGACTGAACTAAAACAGGTATTGGAGAAACTAATAAAAGAAGGTGTCATTGAGGAAACAGATTAATCTGAATGGGTATCTGCTATTGTAGTTTCAAAGAAGAAGAAAACTGGAGACTTAAGACTGTGCGTTGACCTCAGGTCTCTAAATAAAAATATCCTAGTGAATTGCCACCCTCTTCCAAAGATCCAGGAGATACTACAATCAGTCTCAGGTGCAAAATATTTCACATTAATAGATCTAAAGGCGGCTTATCATCAGGTGGTTCTGACAGAAAACAGCAAGAAACTAACCACTTTTATAACTCCATTTGGGGCGTACAGATATGTACGTTTGCCCTTTGGGTTGGCTTCATCATCTGGAGTCTTCCAAAAACTGATGGATATGCTATTCAGTGAAGTGTTGGGGGTAGAAGCATTCCAGGACAAAATCCTGATACACTCTAGAACTGAGAAGGAGCATCTTGAAATCCTAGAAAAAGTGTTGAACATACTGAAAAACAGAGGGATGACGGTCTCCAACGAAAAATGCAAGTTCATGGTCAACAAGATAGAATACTTGGGACATGTTTTGACATCTGAAGGTATCACGCCAAAGGATGACTTAATCAGAGCAATAAGAGATGCCCCAGAACCCAACGACAAGGAGACACTCAAATCGTTCTTGGGGCTCAGCGAATACTATTCGAAATTCATAAAAGGATATGCTGACATGTTTGAGCCATTGAGGAAATTGTTGAGGAAAAATGTGAGTTATAAGTGGTCTCATGAACAAAGCCAGGCTTTCAACAACGTAAAAAAGAACATCGCAGTTGCACCTGCACTAAAGCCTTATGATCCACTACTGGAAAATGTGATCACCGTGGATGTGAGTGCAAGAGGGATAGGAGCAATATTCTGCCAGCAAGAATGAAAAAATGAGAATACAATCGCGTTCATATCAAGAAGACTGAACGAAACGGAACGAAACTACAGCACAATTGAGTGCGAAACCCTTGCATGTGTCTGGGCGGTGCATAAACTAAAGGATTATCTGTGGGGCAAAAGATTCACAATAGTAACAGACCACAAGCCTTTAGTCTATATGATGGACGGCGAGGGGCGTGGAAATGGCAAAGCGAGTTCCAGACTGATAAGATTTCTGTCTAAGCTTCAGGAATACAACTGCAGCATAAGACACATAAAAGGCGGAAAGAACTGCAGGGCTGACTGTCTGTCAAGGTTGCCTGTGTGCTACCAATCAGAAGACACACTGGATGATACTGAGTGCATAGTAGCATGGGTAGATGGGACAGTCATGTGTGATGGTTCAGTCACTGAGGATGAATGGATGCAAAATCTAGAAAATGACACAGTCTTGAAAAAAGTAATGGAACATGTCAGAACAAAATGGCCGCCCATCAGGAACCTTCGAAACGAATTAAAAAGTTATCAGCAAATCGAAGAGGAACTGACCATTGAATGCGGATTTCTAAAAAGAAGGGATCTATTCATACCACCTGCGGGGTTGAGACGTAAAATCGTGACACTCGCTCACAAGGGGCACCCAGGCAGCACAGCCACAAAGAACATTGTTAGAATGCATTACTGGTGGCCAGGACTAGATAACGACGTAAAGGATCACATAGACAATTGCGAGAAGTGCCTCAAAGCAGACAAACACTGGAAGGTCCGAAAAGGAGAATTGCAAATGGTAGAAACGGACCATGGTCAAAGGTGGCAATAGACTTTGCGGGGCCTTTCAGTCTGTTACAAGACGAGTGTAAAAACATAATTGTCCTAACAGACTATTACTCCAAATGGGTGCACTTTAAGTTTGTGAACAATGTGACTACAAGTGTGGTGATTAAGTTTCTGAAGAAAGTGTTTGCTTTCGAAGGCCAGCCTAAAATTATTGTATCAGATAATGGTGCCCAGCTAGTGTCTTCACAAATGACAGAGTTTTTGAACACAGCAGGAATCAACAAGAGAAGACACCTTTGTATATTCCTAAAAGCAATGGACAGGAGGAAAGGATGAACAAGTTCATTAAAGAAGGAATCCAACTAGCTATAGCTTCAAACATGAACGTAAAAGAGTACATTTGCGAAAAAATAAACACGTATATCAACACACCCAACGAGACAACTAAGAATACGCCTTTCTATTTGATGAGGGGCAGGAAATGCAATGATATACTTACCCCAAAATTCGGTGATTGGTACAAGAGGAGTAGCACAACTCATGAAATAGATGAAAATGAACTCAAAGTAAGAGAGAAAATTGTGAGTAAACAGGAAAAAACTAAGAAGTACACAGATATGACAAACAGAGCAAAAGAGAAGGAAATAGAAAAAGGAGATTGGATCCTAGTGAAGAAACCTTGCAAAGTAACAAAAGGAGAATCTATGTATGGTGACCCTGTAAGGGTTTGTGAAGCATCTAGAGCAGGGGTCTCCAAACCGGTCATGGAGGGCCGGATCCATGCCAGATGTTTAAAATTACTACATGTATCTCAATGGGGATATCCAAGAAATCTGGCATGGATCCGGCCCTCCAGGACCGGTTTAGAGACCCCTGATCTAGAGGGTCAGTGTGCATTGAAGGAAAAGGTTGGAGAAGTAAAGATGATGTCGTCAAATTAAAGAAAGGACAAGAGAAAATTATAATGAAAGGCAAGGAAGGGAAAGAATCTGGTCTAGATGAAAGCATACTGGAATGGGAAGATGTCTATGAGATGCGAAGTCCATCAGGCAATGAGGACTGTCTGGGGGACACTAGAAGTAACAGTGGATGGCTAAATGGCTCCAGAGGAGAAGACAGTCTGAATGAGACTGACCTGAGAAGTTCAGATTCAGTTCCGTCCAGTGGGCATAACGCACCCACAAGGGCGGAAGTCGTTAATGCTGACAACTATGATTCTGTGTGTACCAAGTCCAAATCCGGAAGATTAGTTAGAATGCCCAAACGTTTTGATGATTATGTTGTAGGGTAGAGGTTGCTTTGCATTATATCCTCTTTAAGTTTTGTTGGGGAAAAAAGGGAGATGTTGTGAATTGCACTTGTGTTATGCTGAAATGTGTATTCCATGTCCATTGTAGCTCGCGTCATACGTCATCTCCGAATGTTCGGAGATGATATATGTGACGTCACACCTGTCACTGTTATCTTCCCTTATCGCTTCCCTTGATAGCGCACTGCTGTTTCCTGGCTCCCTGTGGGCCCTGTTAACTGAATAAATAACTTCTATTCCGAAACCCCTTCTGGTGTCATCTATTGCCCCCACAACAATTTTAATTTTCAATTCTATTAAGGACAGGAGGCGAGGATTTTGCTTTCAGGTTCAGGCTGAAGGCTGAAGGGTTGTGTCACAAATGTGTTGTGTGTCGACAGTAGAAGTTTGGCAGTAACACTGAGTCACATAGGGTGATCAGGTGTCCCTTCAACAGGATGCAACTGGACTTTATTTAAATGCCTGTGCGTAATGGGCTGAGATATGTCCCACTAAATGTGTGCATCTTCTGGCGTGGGGTTGAAGCTTACCCAACCAGGAGAAATTATAGTCTTACAGTGGCTAAGTTGCTGTTTTGGGAGTTGTTAGAACTGGCTATTTCTGGTTGGCTAAGGCTGACGCCAAAGCTAGTCAGAAACCACCATTCTAGTCAGGGGAAGGGAGTCACACGCCAAGATTACCCCTGCTCACCCCCTTGGTAGCTTGGCACGAGCAGACAGGCTTATCCCGGAGGCAATGTGTAAAGCATTTGCGCAGGCACACAACAGCAACAACATCCTAGGCACACC
Source organism: Lissotriton vulgaris (assembly GCF_964263255.1). Lineage (NCBI taxonomy): Eukaryota > Metazoa > Chordata > Amphibia > Caudata > Salamandridae > Lissotriton > Lissotriton vulgaris. The sequence goes on from NC_141687.1 coordinate 2,105,895,167, forward strand.
ACAAAAGGAACTCCACACAAGGTTATATGAAAATAACATAAACTTTGGAATCAGCACCCATCAACAAAATTGTTCTTGTAAAATACAAGTAATGTCCTTTGCGATAATAGGAAACATCCGTATCAAATGAACAGGACCGAGCTGGATAGATGTATATTTTAAATCCTTTATTTTTTGTAGACAAATGTTCCAAATCACAATGAATTTTTCTTTTTCTCTTTTCTAGCCAACGCGTTTCGTCTCTTTTGATGAGACTTCTTCAGGGCTCAGAACACCTGTTTTTGCACTAAGCGGTATGGGCTGGAGAATTCTTGGTATTCAAAAAGTACTTGTAGAATCTGTCATATCCTATGAGTATTCAGGAATGACTCGAGACCGGCATGGTGACCTGCTACTCGAACAGCGTGGATTCGAAGTAGTGAATACCAAGAATTCTCCAGCCCATACCGCTTAGTGCAAAAACAGGTGTTCTGAGCCCTGAAGAAGTCTCATCAAAAGAGACGAAACGCGTTGGCTAGAAAAGAGAAAAAGAAAAATTCATTGTGATTTGGAACATTTGTCTACAAAAAATAAAGGATTTAAAATATACATCTATCCAGCTCGGTCCTGTTCATTTGATACGGATGTTTCCTATTATCGCAAAGGACATTACTTGTATTTTACAAGAACAATTTTGTTGATGGGTGCTGATTCCAAAGTTTATGCTGTTTTGTTTAGGACTTCTGTCCTTGAGAGGAACTTATAGGGTTGTGTTCCTAGGTCTCTCAAGCACCATCATATTACTTCAAGTCACAGACTACGACAGGTGCAGGTACTTTGCTCCAACCCTTCCTTTGTCAGTTTGCTGTTATATGAAAATAACTTTTGTATTGTCAAAACACATCAGATAGTAATCACACAATATACATTGTGCCAACTGGCACGGGCAATATTCACAAGGGATTATTTACACCAGGGCAGGGCCACATGGGCCACTGTCAGAATCAGCACTTAGTAGAAATAGAAATACTGTTATAAATAGCACTTCTGAACATATAACAATCAGAAGTTTCACACATGATGCATAGAACATTCAGAGGTGTAGGAAAGACACATGATGTATAAACATACATTCAGCGGTGTAAGGAACAAGGCACATGACGCATCAAAACACATTCAGAGGTGCAGCACAGGAAAACCCATGATGCATAAAAACATTCAGAGGTGTAGATAAGATACATAATGCATAAAACACATTCAGAGGTGTCACAGGCATAATGGCATAGCACATTACGCATAACTCACATTTGGGCCTAACCAGTAAAAACTACGGTATGCAAACTCTCACTAGTCTAAACACATTAGACTCTCCCCCTAAGCATAACTCACATTCAGGGGCGTAACTCACATAGTGAAATAAACTCTCACTAGCAAAACCTACATAGGTCAAATAACCTCATAATCACATTGCGCAAACATCACCTTAGGCAATTACAATTAAAAAAAAAGTAAAATCACACTGCGCAGAAATCACATACCAGCCCCCTGGCCAACTGGCCATCCAACAAGGGGACTCAAAAAGCCCTGTGTCCAGAATGTCAGGGCGCGCTGCCAATGCAGCGCCAGTCAGGGGTGCCCCACCGGCGCAAACCTAAACGCTGCAGCTGCCCACTAATTGCTGGGCAGCTGAGAACAATCCCAAGGGCCTAAACGTTGCAGCTGGCACTAAGTGCTGCGCAGCTGTAGAAGGCCTGGCACCACGGTGCCATCTCTGTCCCACACAGGGACTCACTCACATTGCGCCTAAACGGTGCAGCTGCCCACTAATTGCTGGGCAGCTGAGAATCAGAACTGCAACAGGGTCCTCACTGACCCTAGAACAGAACTGCGCCCAATCGCTGGAGCCACACAGGCTCTGGGCAATCTACTGCACCCCAGGAGCCCACTGGCCGCTTACACAATCATAGGTGCCCCCAAACGTTGGAGCTCTTAGGCTCTGGCCACCAAAATGCGGCTTGGGTTCTCACTGGCCCTCTGTAAACAAATGCCCCTAATGTGGGAGCCACACGGGGCCCTAGAAATAGACTTGCCCCTCTGTTGGAGCGGCCCGCTGCTCGATGGGGCCACTCTGACTGCCACGGGACCCTCACTGGCCCTATGTCAGGCAGGCTGCCCTTCACCGTCACTGTGCCCGGAACGGCACCAACACCACCGAGGTCCAACGGAGCTTCCCGCCTACCCCCAGCCCTTCAACACTCACCAGGCTGGTCGGGGGGTCCTCTGCTTCACTCGCGGCTTCCTCTCTTCCCTGGCCGCACTTCCTGGTTGGCGGCCTCGGGGCTCTCCACAGCTACAGGAGCCCCGGGCTGTGGGAGCACGTCACTTCTTCTCTCCCTGGGCTCGAGGAGGCAGGGTGGGCTCCCGACCTCCTCTCTCTCTCTCGTGGCACCATTTCCGCCTCCTGACTTCCGGTTTTGCCGCGATCGTGGCGGGGATCACTTCACGGGGGCATCACGAGGGGTGGGCATCCTCGAATTTCAAAATAAACGTAGAAGCGAGGTGGGCACTCGCTAAATAATTAAATAAACGGGGTGGCACCCGTCCGCAAAAATATGCAAATAAGCATCAAGGGGGGCAGGAGCGCTTCCCTCCAAGGGAAAACGACAGCGCTCTGCGCAGTAAGTAAATTAAAGAGCCCGCAAGGCGCTGGGGGCTCAGACAGCACCAGGCCCCTCAGAAAGGACCCCACCAGCAAGGAGGGTCCCAGAAGTCCCAAGCAAATGCACAGGGCTCAAAGAAAAACGTCCTGTGGGCTGAGTGAAGCAGAAGAGGACCCTCTGAAAGAAAAGATCCTCCAGGCATCCAGGTCCATCAGGTATCCAGGGGCTGGGCAGGGCCCAGGGAGGCAAACCTTCCCCTGGGCCCAAGCAGCAGCACGCCCCTGGTAGGATTCAAGTCAGAAACAAGAACATTTTGTAAGGGGACACAGCCCCTTTTTATACAGAGAAATCCTTTGTCTAGCAGGGTGCAGGCAGTGTGAGAACCAGCTACAACTGGTTATAGGGAACTCCTTTCACAGGCCAGGCTAGGGACATCAGATGCACCACAGGGGGTGGAGCCAGCATTGTGTGGGGAAAGCCCAGCCCTATTCAGGCCCAGGTGCACCCCTCCCCTCACATCAGCATGCTAAACACTCCATTCACCACCGGGGCAGACCCTCCCAGACTCTTGGAGCCAGGCTCACCAGTCAATCACACGCCAGACACAAATTACACAAATATGCCAACTTCTAAAAGTGGCACTTCTACACTAGACACAATCATGCCGCATATATCATTGCGCAGCATTCAATCTCACGAGTTCGCACATACCAATCTCGACCCTGCACTCCCCACACATCAGGAACTACCATGGTCGTACATATTCCCCATGCATTCCTATGGGAGGGCAGGTCACTCACCACACATACACAGAGAGCTCACGCACTTTACACTGTACCACAGTGAAAAAGTGTGCAGAGGCCTAAAATCACCAACACCAGGTCACAAAAACAGGCTAGGAAAAAGCAAAAAGTCTCGGGGTGAACCTGCCAAAAGGGCCGGGTCCAACAAGAGTTAATACCTTGTTTCGGATTCCCAACTTCTCTGAAATCAGACTCATTTTAATAATAAGGTCCTTAAGATGTTGTGCGCAGCATTACAAGTCGATCTGACGCTACATTATAGTTATAAACCGGAGACTTCCGGAATTGTGGAACAGGTCAAGGAACCTTGAAATCCAGAAGGAGAAATTGTGTGCGGCTGTCTCTGAAATGGCTTGATGCTTTCCCACTGATGTTGATGAGCATGTGCTGTACTCGAGATAAGAGAACAGGATTGTCTCCCAATTAAATAATCATAGGCAGTGCCATGAGACTGCCAGCCATGCCTGCGAATGTCCTTGTGAACATTACAGATGACAAGATTCCTAATTACAGCAAAGGACTGGCTGGTGTGGTGTACTCTATCTCATCAGGGTGGAGAGGCTACAGCCCCACCTCAATAGGAGCACTGCCATGACCTCAGTCCCAGTGACTGGGTTATAGTGAAGAAGCATGTGCGCAAGTCATGCTTGAAACCTCAGTGGTGAGGCCCTTACCAGGTTATCTCGGTCACTATAATAGCTGTGAAGTCCATCGATCTCCCCAACTGGGTGCATGTCGCCCAAACTCGCAGAGACCCTTTGTTCCTTTGATCATATAACAGCACCTGTTCCTGAAGCACTGCTAGTTACAGTGAGACAAAGGAAGCACGTTAGTCAAGCTGTTGGGAATCAGCAAGAAGCTAGGACAGCACTTGTTTGGTCTGAGGGGGTCTGAGAGAGTCAACAGCTGAAGTTAGTACAGAAGGGTATACGTCTGTAGTGTTGACTGCCCCAGATTGAGACCCTGGCAAAGGGTCTAGTGCAGCTGGAACACGAGTTGTGCTTGGAGACCGGAGGCCAAGAAGACAACAGAGGCAGATGCAGTTTGTCTGAAGTGCGTGTGCCATACACTATCCCAGAAGAGAAGGGAGGATCTGATCTAAGTAACAGTGATAAGGACGGTCCAGCAGTAAGGAGATCAGAGAGCTAGAGTACCCTGTTGGAAGTTCTCCTCATCTGAATAGACATACTTGGCTGTCAATGATTGGCAGAGAGTATTTTGGACATTTTGCTATAACAATCCACAATCAATTGAGCCTCCTTGAATTGAACGCTGTGGCTGAACTGAGTCTTGAAATTGCATTGGCACTAAACAGACTGAAGGCCCCATTCACAGAACTAACTTAAGACAAAATCCTAAACTTACTACCATTTTGGTATTCACGGAAGGCACTTACTCATTTTGGTATTCATAGAAGGCACTTATTCATTTTGGTATTCCAGAAGGCACTTACTCATTTTGGTATTCGCAGCTGGCACTACTCATTGATGAGTAAGTGCCTTCTGTGAATACCAAAATGAGTAACTTACTCATTTTGAATAACTTACTCATTTTGGTATTCACAAAAGGCACATACTCATCGAGTAAGTGCCTTCTGTAAATAATAAAATGAGTAAGTGCCATCTGTGAATACCCAAATGAGTAAGTGCCTTCTGTGAATACCAAAATGGTAGTAAGTTTAGGATTTTGTAGTTAGTTCTGTGAATCGGGCCCTAGGCAGTTTCTCCTGAATATGATAGTTAGTGAGTTTGAACTGAGAATTTCTTAGAGAGAACTTAACATTTTTTGCTCAAACTACTAAGTAGAGTACCAAGGCCCGAGTCTGCTGCAGAAGCGTGTAGTTGTCCTTTAGAAGAATACGGGGTAGGGATAAGGAAGTCTCATGAAGATCCTTTGTACATATATTACTGGAAAAAACATTTGAACTTTTGATTGCTGCCTGCATAGGTGGAAATGATCGAGAGGACTGTATTGCTATCTTCAACCTAAATGGTCTGACCACCAAAAAATCATGGAGTCTAGCACTAATACTGGTAGACGAAGATGCTTATATGCAGAAGAGTGAGTAAACAGATGAATGATTACATTAATTGGCAAGTAAAACAGTCATCAACTATAGTTACCCACAAGATGGTATAGAATATGTTACATGGTCATAGTTTTTCCAAAACTCTATCCTGTGGCACATCTTGATGACCTAACACTGGAAGAACATTTGAGAACTAAGAAAGGTACCAGTGCTAGTGAGATTGTGGGAATGCTTTTCTTCTATAGGCAGATGATTTGGAAACTTAAGGAGTGGACTTTTTGGAAGCATCTTGAAACCCTTACTGATTATTGCTCTTTGTGGACTACTGTTGTTTGTAATCTACAAGGGATACACGTGTACACCAGTGAAAAAGGGAATGAAGAGAAAGAGAAAAAATATAGAACTAGAAAACAGACAAAGCAAATTCTAGGACGATATGATGTTCCTGGAGGAATCCAGAAGAAAGATGATGAAAACTGCATGATTGAGATTTGTCCATCTTATTGTGATGGCTCGAGTCGCCATCAGAAGGGGGATTAGCGCAACGTAAGTTTTGGCTCCAACCTTACACGTCACAAATACGCAATAGAAACGTGCTCTTAGCACCCGTCTCTGTGTGTCCTAACAATATTGATGTAAAGTGTTGCACTTGACATCATTATTGAAGTGCATTCACTGTAGGATTACAGAATACATGTATACTGTGTACTTAACTGTATAAAAATCAACATTTATTGTTTAGGTGATTGAATAAACCATCCTTGCACTATTGATATGTATCCACGTTAGAAATGACAATGGCTTCATGAAATGAGTGTACTAGTGGTTCACCTTTACATTTGAATGTAGTATTTGAATGTAGTTATTTGTCACATTTAAAAACGTATGACTGTACACACATATATTAAACGTGCTTTATTGATTTAATGCTTTAAGTTGTTCTTACTAGGCCTACGTTTCTTCTTGCATAAAATGCTGTTTTACATTCTCTGCTTGCATGTATTTTTCCTTGCAGGTACATTCATATGGTTTGTTAGTTTGAGAATAGATACAACACTGTACTAGTGATAGAGAAAGAGGGCCTAGGAAAAGAACCTTGACAATGAAGATGGATAGCCAGAGCGTTAACTGAAAGTGTCCATTCAGCACTGTTGCAAACAATTGTAGGTGACAAAGAACAGTACCGTTCATGTGTTTGGCCTGAGATATTTGTTGAATGTTGCAGCTTACAACGTGAGAATGGAAAGACCAATGAATCCCCTGATGATGCAACCAGAGGGGTAGTACTCTTGAGATATTGGTGCAAATAACTGGATGACTCTATGTCAACGAAGTTGACCAATCCATGCAAATGCTGAATGCCGATGCCCCCAAAGTTGGCAAACACATAACCCCAGCTTTGTTGTATGCAGATGATGCGGTCCTGTTATCCAGAACCGCAAATGGGCTCCAGTGTCTAATTGAGAATTTTGTTGAATATATGGAAGAAAAGGACTTAAAGCTAAACCTCAAACAACCATTCACAATGGTCTGTGGATAAGGGAAACTGAAAACTAGAATATATCATGTTAAGGAGGTGCTGATAGCAGAAACACACTCCTTTACATATCTGGGCCTACTCTTTATCTCTAATGGGCAATGGGGACCACATATTGAACTATGTAAATCAAATTTTGTATGGTCGACAGACGTCATTTTTAGATTTTCAAAAAAGATAAGGAATAAGCCAATAAGGGAAATTGTGACTCTTTATAAGAGCAAATGTATACCTGGAACCTGGTATATTGCCGCACTATGGGGAATGGCTAATCTTGCTTCACTTCAGACTCAAGAAAACATCTTCTTAAGGAAATTATTAGCAGTCCCTAACTCAACTCCGTCATACATTGCACACAAGGAACTAACAGTTCCCTACATTGATAATTACATCAGTGTAGCCTCACTTACTGTTTGGCATGGGATCTGGAGTAAAATAGAACTACATTTACCCAGGACATCATAATGGATTGCCTTTCTCTTGAATCTAGTAATAAAATTCCATGGTTGGCATATGTCACAAACACCTAAATGAGCTTGATGAGAATATTGATGTTAATGCCCCAACAAAAGGTTTTATTCCATAGCAAAAAGGATTTGAAAATGGGGTTTACAGGAGTGTAACCAGATAAAGCTGATTGAGTTGATTTGAAAAAAAACACCCTCACACTATTAACATGTATCCACATTAGAAACGACAATGGATTTATGAAATGTGTGCACTATTGTTTCACCTTTGCATTTGAATGGAGTTCTCAGTCAAATTTAAAGACGCATACTTAAAATCATTTTACCTTTATGAACTTTAATGTGCACTATTGATTTAATGCTTTAAGTTGTTTTGATTAGCCCTATGTTTCTTCTTGGTTAAAATGCTGTATTCCATTCTCTGCTTGCATGTCTTTTTCCTTGCAGGTACGTTGACATGGTTTGTTAGATTGAGAATAGACATAACACTGTACTAGTGATAGAGGGAGATGGCCCGGGAAAACGATCCTCTCGGAAACTTGGATAAGGGACCGAGGCTAAACAAAATCCAAATCGGTAAAGTTGAAAAACAAACTTCGATCAGAAGGGGCCCTTGGCCCAAATGGCCTACTGAATGCACTATTCAAGATCGATCAACCTTTCTCGGCAAGGCAGCTAACCTCACTGTTTAATCATGCATTTCAACAAACAACATACCTGCATCATGGAGTGAATCTAACAGCAGATCAGACATGTCAAACTACAGATTGATCGCACTAATAGATGTCGAAGCCAAAACTTGATACCTCGAAACTTCTTTATGACCTTGAAGCCTGGGTCACCTCCAGTAAGATCCTTCCAATTACACAAATCAGCTTCAGACCAGGCACAAATACAACTACAAATCTCTTAGCATTGAGCCTCCTTGCAGAAAAATCCCTACAAAAGTCCACTAAACTGTACACCTGTTTTGTAGACTTAAAAGCTGCCTTCAATATGGTCCCAAGAGAGCGATACGGCCAAAGATGGCAAAGGGGGCATCCCGTCAAAGTTACTTAGTGCCATAGTCAACTTGTATTCACAAACATGGGTCAGAGTCAAGGTAGGTAATGGCAAGAGAACGACAGGGAAGATACCCACGCAGGGAGGCCTAAAGCACGGATTGTGCTTGCGCCCAACCTATTTAACATCCATGTGGCAGACTTAGACACCATGCTGTTGGAAGTCCAAAGCCATCCACCCAATCTAGAAAATCAACCAGTCAGAAACGTACAATATGCAGACGATACTGTACTATGCAACCAGACTCCAATTGGCCTCCAGTGCTTGATAGGCCAATTGTTGGAATACACTGAGGCGCTTGGACTGAAATTGAACTATAGTAAAAAAAAAAAGGTGGATGTGCTTCTCTGCAAACTCTAACTGCCATATATCAAAACTGAAATGGTCCACAGCGGGGAACAGATTAGAGACAGTTGGTTCATACAAATACCTAGGGGTGGTTATAGACTCCAAATGAATATTTAAAGAGCATCTAAGAAAAAAATTAGCCCAGACAAACAAATTACGCTATGCACTGAACACACTACAAACAAAACTGGAGTGCCCTTCCAATGCTTATCTTTTACAAGTAATTGCTGCCAAATTCCTTCCAACACTAACTTATGGCTCAGAACTTCTTAAATGTAAAGACGCAAAGTTTTTGAACCAACAGCAAGATACTTTGTTTAAACGTATATCTCTCAGGCGCAGTTCTGACTGGAATTAGGGCTGTTACACCAACTACCGGTTAGGTCAGCAGCAATAATTAAACTGTGCTAGAGAATGAGCGCCCAAAAGCAAAAACGACTGGCCAACGGTGCCCCAGCAAGCGCTAACCGCCCTCAATCTAAATGAAGTGTGGGGTCTAAACATCAGCTTCCCTGCATTCAAAAAAATCGCTAATAAAGCAGCCAAACAGTATGCATGGCCACTTGACAAAGCTGCCACAGCAAGGGAAAAACATGGATGGATGGTCCTATCATCGTATATGAACTGGGCATCTGAGCCATATGCAGTAAACCATTTCTCCAACAATGCAGCAGTTCCTTCTTCTTATTCGTTTGAGAGCTTTTCCCTCAAAAGATGAGGTTCCATCATGGAAACAAACTTGGCTGAACAATCTGTGCTGGCTCTGCTGGAGTATGGAAGGGACAATTCAACATTTCCTGTGTATTTGCACCACTGTCAGTCAACTGAGATGACAACTCCTAGTTCCGGCTCGTCGGTCACTCCATTTGATATCATGCGGACCCGCTATGATGGCTTTGCTGAATAGTCTGCTATTGCAACTTTCCTGAAGGACAACAAAGTTTCTTCAACAAATAAACAAACAGTTACAAACACAGCAGGGGTTGAGGGGATTGCTCTAATCCCTGTGAATAATCACTAGTTTTATGTTCTTAAAGATACATTTTTGAGATAAGGGTCCAACTGATTGTAAAGTAATTTTAATGGAACTGTTTTATAAATTTTAACACGTTCAAACATTAATTAGAACCAAAAATGTTCTAGGCAGCACAAAACACTTTATACTCTTGGCAATCCAAGCCAGAGCATGCTTGGCATATTTGCACATTGAATTGGCCTTTTGTCACTCTGTATACTACTCTCAGTTAAATATATAGCACAAATGGCATCTAGATCGAAATTTGTGTTCTTAGCCTTGGCTAGTTAAAATACCAAGAGCTCAGATTATATGCAAATAAGGATTTAGGATAATTTGTGTTGTGACCCAATATTTCTGTTTTAAGAAATTGTTTTTGATACATCCTGCACACTCTTGTGATGTTGACTAATGTCTCCTTTTGATTAAGAAATTGTATTGTTGTATTCTTCTTATTTTGGTTATGGTTTTACCAAACTCACCAATAAACATTTTCACTTTGGTCACAGCCTGGGAAAAGGACATTAGCAAGGAACATGTAGTGCCAAAGCGTTAACTGAAAGTGTACATTCCGCACTGTGGCAAGCAGTTGCAGGTGACAAAGAACAGTAATGTTCCAATGTTTGGCCTGGGATGTTTGGTGAATGTTGCAGCTCACAACGTGAGAACAGAAAGGACAATTAAGCTCCTAATGATGCAGCCAGAGGGGTGGTACTCTGGAGATGTTGGTGCAAATAACTGGAGTTCACATTGTTTGAGGTATGACCACTTTCCCATAGACTATGAGAGGTTTAGACCTCCATGCTTATTCTCTTTGATTCTTTACTGTGTGTGTCCTAGGCCAACACTTATTCCCCTGACTCAAGAACTCTTGGCTGAGCTTTTGAAATGCTGACATTTTCCTGTTTTTCTACATTTCCCTGATTTTTGTGATCCTGTTAAGGTATTGTACCATCCTCCTTAATTCGGACTTAACTTAGTAGAATGCAGACTCCACTCATATATGGAAGAGTACATCAGAAACTCTTCTCTGAGCATCAAATCTTTCTATTGAATTTTTGTATTGCTGTAACTGAACTTCTTGACTGCCTGCTATTGGTATGCCTAAACTTCTTCAGGAGGTTAGATTTTCCGGTTGTTATTCTATTACCATTACAGTATGGTAGTAAGATTTGTTTCTCTTAACCTGACTGCTAACTTGTAATAAACTTTCTTAAATATAGTCACTGATTCCTGGTTCTTACTTTGTAGCCAAATGGGTTGATTGTTAATTAAAATTGACTCATTTAATGCTAACTCAGTTTACCTCTCAGTCGGTGAAGAAAAGGTCAACCAGATAACCAATGGTAAGAGTGTTGGCCTAGAGCTCTGCACCAACAGCTAAAGTTGAGAGATTTCCCCAATGTTTTTCCCTCGCTTATCTGTTTACCCATGTTGACATGTGTGGTATCAGGCTAGAGTCAGGGGCATAGTCTTCATAGGTGAGATTAAAAAACGGATTAGTAGTTTAATGAAAGTGGGTTGCTTTGTAGGCCAATACCAGCAAGTGTTGTGTACGATGTGAGAACAGTTAGGCAGTATCTGCAGTCATATGAGAGAACACAGAAACCTAGACAGAGTGGGTATTTCTATATATGTATGTTCATTTATAAAGTGCCAGCTTTGTTTTTTATGTTTAAACTTGTTTTATTATTATTAGTACACTGCATTATTATCGCTGTAATTCAAAGCAACAACATGATGTGCAAGTGTGGCGTCAACATTCAGCCACAGATAGCACACAGTGTATGACCCTAAGAAAAACCCAACTCCCCCCTCCCAAGTCCTCTCCCCTCCCCTGGGTACCTAACCAGAATGCGTTGTTAATCATCGTACTCCTGGAGTCTGTGTCATGTACTGAGTTATTGTATTGGTCCCTTGGGTCGGCTAATCTGAATATTCCTAATTACCTGGGGCAGGTCAATTCAGTGAACTCATGTTTGTGTTTTAAAGATCTGAATAATATAACACATTACCTTTGTGTGGCAGCCAATGAATGCTCGCTAATCAGTAGAGGCCTACTTAAATTGCCCAGCTCCACTTCGTTTAATGGAACAATAATTTTTTGACAATGAAAATCTCTACACATGTCCTACTCGGTGGAAAAGCCAAAGCAGCTCTGACCAAGTGCAGACTATTCGCTCTAATCCAGGGACCATGTTGCTTTCCTGTGTCAAACAATTCACAAGTGATTGTAATGCATGAGATTTGCATTTTCGAATAACATGACCGCGATCTATAATGATGTATCCACACTGGAGAACACAGACTTCACGGAGCCTGTTGCTCATGGTCGTCGTCTTTGTATCACTGAGAACGTAAATCATGTTGGCCCTAGATGAGTACTGTTGACGATGGGACCTGTTGTTCACCTGGTCTGAAGCCGGTGTGGTTGATGTCTCCAGACCCTGGCAGGTGGGTGGGGGAGGGGGGCTGTTGATCACTGTCACTAGACTGGGTCCTGTCCTGAATCACCTTGTATATATTGCACAATTATGTATCACTAAGCACATATGTCACATGATCACTATACATATGTAAATATTTCATCTTTTGAAAAACAGCCTTGATCTACTGTGGAACATTTAAGAATGATGTAATTCGAATATATAAATGAACAGTAGATACATACACACTGTGATAATGGTCGTTATAACGTCTGTGTTGATGCATGTGTGTTTTTCTTCCCTAGATGACTTTTACAGGTGAAGTTTGTGAGTTGTCCAGGTTAAAAGGGTGGCATGGTAGAGACGGGGAAGCCTGTCCTCTCTGCCTCAAATCTGTCAGCTTGAGATGCGTTTCACTTGAACTGCAAGATGTGAGTGACACTGCTGTGACCTTGTATAGCAGTAATCACAGCCAGAAGTTAATTTGTAAACAATAACAATTGGGAGAAGAGTTGGCCTAACGGCTAGGGCGGCAGACCTCGAATCTGGGGAACTCGGCAAGGACGCTGAACATCCTGTGATTCTGGGCAAATCACGTATTCTCCCCGGGCCCCGTGTCCTCATGCAACGTACAGGTGCTATGTAAAGCGCTCTGATACCCGATTCGGGTCAAGTTCGAGCTATATAAAAATCTGGACAAAAAAAAGTGCAAGGGCCCTTGTCAGGAAGACAAGGTAGCTTGCACCATCCATTGCTCCTGTCAGCGCTGCCATTAATAGTACCAATACAACTACTAACCATCACACTCCTAAAAGTGTGATAATTCAGACTATTTCATTTCCAGGCCCTAAAAGCAATAAGAATTGCTTAGGAGGCAAGTATAAGTGATTGTTAATTAAATTAAAATAATAAACAGCTGTCGCTGTGCACATACCCAAATTTGACAGACAGTGCCATTGTGTGGCAGACATTCACAAGCGCGGTGCTAAGAATAGAGGGGCAGATATACATAAACTAACGCAGCACACTGCAGCAAGTCATTTTGCTGCTCTGCGCTGCATTTGTTTGGAAGCACAGAGATGCAAAATATTTACAACAATGTGTCGCATCTCTGCGCTTCCCCCTGCGATGGTGCACAAACTGCTGCCATGCGCCAATGCAGGCACCCGGGCACCAGGGTACAAGGATGCCTGCGTCCCAGGGATGATTGTTCATGTGCAGGAAAGGTGCCCTTCCTGCCTGTAAACAACCAGAAATGATGTTTCCAAATTCTATGTGAGCACAAATAGAAGTTGTAAAATTTCATTTATTTAAAGGATTGTTTATGTGCAGGAAGGGACACCTTCCTGTACATAAACAATCATTAGAACAGGGGTTTCTAACCTTTTCTGCAATAAGAGCTACTTTTTTTCAATGGAAATCATCCAGAGCTACTAACATTAGTGATGTAACAGTGACCGCCCCATCAAAGATTGTTAGCAGTGATCACATCAGTGCATGAGGCAGGGTTTCCAGAAGTAAGGTAAAACAAGCATTCGCAATCCAATAGGTCTCGCATATGCAAGAGTTTAAGCTAGTGGCATTACAAATGACAATGCCTTTCATTCATCTGTTTAAAAACAAACAAACATATAAATAAAAGGCATTGTCATTTACAATGCCAATAGCTTAAACTATTGACCTCGGAGGGGTGAGATGGTGTTGGGCACGGTAGTTCCTGGAATACAGAGTACTAGCCAATGCCAGCCGCATGCCTTTGTGCTCAAAATGCACTCCTGGAGTGCGGTCGCCATGGGCTAGTTCTCCGGCCACTATTGTTAAAGCGGACTGCACTGCCAAAAAATCTAAATATCGATTAAAAGGTGCAAACTGGTTTTGTAAACATGGCGCAGCCACAATTACTAAGCCAGCTAGATTTGTAAATATGACATGTAAGCCATTACTACAAAAAAATATAAAAACAAGCACCATGCTGCGTTAGAGGAAAGCATTTCATGGATGGAACAGGAGAAATCATTTGAGAAAATAGTGCTCACAGACTAAATAAAACATACCGAGTAACAACATAAGTAAAAATGCCAGTCCTCAAGGGAGGTTACAAATGTAGACAAGGCGGTTCTAAGGAGGGACTTACATGCCTATTCATAAACAAAAAGCGATCATTTAGAAAGTACAGTAATAGGAGCTAATTGAAAAGATGGGCGGAAAATGGACTGAGCTTCAACTCCATACCTGAATACAACATGACTCGCAGAGCAGCGCATGGGCTGGCCAGGCTCGACCTACAAATCCTTTGACAATTTGAAATGACTGTACATGCCTTAGCTGCAATCCCCCTGGCACTAAGGTAATAAAATAAGTAACCTCCCCAACTCACTGATAGCTATAAAAACATTTTGAAATTTTTGATTACATTAAATAATGTAACCAAGTGAAAGCTTCTATATTATTGGACTGGGCTGCACACAGGAGAGCTACTCACAGGTAGGTGGAGAGCTACTGGTAGCTCATGAGCTACTCATTGGAGACACCTGCTCTAAGTCTATTGCCAATTGCTGAATAGAGTTTCTAGACCTCAGACCAACGCTGCGTTCAGTGAATGCCCGTTATGGTCTTATTCATCCCTGCTTTTTCAAAGTAACCTACAAGGACTTTTGAGGATCCAGCAAAGCGTAGGAAATGTATCCACGTTCACAAAGGGGAAGCTAGGGAACTGAGTAAAAGATAATTATTTTCTCACATGTTTTCTCTTTTGTTCCACAGGTTTCCCTTTTGTATCTTGTTCGTTGCTGATGTCCTTATTCGCGTTGTCCATTCGTTTGTCTCCCTCAATGTTTGGTAAGTTCCCTTCCATTGTGTTGCTTATGTTTACATTTCATGATTACAGTTTTACGATTTTTTGTTGTCATTAATTTTGTTCTTTCTCAGTGTCCCTCTTTGCGGCGTCCTCTGTCCTTCTCGCCCCCATCCTACAGCTATGTTTTTTTGTTTGTGACTATTATCGCTAAAGTCTTTTAGCTTTGTGTCATCTTCTCTTCGTTATGTTTAACCCGTTTAGCGCGTCGAACATTCCGCCCCAGTGCGGACGTTTGATCGCGCTAACGGGATTCGGACGTCCAACGGTCGTGCGCAGCACCAGCGAGGTAGTGCACGCGACGACCGTTGGACGTTCGAAGCACGGAAGGGGTTAAAGGGAGACTGTGTTCTCCTTTTGCTTCTCTGGCCTATGCCCTACATCCCTTTCTTTCTTTCTTTCTTCCTACTGTTTCCCTTTCCTGTATGACCTCCATTTTATCGCAGCTTGTCTTTGTCTTTATGTTTGTCTTCCTTTCAGGACCTGAACAGCTTTTTGACATTCAGGCTTTTGCAGCTCATCAATTTTATTTGTTTTAAGTTTCTTGTATTTTTGTGCTTAATTTTGAATACGTTTTTTTGATGAGTGGATTACGTATTATTTCTTGGAATGTTAAGGGTTTCCGTAATCCAGTTAAAAATCAACATGTATTATTTCATCTAGCTAAAATATAATGCCAAGTAGCTATTGCAGGATACGCATCTGAAGGAGCAAGATTTGCTTTCCTTGCACAAATTATGGGTTAGAAATGGTTTTTTGTTCCCCAGCAGTCAACAACAAAAATGTTGTAGAAATCCTGTTTCACAAGTCACTAAATGTTCTTTTGCAAAATGAGGTCAAAGACAATAAAGGTAGATGACTGACAAGTCAGGGACAACACCTGAATCAATTAGATATCAATACAGACCACGGGGTAATTACCAACACAGTCATCACAACAGTTATAGAACCTCAAGAGCCACTACTACCCACTCAAGTAGTAGGATCTAGCGAATTTGGAAACTCGTTCGAAGAGGTCAATAACAGATCAGAAATATCTACACATCGGAATGAAAACGTAACAGGAAACAACATAGGAAATCAAAGAGAGGAGACATCACCCCGCCTAAATCAAAGAGACGCTCCAACGATAAGGATGAACGCTGAAGACAGCGAAACGCAAGGCATTGAAGACTCCTCTACAGCTGTACCCCAGTCTACTCCAGCTCAAAGGTATTCGAGAACGACAAGAAATGCATCTATTCCAAACAGAGTATTAATTGCACAAAGCTTGGACAGCACATCCAACAACTCAAATAATAGAGAAACAGCCAACCGAACCAATTTCAAAAAGAAGACCCAGATGAAGAGATCAGGACCAATAAAAAGGAAAACAAATTACCAATCTCGAATAAAACAGGGGAACGAACGCAACACACATCCCCAGACCCTGAGAGATATCAAAGAACTTCAAACAAAAATGGACAAAATGGCAAAAGTCACGACAAGATCTTTGCATGAGATGGAAAAACTACATGAAGCCTTAGACAGCACCCACAAGAAAATTGAGCACATCATAGATTTAATGTATAACGTACAAAGAAAGAATAAGGTGACTGCGATACCATTATTAAACAGGCGTAATCGACATGACAGGAAACGCAATGACTTAACTGAAGAAGAAACCCTATCTTTACTTCGGGAGTATGAGGAAATGGACGGCAGGATAGGGGAGGTAATCAAAACAGTACAGATCAATACCAATAGAACATCAAGACAGAATGATAGGAAACCCAACTTTAACAACCTACAACAAATACATGTAAACACCGAACCTCAAAACCTAAACTCAAACAACATTGGGAATTCACTAAAAGGTCTTCTGATCAACTGTAGATCTGCCACTAAACATGCATCAGACATAGCGGACATCATCATTAACAAGGAAATTGATTTAACAATCCTCACGGAAACATGGCTAACGGAATCATCATCACCGGTCATGGACTTACTAGTGTCCCCTTCATATAACATTGTAAGACTGGATAGACCTAAAAAAACAGGAGGCGGCTTAGCCTGCATACACCGCTCTAACATAGAAGTAAACCAAATCCAATCGGAACCACTCAAATCCTGTGAATACTTAGGTCTAAATGTAAGATCGGCTAACAACCAAAGTTGCAACGTACATGCAATTTATCACCCACCAGGTAACAATATCTCTTTTATTGAACAACTAATGGAGATCATTACGTCAAACGCTAACACCGACGCAAATAATATATTCTTAGGAGATTTTAATCTGCATTGGAATGACAATAATGACAAACAGGTCAACACTAATAAAGAGTTCTTCACTGAGCTAAACCTAGTGCAAGCATGCAGACTGCCAACTAATTCGAAAGGAGCTACGTTGGATTGGATAATCTCAAAAAAAGAGAACACGTCAATCCTAGCAATTGAACCTTGCGACTGGTCAGATCACCATGCCATAACCTTCCTGATTCCTACATGGAAAAAGAATAAACACTCACAACCAAACAAAATAAAAAAATCGATACGGGACACAAGAGAAACTAACTTGGAACTCCTAATAGATAGATGCGAGAAGGACCTGCACCCACCTAACAACTTGCAGAATGGGAATGACCTAACAGACCACTACACTAATTCAATAAAGGATATAGTAAATTCCACTATGCCCCTAAAACTGAAAAAATTCACAGAGAAAGACAAAAACCCATGGTTTAACGACACACTGAATGAGGAAAGAAGGAAATTAAGACAAGCAGAGAGAAAATGGAGACAACACCCATCCTCTCCCGAACTGAAAACTCTCAGAAAAAACAAAAAAGAATACAATAAGAAGATCCTCAACACCACGGGTACTCATAGTACTGCCCGCGGGCCGGTGGCGGCCCGGCAAGCCTTCCCTGGCGGCCCGCTGACCTTCCAGACATCGTACCCGTGTTGTATTTTTAAAAGAAAGGAAATCGTGTCTTCAAACACTGCTGGTTGCTGCAGCGCGAGTCTAAGAGACTCTGCTGCTCTGTGGGGGCCGGCCGCCGGGTGATTCCAATTGATAGTGGAGCTGCAGGGGCCTAAGAAGAGGTTAAGTACAGCAAGGCCTCATTAACATATAAATGGTCTTTCTAAAGACCTGTGAAGTGCTCGGGTGGGGATGTGTGTGCCAGGAGGTTGTCTCAGCTCAAACTGACACACGCAGGGTGAGGTGAAGAGGGTGACAAAGGGAGGTAGTGGGACTTCCCACGTGGCATAAACTAAAGGCACACTTTACATTTCTACAGACGTTTTACATCGGGTATCCCAACAGAGGAAGCAAAATCATTTTTAGAAAGAAGATTGCAAGAGCACTAGGGGTGTCATGGCCCGTTGTACTAATTCAGCCTTAACTTCCACATGTTATATTATTTGAGAAACCTTAAAATGAGATGTGTTTGACAGAATCATTGATTATGTTTATACATTTTTAAAATAATGTATGATTGTTTGACTGCGGTCTCAGAGAGGTAAAGCGTCAACACTGGTTAATAAAAACTGTGCAGGAACATGCTGGCCATCATTGTACTGGCATAGGATGATGAGTGTGTGCGTTTATGATGAGGCTGGACGTGTCAGCATTCGCAGGTGTGTGTATGGACATGTTTGTGGGTGTATGAAAGTGGTTATCTGAAGGGTGGTAGTGGGCGTATACTTGTGGCTAGTAGCACATAATGGAACCTGAGAGGGAGACGGAGAGAGAGGGAGACAGAGAGAGGGAGAGAGACAGACAGAGGGAGACAGAGAGGGAGAGGGAAGGAGTGAGACAGTCAGAGTGAGTGAGACAGAGAGGGAGAGGGAGTGAGTGAGACAGTCAGAGTGAGTGAGACAGAGAGGGAGAGAGAGGGAGTGAGACAGTCAGAGTGAGACAGAAGGAGAGAGAGGGAGTGAGACAGTCAGAGTGAGTGAGACAGAGGGAGACAGGGAGAGAGGGAGGGAGAGAGCTAGAGAGAGGGAGGACAGAGAGAGTGATAGAGCAAGATAGAGATAAAGAAAGAGAGAGAGAGAGATAGAGAGAGAGAGAGAGATGTGTGTATGCGGGATCTGGTGGCTCCATGGACGAAGGCGTCCGCTGCAGGGACCTGTGATCAACCTCATGGTCACAGTTTTTTTTGTTGCTCTAGCCCCACCCCCTCCCCCACTGACCCCGCCCCCACTGGTGTGGCCCTCGGACACAAACCACACTGTAAATTTGGCCCCCGAGAGAAAGTTTGTGGGTACCCATGCTCAACACCAAAAAAGAATTTATAAGAGCAGAACTAGACCTCGCCAAAAACAGACCAAGGAATCTTTTTGAAATTTTAAAACAAGAATCCAAGAAATGTGCCAAATCCTCACAAGAAATCACAAAAACACAGCTAAGCTGCGATGAATTCTCAAATTTCTTCACCAACAAAGCCAATTCATTGGAAAAAGATCTTAGGAGAGCAGCGGACATACTTGACTCCCAAAGACCCAGAACGAACAACACCAACTCTACCAAAGCAATAATTAAAGAGGTCGAGACGAAAAATAAGGCACACTGGGATACATTCAAGTTGTCAGACCAGACTAACATTACCAAAATGTTAGTAGACACCAAACCTAATAACCATTATAATGACCATCTCCCATCAAAATTCACGAAAGAAATCAGCCACATCTTGATTCCTATATGGACAAAAATTATCAACGCCTCTCTCTCACAAGGGATGCTTCCGGGTTGTCTAAAAACCGGTCAGGTAGTCCCCATTATCAAAAAACCGACGGCGAACCCAGCTGATCCGAATAACTTTCGCCCTGTGACCAACATCCCTATTCTGGCCAAGCTAATAGAGAAATGTGTACAAAAACAACTTAGCAAACACATAGACAATTTCTCCCTATTGGATGAATACCAATCTGGTTTCAGAACAGGACACAGCACGGAAACAGCAATCCTTCATATAGTTGACGATGCTCTACAGGCCCTAGACCAAAAAAGATCATGTCTACTCATCCTTCTAGACCTGTCCTCTGCCTTTGACACGGTAAACCATGAAAAATTGCTGAACAGACTCCGGGACAGGATGGGAATATCGGGCACTGTCTTGAAATGGTTTGATTCCTTCCTGATGTGTGACAGTTGGTGTGTGTGCCTGTTGTGTCACCACCACTTTCCATCAACCCCAAGACAGGGAAGCCATTTCATATTCCCAAAAAGTGGAAGGGCACCCCTCCAACCTCTCCCACCCACACTGTGTCAGGGGTGTGCATGACTCCACCTGCACGTGCCACGATGCCACCTGGTCCACACAGCCCTCCACCTTGCAGGCCCTCTGTTATTGCCACATCACATGGGCCTCTGTCACACCAGTCAAGTGGGCCTGCTGTCCATAAAACACAGCCAGGTCCCAGTCCGCATGACAGCCAGGAGTGAGTTGTCAACACCCTCATACGCCTGTGCCCCACACAGGTGTGCTAGTCAAGACCATTGTTTGCAACCTGGGTGTGTTGCTGACCCTGTTGCTCTGATGTGCTGTACTCACCCCTGTGCAGCCTCTCTAATGAACTTGCTGTCTCCCCTGCCAAGGACTCTGGGCCTGTTGCTCTGATGTGCTGTACTCACCCCTGTGCAGCCTCTCATGTACTTGCTGTCTCCCCTGCCAAGGACTCTGGGCCTGTTGCTCTAATGTGCTGTACTCACCCCTGTGCAGCCACTCATGTACTTGCTGTCTCCCCTGCCAAGGACTCTGGACCTGTTGCTCTGATGTGCTGTACTCTCCCCTGCCAAGGACTCTGGGCCTGTTGTTCTGATGTGCTGTACTCACCCCTGTGCAGCCTCTCATGTACTTGCTGTCTCCCCAGCCAAGGACTCTGGGCCTGTTGCTCTGATGTGCTGTACTCTCCCCTGTGCAGCCTCTCATGTACTTGCTGTCTCCCCTGCCAAGGACTCTGGGCCTGTTGCTCTGATGTGCTGTACTCTCCCCTGCCAAGGACTCTGGGCCTGTTGTTCTGATGTGCTGTACTCACCCCTGTGCAGCCTCTCATGTACTTGCTGTCTCCCCAGCCAAGGACTCTGGGCCTGTTGCTCTGATGTGCTGTACTCACCCCTGTGCAGCCTCTCATGTACTTGCTATCTCCCCTGCCAAGGACTCTGGGCCTGTTGCTCTGATGTGCTGTACTCTCCCCTGTGCAGCCTCTCATGTACTTGCTGTCTTACCTGCCAAGGACTCTGGGCCTGTTGCTCTGATGTGCTGTACTCTCCCCTGCCAAGGACTCTGGGCCTGTTGCTCTGATGTGCTGTACTCACCCCTGTGCCGCCTCTCATGTACTTGCTCTCTCCCCTGCCAAGGACTCTGGGCCTGTTGCTCTGATGTGCTGTACTCTCCCCTGTGCAGCCTCTCATGTACTTGCTGTCTCCCCTGCCAAGGACTCTGGGCCTTTTGCTCTGATGTGCTGTACTCTCCCCTTCCAAGGACTCTGGGCCTGTTGCTGTGATCTGCTGTACTCACCCCTGTGCAGCCTCTCATGTACTTGCTGTCTCCCCTGCCAAGGACTCTGGGCATGTTGCTGTGATCTGCTGTACTCACCCCTGTTCAGCCTCTCGTGTACTTGCTGTCTCCCCTGCCAAGGACTCTGGGCCTGTTGCTCTGATGTGCTGTACTCACCCCTGTGCAGCCTCTCATGTACTTGCTGTCTCCACTGCCAAGGACTCTGGGCCTGCTGCTCTGATGTGCTGTACTCACCCCTGTGTAGCCTCTCATGTACTTGCTGTCTCCCCTGCCAAGGACTCTGGGCCTGTTGCTCTGATGTGCTGTACTCACCCCTGTGTAGCCTCTCATGTACTTGCTGTCTCCCCTGCCAAGGACTCTGGGCCTGCTGCTCTGATGTGCTGTACTCACCCCTGTGCAGCCTCTCATGTACTTGCTGTCTCCCCTGCCAAGGACTCTGGGCCTGTTGCTCTGATGTGCTGTACTCACCCCTGTGCAGCCTCTCATGTACTTGCTGTCTCCCCTGCCAAGGACTCTGGACCTGTTGCTCTGATGTGCTGTACTCTCCCCTGCCAAGGACTCTGGGCATGTTGCTCTGATGTGCTGTACTCACCCCTGTGCCGCCTCTCATGTACTTGCTGTCTCCCCTGCCAAGGACTCTGGGCCTGTTGCTCTGATGTGCTGTACTCACCCCTGTGCAGCCTCTCATGTACTTGCTGTCTCCCCTGCCAAGGACTCTGGGCCTGTTGCTCTAATGTGCTGTACTCACCCCTGTGCAGCCTCTCATGTACTTGCTGTCTCCCCTGCCAAGGACTCTGGACCTGTTGCTCTGATGTGCTGTACTCTCCCCTGCCAAGGACTCTGGGCCTGTTGTTCTGATGTGCTGTACTCACCCCTGTGCAGCCTCTCATGTACTTGCTGTCTCCCCTGCCAAGGACTCTGGGCCTGTTGCTCTGATGTGCTGTACTCTCCCCTGCCAAGGACTCTGGGCCTGTTGCTCTGATGTGCTGTACTCTCCCCTGTGCAGCCTCTCATGTACTTGCTGTCTCCCCTGCCAAGGACTCTGGGCCTTTTGCTCTGATGTGCTGTACTCTCCCCTTCCAAGGACTCTGGGCCTGTTGCTGTGATCTGCTGTACTCACCCCTGTGCAGCCTCTCATGTACTTGCTGTCTCCCCTGCCAAGGACTCTGGGCATGTTGCTGTGATCTGCTGTACTCACCCCTGTTCAGCCTCTCGTGTACTTGATGTCTCCCCTGCCAAGGACTCTGGGCCTGTTGCTCTGATGTGCTGTACTCACCCCTGTGCAGCCTCTCCCCTGCCAAGGACTCTGGGCCTGTTGCTGTGATCTGCTCTACTCACCCCTGTGCAGCCTCTCGTGTACTTGCTGTCTCCCCTGCCAAGGACTCTGGGCCTGCTGCTCTGATGTGCTGTACTCACCCCTGTGCAGCCTCTCATGTACTTGCTGTCTCCCCTGCCAAGGACTCTGGGCCTGTTGCTGTGATCTGCTCTACTCACCCCTGTGCAGCCTCTCATGTACTTGCTGTCTCCCCTGCCAAGGACTCTGGGCCTGTTGCTCTAATGTGCTGTACTCACCCCTGTGCAGCCTCTCATGTACTTGCTGTCTCCCCTGCCAAGGACTCTGGACCTGTTGCTCTGATGTGCTGTACTCTCCCCTGCCAAGGACTCTGGGCCTGTTGTTCTGATGTGCTGTACTCACCCCTGTGCAGCCTCTCATGTACTTGCTGTCTCCCCAGCCAAGGACTCTGGGCCTGTTGCTCTGATGTGCTGTACTCTCCCCTGTGCAGCCTCTCATGTACTTGCTGTCTCCCCTGCCAAGGACTCTGGGCCTGTTGCTCTGATGTGCTGTACTCTCCCCTGCCAAGGACTCTGGGCCTGTTGTTCTGATGTGCTGTACTCACCCCTGTGCAGCCTCTCATGTACTTGCTGTCTCCCCAGCCAAGGACTCTGGGCCTGTTGCTCTGATGTGCTGTACTCACCCCTGTGCAGCCTCTCATGTACTTGCTATCTCCCCTGCCAAGGACTCTGGGCCTGTTGCTCTGATGTGCTGTACTCTCCCCTGTGCAGCCTCTCATGTACTTGCTGTCTCCCCTGCCAAGGACTCTGGGCCTTTTGCTCTGATGTGCTGTACTCTCCCCTTCCAAGGACTCTGGGCCTGTTGCTGTGATCTGCTGTACTCACCCCTGTGCAGCCTCTCATGTACTTGCTGTCTCCCCTGCCAAGGACTCTGGGCATGTTGCTGTGATCTGCTGTACTCACCCCTGTTCAGCCTCTCGTGTACTTGATGTCTCCCCTGCCAAGGACTCTGGGCCTGTTGCTCTGATGTGCTGTGCTCACCCCTGTGCAGCCTCTCCCCTGCCAAGGACTCTGGGCCTGTTGCTGTGATCTGCTCTACTCACCCCTGTGCAGCCTCTCGTGTACTTGCTGTCTCCCCTGCCAAGGACTCTGGGCCTGCTGCTCTGATGTGCTGTACTCACCCCTGTGCAGCCTCTCATGTACTTGCTGTCTCCCCTGCCAAGGACTCTGGGCCTGTTGCTGTGATCTGCTCTACTCACCCCTGTGCAGCCTCTCATGTACTTGCTGTCTCCCCTGCCAAGGACTCTGGGCCTGTTGCTCTAATGTGCTGTACTCACCCCTGTGCAGCCTCTCATGTACTTGCTGTCTCCCCTGCCAAGGACTCTGGACCTGTTGCTCTGATGTGCTGTACTCTCCCCTGCCAAGGACTCTGGGCCTGTTGTTCTGATGTGCTGTACTCACCCCTGTGCAGCCTCTCATGTACTTGCTGTCTCCCCAGCCAAGGACTCTGGGCCTGTTGCTCTGATGTGCTGTACTCTCCCCTGTGCAGCCTCTCATGTACTTGCTGTCTCCCCTGCCAAGGACTCTGGGCCTGTTGCTCTGATGTGCTGTACTCTCCCCTGCCAAGGACTCTGGGCCTGTTGTTCTGATGTGCTGTACTCACCCCTGTGCAGCCTCTCATGTACTTGCTGTCTCCCCAGCCAAGGACTCTGGGCCTGTTGCTCTGATGTGCTGTACTCACCCCTGTGCAGCCTCTCATGTACTTGCTATCTCCCCTGCCAAGGACTCTGGGCCTGTTGCTCTGATGTGCTGTACTCTCCCCTGTGCAGCCTCTCATGTACTTGCTGTCTTACCTGCCAAGGACTCTGGGCCTGTTGCTCTGATGTGCTGTACTCTCCCCTGCCAAGGACTCTGGGCCTGTTGCTCTGATGTGCTGTACTCACCCCTGTGCCGCCTCTCATGTACTTGCTCTCTCCCCTGCCAAGGACTCTGGGCCTGTTGCTCTGATGTGCTGTACTCTCCCCTGTGCAGCCTCTCATGTACTTGCTGTCTCCCCTGCCAAGGACTCTGGGCCTTTTGCTCTGATGTGCTGTACTCTCCCCTTCCAAGGACTCTGGGCCTGTTGCTGTGATCTGCTGTACTCACCCCTGTGCAGCCTCTCATGTACTTGCTGTCTCCCCTGCCAAGGACTCTGGGCATGTTGCTGTGATCTGCTGTACTCACCCCTGTTCAGCCTCTCGTGTACTTGCTGTCTCCCCTGCCAAGGACTCTGGGCCTGTTGCTCTGATGTGCTGTACTCACCCCTGTGCAGCCTCTCATGTACTTGCTGTCTCCACTGCCAAGGACTCTGGGCCTGCTGCTCTGATGTGCTGTACTCACCCCTGTGTAGCCTCTCATGTACTTGCTGTCTCCCCTGCCAAGGACTCTGGGCCTGTTGCTCTGATGTGCTGTACTCACCCCTGTGTAGCCTCTCATGTACTTGCTGTCTCCCCTGCCAAGGACTCTGGGCCTGCTGCTCTGATGTGCTGTACTCACCCCTGTGCAGCCTCTCATGTACTTGCTGTCTCCCCTGCCAAGGACTCTGGGCCTGTTGCTCTGATGTGCTGTACTCACCCCTGTGCAGCCTCTCATGTACTTGCCGTCTCCCCTGCCAAGGACTCTGGACCTGTTGCTCTGATGTGCTGTACTCTCCCCTGCCAAGGACTCTGGGCATGTTGCTCTGATGTGCTGTACTCACCCCTGTGCCGCCTCTCATGTACTTGCTGTCTCCCCTGCCAAGGACTCTGGGCCTGTTGCTCTGATGTGCTGTACTCACCCCTGTGCAGCCTCTCATGTACTTGCTGTCTCCCCTGCCAAGGACTCTGGGCCTGTTGCTCTAATGTGCTGTACTCACCCCTGTGCAGCCTCTCATGTACTTGCTGTCTCCCCTGCCAAGGACTCTGGACCTGTTGCTCTGATGTGCTGTACTCTCCCCTGCCAAGGACTCTGGGCCTGTTGTTCTGATGTGCTGTACTCACCCCTGTGCAGCCTCTCATGTACTTGCTGTCTCCCCTGCCAAGGACTCTGGGCCTGTTGCTCTGATGTGCTGTACTCTCCCCTGCCAAGGACTCTGGGCCTGTTGCTCTGATGTGCTGTACTCTCCCCTGTGCAGCCTCTCATGTGCTTGCTGTCTCCCCTGCCAAGGACTCTGGGCCTTTTGCTCTGATGTGCTGTACTCTCCCCTTCCAAGGACTCTGGGCCTGTTGCTGTGATCTGCTGTACTCACCCCTGTGCAGCCTCTCATGTACTTGCTGTCTCCCCTGCCAAGGACTCTGGGCATGTTGCTGTGATCTGCTGTACTCACCCCTGTTCAGCCTCTCGTGTACTTGATGTCTCCCCTGCCAAGGACTCTGGGCCTGTTGCTCTGATGTGCTGTACTCACCCCTGTGCAGCCTCTCCCCTGCCAAGGACTCTGGGCCTGTTGCTGTGATCTGCTCTACTCACCCCTGTGCAGCCTCTCGTGTACTTGCTGTCTCCCCTGCCAAGGACTCTGGGCCTGCTGCTCTGATGTGCTGTACTCACCCCTGTGCAGCCTCTCATGTACTTGCTGTCTCCCCTGCCAAGGACTCTGGGCCTGTTGCTGTGATCTGCTCTACTCACCCCTGTGCAGCCTCTCATGTACTTGCTGTCTCCCCTGCCAAGGACTCTGGGCCTGCTGCTCTGATGTGCTGTACTCACCCCTGTGTAGCCTCTCATGTACTTGCTGTCTCCCCTGCCAAGGACTCTGGGCCTGTTGCTCTGATGTGCTGTACTCACCCCTGTGCAGCCTCTCATGTACTTGCTGTCTCCCCTGCCAAGGACTCTGGGCCTGTTGCTGTGATCTGCTGTACTCACCCCTGTGTAGCCTCTCATGTACTTGCTGTCTCCCCTGCCAAGGACTCTGGGCCTGCTGCTCGGATGTGCTGTACTCACCCCTGTGCAGCCTCTCATGTACTTGCCGTCTCCCCTGCCAAGGACTCTGGACCTGTTGCTCTGATGTGCTGTACTCTCCCCTGCCAAGGACTCTGGGCATGTTGCTCTGATGTGCTGTACTCTCCCCTCTGCAGCCTCTCATGTACTTGCTGTCTCCCCTGCCAAGGACTCTGGGCCTGTTGCTCTGATGTGCTGTGATCTCCCCTGTGCAGCCTCTCATGTTCTTGCTGTCTCCCCTGCCAAGGACTCTGGGCCTGTTGCTCTGATGTGCTGTACTCACCCCTGTGCAGCCTCTCATGTACTTGCTGTCTCCCCTGCCAAGGACTCTGGGCCTGTTGCTTTGATGTGCTGTACTCACCCCTGTGCAGCCTCTCATGTACTTGCTGTCTCCCCTGCCAAGGACTCTGGGCCTGTTGCTTTGATGTGCTGTCCTCACCCCTGTGCAGCCTCTCGTGTACTTGCTGTCTCCCCTGCCAAGGACTCTGGGCCTGTTGCTTTGATCTGCTGTACTCACCCCTGTGCAGCCTCTCATGTACTTGCTGTCTCCCCTGCCAAGGACTCTGGGCCTGTTGCTGTGATCTGCTGTACTCACCCCTGTGCAGCCTCTCATGTATTTGCTGTCTTACCTGCCAAGGACTCTGGGCCTTTTGCTCTGATGTGCTGTACTCTCCCCTGCCAAGGACTCTGGGCCTGTTGCTGTGATCTGCTGTACTCACCCCTGTGCAGCCTCTCATGTACTTGCTGTCTCCCCTTCTAAGGACTCTGGGCCTGTTGCTCTGAAGTGCTGTACTCTCCCCTTCTAAGGACTCTGGGCCTGTTGCTCTAATGTGCTGTACTCACCCCTGTGCAGCCTCTCATGTACTTGCTGTCTCCCCTGCCAAGGACTCTGGGCCTGTTGCTCTGATGTGCTGTACTCACCCCTGTGCAGCTTTCTCATGTACTTGCTGTCTCCCCTGCCAAGGACTCTGGGCCTGTTGCTTTGATGTGCTGTACTCACCCCTGTGCAGCCTCTCATGTACTTGCTGTCTCCCCTGCCAAGGACTCTGGGCCTGTTGCTTTGATGTGCTGTACTCACCCCTGTGCAGCCTCTCATGTACTTGCTGTCTCCCCTGCCAAGGACTCTGGGCCTGTTGCTGTGATCTGCTGTACTCACCCCTGTGCAGCCTCTCATGTATTTGCTGTCTTACCTGCCAAGGACTCTGGGCCTGTTGCTCTGATGTGCTGTACTCACCCCTGTGCAGCCTCTCATGTACTTGCTGTCTCCCCTGCCAAGGACTCTGGGCCTGTTGCTGTGATCTGCTGTACTCACCCCTGTGCAGCCTCTCATGTATTTGCTGTCTTACCTGCCAAGGACTCTGGGCCTGTTGCTCTGATGTGCT
This sequence comes from Lissotriton vulgaris, assembly GCF_964263255.1. Taxonomy (NCBI): domain Eukaryota; kingdom Metazoa; phylum Chordata; class Amphibia; order Caudata; family Salamandridae; genus Lissotriton; species Lissotriton vulgaris. Next base: position 2,105,923,482 of record NC_141687.1, read on the forward strand.
GTACTCACCCCTGTGCAGCCTCTCATGTACTTGCTGTCTCCCCTGCCAAGGACTCTGGGCCTGTTGCTCTGATGTGCTGTACTCTCCCCTGTGCAGCCTCTCATGTATTTGCTGTCTTACCTGCCAAGGACTCTGGGCCTGTTGCTCTGATGTGCTGTACTCACCCCTGTGCAGCCTCTCATGTACTTGCTGTCTCCCCTGCCAAGGACTCTGGGCCTGTTGCTCTGATGTGCGGTACTCACCCCTGTGCAGCCTCTCAAGTACTTGCTGTCTCCCCTGCCAAGGACTCTGGGCCTGTTGCTGTGATCTGCTGTACTCACCCCTGTGCAGCCTCTCATGTACTTGCTGTCTCCCCTGCCAAGGACTCTGGGCCTGTTGCTCTGATGTGCTGTACTCACCCCTGTGCAGCCTCTCATGTACTTGCTGTCTCCCCTGCCAAGGACTCTGGGCCTGTTGCTCTGATGTGCTGTACTCTCCCCTGTGCAGCCTCTCATGTATTTGCTGTCTTACCTGCCAAGGACTCTGGGCCTGTTGCTCTGATGTGCTGTACTCACCCCTGTGCAGCCTCTCATGTACTTGCTGTCTCCCCTGCCAAGGACTCTGGGCCTGTTGCTCTGATGTGCGGTACTCACCCCTGTGCAGCCTCTCAAGTACTTGCTGTCTCCCCTGCCAAGGACTCTGGGCCTGTTGCTGTGATCTGCTGTACTCTCCCCTGTGCAGCCTCTCATGTACTTGCTGTCTCCCCTGCCAAGGACTCTGGGCCTGTTGCTCTGATGTGCTGTACTCTCCCCTGCCAAGGACTCTGGGCCTGTTGTTCTGATGTGCTGTACTCACCCCTGTGCAGCCTCTCATGTACTTGCTGTCTCCCCAGCCAAGGACTCTGGGCCTGTTGCTCTGATGTGCTGTACTCACCCCTGTGCAGCCTCTCATGTACTTGCTATCTCCCCTGCCAAGGACTCTGGGCCTGTTGCTCTGATGTGCTGTACTCTCCCCTGTGCAGCCTCTCATGTACTTGCTGTCTTACCTGCCAAGGACTCTGGGCCTGTTGCTCTGATGTGCTGTTCTCACCCCTGTGTAGCCTCTCATGTACTTGCTGTCTCCCCTGCCAAGGACTCTGGGCCTGTTGCTCTGATGTGCTGTTCTCACCCCTGTGTAGCCTCTCATGTACTTGCTGTCTCCCCTGCCAAGGACTCTGGGCCTGCTGCTCTGATGTGCTGTACTCACCCCTGTGCAGCCTCTCATGTACTTGCTGTCTCCCCTGCCAAGGACTCTGGGCCTGTTGCTCTGATGTGCTGTACTCACCCCTGTGCAGCCTCTCATGTACTTGCCATCTCCCCTGCCAAGGACTCTGGACCTGTTGCTCTGATGTGCTGTACTCTCCCCTGCCAAGGACTCTGGGCATGTTGCTCTGATGTGCTGTACTCACCCCTGTGCCGCCTCTCATGTACTTGCTGTCTCCCCTGCCAAGGACTCTGGGCCTGTTGCTCTGATGTGCTGTACTCACCCCTGTGCAGCCTCTCATGTACTTGCTGTCTCCCCTGCCAAGGACTCTGGGCCTGTTGCTCTAATGTGCTGTACTCACCCCTGTGCAGCCTCTCATGTACTTGCTGTCTCCCCTGCCAAGGACTCTGGACCTGTTGCTCTGATGTGCTGTACTCTCCCCTGCCAAGGACTCTGGGCCTGTTGTTCTGATGTGCTGTACTCACCCCTGTGCAGCCTCTCATGTACTTGCTGTCTCCCCTGCCAAGGACTCTGGGCCTGTTGCTCTGATGTGCTGTACTCTCCCCTGCCAAGGACTCTGGGCCTGTTGCTCTGATGTGCTGTACTCTCCCCTGTGCAGCCTCTCATGTACTTGCTGTCTCCCCTGCCAAGGACTCTGGGCCTTTTGCTCTGATGTGCTGTACTCTCCCCTTCCAAGGACTCTGGGCCTGTTGCTGTGATCTGCTGTACTCACCCCTGTGCAGCCTCTCATGTACTTGCTGTCTCCCCTGCCAAGGACTCTGGGCATGTTGCTGTGATCTGCTTTACTCACCCCTGTTCAGCCTCTCGTGTACTTGATGTCTCCCCTGCCAAGGACTCTGGGCCTGTTGCTCTGATGTGCTGTACTCACCCCTGTGCAGCCTCTCCCCTGCCAAGGACTCTGGGCCTGTTGCTGTGATCTGCTCTACTCACCCCTGTGCAGCCTCTCGTGTACTTGCTGTCTCCCCTGCCAAGGACTCTGGGCCTGCTGCTCTGATGTGCTGTACTCACCCCTGTGCAGCCTCTCATGTACTTGCTGTCTCCCCTGCCAAGGACTCTGGGCCTGTTGCTGTGATCTGCTCTACTCACCCCTGTGTAGCCTCTCATGTACTTGCTGTCTCCCCTGCCAAGGACTCTGGGCCTGCTGCTCTGATGTGCTGTACTCACCCCTGTGTAGCCTCTCATGTACTTGCTGTCTCCCCTGCCAAGGACTCTGGGCCTGTTGCTCTGATGTGCTGTACTCACCCCTGTGTAGCCTCTCATGTACTTGCTGTCTCCCCTGCCAAGGACTCTGGGCCTGCTGCTCGGATGTGCTGTACTCACCCCTGTGCAGCCTCTCATGTACTTGCCGTCTCCCCTGCCAAGGACTCTGGACCTGTTGCTCTGATGTGCTGTACTCTCCCCTGCCAAGGACTCTGGGCATGTTGCTCTGATGTGCTGTACTCTCCCCTCTGCAGCCTCTCATGTACTTGCTGTCTCCCCTGCCAAGGACTCTGGGCCTGTTGCTCTGATGTGCTGTACTCTCCCCTCTGCAGCCTCTCATGTACTTGCTGTCTTCCCTGCCAAGGACTCTGGGCCTGTTGCTCTCCCCTGCCAAGGACTCTGGGCCTGTTGCTCTGATGTGCTGTGATCTCCCCTGTGCAGCCTCTCATGTTCTTGCTGTCTCCCCTGCCAAGGACTCTGGGCCTGTTGCTCTGATGTGCTGTACTCACCCCTGTGCAGCCTCTCATGTACTTGCTGTCTCCCCTGCCAAGGACTCTGGGCCTGTTGCTTTGATGTGCTGTACTCACCCCTGTGCAGCCTCTCATGTACTTGCTGTCTCCCCTGCCAAGGACTCTGGGCCTGTTGCTTTGATGTGCTGTCCTCACCCCTGTGCAGCCTCTCATGTACTTGCTGTCTCCCCTGCCAAGGACTCTGGGCCTGTTGCTTTGATCTGCTGTACTCACCCCTGTGCAGCCTCTCATGTACTTGCTGTCTCCCCTGCCAAGGACTCTGGGCCTGTTGCTGTGATCTGCTGTACTCACCCCTGTGCAGCCTCTCATGTATTTGCTGTCTTACCTGCCAAGGACTCTGGGCCTGTTGCTCTGATGTGCTGTACTCTCCCCTGCCAAGGACTCTGGGCCTGTTGCTGTGATCTGCTGTACTCACCCCTGTGCAGCCTCTCATGTACTTGCTGTCTCCCCTTCTAAGGACTCTGGGCCTGTTGCTCTGAAGTGCTGTACTCTCCCCTTCTAAGGACTCTAGGCCTGTTGCTCTAATGTGCTGTACTCACCCCTGTGCAGCCTCTCATGTACTTGCTGTCTCCCCTGCCAAGGACTCTGGGCCTGTTGCTCTGATGTGCTGTACTCACCCCTGTGCAGCCTCTCATGTACTTGCTGTCTCCCCTGCCAAGGACTCTGGGCCTGTTGCTTTGATGTGCTGTACTCACCCCTGTGCAGCCTCTCATGTACTTGCTGTCTCCCCTGCCAAGGACTCTGGGCCTGTTGCTTTGATGTGCTGTACTCACCCCTGTGCAGCCTCTCATGTACTTGCTGTCTCCCCTGCCAAGGACTCTGGGCCTGTTGCTGTGATCTGCTGTACTCACCCCTGTGTAGCCTCTCATGTACTTGCTGTCTCCCCTGCCAAGGACTCTGGGCCTGCTGCTCGGATGTGCTGTACTCACCCCTGTGCAGCCTCTCATGTACTTGCCGTCTCCCCTGCCAAGGACTCTGGACCTGTTGCTCTGATGTGCTGTACTCTCCCCTGCCAAGGACTCTGGGCATGTTGCTCTGATGTGCTGTACTCTCCCCTCTGCAGCCTCTCATGTACTTGCTGTCTCCCCTGCCAAGGACTCTGGGCCTGTTGCTCTGATGTGCTGTACTCTCCCCTCTGCAGCCTCTCATGTACTTGCTGTCTTCCCTGCCAAGGACTCTGGGCCTGTTGCTCTGATGTGCTGTGATCTCCCCTGTGCAGCCTCTCATGTTCTTGCTGTCTCCCCTGCCAAGGACTCTGGGCCTGTTGCTCTGATGTGCTGTACTCACCCCTGTGCAGCCTCTCATGTACTTGCTGTCTCCCCTGCCAAGGACTCTGGGCCTGTTGCTTTGATGTGCTGTACTCACCCCTGTGCAGCCTCTCATGTACTTGCTGTCTCCCCTGCCAAGGACTCTGGGCCTGTTGCTTTGATGTGCTGTCCTCACCCCTGTGCAGCCTCTCATGTACTTGCTGTCTCCCCTGCCAAGGACTCTGGGCCTGTTGCTTTGATCTGCTGTACTCACCCATGTGCAGCCTCTCATGTACTTGCTGTCTCCCCTGCCAAGGACTCTGGGCCTGTTGCTGTGATCTGCTGTACTCACCCCTGTGCAGCCTCTCATGTATTTGCTGTCTTACCTGCCAAGGACTCTGGGCCTGTTGCTCTGATGTGCTGTACTCTCCCCTGCCAAGGACTCTGGGCCTGTTGCTGTGATCTGCTGTACTCACCCCTGTGCAGCCTCTCATGTACTTGCTGTCTCCCCTTCTAAGGGCTCTGGGCCTGTTGCTCTGAAGTGCTGTACTCTCCCCTTCTAAGGACTCTGGGCCTGTTGCTCTAATGTGCTGTACTCACCCCTGTGCAGCCTCTCATGTACTTGCTGTCTCCCCTGCCAAGGACTCTGGGCCTGTTGCTCTGATGTGCTGTACTCACCCCTGTGCAGCCTCTCATGTACTTGCTGTCTCCCCTGCCAAGGACTCTGGGCCTGTTGCTTTGATGTGCTGTACTCACCCCTGTGCAGCCTCTCATGTACTTGCTGTCTCCCCTGCCAAGGACTCTGGGCCTGTTGCTTTGATGTGCTGTACTCACCCCTGTGCAGCCTCTCATGTACTTGCTGTCTCCCCTGCCAAGGACTCTGGGCCTGTTGCTTTGATGTGCTGTACTCACCCCTGTGCAGCCTCTCATGTACTTGCTGTCTCCCCTGCCAAGGACTCTGGGCCTGTTGCTTTGATGTGCTGTACTCACCCCTGTGCAGCCTCTCATGTACTTGCTGTCTCCCCTGCCAAGGACTCTGGGCCTGTTGCTGTGATCTGCTGTACTCACCCCTGTGCAGCCTCTCATGTATTTGCTGTCTTACCTGCCAAGGACTCTGGGCCTGTTGCTCTGATGTGCTGTACTCACCCCTGTGCAGCCTCTCATGTACTTGCCGTCTCCCCTGCCAAGGACTCTGGGCCTGTTGCTGTGATCTGCTGTACTCACCCCTGTGCAGCCTCTCATGTATTTGCTGTCTTACCTGCCAAGGACTCTGGGCCTGTTGCTCTGATGTGCTGTACTCACCCCTGTGCAGCCTCTCATGTACTTGCTGTCTCCCCTGCCAAGGACTCTGGGCCTGTTGCTCTGATGTGCTGTACTCTCCCCTGTGCAGCCTCTCATGTATTTGCTGTCTTACCTGCCAAGGACTCTGGGCCTGTTGCTCTGATGTGCTGTACTCACCCCTGTGCAGCCTCTCATGTACTTGCTGTCTCCCCTGCCAAGGACTCTGGGCCTGTTGCTCTGATGTGCGGTACTCACCCCTGTGCAGCCTCTCAAGTACTTGCTGTCTCCCCTGCCAAGGACTCTGGGCCTGTTGCTGTGATCTGCTGTACTCACCCCTGTGCAGCCTCTCATGTACTTGCTGTCTCCCCTGCCAAGGACTCTGGGCCTGTTGCTCTGATGTGCTGTACTCACCCCTGTGCAGCCTCTCATGTACTTGCTGTCTCCCCTGCCAAGGACTCTGGGCCTGTTGCTCTGATGTGCTGTACTCTCCCCTGTGCAGCCTCTCATGTATTTGCTGTCTTACCTGCCAAGGACTCTGGGCCTGTTGCTCTGATGTGCTGTACTCACCCCTGTGCAGCCTCTCATGTACTTGCTGTCTCCCCTGCCAAGGACTCTGGGCCTGTTGCTCTGATGTGCGGTACTCACCCCTGTGCAGCCTCTCAAGTACTTGCTGTCTCCCCTGCCAAGGACTCTGGGCCTGTTGCTGTGATCTGCTGTACTCACCCCTGTGCAGCCTCTCATGTACTTGCTGTCTCCCCTGCCAAGGACTCTGGGCCTTTTGCTCTGATGTGCTGTACTCTCCCCTTCCAAGGACTCTGGGCCTGTTGCTCTGAAGTGCTGTACTCTCCCCTACCAAGGACTCTGGGCCTGTTGCTGTGAAGTGCTGTACTCACCCCTGTGCAGCCTCTCATGTACTTGCTGTCTCCCCTGCCAAGGACTCTGGGCCTGTTGCTGTGATCTGCTGTACTCACCCCTGTGCAGCCTCTCATGTATTTGCTGTCTTACCTGCCAAGGACTCTGGGCCTGTTGCTCTGATGTGCTGTACTCACCCCTGTGCAGCCTCTCATGTACTTGCTGTCTCCCCTGCCAAGGACTCTGGGCCTGTTGCTCTGAAGTGCTGTACTCACCCCTGTGCAGCCTCTCATGTACTTGCCGTCTCCCCTGCCAAGGACTCTGGGCCTGTTGCTCTGATGTGCTGTACTCTCCCCTACCAAGGACTCTGGGCCTGTTGCTCTGATGTGCTGTACTCTCCCCTTCCAAGGACTCTGGGCCTGTTGCTCTGAAGTGCTGTACTCTCCCCTACCAAGGACTCTGGGCCTGTTGCTGTGATCTGCTGTACTCACCCCTGTGCAGCCTCTCATGTACTTGCTGTCTCCCCTGCCAAGGACTCTGGGCCTGTTGCTCTGATGTGCTGTACTCTCCCCTTCCAAGGACTCTGGGCCTGTTGCTCTGAAGTGCTGTACTCTCGCCTACCAAGGACTCTGGGCCTGTTGCTTTGATGTGCCGTACTCACCCCTGTGCAGCCTCTCATGTACTTGCTGTCTCCCCTGCCAAGGACTCTGGGCCTGTTGCTCTGATGTGCGGTACTCACCCCTGTGCAGCCTCTCATGTACTTGCTGTCTCCCCTGCCAAGGACTCTGGGCCTGTTGCTGTGATCTGCTGTACTCACCCCTGGGCAGCCTCTCATGTACTTGCTGTCTCCCCTGCCAAGGACTCTGGGCCTGTTGCTCTGATGTGCTGTACTCACCCCTGTGCAGCCTCTCATGTACTTGCTGTCTCCCCTGCCAAGGACTCTGGGCCTGTTGCTCTGATGTGCGGTACTCACCCCTGTGCAGCCTCTCATGTACTTGCTGTCTCCCCTGCCAAGGACTCTGGGCCTGTTGCTGTGATCTGCTGTACTCACCCCTGTGCAGCCTCTCATGTACTTGCTGTCTCCCCTGCCAAGGACTCTGGGCCTGTTGCTCTGATGTGCGGTACTCACCCCTGTGCAGCCTCTCAAGTACTTGCTGTCTCCCCTGCCAAGGACTCTGGGCCTGTTGCTGTGATCTGCTGTACTCACCCCTGTGCAGCCTCTCATGTACTTGCTGTCTCCCCTGCCAAGGACTCTGGGCCTGTTGCTCTGATGTGCTGTACTCACCCCTGTGCAGCCTCTCATGTACTTGCTGTCTTACCTGCCAAGGACTCTGGGCCTGTTGCTCTGATGTGCTGTACTCACCCCTGTGCAGCCTCTCATGTACTTGCTGTCTTCCCTGCCAAGGACTCTGGGCCTGTTGCTCTGATGTGCTGTACTCTCCCCTGCCAAGGACTCTGGGCCTGTTGTTCTGATGTGCTGTACTCACCCCTGTGCAGCCTCTCATGTACTTGCTCTCTCCCCTGCCAAGGACTCTGGGCCTGTTGCTCTGAAGTGCTGTACTCTCCCCTGCCAAGGACTCTGGGCCTGTTGCTCTAATGTGCTGTACTCACCCCTGTGCAGCCTCTCATGTACTTGCGGTCTCCCCTGCCAAGGACTCTGGGCCTGTTGCTCTGATGTGCTGTACTCTCCCCGGTGCAGCCTCTCATGTACTTGCTGTCTCCCCTGTCAAGTACTCTGGGCCTTTTGCTCTGATGTGCTGTACTCTCCCCTACCAAGGACTCTGGGCCTGTTGCTGTGATCTGCTGTATTAACCCCTGTGCAGCCTCTCATGTACTTGCTGTCTCCCCTGCCAAGGACTCTGGGCCTGTTGCTCTGATGTGCTGTACTCACCCCTGTGCAGCCGCTCATGTACTTGCTGTCTCCCCTGCCAAGGACTCTGGGCCTGTTGCTGTGATCTGCTGTACTCACCCCTGTGCAGCCTCTCATGTACTTGCTGTCTCCCCTGCCAAGGACTCTGGGCCTGTTGCTCTGATGTGCTGTACTCTCCCCTGCCAAGGACTCTGGGCCTGTTGCTCTGATGTGCTGTACTGACCCCTGTGCCGCCTCTCATGTACTTGCTGTCTCCCCTGCCAAGGACTCTGGGCCTGTTGCTCTGATGTGCTGTACTCACCCCTGTGCCGCCTCTCATGTACTTGCTGTCTCCCCTGCCAAGGACTCTGGGCCTTTTGCTCTGATGTGCTGTACTCTCCCCTTCCAAGGACTCTGGGCCTGTTGCTCTGAAGTGCTGTACTCTCCCCTACCAAGGACTCTGGGCCTGTTGCTGTGATCTGCTGTACTCACCCCTGTGCAGCCTCTCATGTACTTGCTGTCTCCCCTGCCAAGGACTCTGGGCCTGTTGCTCTGATGTGCGGTACTCACCCCTGTGCAGCCTCTCATGTACTTGCTGTCTCCCCTGCCAAGGACTCTGGGCCTGTTGCTGTGATCTGCTGTACTCACCCCTGTGCAGCCTCTCATGTACGTGCTGTCTCCCCTGCCAATGACTCTGGGCCTGTTGCTCTGATGTGCTGTACTCACCCCTGTGCAGCCTCTCATGTACTTGCTGTCTCCCCTGCCAAGGACTCTGGGCCTGTTGCTCTGATGTGCTGTACTCACCCCTGTGCAGCCTTTCATGTACTTGCTGTCTCCCCTGCCAAGGACTCTGGGCCTGTTGCTCTGATGTGCTGTTGAGGTTCCGTGACAATTGTAAGTGGTGTTTTCGACTCGCACGAATATGGTCGAGTCTGGTATCTATGAACCGCAAATGACGAGTTTAGTAAGTGTGCGCAGTTTCGCTGTGCTAACTTAAACCGTTCATTTGTTATGTGGGTTTTTCATCTGTACCCACGGGTTCCATCTTAGATACGGCATCCATTTTGTCTCTTGCCCTCAAGTAGCCAGCGAACGGACGCTGTCCGCTTCGCGACCCTGGGACTCCCAAGATATTTGCGGAAGACACATGTCCTTTGTAAGTGTCTTTATGACGAGGGGGATGATACTGTAAGGCAGATGGCCCCGCTCGAGGCTCATCTCGCCGTGCCGGTTTATTGTCTTAGTCGTGCATCTCATTAGGCACGTCCCTTTGATGCCTGCATCTCGTGTTTCCCGATACCTCCCCTTTTACACCCTTTCCGATCTCCCCACTGTCTCCGTCTTCCTCTGCACCTGTCTTTGTTCCTATTTCGATCTGTTTTACTGCCGATTGGAATGCACTAATGTTGGGAAGATGGGTTTTTACAGTTGGGAACCGCCAAATGTTTCCGCACTTATGTTCCGGACCTTATGTGTATCAAAGTGACCAAAGCGACCCCTCTGGGGGATAATGGTGGGAACCGGGTTGTAAACTTTTGTGTACCATGTTGTCCTATGGGTAAAAACTGTATAAAAGGAGCGATCCACAGAACCAATTTGAAGCAGTCTCCCCAAGTTGCACGAGTTGTACTTGTCGTGATATCTGTGTTCCCTGCAGCAAATAAACCTTGAATCTTTGACGCCGAAGGAAGTGTCCCGTGTCTCTGTCATTTGTACGCCGGAGCAGGTTACCCACGAAGGTTTCAGGTGTTGTGCCCTGGCACCGCTGGGTCTTAAAGAACCCAGTCCTTCAGTTGGCGCCCAACGTGGGGCTGCATCAGTGGTACCGGTCCAAGCCCGACGATCGTGAGGAACTTCGTGTGAAATCTCCGAGGGAAGGTGCACTCCGCTTCATCGATCCTGTTGTCGAAATAAGTGGCCCGAAGACTTTTCCCGCGAAGATTCCCGCCTCCTGACGGCTGCGACGGACTGCTGCCCTGACTGTAGACCTGTTTTTGGCGCCTGGCGTAGACCTTGGTATAGCGAGACGATTGACGGGCCTTCCTGGAGACGCCATCGATCTTTGAGTTAAGTATTTGTGGGTCGCTCCCAGAGTTCTTGGTTGTGGTTACTTAGTGGTTGCATGGTTCCATTGCATTTGTAGTTCTTGGTACTTTGTTGTGTTATTTGACGACTGCAGCCGCCAAAAACCGAGGGTTTTGTTCTTTGCTGGGACTAGGTAAATCCCGTAACCCTTGAAGTTTCCGAAACTCGGCTAGTGTGCAAGATGTCTGGTCGCAGTACTTTGTTTAGTTGTTTCAGACCTTGTGGTACGGATTCCCGACTGGAGGACTCGTGTCCGATACCTCCGGTTGGAACTCCCACTTATGAATTGTACAGCAAACATGGGCTAGGCCCGATTACTTTTAATGATTACTGGATTAAATATACGAAGAAAGATGGTGACCTTCGCTGGCCACCACATGGTAGCTTCGAGGCCCCGATCTTAGATAATCTAGAGGTTAAATTGTTCGCGAAAAAGTCAAGGCCGGCCATGTTTGATGCCTTTCGGTTGTGGCGTAAAGAAGCCCGACAGAAAGAAATCAGACAGACTAAGCGAAATCAGAGAGATAGTGCTGGTACCATTGTAAAGAAAGCAGAGCAGTTTCAGCATGATAAGGAGGTTAGGGAAAAGGAAGTGTTTGACAGATTACAGCGTATGACTATAGATAAGTGCTATCCTGCTTTGCCTACGGAGTCGGATAAGAAGGATGAGGCAGTTGAGGATCCTTTAATGTCCTATCTTATGAAATCGCCACCTCCGTACGTACAGGGTACCACAGCCCCTGTGATTCCCCCTGTACCTGTTCCTGCACCTATTTTTTCTCCGCCTGTTCCTCAACCTGCACCCGTTCTTCCGACTGTTCCTGCTCCTTCGTCTGTTGCTATTCCTACTGCTCCTCCGCTTCCACATACTCCTGCTCACGCTACTGCTCCTGCTCTGTTAACTCCTGCTGTTGCTTCTGTTTCTACTACTTCACTTGTTAGTCCTGTGTCCTATACTTCTCCCTCTACTCGTAGTCGTAATTCTCCTCTTGCGGCTAGCTTCTTTCATTCGCTCGGACCCGTTCTTGGGTCCGCTGGTTCAGATGGTCCTCAGAGACGTAGTCAGCTTCCAGGTAATAGGGAACGTGCTTCGCTATATAACATGGCGATGGGTTGGATGACGCATCCCCTTAGAAATCCACCCCGTGTTGTACTCGACACATTTTGTCAGTTCAATATACCAACCCAGAGATTTGTGTTCGAGGAAATGTGCAAGGTCCTTCGCGATCAGATATCGGCCGACGCACCTGACGAGGTGCTGACCGCGTTGTCTGATTTACAGCTTCAGTTTTCGGCTGGACTGATAGTGGATACTAACGTTCGACGAGCCGTTGAACGGTTGCTATCTTTTCGTCCCACTCCTATACCTCAAGCCTTGTTTGTTGAGGATATTGAAAGACAGCCAGATGAGTCTGGTCAATTTCCTATGCGTGAAGTTCCACCGGTTTGGATACCACCTAATCCTAATGCCGCTCCTCCGACGACAGTGGGGCATTTCCAGAGAATATGGATACATCTCCCATGAAAACGCTCGGAAGTATTACAGGTGAAGCAATCTTTGCCTGACCCACGCAAAAATCCTACAGGGTATTACAAAGAATTATCGCAGCTCGTAGATGCTACGGTAATGAATCTTGCCGATATCGATATGTTGTTCGGCAATGTCGTACCGCAACCGGTATGGGCTAAGATTCGCCATGAAAACCATCCAAATGAATTAGGTGGTGCCTGGGCTGCCATTGTAGCGGCAGATGCCGGACAAACGGCTGCTGCTAAACCCGACCAGCTGATTGTTGATCTTCCTCAAAGACTTATAACATTAATGAAAACTCTTATGCCAGCTATGAGGGTGAACTGGGACAAATTGTCAGCTTGTAAGCAAAAGAAGGACGAGAGTGTTTCCGACTTCTTTACGAGGTTCGAGGAGGCATTCATTGACCATAGTGGTCAGGATATGAGCACTGAGGGTGGTCAAAGGTTGTTCGTGGATAAATTTGTTTCGAACTTATTGCCCGATTTGAGCAATAAATTAAGGAATTCAGAAAGTGCATGGGCTGTTTCTACCTCAGCTCAGATATTGGCTACGGCACAATATTATGAGAACAGAGAGAAAGAAGAGAATGACCGCGCTGATAAAAAGACGAAAGAGCTAAAAACTAAAGTGCTGCTTCAGCAAGCGTATCCTCCACGTTCGAATCAGAATAATTCGCAACAGAATAGATCGCAGCCGCAATCGAACCGATCCCAAACTCGTAATGACTCCTCTTCCCAAAGATCCTCGTTAGGATACAATCAATGTGCTTATTGTAGACAAGAGGGTCACATTAAATTCAATTGTCCTGTTCTAAACGAACGTAATAGTGGTAACTCATCTAGAGGAGGTCGTGGTGGTTCGCAGCAGGCACCACGTGGTAGAGGTCGTGGTGCTCAGAACGATCGCTCAGATAACTCATCGAATTCCGATAATTGTTTTGATCAATGTGGATCGTCGCAAGGACGATCTGCACAGTACAATGTAGACGATTATTACGTCGATCAGGGAACTGACGACAGTAATTACTAGGACAGCCAAAGACAAGGAGAGGGAGTGGTATCAGTTCCGGTTGATCAGAGAGGGCCTTACGTCGCAGTTGCTACATCGGGCGTCGTTGAGCCTTTTCTGTTGGACACTGGTGCAGCGAAAAGTTCCATTAAGCATTCGAAACTCCCTGGCGCACCTTTGTCTGGCTTAACAAATGTTTCCGTTGGATTCTCTGGCGCCCCTGTTAGCAATCCAGTTTCGTGCCCTTTGCCCCTTAAAATTGGGCCACGTGAGCTCCGAGCTCCGTTAATTTTGACTACAGGTTGTGGTGAAAATCTTTTGGGCCTGGATTTGCTTAAACGTTTGTATGCAACTTTGTATTGTTCTCCTGCGGGTGTAAAACTTACGTTAGGAGAGAGGGTTGTCTCTCCCATGTACTTGTCTCTCGACAAGCTCCCACCGGAATTGAGTTCTCTTCCTGCGTCTTTGTGGGCGACAGGTCCCAACGATGTGGGCCTACTTGATATCTCCCCATATGTTGTTCAGTTGAAATCTAATGTGCGATTGCCTCGTATTCCCCAATATCGTATCTCCCTTGATGGTGAACGAGCACTGTTAGCGATCATTTATGATCTGATCGAGAAAGACGTCATTGAGGAGACTCGGGGAAACGTGTGCAACAGCCCTGTACTGCCCATTCTTAAACGTACTGATCCTTCAAAACCGCCTGTTTATCGCTTTGTTATCGATTTACGGGAGGTGAATAAAATTGTGGTTCCTCAATTTCCTGTTGTGCCTGACATCACGGCGCTACTGACTCTGATTCCAGCCTCTGCATCGTGGTTTTCGGTGATTGACTTGAAAAATGCGTTTTTCAGCATCCCGATTGCCGAAGAGAGCAGAGACCTTTTCGGTTTCTCTCTCGGTGGACGTAGCTTCCGGTTCAAACGCGCTCCTCAGGGCTACTGTGAAAGTCCATCAATTTACAGTCAAGCCCTGAAGGGTCAACTGGATGCGTTTAGGTTGCCGGTTGGTGCGGCCTTAATCCAATACGTCGACGACTTATTGGTGGCTGCTGATACTCAGGACATTTGCAAAATTGCTACGGTGTCGCTGCTGCAACATCTCTGTGAGTTGAATCATAAGGTGTCCCCTTCTAAACTCCAATATTGTTGTCAAGAAGTAACCTATCTAGGTCACTTATTGTCAAAGGAGGGAAGGAGGTTGACCCCAGAGAGAATTGCAGCAATTGCACGCATGGCTGTGCCAACAATCCAAAGAGATGTGCGTGCCTTTCTAGGTATTACATCGTACTGCAGGCAATGGATTCCAAATTTTTCATTGCTAGCGAAACCATTGGTGGCTCTTACGTGCAAGGATGTTTCGACTCCTTTACCATGGACGGAAGAATGTCAGAAAAGTTTTTCTGAACTGCGTGATTCATTATGTTCGGCTCCTGTGTTAGGTACTCCTGACTACAGCAAGCCGTTTACGTTATATGTTCACGAGAGAGAAGGCTGTGCGTTGAGTGTCTTAACGCAACCTTTTGGTGGTAAGCAACGTCCATGTGCATATTTTTCCTCGACCTTGGACCCGGTAGCTAGAGCATTGCCGAGCTGTTTGAGAGCAACAGCGGCAGCCGCGGTCTCCATCCGACAATCAGCAGGATTGGTCATGGATAATATGCTTACGGTGATGGTTCCGCATGCAGTCGATACTCTTTTGAATCGGACGAAAACTCAGCACTTGACGAGTGCAAGGTTGTCTGGGTACGAGTTGACGCTGCTGGCAAGCCACATTCAAATAAAACGTTGTAATGTTCTGAACCCGGCAACTTTGTTACCAATTAGCACAGAGTCAGATGTAGTAGCAGAACATGATTGTTACTTGAGGACGGAAGAAGAAACAAAAGGTCGAGTGGACCTTAAAAACACCCCATTGGAAGATCCGGATGGTACACTGTATGTGGATGGGTCATGTTTTAAGTTGCCGAATGGCGATGTGACTACTGCTTATGCTGTTGTAACGTTGAATACTGTTGTTGAGACTGCAAGATTAAATCAGAATTCTGCCCAAGCCGCAGAATTGATCGCTCTCACTAGAGCGTGTGTGTTAGCGAAAGGGAAACGTGTGAATGTGTTTACCGACAGCCAATATGCATTTGGCGTCGCACATAGTTTTGGACGATTGTGGAGAGAGAGAGGTTTCTTGACGTCGCATGGTACGAAGATTCAGCATGGCCAGCTTGTGAATGATCTTTTGGATGCACTGACGTTGCCTAAGCAAGTAGCGATTGTTAAATGTAGTGCGCATCGTAAGGTGACGGATGATGTTGGTCGTGGTAATGCGTTTGCGGATGAGACTGCTAAGGAGACTGCCCGGAACCTTAGCACTCGAATGTATGTGACGAGTTCAGTTAGGTGGCCTACAGAATCGAGCATGTGTGAGGACACTATCGAGAGTGTGAAAGCAATTCAGAATGAGGCCACCGACACTGAAAAGACGAAGTGGAAAGAAAGTACGGGAAAGTTGGATGCGAATGGTTGTTGGATTGATTTGTCTGATCAGAAAAGATGGATGTTACCGGATGCGTATGTGCTGGCCGTTGTGACAATGGCGCATGGGTTAGCACATATTAGCGCGAAAGGTATTTGCAAATTGCTGTCTCCTGTGTGGAAGAATGATGGTATTACGAAATGTGCTGAACGCTTGGTTAAGAATTGTATGGTGTGCATGATGTACAATCCTGGCAAGGGAACCCCAACTCCTCCTGGCAGTTTTGCTCCCCCTTCATGTCCCTTTGAGGTGATTCAATTGGACTTCATCCATATGGAGCGATGCAATAACCTGAAATACGTTTTAGTTATGGTTTGCGCATTCTCCCGATGGATCGAGGCTTATCCTCTCAAAGACAATACTGCTTTGTCTACTGCGAAAATCCTACTGAAGGAATACTTTCCTCGGTATGGCATGCCTAGAGTCGTGTGGTCAGATAACGGAAGTGAGTTTGTGGGTAGTGTGATGAAGAGTGTGTGTAAGGGCCTTGGAATTAATCAGAAATTCCACAGCGCCAATCATCCCCAGTCGGCTGGTTTGGTTGAAGGGTATAACGGCACCCTTAAACTAAAACTAGCGAAGATTCAGGCTACGACTGGTCTTTCGTGGCCTGACGCTTTACCTTTAGCATTACTGTCAACTAGGGCGACTGTACACTCCCGAGTAGGGCTTAGTCCCTATGAAATAGTGTTCGGTCGTCCTGCGAATGTGTGGGGGGTTCCTAGGCCAGGTATTTTCTGCGATCTTGAGTACCCAATGTTGATCGATTATCTTCATGACTTGACTGCTAAACTGAGGTTAATTCACCAACAGGTTCACGAAGCATTGCCGACGCAGACGGAGGGTCCAGGCCACCAGCTCCAGCCCGGAGATTGGGTGGTGACGCGGAACTTTTCGCGCAAGAACAACTTGGACCCGAGGTTTACCGGACCCTACCAGGTCCTCCTTGCCACGAGAACTGCAGTTCGTCTTGAGGGGCGGAAGAATTGGGTGCACGCCACCCACACAAAGAAAGTCCCCATTCCGTTGCCAGCAGACTCGTGGGTGAGGAGAGGCATTGCATCAACTGAAACCGAAGGATTGCCGGCGTTTGTACCTTTTAGCGACGCACAACCTGTCGGAGAATCCTCAGTGCAGCAGAGAGACACTGTTGAACAATTGTCAGCAAAGGACTCAAGACCAAAACATTCAGCTGATCAACAGGACGCTGTCCCTCCAACGGATCCTTTGTTTGACGAACAGACACGTCCTGGGAAAACCCGATACTTTTTGCGATCTAGCACTAAAGACTAATAAAAGATCCTGCTTTGCTGTATTGACAACTGCATTATCCCGTTTTCCGTGATCAGTTTTGAACATTCATACCATTGTAATTATTTTGTACATGTTCATTGAGCTTCGTTCCTTACACTTTTTGCTTCCACAGCTGAGAGATATTGTTTTTGCATACATATATATTGTGCATTAAAGGCCGTAGGGCCGCGCGCGTACTTCCTTCTGGATAGTAGGTCTTGACGCTAGGTCAAAGGCCGTTGGTTCCTGGGAACTCCTAGGGATTGACTATTGCTACACAGAACGAAGTGCGTCAAGAAACGTTGCGGACGGTCGTAGGGAATGGCATTCGAGAAGTTGAAGGATTTGGAAGGAGCTCAGGCTCATAGATTCAAGCTGCAGCAACTCAGTCGGACCAAATGTTTTATGTTCCAAATATTTGTATTGTTTTTGACTGCTTCTGCATTATTGGCGGGTGGGGTGTATTACACGATGTCTTACTTCTTACTTTCTGCTACACCTACTCCTACTCCTGACCCTAACCTTACCTCCACTGTTTCTCCTCATTCCTTTCATATCTTACCTGAACACGAACAGGCTAGACGTGCAGAATTCCGCAACAATTCCTTTATTCAGCTCCTTCATCAACATCAGTTAGTGGTTAATACTACTAATTGTTGGGTGTGTGGGTTGATGCCACATACTACGGGTAAGGGAATTCCATATCTGGTGTTACCGTATAGTTCCCAAGGGTCTGCTCGAGCATTTCAGACAATGTTTCGAAGCGCACTGGGTTTCCACCCCATTCGAGAACCACGTTCCCCCTACTCTGGTCCTACCTCGTATCAAAAACCTTTGTCGATAGCAA
Organism: Lissotriton vulgaris; assembly: GCF_964263255.1. Classification (NCBI taxonomy): domain Eukaryota; kingdom Metazoa; phylum Chordata; class Amphibia; order Caudata; family Salamandridae; genus Lissotriton; species Lissotriton vulgaris. Next base: position 2,105,940,985 of record NC_141687.1, read on the forward strand.
TAGAGGATTTAGATAGCGATATCTATGATCCCTCGCTTATTCCTGAAGAAGAGGTACAAGCCTATAGGGTCCTAAGTAGAGGCGAATATAGTGTGTTCACCAGTGAAAAGCAGCTTAAAAGCTCGCCTCCGATATGGGTCGTACCACACATTGGTAATTTTTGTCTCATGGGTCGTGGCCGAAGATCGCAAGCCCGACTTGGAGCGAGTGCTTGCACTGAAAATTACATTCTGCCGATGTTCTCGTCCCCTGTGTTTCTGGCTGCCAAGGGTACATACTTTATCTGTCATGATCGTGCATACGCATGGTTGCCCGCTGACTTCATGGGCTCATGCTTCATTGCAAATCTGTTGCCTCCGACGTTCACTGTAGATGCCGATTATCATAAGACTAGAGTTGTGCGAGGCGTAATTAGCGAAGAGGATACTGCCGGTCAAGAGGCAGGAGACTTTTTCAAGGGTTTCCTCCCGTTTTGGGGACCTATGGTTAATAGTAGGAACCTGAGACAGTTGACTCGAGTGGTAGAATCGACTGCTAATATTACTGCCAGTGCCCTTGGTAATATCACCACTGAACTTCAGGCGGATAGACTTATGACGTTACAAAACCGTATGGTTTTAGATGTCATCTTAGCAGATCGAGGTGGGGTATGTAAGGTGATCCATTCGAGCTGCTGCATTTTCATTCCTGATAACGCTCCGACTGTCTATCAAGCCATCTCGAAGTTGCATAAGATCTCCGAATCCATACACGTGGATGTAGGGGATTGGACGCTACTTGGGTGGTTTTGGGGCCTGATGTCGACTTGGGGTTGGAAGATTCTGATGATCATCGGAGTTGTTGTGGTGTTCCTGTTCACGTGTTGCCTTTGTGTACAGTGCGGTCCTGCCTTATGTGGCCTCTGTGCTACAACGTGTATGAGACAGCCACCTGTTACCAAGGGGACTCGGTTGGACAGAGCTATGCTACAGCAACATCTCGATGGTCTGATGAATATCGAATATGATTCCGACTAGTGCTTGCCTACATGAGGGCAAAAGGAGCGTCTGAGGTTCCGTGACAATTGTAAGTGGTGTTTTCGACTCGCACGAATATGGTCGAGTCTGGTATCTATGAACCGCAAATGACGAGTTTAGTAAGTGTGCGCAGTTTCGCTGTGCTAACTTAAACCGTTCATTTGTTATGTGGGTTTTTCATCTGTACCCACGGGTTACATCTTAGATACGGCATCCATTTTGTCTCTTGCCCTCAAGTAGCCAGCGAACGGACGCTGTCCGCTTCGCGACCCTGGGACTCCCAAGATATTTGCGGAAGACACATGTCCTTTGTAAGTGTCTTTATGACGAGGGGGATGATACTGTAAGGCAGATGGCCCCGCTCGAGGCTCATCTCGCCGTGCCGGTTTATTGTCTTAGCCGTGCATCTCATTAGGCACGTCCCTTTGATGCCTGCATCTCGTGTTTCCCGATACCTCCCCTTTTACACCCTTTCCGATCTCCCCACTGTCTCCGTCTTCCTCTGCACCTGTCTTTGTTCCTATTTCGATCTGTTTTACTGCCGATTGGAATGCACTAATGTTGGGAAGATGGGTTTTTACAGTTGGGAACCGCCAAATGTTTCCGCACTTATGTTCCGGACCTTATGTGTATCAAAGTGACCAAAGCGACTCCTCTGGGGGATAATGGTGGGAACCGGGTTGTAAACTTTTGTGTACCATGTTGTCCTATGGGTAAAAACTGTATAAAAGGAGCGATCCACAGAACCAATTTGAAGCAGTCTCCCCAAGTTGCACGAGTTGTACTTGTCGTGATATCTGTGTTCCCTGCAGCAAATAAACCTTGAATCTTTGACGCCGAAGGAAGTGTCCCGTGTCTCTGTCATTTGTACGCCGGAGCAGGTTACCCACGAAGGTTTCAGGTGTTGTGCCCTGGCACCGCTGGGTCTTAAAGAACCCAGTCCTTCACTGTACTCACCCCTATGCAGCCTTTCATGTACTTGCTGTCTCCCCTGCCAAGGACTCTGGCCTTCCTGTTTGTGTTTCACCTGTGCATAGTCTCTGCCATTTGTACATGATTTTGTGGCTTGCTGTTGTCTACTAATGTTGTATTGCTACATCTGTGCAATATGTGAATACATACAGTTACTTCTGGTGTGTGTTTTGTCAGTGTCCTTGCTGATTGAAGTCCTTTTCTTGTTTGCATTTGCTTGACTGTGTACCATGCTCTATTTTTCAGTGCAACAGTGCAAGGCTCTTTGTAGCCATCTGATTTTTAGACAGGGGTGACAGGGTCTTCAGACCATTCTGGCCCTGTTGATGTTGTAGTCTGTGGTGGCTATTTTACAGGCCATGCAGTTTTCTTGTTGGTGATTTGCTATTGTTGCATACACTGTTCACAGGTCGTGTTGGGGTACACTGGCAGCACAGGGTGTTCTGCTGTTCAGAGGTTTTGTAGCTGGCTGTGATGTCATGAGGTATGTGTGTGTGTTTCCTTTCTGTATGCCCAGGCGTGTATGTGTATGGTCATCTTGTGTTGGCCCTTAGTCCTGGTGGCATGGCTTACATGACATGTGTGGTGTTGGGTGTAGCAGAGGTGTGCAGTGTGAAGGGTGTAAGTTTGTAGTGTATGTATGTGTGCCCATGTATAGTGTGAGACACACATGTGTCAGCCAGGAGTTGTATGCCTGTTGTTTGTTTTGTCTTTCCCTGTATGGATGATTGTATGCAATTGTGTGGGCTGTGGGGGGTGCACTGGTGTTGTGTGTTCCTTGTCAGCCAATCCTGCAGTGCCTGTGTCCCTGGTTGTGTGTTGTGTGTTGAAGTGTGTGTGTATTGTGCTTGTTGCTACAGTGCTTGTTGGTGTGCATGCAGGTACACAGGATGAGCAACTGGCCTGTGACTAGCTCGGGTGGGTTGCAGTGTGGTTTGGGGTGGTGTGTCCCTGTGGTGTTTGTGCCCTGCCCATGCCTTAGTGTGGCCTTGCCTTGTACATAGTGCGCATGTGTTGACTGCGGCGGTGACGTGACCGTGGCCGTGACCATGACGTTGCTGCTGGTTGGCGGACGTTGTGTGTTCCGGATGCTGTGGGGTGCCTTGTTGTGAGTTGGGTGATGTGTGAGTGCCCATGTGGATGTGTTGTGCCCCCCAGCAGGATGCCTGTGTGGTGCTTGGGCCCAGTGTCGGCATGTGTGTTGTGTGGTGCATATGTGTAGTGGCGTACCTGCGGCGGCGTCCGAGGCGGCCCATCTGGCGATAGTGTTGCAGCAAGTACATGACCGGATGCATGTGGAGGGCTGGGCCCATGGGGTTCATGTCGGGTCTCGGCGTTCGTGCTCCGCTGTCGACTTTCCGCCTGCTTCAGCTGTGCGGTGTCTCCGATGCTGTGCGTCTGGTTGTTTGGACCATCCTAATTTGTCGAGCGGGGCGGACGTCATCGGGCGCGGCGGAAGGTCTCGATTGGCTCCCGCCGCGGCAGTGGCGGGCGCACTTTGATGGTGGTGCGCGGCGCTCCGCGGCGGACGGGAAATGACCTGTGTTTACCTATCCTAATCTTGCGGTCGTGAGTTCCGCTGCTCGCGAGCGGAAAATGCTGTTTTTCCACCCCGCCACCTCCGCGGTGGTGCCACCGCCCGTCATCCTAATGGACCCCTATGCCTGTGTTTTTTTTTTTTAACAGATGTCATTTTTGAGAGAGACATTTCCTAAAGTGTTAATTTCCAGCAATTGTGTACTGTTAAATTCAGAGGATCTACAGATGTTTTACAGAGTACAGGGATTATTGTCATCCAAATAATAGCAGAGATTACGTTTCAATGTGAACGTCAACATAGAGGAGAAAGTTGACATTTTGGAAAAGTATGGAAAGGCAGGCCAAGGGGATAGATATGTGTATTCTGATGGTCCACGTTTTGTCAAAAAGGGTGCTTTGCATGGTTATCCACAGAGATTATGCAGCTCACAGCAGAAAATGGTGAAAGCAGTGTGGGTCAAAGAGTTATATTGACATTATTATTTATTTATTTATTTTTTAGTATGGGAGGTTATTATATAATTTCTTGTGTCTCATAATTATATGTGTTACATGTTCACTTTGCTCTGAATGCTTACTGGGGTTCCAAAACAGAATGTAGAATGCAAATATCTGAAAGTTCTGGGCGGGGTGTCAGTTTGGCTGTACTACATGTTCAACTACTTTGTGTATTCCTTGGGTTGCACTTAATCATGTAATCGGTGTGTATGGTTCAACATAACAGTCTCTCTGTATCTAGGCAAAGGTGCCAAGGCCCTATGTACCAACACATTTTCCCATAGACACAGAATGAGTAAAAACTGTTGGGTACAACCAACCCGCTATAGAGCCGAATGAAAGTCTTGAGTCCTGTACTCGAGGAGTCTTCTGCAACTTGTCTGTTGCAGAGCTTTGACAATATCAAGTCTGTGTTAAGCTCTATAGCCCTCATTGTAGCCTTTGGATACAAATTCCACTGTGGTTCTGCCCAATTGTTGGGAGAATTGGGTATGATGCTATTCAGGGAGCCCTACCTCCTTCCCTTATCTTTCTTTTGTGTTCATGATCAAGGTTCTAAGGACTGCTACCTGATCTAGGATATTGCCCAGCCTTCTTTACCAAGACGCAGGTTTTTTTAATTAGAATCTACTTTGGCTGCTGGATGCTGCGACAGTGGTCGAGATATATTTGAGGGATATAGCTACCATACAAGAGAGTGAATAACTTTTTGTAACTTTTGGTCATGTTTTTAGGGTATGGAAGACGCACCTGCGTGCCGGTTCTGGCATCGAGGCCTTTGACTGTTGTGTGGCGGCCTTCTCTTCCACCCCTAAACAATCTTTCTCTACTGATGAAGGAAGTCATCCCAAAACCCGAGACATGTATCGGGCGATATCCTAAAACCCAGGACGTGTATCGGGTCTAGAGATTCATCAGTCCTACAAGTACCGACTTGCACCCACCTGGGTGATCCACTGAAGAACTGCAAGTACCAGAGTCCCGAGGGGCGATCCAGAGGAGGGGCTAGCGGTGTGCGCTCCATTTATGACGAAACACAATACGGCTCCCTTGAGCTTTGGGCCGACGGGCTCTTGGAAGACGCACCTGCGTGCCGGTTCTGGCATCGAGGCCTTTGACTGTTGTGTGACGGCCTTCTCTTCCACCCCTAAACAATCTTTCTCTCCTGATGAGGGAAGTCATTCCGAAACCCGAGACATGTCTCGGGCGATATCCTAAAACCCAGGACGTGTATCGGGTCTAGAGCTTCATCAGTCCTACAAGTACCGACTTGCACCCACCTGGGGGATCCACTGAAGAACTGCAAGTACCAGAGTCCTGAGGGGCGATCCGGAGGAGGGGCTAGCGGTGTGCGCTCCATTTATGACGAAAAACAATACGGCTCCCTTGAGCTTTGGGCCGACGGGCTCTTGGAATACGCACCTGCGTGCCTGTTCTGGCATCGAGGCCTTTGACTGTTGTGTGGCGGCCTTCTCTTCCACCCCTAAACAATCTTTCTCTACTGATGAGGGAAGTCATCCCGAAACCCGAGACATGTCTCGGACGATATCCTAAAACCCGGGATGTGTATCGGGTCTAGAGATTCATCAGTCCTACAAGTACCGACTTGCACCCACCTGGGTGATCCACTGAAGAACTGCAAGTACCAGAGTCCCGAGGGGCGATCCGGAGGAGGGGCTAGCGGTATGCGCTCCATTTATGACGAAACACAATAATGCTCCCTTGAGCTTTGGGCCGATGGGCTCTTGGAAGACGCACCTGCGTGCCGGTTCTGGCATCGAGGCCTTTGACTGTTGTGTGGCGGCCTTCTCTTCCACCCCTAAACAATCTTTCTCTACTGATGAGGGAAGTCATCCCGAAACCCGAGACATGTCTTGGGCGATATCCTAAAACCCGGGACATGTATCGGGTCTAGAGATTCATCAGTCCTACAAGTACCGACTTGCACCCACCTGGGTGATCCACTGAAGAACTGCAAGTACCAGAGTCCTGAGGGGCGATCCAGAGGAGGGGCTAGCGGTGTGCGCGCCATTTATGATGAAACACAATACGGCTCCCTTGAGCTTTGGGCCGACGGGCTCTTGGAAGACGCACCTGCGTGCCGGTTCTGGCATCGAGGCCTTTGACTGTTGTGTGGCGGCCTTCTCTTCCACCCCTAAACAATCTTTCTCTACTGATGAGGCAAGTCATCCCGAAACCCGAGACATGTCTCGGGTGATATCCTAAAACCCGGGATGTGTATCGGGTCTAGAGATTCATCAGTCCTACAAGTACCGACTTGCACCCACCTGGGTGATCCACTGAAGAACTGCAAGTACCAGAGTCCCGAGGGGCGATCCGGAGGAGGAGCTAGCGGTCTGCACTCCATTTATGACGAAACACAATACGGTTCCCTTGACCTTTGGGCCGACGGGCTCTTGGAAGACGCACCTGCGTGCTGGTTCTGGCATCAAGGCCTTTGACTGTTGTGTGGTGCCCTTCACTTCCACCCCTAAACAATCTTTCTCTACTGATGAGGGAAGTCATCCCGAAACCCGAGACATGTCTCGGGCGATATCCTAAAACCCGGGACGTGTATCGGGTCTAGAGATTCATCAGTCCTACAAGTACCGACGTGCACCCACCTGGGTGATCCACTGAAGAACTGCAAGTACCAGAGTCCCAAGGGGCGATCCGGAGGAGGGGCTAGCGGTGTGCGCTCCATTTATGACGAAACACAATACGGCTCCCTTGAGCTTTGGGCCGACGGGCTCTTGGAAGACGCACCTGCGTGCCGGTTCTGGCATCGAGGCCTTTGACTGTTGTGTGGCGGCCTTCTCTTTCACCCCTAAACAATCTTTCTCTACTGATGAGGGAAGTCATCCCGAAACCCGAGACATGCCTCGGGCGATATCCGAAAACCCGGGACGTGTATCGGGTCTAGAGATTCATCAGTCCTACAAGTACCGACTTGCACCCACCTGGGTGATCCACTGAAGAACATGCAAGTACCAGAGTCCCGAGGGGCGATCCGGAGGAGGGGCTAGCGGTGTGCGCTCCATTTATGACGAAACACAATACGGCTCCCTTGAGCTTTGGGCCGACGGGCTCTTGGAAGACGCACCTGCGTGCCGGTTCTGGCATCGAGGCCGTTGACTGTTGTGTGGCGGCCTTCTCTTCCACCCCTAAACAATCTTTCTCTACTGATGAGGGAAATCATCCCGAAACCCGAGACATGTCTCGGGCGATATCCTAAAACCTGGGACGTGTATCGGGTCTAGAGATTCATCAGTCCTACAAGTACCGACTTGCACCCACCTGGGTGATCCACTGAAGAACTACAAGTACCAGAGTCCCGAGGGGCGATCCGGAGGAGGGGCTAGCGGTGGGCGCTCCATTTATGACGAAACACAATACAGCTCCCTTGAGCTTTGGGCCGACGGGCTCTTGGAAGTCGCACCTGCGTGCCGGTTCTGGCATCGAGGCCTTTGACTGTTGTGTGGCGGCCTTCTCTTCCACCCCTAAACAATCTTTCTCTACTGATGAGGGAAGTCATCCCGAAACCCGAGACATGTCTCGGGCGATATCCTAAAACCCGGGACGTGTATCGGGTCTAGAGATTCATCAGTCCTACAAATACCGACTTGCACCCACCTGGGTGATCCGCTGAAGAACTGCAAGTACCAGAGTCCCGAGGGGCGATCCGGAGGAGGGGCTAGCGGTGTGCGCTCCATTTATGACGAAACACAATACGGCTCCCTTGAGCTTTGGGCCGACGGGCTCTTGGAAGACGCACCTGCGTGCCGGTTCTGGCATCGAGGCCTTTGACTGTTGTGTGGCGGCCTTCTCTTCCACCCCTAAATAATCTTTCTCTACTGATGAGGGAAGTCATCCCGAAACCCGAGACATGTCTCGGGCGATATCCTAAAACCCGGAACGTGTATCGGGTCTAGAGATTCATCAGTCCTACAAGTACCGACTTGCACCCACCTGGGTGATCCACTGAAGGACTGCAAGTACCAGAGTCCCGAGGGGCGATCCGGAGGTGGGGCTAGCGGTGTGCGCTCCATTTATGACGAAACACAATACGGCTCCCTTGAGCTTTGGGCCGACGGGCTCTTGGAAGACGCACCTGCGTGCCGGTTCTGGCATCGAGGCCTTTGACTGTTGTGTGGCGGCCTTCTCTTCCACCCCTAAACAATCTTTCTCTACTGATGAGGGAAGTCATCCCGAAACCCGAGACATGTCTCGGGCGATATCCTAAAACCCGGGACGTGTATCGGGTCTAGAGATTCATCAGTCCTACAAGTACCGACTTGCACCCACCTGGGTGATCCACTGAAGAACTGCAAGTACCAGAGTCCCAAGGGGCGATCCGGAGGAGGGGCTAGCGGTGTGCGCTCCATTTATGACGAAACACAATACGGCTCCCTTGAGCTTTGGGCCGACGGGCTCTTGGAAGACGCACCTGCGTGCCGGTTCTGGCATCGAGGCCTTTGACTGTTGTGTGGCGGCCTTCTCTTCCACCCCTAAACAATCTTTCTCTACTGATGAGGGAAGTCATCCCGAAACCCGAGACATGTCTCGGGCGATATCCTAAAACCCGGGACGTGTATCGGGTCTAGAGATTCATCAGTCCTACAAGTACCGACTTGCACCCACCTGGGTGATCCACTGAAGAACTGCAAGTACCAGAGTCCCGAGGGGCGACGATCCGGAGGAGGGGCTAGCGGTGTGCGCTCCATTTATGACGAAACACAATACGGCTCCCTTGAGCTTTGGGCCGACGGGCTCTTGGAAGACGCACCTGCGTGCCGGTTCTGGCATCGAGGCCTTTTACTGTTGTGTGGCGGCCTTCTCTTCCACCCCTAAACAAGCTTTCTCTACTGATGAGGGAAGTCATGCCGAAACCCGAGACATGTCTCGGGCGATATCCTAAAACCCGGGACGTGTATCGGGTCTAGAGATTCATCAGTCCTACAAGTACCGACTTGCACCCACCTGGGTGATCCGCTGAAGAACTGCAAGTACCAGAGTCCCGAGGGGCGATCCGGAGGAGGGGCTAGCGGTGTGCGCTCCATTTATGACGAAACAGTGATTAATTTGAGTGGGGGCAGGCACTTAGTTTTCCTCACCAGATGTTGACCCAGATCAGGAGAGAGAAAATTGCAAAAGAGGGAAAGTAGGAAGAAAAGAATGGTTAAAAAACAGCAACAAAGAAAAAAAGCAAGGATGAAAAGAAATCTCAAAGAGTATAATAAGCAGGCAGGCAGCATCTTGTGGTCGATAAACAAGGCATGAAGTGGAATCAGGACTGGGCGGCCTTGTATTCCGCACCCCGATTTTCGATAACGCCGGATGCAGTCTTCTGAGCAGACTCCGGCACGTATTATTTTACAAATTAAGCAATAACGATATCCCTTCCTGAAACCTCGTAAGGATGCCCGGGCTCACTTGTATTGCTCGCTCAGTGCCTTAGAGGGTTAGTCAGAGGCGGGGGTGGGGGGGGGGGGCATTTCAATGTTCTGGCAACTCCCTTTTCATTGGCGTAGGATGTGGGGTGCCGTGGGTGTGGGCCGACGGGGTGTCATCACTGAGGGGGGTAACAAAATGGCACTGAGGGGTGGGGGGGGCGATTAAATGGCAAACATATTTGTAACTATCTTTTTTTCCCTTATTTTAATAATTTCCATGTGGTCGGGGGAGGTGACAAGAAATGTTGTGCACTGGGTACCACCTGACCTTGCTACACCACTGTCCCATGTTCCTATAAAACGTATAGTAAAACACAAAGTATCAGCTACTCGGAATAGGGGCCACAAGTGCTAATTATCCACAGCAATATTAATGGCAATCTCACATTCAAATGCTCGTAGTGCTAAGGAAACAACAAGGATGCTTTCATTGGATGCCTTATTTTGCCACTGACAGTCACAAACGTGTCGAGACACTTCAAGTAAGAAATTGTTTTTTTTTTACATTAGTCTTGAAAATGTGATCTGTTTTAATAAACTCGTCCAAATGATGATGTGCCTTGAGTGGTTGGGAATGGTTGGAGCAGATGAGCAGTGAAGAGCCAGAATGACAGATAGTGCTACCGAGCTGAGCTATGCAGGTCATGCTGAGTTTGCAACAATACGAGCCCCTCCTGGGGCGAACACGGGCTCCCCGTTCGGCTGTTTGCCACGTTCGAATGGAGAGATAAATGGGATTAACAAGGAAATGTCTGCAACATCTGAACACAGTTATTGATCATTCCAGGGTCTGGTGAAGTCACAGAGAAGGATGCTTGTTTACCCGCGAAGCCTTGATGGATGGAACAGGCCCCGCGCGGCTCTGGGGCCATCACTGTCAGAGGGACCTCGGCGCTGGAGCCGGAAACGCATCATAACTCTGCAGCCAAGAAAGGATGTGTCCCAGGACAGCAATATGCAAAATATTGTCATCTTCTAATTAAGACTCGGACTTCCATGAGCTGCATCAGAGAGGACAGACATATTCTTATACATGTTTAGAGCAAAGGTCACGTCTGTAGCTGCACCGACGTCATCTTTTAAAGAGTCGCTTTCAATTAAAAAGCTCACAACCTGTACATTTGAATGTTTATTTTTGCCCTAACTAATAATGGTAATTTACAGGGTTTGGAAAAAATTGTAATTTGTAAGTTGCATGATGGTAAGAGGTGCCTTCTTATGATAGGTGGTTTAGCGAAAAGATAGGTATTAGCAATGACATTTTAATTTCGTATGCAATCCTACAATAAAACGTATAGTGGTTAAAATAGTCCCTTAATGTCACAGTCTTAATTCTGCAAACCGAATTGTTCAGTGCCTTAAATGAGCAATTACTTTACACGTGGAGAAGTGCTTTATACGATTTCAGAGATCACCTGGTGTAGCATTTGAGGAATAATGTACTGTTTATATTATTGAACACATTATTGAGCCCAGCATTTAAATAATCTAAAGGGCGCACTGATCTTATTGATCATCTTAAACCAGAGTTAATGTTTTAATTATCTGGTGAGAACACCGGCATAATCCTGTTTTTAACTTCCAATTTACTGGGGACAGGGGAACTGAGGTAGACAGGTAGCAGGTTATGCAACGGATCACACAATATAACTAAACAACTTCTGGGGTTCCTAATTATATACATTGTGTTTGGTTGCATCATCTGCTATCATCATGAAGTTATGTAAGAGTGGAATTTTACTCTTTGTTTGTGCTGTCTTTTTAGTAAAAGACACACAGATGATGGACGGGATGCAGAGATCTGGGTCACATCAATTGTTCTTTTGCTCACCATGTCACCCCAGTTCAGACCCAGCCACATGCAAATCAGACTTGACTCTGTGCCCCATGGGAACAGTCCAACCGGACCTGCCAAGCCAGTTCCGCCCTGGACCGGAAACAAGCATCCTGGGACTGGTTTCGGGGCATCACCCCTCATCAGCCAGGCTAGCTTGAATTCAGTGACACAGTGAGCCCGGGAGACACATTATTTCCTAGTGATAAATAGATCTGACGTTTTGCATACTCTTTAGAACCTGGATACTCGCAAACATTTTCTAGGGGGCCAAAAAGCTTGGGCTGTGGTGTGACCGAGGGACACATTGATGCCAGGAGGGTGGCCAGTAAGAGTGAGGTGTAAGGTGGGCATAGGGAAAGAGAAGCATGTACATCTAAAGGCTGAATTACGTAATGTGAAACCAGAAAAACTGGGATCAATCCCGGCTTCCTCACTTGGCCAAATTGTGTGATTCAAGACAATTGTTTTTTTTAACCTTACCTCTTTTTTCTTCATTATCACATACAAAAGGAGCTTGAAAAACATGACTTGAGGAGGCATGCTTGTATTTAATATACTATATTGTTATACATGTACAATAGCAGCCCAGGCTACTCAGAGTGGCACATACCAACTGACTTTCCTCTTAGTTCACTATTTGCATTGTTGCCAGTGTAGGGGGAAGCAGGAATGCTTCAAAATTATCCCTTTAAAAACATACTTCCCAATGCACTGATATAATCTGAAATACGAAGTTCAAATGCTTCTGCATGTTAAAGAATTTCTCTTTTTGAAAAGTCTATCATATGTTCACAAGTTTGTTGCAAGATGTCTTTATAAGTGAATGTGTTCCTAATGCTAAGTAGTGCAGGACACTTTGGTTACATCCCATCTTTAACTTAAGTCAACCTTTAAATAAATGCTTGCCCCTATATTTAAAATCTTTCTCAATGTTTGTGCTGAGTCGAGAAAACAGCAGCCCAGTGCTGCTGTTCACCAGGAGGGCGTACTTTGGCTATCACTGCTTTAGAACAATGTTTTCGGCAAAGTATGACTTTTGTGTAATTCATAAAAAGAATCGTACAGCAGCATAAAATTATTCCAATAAAAAACTTCAAAATGTTTTAGTACAGTGCGTTGACTATTCTAGTGTTTAATACGTAAAATGAAATGAAGTCTGATATATGCATTCTGTGGTTGATTTTGATAAATGCAATATGGCTGTAGGCAGCTTTTGACATTATCCAGATGTGTGGATACAGAAGCAGAGGGGTGCTTGCTTTTCATTGAAATACTAGGCTAATAGGACAACATACCAGTATGTAATTTCTAGGGGAAGGCTTGTTGGGGAATTGATAATGGAACACTTTGGCCAAGTGGTGATCATAAACAAATGAGGCTGGTTCACATGATCTCTGGAATGCATCATACACTTTCCATGCAATCATGTATTGTTGCAGACCCTTTCTTATTCTAGACTCTAGAACGGCCTAAAATCTGGGTGTCCCTCTACCACTGTTAGTGCTGGTGGAAGCAATTCATGGGAGATTCTATTTGGGTTTATATTGAAATTATGGAATACAGGATGACTTTTTAATTTCTTTGGTACATCATTTAATCGCTATTGCTTCCACCTTCTTTTCTATTTCGGGTAATTTAGGATGTGAAATTGGATGGAGAAATGAAAAGCCAACTGTATTCACCTGACTGTATATAGGTGCCTGATCTCTTTTACAGTGTGCAGACCTACTGTAATTATCTTTGGCTAGTAACAAGTTTATTGTTGCAGACTTTTGAATGGATACAAATTACGTTAAAAGAGACTGTCAAAAAGTTGCCACTGAAAAAGAGAACGATTCAGAAAAGGGGGTGGTGATGGACAGAGTATCTGAATTAAGCAGAACACTCCTACCCAGTCCAAAGATCAGGGCTTGATCCATCACCGTTTTTTAGCTCACTGCACCATCCCAGCACAGAACCTGGCTATATGCAAATCAGTCTGTCCCTGGCCCAGTGCATCATGGGAACAGGGCAGACCAAACTACCAAGCCAATTCTTATACTGGGAAGGAAACAAGCTTCAGGGGACCGGTTTCTGGCATTTCAGCCATCTTCGGCCCGGCTTGCTTGAATCCTGATGGTGCAGTGAGCAAGGGACTCACATCTGAGTATAGCCTTCCACGCTTATGGTGGACAAAACGATTCAGAAAAGGGGGTGGTGATGGACAGAGTATCTGAATTAAGCAGAACACTCCTACCCAGTCCAAAGATCAGGGCTTGATCCATCACCGTTTTTTAGCTCACTGCACCATCCCAGCTCAGAACCTGGCTACATGCAAATTAGTCTGTCCCTGGCCCAGTGCATCATGGGAACAGGGCAGACCAAACTACCAAGCCAATTCTTATACTGGGAAGGAAACAAGCTTCAGGGGACCGGTTTCTGGCATTTCAGCCATCTTCGGCCCGGCTTGCTTGAATCCTGATGGTGCAGTGAGCAAGGGACTCACATCTGAGTATAGCCTTCCACGCTTATGGTGGACAAAACGATTCAGAAAAGGGGGTGGTGATGGACAGAGTATCTGAATTAAGCAGAACACTCCTACCCAGTCCAAAGATCAGGGCTTGATCCATCACCGTTTTTTAGCTCACTGCACCATCCCAGTTCAGAACCTGGCTACATGCAAATTAGTCTGTCCCTGGCCCAGTGCATCATGGGAACAGGGCAGACCAAACTACCAAGCCAATTCTTATACTGGGAAGGAAACAAGCTTCCGGGGACCGGTTTCTGGCATTTCAGCCGTCTTCGGCCCGGCTTGCTTGAATCCTGATGGTGCAGTGAGCAAGGGACTCACATCTGAGTATACCCTTCCACACTTATGGTGGACAAAACGATTCAGAAAAGGGGTGGTGATGGACAGAGTATCTGAATTAAGCAGAACACTCCTACCCAGTCCAAAGATCAGGGCTTGATCCATCACCATTTTTTAGCTCACTGCACCATCCCAGCTCAGAACCTGGCTACATGCAAATTAGTCTGTCCCTGGCCCAGTGCATCATGGGAACAGGGCAGACCAAACTACCAAGCCAATTCTTATACTGGGAAGGAAACAAGCTTCCGGGGACCGGTTTCTGGCATTTCAGCCGTCTTCGGCCCGGCTTGCTTGAATCCTGATGGTGCAGTGAACAAGGGACTCACATCTGAGTATACCCTTCCACGCTTATAGTGGACAAAACGATTCAGAAAAGGGGGTGGTGATGGACAGAGTATCTGAATTAAGCAGAACACTCCTACCCAGTCCAAAGATCAGGGCTTGATCCATCACCGTTTTTTAGCTCACTGCACCATCCCAGCTCAGGACCTGGCTACATGCAAATTAGTCTGTCCCTGGCCCAGTGCATCATGGGAACAGGGCAGACCAAACTACCAAGCCAATTCTTATACTGGGAAGGAAACAAGCTTCCGGGGACCGGTTTCTGGTATTTCAGCCGTCTTCGGCCCGGCTTGCTTGAATCCTGATGGTGCAGTGAGCAAGGGACTCACATCTGAGTATAGCCTTCCACGCTTATGGTGGACAAAACGATTCAGAAAAGGGGGTGGTGATGGACAGAGTATCTGAATTAAGCAGAACACTCCTACCCAGTCCAAAGATCAGGGCTTGATCCATCACCGTTTTTTAGCTCACTGCACCATCCCAGTTCAGAACCTGGCTACATGCAAATTAGTCTGTCCCTGGCCCAGTGCATCATGGGAACAGGGCAGACCAAACTACCAAGCCAATTCTTATACTGGGAAGGAAACAAGCTTCCGGGGACCGGTTTCTGGCATTTCAGCCGTCTTCGGCCCGGCTTGCTTGAATCCTGATGGTGCAGTGAGCAAGAGACTCACATCTGAGTATACCCTTCCACGCTTATGGTGGACAAAACGATTCAGAAAAGGGGTGGTGATGGACAGAGTATCTGAATTAAGCAGAACACTCCTACCCAGTCCAAAGATCAGGGCTTGATCCATCACCATTTTTTAGCTCACTGCACCATCCCAGCTCAGAACCTGGCTACATGCAAATTAGTCTGTCCCTGGCCCAGTGCATCATGGGAACAGGGCAGACCAAACTACCAAGCCAATTCTTATACTGGGAAGGAAACAAGCTTCCGGTGACCGGTTTCTGGCATTTCAGCCGTCTTCGGCCCGGCTTGCTTGAATCCTGATGGTGCAGTGAACAAGGGACTCACATCTGAGTATACCCTTCCACGCTTATAGTGGACAAAACGATTCAGAAAAGGGGGTGGTGATGGACAGAGTATCTGAATTAGGCAGAACACTCCTACCCAGTCCAAAGATCAGGGCTTGATCCATCACCGTTTTTTAGCTCACTGCACCATCCCAGCTCAGGACCTGGCTACATGCAAATTAGTCTGTCCCTGGCCCAGTGCATCATGGGAACAGGGCAGACCAAACTACCAAGCCAATTCTTATACTGGGAAGGAAACAAGCTTCCGGGGACCGGTTTCTGGTATTTCAGCCGTCTTCGGCCCGGCTTGCTTGAATCCTGATGGTGCAGTGACCAAGGGACTCACATCTGAGTATACCCTTTCACGCTTATGGTGGACAAAACGATTCAGAAAAGGGGGTGGTGATGGACAGAGTATCTGAATTAAGCAGAACACTCCTACCCAGTCCAAAGATCAGGGCTTGATCCATCACCGTATTTTAGCTCACTGCACCATACAAGCTCAGAACCTGGCTACATGCAAATTAGTCTGTCCCCGGCCCAGTGCATCATGGGAACAGGGCAGACCAAACTACCAAGCCAATTCTTATACTGGGAAGGAAACAAGCTTCCGGGAACCGGTTTCTGGCATTTCAGCCGTCTTCGGCCCGGCTTGCTTGAATCCTGATGGTGCAGTGAGCAAGGGACTCACATCTGAGTATACCCTTTCACGCTTATGGTGGACAAAACGATTCAGAAAAAGGGGTGGTGATGGACAGAGTATCTGAATTAAGCAGAACACTCCTACCCAGTCCAAAGATCAGGGCTTGATCCATCACCGTATTTTAGCTCACTGCACCATCCCAGCTCAGAACCTGGCTAAATGCAAATTAGTCTGTCCCCGGCCCAGTGCATCATGGGAACAGGCAGACCAAACTACCAAGCCAATTCTTATACTGGGAAGGAAACAAGCTTCCGGGGACCGGTTTCTGGCATTTCAGCCGACTTCGGCCCGGCTTGCTTGAATCCTGATGGTGCAGTGAGCAAGGGACTCACATCTGAGTATACCCTTCCACGCTTATGGTGGACAAAACGATTCAGAAAAGGGGGTGGTGATGGACAGAGTATCTGAATTAAGCAGAACACTCCTACCCAGTCCAAAGATCAGGGCTTGATCCATCACCGTTTTTAGCTCACTGCACCATCCCAGCTCAGAACCTGGCTACATGCAAATTAGTCTGTCCCTGGCCCAGTGCATCATGGGAACAGGGCAGACCAAACTACCAAGCCAATTCTTATACTGGGAAGGAAACAAGCTTCCGGGGACTTCTTTTCTGGCATTTCAGCCTCTTCGGCCCGGCTTGCTTGAATTCTGATGGTGCAGTGAGCAAGGGACTCACATCTGAGTGTACCCTTCCACGCTTATTGTTGCAGACTTTTGAATGGATACAAATTATGTTAAAAGAGACTGTCAAAAAGTTGCCACTGAAAAAGAGAACGGCCACTCTGGGGAATATTAAGACCCCATAAAATTGGGAAAATCTCAGCGATGAATATAAGTAGTTGCTGTAGGAAAATTCAGTAAGGAATATCCAATCCACCAACTAATTGTGCTGATCCATAATAAAACAGTGCAAGTATTGCTCAATGGTCAGACATAATCTCTTTGTTTATCCATTTGTCTCAGGATGATAACTAGAAGATTGAAAACTGATGGTCCCTAGCCTTTTGAGCAATGAATTACAAAACATGGAAATACATTTGGGACCTTCATCACTAGTAATACGTTCAGACACCCCAAGAAGCCAAATTCTCTTTGTCGATAAGTGAGCAGCTAATCAATGGCTGTTGGTAAAGTTGTGGCTGTGATGAAGTGGACTAGCTTTGTTTAATAATCTACAATGAGCAAAATCATTGTACAATATTTAGACCTAGATAATGCCACATAAATTCCTTGGAGTTCTGTGACCAGTGTTGTTTAGGAGTTGTAATTTGTTTTCAAAAGACATACAGATAGCTTGTGATCTTTCTTTGCTGTTACACAACTTGCCAATTGAAAAAAAGTCTTAGAATACTTTCTTTTATAATAGGCCACCAAAAACGTCTTTGTACTAGTTCTTGAATCCTTTGAATTTTGGTGTTCCGCTATGAGAGCATCATGACACCAATATAGGATAACCTCCTGTAACTGAGGGTCTGGAAAAAGCAGTTTATGAATGCACTTTTTCCTATTCTGTGGTCTTTCTTGTATCCAACCTTCCTAATCCCGGTGTCCTTAGCCTTGTCTATTCTAAAACTTGCATAGCTTTATCTAATTGCACAGAAGAGACCACTAAGATGGTAGCCGGAGTCTCTACTTTGAATTTTGTTGATTCCCAGGCTCAGATAATACATCTGCTTTGTAAAGTTTGTTGCCGGGCCTATACGTAATAATCAAGAGAAATAGTGGAAAGTTCAAAATCATGTCTAGCATTCGTGTATTTCCTGGGTGTTAAAAAACAGAGACTCTTCTGATCTTTCCAATAAGTTACAAGGTGGACTGAGGCCTCTAAATAATATCAGCAGTGCACAAAAGCATCCTTAATTGCCAATAAATCAAGGTAAACTGTATAGTTTCTCTCAGCTAGGAATAAGGTCCTGGAATAATATTCCAGTGGGTGCATAAAAATAGTTTTTTAGTGTCTGAGACAGAATTGACTCAATAGCAAAGGTTGATGCATCAGTATTCTTCAAGAATGGTGCAGTGGTTAGGATGCCACAATACTGGCAAGTAAGTAAATACTTGCTTTAAGAACTGAAAAGTTTACTCTTGCTTTTCTCCCCACTTAAATGGCATCCGTTTCTTAGTTAGGCTGGTTATAGCTAACAGTCTTAGAAAGGTCGTTGAGAATACGCCAATAGAAATTGGCAAGCACAAAAAAATTCTGAATCTCCTTTGCCACAGATGGGGAAGGTCTCTCCAGTACTGATTTTATCTTCACTGGGTATATCTGAAGGCATTGATCAGAAATAATAATACCCCAAAAGGTTAGACTTTTAACTGCATATACATAATTTTTTAATTTGGCATTCTACACGATGTGTCATCTAAGAAGATAATGTACTTGAATAGGATGTCATGAAACACATTATTATTGAAATGTTGGAAAGTGACAGGTGTGTTATATAACACACAGGGCACCTTTAGCTACTCATAATGCCCACACATAGTCTTAAAAGACATCCTACATTCCGTCATCACCTTCCTTTATGCCATCTGAGTCATATGCTTTTTAAATTATCAATTTACAAAAATACCTTTGCTACTCTCATCTGATTCAATTAAACAGATAACATTTATAGTGAATATCTGTTTCTTATAGGGATTACATGTATTTCTCTGGAGTCAATACACAGGCAGTTCTCCCCCACCTGGTTTACGAATGAAGAATATTTGTGCACCAGCAGAGAAGACAACATGTCCAATAAAACCCTTCTGCAAATTGTCATCCAGCTATTCTCTAATACAACATTTTCTTTGAGTGTTAACAAACATATTCATTCAAGAGGGTATCATAGCTTGTGGAATTAGGTATTTTGCACAATCATAAAACCTATGAAGGTGTACTTATAATGATCCTTTTGTGCAGAAAACCTCCCTAAATCTTTGTTTCATAAACCATAAAAAGAAGGGGATCTTCTTTGTTGATCTGGACCATAAAACAAGTTCCACACTGCCTCTGTTGCAACTCAGGTAACGGGTACCAGGGCTGTTGACAATAGTCTGACAATAATTCCAAGTACTCCACTTTCCAATTTAAGTACAGATTGTGGGTTCAAAGCCATGACGTGGCCAATACTATTTGGAATTTAGGCATTGCAATGACATTAGAGATCAAGGGTTCAACATGTCCATTCTCGTAGCCCATCGCAAGTGGCAGACATACCCTAAACTTAAAAGACTGTCATCAGTTGTCAGGTTTTGCAAGTGCTATCCAACAAGTACTGATGACACTCCTCCACACTACCCAAAATTTGGCTCCATCTGTTCCATGGAAGACGTACCAGACAAAGCTAAATACTGGAGGGAAATAGGATTTGGATTAAGAGAGAGAGAGTGACACACTGCATGTCTAGGTCCTCTTGAGCACAGCTCTCTCAGGTGTTATATCTTGTGTTGCAACACAGTTATACACTGAGACTCTTAAGTAACAAAATGACTCTCTAATAAGAGAGAGCGCATGCAGGGTTTTAGTACTGGTGAAAGGCACAAAACATTAAAAATGATAGACTAAAAAACAAGTATAATCACTCCCTTTGGAATGCCAGTGAACCTAAGCCAAGAGGGAGAGAAACCAGTGAGTCGGAGTATCAGTTAATGGATCAGGACTATTCTGAGAAGGAAAGGTAATAGGAAGAAAACACAGCAATACGAGGAAGCTAAAATGAAATACATAGACAAAGTCAGAATTACAGTAAAGAGGTCAGTTAACCGAGGAACCACAGAGGGAAAAAAATAACAAAGGTGGGAAATGGAAATGGTAACTAAACTATACAGCCAACGGAACATCAAGAAAATACACAACGGTGCCAGGCAGCTTCTTTAAGCCTTCATGTTGTTTAAGTAGTGCTGCTGCCTTTCATGACCTGGAAGCCCTACCTTTGACCCAGGCTACTCATGGTGCCCCTGCCGCCAAGACCGGTCTGCCACAGCTTTACAAGAACATGCATTACAGGTTGTCCTGTAGAAGTCCTCAAACCTTGCATTACTTGCTGATTCCAACTCTATTGTTTCAGCTATATGCTTTCTCCTAGCAGCAACTTCTGCTGCGCGGAAAACATAGTGTTAGTAAAGCAAACAGAGGCCAGTGAATTAATAATATATTTGTCTGCTTTGGACCTAGAAATGTAGTGCTCTGTATCAGTATGTGGAAGTGTGATTTCCTAGTTGTAAGTGCTTTCATCGTTGAGACATCCCCCATAATTTGTAGATCACAGGATGGCTCTTCAGTTTTCCTGCAAGACAGCACAACATGGGTGCTGGTTGTGATGGCTCTGTAGATGATGGAACCAGCGTGGAGTGATTGAGGCAGGGTGAAAGGGAACCAGGATGCAGTGGTGCATTAGGATAACTCTACCTGTTAGGAACAGGAGGTTTACATTGAGAGGATAGGATACTATTTCTCCACCTCAGTGACAATACGGATTATATTTTATTGAAAAGTCAGAGGCTAGAAAAGGGAGACTACATCTTTCTAAGGGCAGAGCTCTAAATTACACAGTTCCATGCGTGAGCTGATCACTTACTCCAGATTTTTTGTTGCATGTTGGTATTTGTAGTCCTGGTTAATCCACTATAAACCAGAACTACGCTTCCCATAATTGAAAGGAAATTCTTATTCTGGGTGAGTTCCCCATGCATGGAAGTGGGAAACTTAGAAGGTCTGCAACTAGATAAGGATGATCAGCTCACAATTGGCCTGGTCTTTGTCGTGAATCCTGAGCGAGTCTGGACTGTGCCCGCCTGGGCATCAAGCTGGAAGGGTGGAGGCCAGTTTTGTTACTGGAAGCCGTTTTTGTAGCCGTGCAGCAGTTTTGAAAGCACCCACTACAGAGTTCCTTGTATATCCAGTATTTTCAGGAAACAATAAAAGTGTCAAGATAACTCTGGTGATTAATGTACCTGCTGGAGAGAGATCTGAGCTTTGTCTAGTGGCACTTTGAATCATCTAAGGTAGCGTAGAGGATTAATATAGCTGCTGCAAGCGACATGTACCATGCAGAGCACAGAGCAGTATTTTACGTGCATAGTTTAGTGGGTTACTGTTTTAGTCACAGAGACCTTTTTGTTACTGTGCAGTTCTTAAGTTCTTAAGTCCCAATCATAATCTGTCACAGTGGGCTATGAAGTGTCATCAAAGAGTTGCATGCAAACTACATGTTACAGGTTAAAAAGTTGTTTCGAGTCTTTCATAATTCTAATGTTGCTAAAAGGTTCGGGTTAGAAAGTTATATTTTTTCAGTCTTTCGTTATTCTAATGTTGCTAAAAAGGATTTGTTTGGGTAGAAATAAATTCTTAGCAGAAAAAACCCTAACCACTGTGTTACGTTCTGAATCCTGAGTTTGGGCTTCTCCAGACCAAGCAATGCTCCTTTGTCTGATAGATTGCCGAAGCCCAGGAGGAGCCCGGCACCCAACAGTAGGTGTTACTTACCTGGTTAAACAGTAAGGGCATTAGGTAAGGGCACTAGGCTAGTGAAGTGCCCTGCAATCTCTGGTGGTTTGCAGCTGTTTAAAGATCTTAGAGTTTGTCGTTGCTCAAATGGGTATAATATTTTTTATATATATATATATATATATATATATATATATATATATATATATATATATATATATATATATATATATGTTTCCTTCATTTTTTTTTGTCAAATCTGTTTATTGGCATTTTCAGTTTCATTTCCACAAACGGCACAATGCACATATACAAAATCATCCAACACATTGCTGAAGTTATATTTTGATTGTCAGATGCTTGAATACCTTACGCCCCTGAGGTGCTGCAGCGTGCTGTGTAAACATTCTCATAATTATCAGGTGTGCCCGAGTGTGTCCAAATTCGAATAAAGTGAAGGGGGGCCTATGTAACCCAGCTCCAGGTACAGAAATGAGTCATATTTCCAAACAGTGAACTCTTAACTTTATTAATGCAGCCAAGCACAGTGCGAAATGGTCTTGAGCAGACAGTCAGTGTTGTCCCCCCTTGCCTCCGGTACCCACCCCGGTCTCCCCCCTCCCCCCTCCGCCCGCTCAGCTGTCCTTCCTTCCCCCATCTCCACATGTCTTCAGTTCCCGTCGCTCCTCCGCCTTCAGTGCCAAGCAATGCACCCTGTAAGTGTCCGCGTGTGTTGTCTGCAGCGTGCATCCCCTGGTAGGCAGCAGTCCCGTCTAGCCCTCCGCCGTTCCTTCAGCAGCAGCTACCCCACCCAACTGCAGATTGCGTATCATGCGCTCCCAAGTCTCTGCCATAGGCTCCCTGCGGAGTCCCACTATTTCTTCCTGCTGTATGGCGGTCCATTCCGCCGTGGCACACGCCTGAAGGGACAGGGTCCAAGCCTGTGCGCTGGGTGGATCCTGCGCCTTCCACCTCTTGGTGAGGAGACGCACCGCCACCACCAACCCCAGGTCCAGGAACCGGGACGATGCTTTATCTTTCCGGGGCCTCTTAAATAGATGTAGAAGGAATTCAGGCCAGTTGCATGGGATGTTGCACCCGGTACATCGCGCAAGAAGTCTACCAATGTCCTCCCAGTAAGTGCCCGGCCAGCCCTGTACTTCCCCACAGAATGTGTAGTATGTCCGCGTGCACAGCCTCGCATCTGGGGCAAGCCGCGTCCGCCCTGTGGAAATACCTATTGATTAATGCTGGAGTTAAGTAGGCCCTATGTATGATGTAGATCTGAATTTGGCGAAACCGCATATTCCGGCGGATCCTCACCGGGTGTTTCCTTCATAGTAGTTGCATCGGTACACCTCGCCCCCCCCCCACAACTTTCGCCGCCCCAAATGATACACAGACAATTAAGTTGGGAAAAGAAGTTGCAGGTTTATTTGTGATCCAAATAACAGAGCGGGTTAACTGACAGGCGACCCCCCTAAGCCCCGCCACCCCTCGTGGCAGGGCGCCTGAAGTTGAGCCAATGATGCGGACACAATGGCCCTGGCCAGGTGTCGATCCGGGGAGGCACCAGCCTCCCCCCGGTGGACCTAGCGTCCACCTGCCCCACCCTCCGGACAAGGGAGAGTCAACTCACACCTTGCCCATCCAGGCGGGGCGTTATTAGCAAACCCCCGTTTGGTCAGGCTTACAACCGCCCTAAGGACTAACGGGGTGCCGTTGAACCAAGTCCCCGAGAAGGGCCCCTCGGCTTATATATGACTCATCGCTGTGCATTCGCACGGGGGCTCCAGGTCCTGTTCCTGCGCCTGTCCTGCCTGGGGTTGTCTTACCACCTTTTCCACAGCCTTGGGCGTGGCCCCCGCTGCGTCCAGGGCCCCCACTACCTAGCCTAGTCCTACTCTATCTACACCCCGCTTTTTCTAGCGCTTCACCCAGGTCTAATAGGAAGATCGCCATGCCTACTTTGGATAAGTGCACCCCATCAGATTCCCAACACCCAATGGATTTGGCGTGCAGCAAGCCATGCCTAATAAAACCCACCCCTCTTTGTTCACTGAATTTCCGCATTGCTGCGTTGACTCGCCTGCGAGTGACTTTCAAGGCCACTTGTGATGCTGCCCCCATGCCAGATTGGTCTGGGGGTTATTTCTGACCAGTATACACTGCACTGTCCTGCTTCGCCGCTCAAGGTGCTCAGGTTATCCTCATTGTGTCCAATAAACGTCTCTTGCCTAAAGCAACCAAGTCGTTCCCCCCCAGGTGCACCACCAATACGTTCGGCTTTTGCTTGTGTTCTTTCAAAGCCTACGCAGCGTCCCTAACAATGCTGCCCAGCGCATCCCCGGGAAGCCGAACCATGCTATGTTAGTGTTGCTAAACCCATGCTTCCAGGGGTTGACCCTCACCCATCTCGCCAGTCTGGTGACGTAGGAGTGCCCCAACACCCACACCTCCGCCCCTGTAATAAAACACAGTATGTTGAAGAAGTTGTTTATTACAAATTAAGGCATGAGAGCTAAACTTGGCACCGCTTGTGGTGTACCCCCCCTTGAACAAGCACCCTTGCATCACATGTTCCACCTGGTACTTTGTTGCTGGTGAACCGTCAGCGTGGATGAGCAGTAGCCCGTCTATGCGTGGGCGGCTAGACAGGAACTTGGCCAAAAGGGCCACTGGGCAGTAATTGTCGTTACCCAAGCGCTGCAATGTAATTGACCTACCCTTGCCGGACTGATCTGTTTTGGAAGTTTGCAAGAAGATCTCGGCTGCCTCCCCTGTGGATCGCACGTCCCTTATCGAGATGGCCCTGGGGCAAGACTCCTTTTTGGACCGAGCCACTAGCTCGCTAATCTTAAAAGCTCCAAAGAACGAAGGGCTAAACGTGACTGCAAATAGGGCTGATTCATAAGCTGAATGGGTGACTGCCGGCAAGGCTTCTATCAAGTTTTTCAAGGTGTCATAATCTATGGGGGCCCTCTGATCTACCCCTTTCGGCATGACTTTAGCCCACCCTTTGAGTGCCGCCCTGGTTGGAAAGGACGTGGTCGGGTCCTTCAGCCCTGACAGGCGAGCATGGTGCCCAATGGCTGCCAAGTGCCCCGCCATCCAGGAATGACTTTTCCCCTCATCTTTTGCCCACACCATGAAAGCCTGCACCTGGTCCCCTAGTCTAGAGGCGTCCTGCTGCCACGGGCCCATGACTCCACAGAATGTCTTAACACAGGTCTGGTATCTTTTCATCGTCCTAGGAGCCAGTGACAACTCTCCTAATTCTCTGATTCGCTGCGCCACCGCATCAGGTGCAGAGCCGCGCCGGGAAAGGCGTCATCTCCTCCCTCGCTCGTGGCCACGCCTCTCGGAACCGCTGCCAATGGAAACGTGAGAGAGCGTCAGCAGCCATATTTTGAACCCCCGGGATGTGTTTCGCTTTGCATTCTACATTATTATAAAGACAGACTTTGACCAGCTCCCTTAGTAGGCATAATACAAGTGCACAGGAGGCTGACTGGGTGTTGATGGCTTGGACCACAGCCATATTGTCTGACCATAGCACCACTCTTTTTGCTGACAGTAAGGCAGGCCAGAGGTGAAAAGCCACTACTACTGGGAATAACTCTAACACTGTTATATTGGATGTGATCTTCTTCTTTCAAGCATTGGGCCACCCCGCCGCGCACCACTCTTTATCAAGAATAGCCCCAAACCCGTCCCGGCCTGACGCGTCGGTAAACAGCGTCAGTTCCTGGCTGCTAGTCCAAGGTTCCCTCCATATGACAGACCCGTTGAAGTGTTCAAGGAAGTCCCCCCACACCTTAAGATCCTCCTTGACTCCAAAACTAAGCCTCACCTGGTGATGCTTGCGCTTAATCCTTGCCGCTGTCCTGGCCAACCTGCGCGCAAATGCCCTACCTGCTGGAATAACCTTTGTGGCGAAACTCAATCTCCCATGCAAGCTTTAGATGTCCTCTAATGTCACCTTATCCTGCCCCAGCACCTGTTTTATCTGTGCTGCTAGCTCAAGGACCTTGTCTGCCGGTAGCCTGGCTTCGCCTGCTGCTGTGTCAATTTCGATGCCCAAGAAAACTAACGCCTGCGCAGGCCCCACCGTCTTCCCCGGGGCCAGCGGTACTCCCAGATACTCAGTCATTCTTTGAAATTTTTTCAGCGCCTCTCCACATTCATCTGTCCCTGCTCTGCCCACAAACAGGAAGTCATCCAGGTAATGTGTTACGCCCTGTACCCCTTCCCTGTCCTGCAGAACCCATTGCAAAAAGGTGCTAAAAGCCTCGAAGAAAGCACAAGAGATGGAGCAGCCCATGGGCATGCATCTATTGTAATAATACTCATTGCCCAGCCTGAAGCCCAGTAAGTTCTGAGAGAGCGGGTGAACTGGCAAAAGACGGAAGGCAGATTCGATATCCGCTTTGGCCAGCCACGCCCCTTTCCCAGCCCTCCGCACTAGGTCCATGGCCACGTCAAATGAACAATACGAGACAGAGCAAACCCCTTCTTCCAGATTGTCATTTACCGATTCTCCCTCAGGATAGGACAGATGGTGGATCAGCCTAAAGGCCCCTGGCTCTTTCTTTGGAACTATCCCCAGTGGTGATACCACAAAGTTGTCTAATGGAGGGTGCAGGAAAGGGCCAGCCACCCTCCCCAGCTCAAGTTCCTTGCCTACCTTAGCTCTCACTACCTCTGGATTATCCCTCGCAGATTTCAAATTATCCGCATCCCTGGCGGCAGGCACGCCCACGTGTGGAATTACAAATCCCTCAGCAAAACCACCCAGGAGCAATATCCCGTCCATTCTGTTTGGGTACTTGTTTAAGAGTGGAGCCATTCGCTCCAGGACTATGGGCGAGGGACCTTTCGTTGTGCCTCTGTCAAGTGAGTTACAGGGGGGCGTGGCATGTTCAGGCTCAGGGAGTTAGATGGGGGGGGGCAGCAGCAGGGAGGGGGGGTGCCAGGACCGGTTGTGGTTGCATTACTTGTTTTGCCAGGGCCCACCCCTCCCTCCCTGGTAGCTACTTGGCTTTTGACCTTTGTTCGATCTACACGACCCAGCTCGGTGTTGCCCTCCGCAGTTGCTACAAGTGTGAGTGAATTTGCAGGAAGAACCCCAGTGGCAGTGGCCCCCGTTGAATAGTCGGCATGACCCTGGTGAAGACTTCCCGCCTCCCCTCTTTTGACCTCTCCCTCTCTGGCCCCCCCGAAAGGGCGGTGTCCTCTGTACCGACATGGCCCCCGTGCTGTTTTTGTCCGTGGACCCTACCTGCGATTCCTGCGTCCTGCTGCGATGGTCCCTGCTCACTAAACTTTTCCATGATCACAGAGGACAAGATAGCAAAGGCTTCCAACCAATTATCAATGCTTTTTTCCGGCCATGTCTGAAATCTCACTTTCTTTTCTTCTTCTTTGAGCCCTGCTTTGCGCACGTCCGCCCCTTGTAGACCCAGCAAGAGCAGAGAGAAAATGTCAATAAATTCCCTCTTCCAAATTAGTTCCTTCGCTGCTAGGGGAACTTCCCAGGATAGGCAGGATCGACCTGATAATAAAGGGGCGTCAAATTGTACCTCCTCCTCGCTCGGCAGCACTGGGGAAGGGGTCGTCAAAGTTGGAGTGGGCACTGCTGAGTTGTCGGGGGCGGGGTTGTCGCACCAGGGGGCGGGGACGCCGGGCTCATGGGCTGCGGATTCAGGGGTGTGTTCACTATAGGCGAGGCCAGCGGTACCGAGTGCAATCCCGAGGGGGCTGCGTGTGGTGCCGGTCCCAGCCCCGGGGACGCCCCTGCTAAGTCGAATAAGTTAGTCCCCTTCTGGCCCCCCCAGACGCTTCCAGTGCCCCAGGAGCCGCAGCTCCGTTTCCCCACACATTGGCTGGTTGAACCCCAGCATTGAGTCCAGGCCTCACACTTTCCCTCATCTCTTTCATGAATAGTTCTAATGTGGACATCATCTTACCCAGCTCGCCCTTGGTAGCGTACTCCTTTGCTGGCTGCCCGCCAGCAGGCCCGTTTGATGGGCCAGGCAGATCCTGGGCCCTAGGCGGCAAGCTCGAAGCGTTCGGCGCCTCATGGACCACCGTTACTGAGGGGGTCCCACTCCCCTTTTTCTTAGTCTGCGGCGGAAAGTCTTTATTCGTGGGTACCTTGACCCTTTTGGATGCTCTAATGTGACCCGCACTAGGTGTGTCCTCCTCATTGATTATCAAAATGTCATTATTCACACACGGATTCGCCGTGTTGCCCTTAAGTAGATTGGTGGCCCACGCTACTCCGTTCGTCTCGACTAGCTGAAGGAAGAGCGCTGCATGTGCTGCTTGAGCTTCCGTGACCACGAACCCCGTCCCTGCGCCACCTTGTCCAATCCCCGACATCTTGTTGGGTATCACCTCCTGTAAGGGGAAAAAACGTCGTGACTACTGATCTAATCCCCTCATGCCTCATACTACTTGATCCTACACCGCATTTCTTTCATCCCGTTTATACTTACTTCGAAC
The DNA here is from genome assembly GCF_964263255.1 of Lissotriton vulgaris. NCBI lineage: Eukaryota > Metazoa > Chordata > Amphibia > Caudata > Salamandridae > Lissotriton > Lissotriton vulgaris. Next base: position 2,105,969,148 of record NC_141687.1, read on the forward strand.
CGGCAGATGAGGGGGGGGTGAAGGCTTCCACAGCTGAGACCCCTTCTATCGCAAGTGCGTTGTTGCCCCGTCGAGTTCGGACCTGTATGAATCGATATGAAATTGTTCAGGATTAGCCCCAGCCCCATCTTGGCAGGACCGGACCTGTGAGGGCCCTGCCCATCTTGGGTCCCCGGCCCCAACCCATTGTAACCGACATTCCCCTCTAGGGGGACCAGACCATCAACACTGGCCCCCCCAGGCTGTGTTGCCCTGCCCTTATAATGTTTTAACAAAATGGGGTAACCCTGTGTCCCTCAGAACCTGGGTATATGTGATTGACAAAAAATGTGGTTCTGTCGGGTATTATGCAATCTCTTTGGGTTAGGCTGCAGACAGCTCTAAAACACAAAAATGCAAAACTCTCTGATATCCAAAGTTTTTATATATATTAAAAACAAAAACCAATGAACCAGTAAAATGGAATTACTTCATTCCACTACATTATTATCAAACATAAGTGCAGTGACTGTAGTGAATCCAGTGACAAAAGTGAAATACTCAGTGACACTTATATACAAGGACCTATTGAAACAATACACTTTACAAAAAGAAAAGAGAAGGGGAAGGGGGGAAGAGTAACACGATATGTTCTTTTATCGTTTTGTGGCCAGTTTCATCCTAGTAAAAGTTCCAAGGAAAGCAAGGAATTATTGTCCATATTCCTGGAGTTATCTTGGCCAAAAGGAAAAGCGTCGACGTTTCGACCCTGTTTGCGCCCCAGTTGGTGGTCGCGGCGGGTCTTTATCAAGACAGTGGGGGGCTGGAAAAGAAGGGAAACCTGTATCAGAGAGATGCATTGTAAAGACCGTCATATATGACGAGAATATCTCCAGGTTACTTACATGGGAAATGTTCAACAATTAATGTAATCCGGAAGGTAGCCCGTTGGTCAACCTGGAACAAAGTATATAATTGGGTTTTGGGGACCAACTAGTCTGAGATTCAGTACACTCATAATTTTAAGTGCCTAAGTGACAGTATAAGTTAAACTGCCCTAAATAGTGCACGTGTGAAATAGCCTATCGATTATAGCCTTTATCACGAAGCTCCCCAGTTGGTAAAAAAGGGGGGGTCCTAAATGGTATCCATGGTGGGCATCCGTGATTGGAAAAAACATAGTAAGTGCCGGCAAAGACATGCCGTCTTCTAACATGCTATTGGTTGCCAAGGTGATTAGGTATCCTAGCCGGGGTGCCTGCGTGCTATTATAAAAGCAGTGAGTTTTTTCAGACTGGGAAGGGCAGTGGAGAATTGCCGTCTGGACTTACCCTCCAAGTATCGACATCAGCGTCAGTGCTTCCCTGATGTGAAAACAGCAATCCAGCCGTGAAAGCCAGCACCGAGCTCTCTGGATGAAAACGCTCGTACTGAGCGGCTTGTCTATGGGCGGTAAATGTACTCGTTTCCAGGCAACGTGGAGCCGGAACGAGATTGGCCAATCAGGTAATGCGTCCACGGGGAAGGCGGAAGGCCTTTCGCCTCGAGGACGCACTGAACGTTCGTTGCTAAGCAACGATAGGACGCATTGGTGGCGCATGCTCACAGTGATCGTCCGTTGTTTAGGCATTGAGTAGACGCCTTAGTCGCGCAACGCGCGGTCATGGAGGGTTCCAATTTGGAACACCACGGGCAATTGAAAGAGCTCTCATTTTCATGGGGGAGGATGAAAGATGAACTGGGATGTACTCGTTTGATCAAACCTTCATCATATTGATGGGGATACATTGCTGTTAATCATATGCACCATACAATTAGAGCCATAAAAAAGTTACATTCGTAAGGTCAGTGGAAGCAATTACAGACAGCATACTATGCTAATTACAATCCATGTCTATCCTAGAATAAAACAATTAAACATAATCTAGGTTATTTCATATGGATCAGTAATTGATGTCCAGTGTTTACAGTAGCGCCATCTGTTTGCTAATTTCCTCATGCTCATTTAGTCCCTGGCCTACGGAGTTTAGAATGTGAATCCATTTACATTCTTTTCTGTTCAGTGTGGTGGTCAATGAGCCACCTCTAGGATTCATATTGATTTTCTCCAGAATGCGCCAGCGCATGGTTGTAGGATCATGGTTGTTGCTCAAAAAATGTTCTACCATAGGTGCACCCTGTACTTTGCAACGAATCCGGCTCATGTGTTGCAAAATACGTGTTTTCACTTTTTGCGTTGTCTGTCCAACATATGGTTTATTACATGGGCAAATGATGATGTAAATGACATTGGCAGTGTTGCAATTGGTCAGGGTGGGCAGGCTATAAGTCTTACTGTTGTAGGAGAAGGATGGACCATCCATGCACATGGAACACGCTTTGCAGTTACCACACCTGACATGTCCTTTTATAGGTGGTAGACCTAACTGGTCTCTGAGAGTCACTGGTTTAGGTGGTTCCAGAAAGGCTTTTACAACATTGTCCTTTATATTTCTCCCTCTCTTGAAGGCGAATAGTGGGATTGTTTCAGTATTCAGTTCCGAGGCAACCAGATTCCAATATTTCTTTATTGTCTTTTTGATCACATTACTTTTGGAATGGAAAGTGGTGACACAGACCAAACCAGCTGAATCTGAGTCTTTATCTTTTGGGGTCAGGAGTTCCTCTCTAGGGCAGTACCACGCTCTTTTTTTGGCACGTTTCAGGAGACCTACCGGGTAGCCACGTTCCCGTAAGCGTTCAGTTAGAGTCTCGCATTCCTTGAAGAAATCAGTTCTTTTCGTGCAGTTGCGTCTAATGCGTAGGTACTGACCGAATGGCAGGTTATCTCGTAGATTGCGTGGGTGGTGTGAATCATATTTCAATAGGGTGTTCTTCTCCATAGGTTTTCTGTACAGATCACAGATTACTACACCTTCTTCCGATTTGAAAACAAGATCCAAAAAGGCGATGCTCTTCTTGTCATAATTCATGGTGAATTGTATATCCTTACTTCTTGTGTTGAGCCAGAGGAAGAATTCTTTGAGGTAAGCTTCAGATCCAGTCCAAATCATTATCACATCGTCGATATATCGTTTCCATATCGAGATAGAGTCAATGAATGGGTTGTCTTCTGTGTACAGATGGCGTTCCTCATACTGGTCCATATAGATATTAGCCAAGCTCGGAGCATACGTAGCTCCCATCGCTACCCCTTTACATTGAAGGTAGAACTGTTGCTGGAATACAAAATAGTTCCGCTTCATTGCGATTTCTAGCAGTTCGATTAGGAAGGAGGTTGGTATCCAGTGGGGAGCTGGCCGTTTTTCCAAAATCTCCTGGATGCCCTTGATCGCATTGTCTTGTGGTATCGATGTGTATAACGAGGAGACATCGAGTGTGACCATAAACTGTGTAGCCTCGTCATATGGTTGTCCTTCCAGGAGTTGGATTATGTGCATAGAGTCCCGCACATAGGATTTGGTTTCAGGTACCAACGATGAATTGATTTATGGGTTCTAATACAGAACCACAACCTGAGATTATTGGTCTTCCGGGTGGGTTATCCAATCTCTTATGCACCTTTGGCAAGGTGTATATCGTGGGGATCCGGGGCTCCTTTTTAATCAAGAAGTCTCTTTCCGATGTACTCAGGAAGCCTTTATTGACACCGTCATCTGTCAGGGTTTCAATCAGTGCCTTTATGTTGCTGGTCGGGTCCCTGGGTATTGGCTGGTAACTCTCCTTCACGGATAATTGGTTCTTAATTTCGGCCACATAATCTTCTTTGTTTTGTAGCACAATTGCACCACCTTTGTCTGCTGGTTTGACAATGATAGCAGGGTTACTGCTAAGTTCTTTAAGTGCAAGAGTCTCTTCCTTCGTAAGGTTGTATCGTACATATTGCCTCTCTTCAATACTCGTCATTACCTCTTGCATCACAATTTGCTCAAATGCCAAGATCCGTTGGCTCATGCAATGTGAACCCGGAGTGAAGGTCGATGGTGGTCTAAATGGTGTGGCAGCTATTTTTGGCGTGTAGACATTCCTTCCAAAGTGGTACTGTAGCCTCTCAGACTAGTTGGTCCCCAAAACCCAATTATATACTTTGTTCCAGGTTGACCAACGGGCTACCTTCCGGATTACATTAATTGTTGAACATTTCCCATGTAAGTAACCTGGAGATATTCTCGTCATATATGACGGTCTTTACAATGCATCTCTCTGATACAGGTTTCCCTTCTTTTCCAGCCCCCCACTGTCTTGATAAAGACCCGCCGCGACCACCAACTGGGGCGCAAACAGGGTCGAAACGTCGACGCTTTTCCTTTTGGCCAAGATAACTCCAGGAATATGGACAATAATTCCTTGCTTTCCTTGGAACTTTTACTAGGATGAAACTGGCCACAAAACGATAAAAGAACATATCGTGTTACTCTTCCCCCCTTCCCCTTCTCTTTTCTTTTTGTAAAGTGTATTGTTTCAATAGGTCCTTGTATATAAGTGTCACTGAGTATTTCACTTTTGTCACTGGATTCACTACAGTCACTGCACTTATGTTTGATAATAATGTAGTGGAATGAAGTAATTCCATTTTACTGGTTCATTGGTTTTTGTTTTTAATATATATAAAAACTTTGGATATCAGAGAGTTTTGCATTTTTGTGTTTTAGAGCTGTCTGCAGCCTAACCCAAAGAGATTGCATAATACCCGACAGAACCACATTTTTTGTCAATCACATCTGCCCTTATAATGGCCAACCCCCCTTCCGAGCCTTACCTTCTTCTTGCAGGGGTGTACCGTACAATCCACGTTGTGCCGTAGTCCTTACACGCCTAGAAATTAGGGAACACGTGATCATGAAAAGCAGGGGAATTCACCTTGACTCATACAATTCCTTGTTGTTGTGCATCCCGAATTCCTACCTATCCTAAGACACTAACTAGAAATTGACCCCACACCTCCCCTTCCTGGGCTCTCTGGCTACGGGCCCCAACCTACGATGGGGGGGGGGGGAGGGGCGAGTGAGGTGTGCGCCCTCCGGTGTTGAATGAGCCGCCCTGGGCGTTATCGGCGAGGCGGTGCAGCGCGAGGAGTACGGCTTCCCCTTTAAAACCTCGAATTTATGCCCCGCGACGCCGAATGTACCATTTCTGACGCCCAATTGGATATTCCGGTGAGTGAGTTTGAGGGGGCAGGAGTTTGGTAGAGCGTCTGACATGGCCGGGCAGTATTCTGTTACTACTCGATTGGGACTCAAGCACGATTCTATTCGGTGCCCAACATTATTTTCTAAGCTACTGTTTAACTTAAGCCAATTACGAGGGTTGAGGCCCGGGTGTGGAAAGAGGCGAGCACATCGACGCTCTCACCCCTGCCGCTTGGGGGGGGGGGGAAGCCGGAACCCCGCGGCCATAGCCCTATCCCCGCCACGAGCCTCTCCCTTTCCTTATGAAGTGCGCCCTGTACGGAGAGGAGCCTGATACCGGCAGGAAGGAAAAAGCGGCCATTTAAATGCCTAAGCCCCCCACGCGGAGGTCCCGTTCCCGCCGCATCCGAATTTCGGGGGAGGGCCCTTGCTCCCCGCCCACGTACGAGCGCCCTGTACGGAGAGGAGCCTTGATTCCGGCTGGACGGAATTAACAAGGCCGCATAAGTGTCCTTGACTTACCACTTCTCCTCGCCGCCATTGGCCCATGGCGCATAGCCGGGCCACAACCCCTGCTCCACACAAGCGGAGGTCCCGTTCCCGCCGCCTCCCAATGTCGGGGGAGGGCCCTTGTTCCCCGCCCAAGTACGGTTTTTTACCCCACCCTCGTCTATCGCTTGCTGTGGCCCCTGGCGCGTACACCAGGCCACAACCCTTGCACCACATAACGCCAAGGTCCCGCTCCCACCGTGATAAAATTCGGGGGAGAGCCCCTGCTTACAATCCCCGCACGATTTCCCCACATTGCACACAGAAACGTGCCCACAAGCGGATGACTGGGCCCCCCCGTGGTCGAACCACGGGGCCCTGTCAACTCGGTATTCCCGAGGACTGGGCCCGGGGGGAGGCCTGTCGATCCCCTACCTCGGAAGGAGCTGAAATTGCGGGCCTCGCGTCCGGGTCGTGGGGTGAGGGAAGGGGCCTAGGAGGGGCTAACGGGCCTAAGGCTGGCGAGGGACAGCCTTGTGACCGCAGTGGTGAAGGGGCAGCAGCAAAGAGGCCGCCGAGGGGGAGGAGCTCACCTATAACCTCCCCGAGAAGGGAGGGGTGGCCTGGATGGCGTGACCCCGCCTCCCCGCCCCCTCCCACCCCAGGGCTGGCCTCGGTTTCCTGCGCCCTACTACGGGGTTTGCCCTCCCAGGGGGTCCCTTGCAGGGACATCGGGCATCCTTCATTTTCATTGCTTGATTTTGCTTACGAGAACTGTCACTCATAATTACACTGAAATTATGAAAATATCACACATAGCAATCTGAAACCTTGGCAGCTATACACAAAGAGATGATGAGATCTTAAATGAAAGCAGTATTAAGGAAACATTCGAAGGGCAGCTACCATGTAGAGATCCCTTTGAGCACGAAGGATTTAAAAGCGAGGAAAGTAGAGGACAGCGTGATGTTGCGATGTTGTGCGTTCCTAGGGGCCTTATTTATGAAGGCCTTGCGTCAGTTTTGCGCCGCCGGTGCGTCACTTTTTGTGACGCACCAGGGGCCTCATTTATGAGGCCTTGCGTCAGTTTTGCGCTGCTGATGCGTCACTTTTTGTGACGCATCGGCAGCGTAAAACATGCGCCTTGTTGCGCCATATTTAAAAAGTGATGCATCTAGGTAGATGCGTCACTTTTTAAACCCCTGTGCCACATTATACCTGCGTCAGGTATAATGTATGCAGAGGGGGCGTTCCCCCGCAAAAAGCCTCGTAATAGTGACGCAGTGAAATCTATGAGATTTCACTGCGTCACTTTTAGGACGCTGTTGCGTCAAAATCTTGCGCCTGCCTCACAGCAGGCGTAAGACTGACGCAAGCCCTTTCACATGGGGCTCGCCCCATGTGAAAGGACGCATTGCTGGAGTTGCGTCACTTTTGTGACACACTCCAGCAATGCGTCACTTTTGCGCTTACAGATACGTCAGAAATACTGACGTATCTGTAACTCCTTGCGACATGATGCGTCATACATTAAATATGACGCATCAGGAATGTCGCAAGGAGTGCGCAGTGAAAAGTGACGCATCGCTGTTTTCACGCAGCGATGCGTCACTTTTCATAAATGAGGCCCCAGCCGTGTAAAAAATGCGCCCTGTTGCGCCATATTTAAAAAGTGACGCATCTAGGTAGATGCGTCACTTTTTAAACCCCTGCGCCACATTATACCTGCGTCAGGTATAATGTATGCAGAGGGGGCGTTCCCCCGCAAAAAGCCTCGTAATAGTGACGCAGTGAAATCTATGAGATTTTACTGCGTCACTTTTAGGACGCTATTGCGTCAAAATCTTGCGCCTGCCTCACAGCAGGCGTAAGACTGACGCAAGCCCTTTCACATGGGGCTTTCCCCATGTGAAAGGACGGATTGCTGGAGTTGCGTCACTTTTGTGACACACTCCAACAATGCGTCACTTTTGTGCTTACAGATACGTCAGAAATACTGACGTATCTGTAACTCCTTGCGACATGATGCATCGTACATGAAATATGACGCATCAGGAATGTCGCAAGGAGTGCGCAGTGAAAAGTGACGCATCGCTGTTTTCACGCAGCGATGCGTCACTTTTCATAAATGAGGCCCCTAGTTTGGTACCTTGTAAAAACACACACACGGACTTATTTTTGACAGGTTGTAACTTCGAATAATAATAAAAGCGTAATTTTCCATCTAATAGAAGTTGTCAAGTCACGGGCAAATGGAGTCAAATTTGATGGTTTTTAATTGTGGATTTTTCTTGTCAAATAAGTTAAATAAAAAAAACATGCTGAATGTGTTCACTACGCTTGTTTAATAAATGTGGTGTTCATGTCCAAACAGATTGTCGAAGTAGCCAATGGATGGCAGTGTTGAGCCACAACTGAAGCCGTTTCCAGATTCACATATTCTTTCTATTCGCATGCTTTGAACGTTAGTCGAGTCAGAGCAGGGGCATCACTTCGAATCTCGCTCCGTACCTAAAAGCGGTCACTGGGGAGCACAGGGGACAACCTTGCCGTGCTACTCGAGTGACTGCGTTGTAAGGGGTGTTTGAGAAGATATCTCACCCCAGAGTTAGGCGATTCTCTTGCCCTGTAAAATAAAAAATAGAAAAATCGCTCTCGAACGTGTGTATTTTAGCTTAATATAGACCAGGCCACCTTGCTGCCCCACTCACCTCACCGCTCACCCTCAACTTCCTTCCAGCTCACTCTCTTCACATCATCCTACTCTCTCTCCAGCTCATCCATCTGTTTCCGTGCTGTGCCCTTCTCTTTCTCCACGTCACTCTCATATTTCACCCTCCTCTCTTTCCTCCTTATCTTAGAATCTCTCCCCTGACCTATCCAAACATCCTTTCAGTGTGCATTAACCCACTCTAGCTCCACACTTCAATTCCTACCACACCCTTCTCTCTGTTCGAACCCTTCTCTACCCACCCCACCCTTCTCTCTCCACCCCACCCTTCTCTCTCCCCGTACCCTTCTCTCTCCACCCCACCCTTCTCTCTCACTCCACCCATCTCTCTCTTCCTCCACGTTTCCCTCTTCCTCCTCTGTCCGACTGTCCCTCAGCCTCCTCTCAGCTTTGCTCGCTTTCCTCTGTCTTTCCCACTAGCCCCCCTTCTTACCCTCTCAGGATCTTCCTTTTTCTCACAGTCCCCCCTCCTCCTGCCGCAGCCTCCTCCCTTTCACCCTTTCACCCCTCTGCTTCACCTTCCCCTCTCTCCTCCTCACCCTTCTTTCTCTTATCAGTTTAGGACTCGAGGAGCAGTAGCAGAAATATATCCAGGGCCACTAGAATTATGCAACAGGGAAGGACCAAACTAAGCAGCAGTGTTGACCACATTTTGCTGCGAAATCCGAGGTAGTATTTTATTAGTTTGTCATTTTTTTTACACGTTAACATTGTGTGGAAAAAGGTTTGACCTCATTAGTACCTGTTTAAGTACATCAGTAAGCGGCTGAAAGATGTCGAGTGAACCTTTGCGAAGGGCCTTCCACTGTGCAGCAACACGTGACCATGCTTTTAGTAACTTTTGATCCATTTGAATTGTCTTTTTGTTCAAATCTGCAAATTAAGCGGCAGATGATGGATTATGTGGCAATGTGACAAATCCATAATTATGTGTAAAACGGTGCAGAATCACATAATCCCAGGGGCCCTTGATAATCCATTTTTGTCTGTCCATGTGACAAAATGAGAGAATTTGTTGCGAGGGAATACATGCACAGTCACCAGTCCACCATAATGGGGTGTTTGTTCTATGAGTTTCCTCCTAATTATATTAGGGAGCTCCGCCTTCTGCGAAGACCTCGGTAGATTGAGACTAGGCAGGACATTGGCAGCACATGTTGCCAGTGCTGCCATGGAAATATTGTCAGTGCTTTTCTTTGCATAATAAATACTTGTGCTGCTCCTTTCCATTCTGCATCAGTGTTGTGCTAGTGAAACGTGACAAACATTTGCCATCTTCAGTGTTCTTTTGTATTATATGTTGCCATAAGTAGGGTCACTGGAATTATGCGGCTGCAGGGTATTCCGCATAATTATGGATTTGCCACATTTGTCACATAATCCATCATCTGCTGCATAATTTGCATATTTTAACAAAAACAATGTATCTAATTAAAACAGATCAAGGTTGTTCATTTGCTATCAGTGCCGAGGGCTAGGCCCGCGCATCTCTTGGCAGCGCACTACACCACCAAGTTGTTTTTCAACAATGGCTGAACCAGACCTGCTGCCTGCTCAATATAATGCATGCACTTATCATAAATTAATTAATCTGCTTTATAGCACGATTAGAGGTGTAAAATTCTGTAGCAAAGGTTAAAGAATTTAAAAAGAGATATAATTAAACATTTATTTCAAAGCTGCAATAATGAGCCAAATCAAGTCCAGAGCTCTGCAGCTTGCCGCCACCTGCAGAGTATTTTTTTAGTGCCTTCAACATTGCACGATATGTTTTAAATATTGATCATGCCATTTTTCATCTATGTGACGTGAGGTTCCACAGGGAATAATTATGATAATAAACCTTGATGGTGCTTGCCAATAAATTATCAAACCAAATCCCAGGTGTTGATTTATCTGAATAGATGTGTTTAGGAAGGGCTATTTCAGAAGGGGATGCAGATGAATGATAATTTGTGTTGCTGAGAGGAAAATTTACACAGTTAAAATTAAGTGTTTCAAGTGGAACATGTTTGTGTTGTTCCTGCAGTCAGTAATGGACCGTCAGTACTATTGTGCGTTGAGATTCATTTACGTACCTTCAGTTTTTAGTAAATCACTGTTTTCCCTTTTCTTTTGCTTCGTGGTCTCATATTCAGACAACACTTATTTGTAGCCTGTCACGCTTTCTCCAGTTGATGCACGGGTTTACAGTAGAGAATTTCGGAGCAGAAGTACCATCGTTTTTTGCAGTCGCAAACGGAAATTCGGCCTTTTGTGACTGCAAAATTGGTCAGCCCCATGTACAAACTAAAATTTGCAACTCGCTAACCTATTAGCGACTCGCAAAATATGGTTTGCGACTGGCTATTAGGAAGTGCCGTGCCAAGGACGTCCCTTCCTAATAGCGAGTGCAAATTGCATGTACCTTTATTTTGCAGCTGCATTTGTGGTTACAAAACACTCGCAGTTTACTACCTACAAGAAGTAGGCAGCCACGGCCGGTAGTAGGTGTAACTGCAGGGCGGTGACGTAGGGAGGGGGAGGGGCAGGGTAAGGGGGTTGTAATGTATGGATTACGGACTTTAACAGATAAGTAAACATATAAATAAATAAAACGAATTTCGTTGCGCGCACGGCATGGCATTTGGTGATGCAGTGCACACAACAAAATTTGTTTTATTTATTTACTAGCAGCCGTCCCGACCTTGTCCGGGAGCAATCAGGCTTCAGGGCCCCCGCCCGCCCCGGCCCCCGGCCGCCCCTACATTGTCCGTGGGTCCCCCAGAGTAGCAGCCCGTCCCAACTTTGGCTTCAGGGCTCCCGCTCGCCCCGACATTGTCCGTGGGTCCCCCGGAGCCTTACCTCATCCGTCGCACCTCCCCGCGATCCTGAGTTCACCGGTCCGCCGCTCCTCGCCGCTCCTCCCAGCCTGTCCGCCGCTCCTCACTGCTCCTCCCCGCCTGTCCGCCGCTCCTCCCCACGCTCATGTCCGCCGCTCCTCCTCGCGCTCCTGGACGCCGCTCCTCCCTGCGCTCCTGATGTCAGAATGCACGTCGCGGCCGGCGCTACTTCCATGGAACTACTTTTTTTTTCTCGGAAATTTTTTCAATAACTTATATTTTTTTAATTTATATAGCCTATGTCCATCTGTACACCCTGACAATTACAACAATGTATCGGGTGTGTGAATTGGCGCGGTGGTTCCTGAGTTTACCCGCCTCAAAGGTTCAAAGTTCTTCCTTTATAATAGTAGTATAGATATGTTTACTTACCTGTTAAAGTCCGTAATCCATACATTACTACCGCTCACCCTGCCCCACCCCCTCCCCACGTCACCGCCCTGCAGTTACACCTACTACCAGCCGTGGCTGCAAGTAGGTGGTAAACCATTCGCAAAGGGAAAAGGGTCCCCAGGGGACCCCTTCCCTTTTGTGAATGGGTGCGAAAATATTTTTTAAAAGGCAGGGACCACTGCCTGCCCTTAAAAAAGGAAACTGAAAAGTTTCATTTTTCTTTTTTAAATGCATCCTGTTTTCCTTTAAGGAAAACCGGCTGAATTAAAAAAAATGCTTTATTGAAAACGCAGTCACAGACATTGTGGTCTGCTGACCACAGCAGGCCACCAACCCTTTGAGTGCTAGCCATTCCCAATGGGGTCGCAAATTGAACTTGCCTCATGAATATTGATGTGGCATGCAATTTGAAACCCCATTGGGAATCGTGAATAGTGTCTGAGACAATGTTGTACATTTAGTTTAGCGAGTCGCAAATTTGCGACTTGCTAAACTGAAAGGTCGTAAATCTGGCCCTTCTTTTTTACGTTGAGCCTAGCGCAGCACGCATGAGCTTCTCTATGGGAGGCTTATTGTGAGTACTTCCAAACTTCTCGGTGTGGTTAGGACTTCCCCCACGCATTAGGTTGGTTGTTAACTATGTCATTTATTTTTCGTAGCCTGCAAATGGCTAAAGGCGGGCGCATGTCCCACCTCTTTAGCAAAGGTTCACTCCCACAGCGTTTTGCTTGCGGGAGCAAGCAGCAGCGGCAGAGTGACAGCTGCATTCCTTATAGAGCGCAAGCACGCACCCCTCGCGGGCTAGCAGATCACCCTTTCAGCAGCCCCACATGCCGCCACTTAAATATTAGCAGCTGCGCCTAAAATGACGTGCTTTCTCTTTTGCTTGTTATTTCATGTAATACAGTCAAGTGGGATAATGCTTTTGTTGCAGATGTCTTCATTTAGCCTGCATGTCCCAAGGTACACTCAGGTAAAATGGATCTGTGATTCTATGTCCCATTAACAAACTTATGCATGTACACTGTGCCCCGTACCCCGCCGACGACATTTATGTTGCCCGTCAGATGACTTTACCTCCCTTTTTAGCCACTTAATGTTGATCAGGTCGGTCAGTTGGATAGTCATAACTGTCAAACCTTTAAAATGTATTGTGCGATATGGAAATGATCATAGATCTGCGTACTTAACATTCTACAAAGCACACATTCTTGCCAACAGAGCGCTTGGGTGTCACGTAATCTATTGGAAACATCTGAAGTAACAACCTGAGTACCCAGACATGTTGCCCAACATGGACACCAGGTTCCTGCTGGTCCCATGAGCTCCAACTGCTCCCAGCCAAACACTCAACTGGAACAAAAAGGAATGGTGATTTTCCTCAAAGTGCACCAGGTACTGCTTTACTGTGCCTCTCCTTACAGGCTGCATTGCACGGCGAAGCAAGCTGAGAGTACATAAACCCCTGAGTGTTTTAACCGTTAATTACACGCCAGGTGCTTTGTGTACGGTCTGGTAGCCTTATGGCAGTCAAGAGAAACCAACGATTCACCCTGTGGTTTTAGGGGCAGATGTATCATCACCATCATTTGCGATTCTCAAATAGCGATTTTTTAGAAATCGCTATTTGAGAATTGCAATTTGGGATGTATGTAGAAAATCGCTATTTTTTAGAGATTTCTTAAAATTCCTTCATTGCGATCAGCAAATTGCTAATCGCAATTAAGGAATAATTTCCCATTCATTTCTATGGGCTAGGAGGCCCATAGGAAGGATTGGGAAGTTATTCTCAATTTGCGATTCGCAATTTACGAATAGCAAATTGAGAATAATTTCAAGGGTGCAAGGGTGTCTTGAGTTTTATTCGCCACAGTGTTGTCTCTTTTTGATACCAATGATATTAATTTGCAGGAATGTTCTTTACATGAAGACATAATAAATGTATGAATTGTATGTTTTTTAATTAATTTTTATCATCATACAGTAATGGTTATACCAGTTACCTGTATGATTTTTATCTATGTTCATTAAAATCATGATTATTTGTATTTTAATTCTCTATGTATGATTTTTTTGCTGTCACTTTATATTACTTGTTTGCCTATTTGTTGACTGCCTAGGGTTTTTTTCACATGTTAAGGACACCCTGCTGCACCCCTGAAATTTACATGTGTGCGCATATGCCGCACATACATGCCCTAAGGGCATGTATGAGCGCCACATGGCACCTTTACAAATGCTAAAAAGTGCATTTGTAAAACAATTCACAAATTACCACCAACTACAAGTTGGTGGTAATTTGCGATTTCTTAGTGTGAAATCGTAAAACTTTATTGTTTCTTACATAGCATTTAAGGAATCGCTTTTTGTAATTCCTTAAATGCTTGCGCAAAATTTTGCAATGCGATTTTCTTCATACATCCCATTTGCCGATTTTTTTGTCGCAAACGCTACTTTTTTGCGAATCGAAGCGTTTACGACAAAAAAAAGGATGATACATCTGCCCCTTGGTCACCAACACACAGTAAGTACTCTTAATAGACATAGTGCATGACATTTTTCATATTCCTCACGGTTGTGTTTTCTATTGTTATGGAACCTTTCACTGAGATGTAACCGAGTTCCCACACGTTCACCTCCGAGTCAAGTAAGGAGGGTTTACATACGTTCACAACGTTTAACATTTCTGAGAAGTAGCGTTTTTCGATATTGCTTTATCAGGTTCATAGTAAGTAACACATGAACACGGAGTGGTTTTCAGCAACGCAATATGAACAATATATTGATTATTTACACAGAGTTTAAGTTAACTGAGTCCATTGTACCCCGGCTGCGGGGAGGGCACACAGTATAGTTAACATGTCAAACTCATTAGTGAATCTTATTTTGACAGTGATTATCGCAGTTGGCGGTTTAGAAGACTTGTTTTGGGATAAACACGATACTGGTTGGAATTGGATGAGATTTTAGAACAGGAGGAGTGCCTCCTCGCTGCTTTCCTCCATCTACTGGCCTCCAAACGCAGCTACTTAGAGAATGGCGATGTGAGCCCAAGGGAGCTCTGTGGACAAGGCTGCGTGTCCTTTCCGCCCACCTTCTGCATTGTTTGTTCATGCAGAGCTCGATACTGAAGGAGGTTGACATGCAACGTATTTAAATCCTAGTGCAAGGCTCCATAAACGTGTGTTTTCAATGATAGTGATAAACAACCGATTATCGCTGATTGATATTTACAATCTACAGTTTACTACTATTATATGGCAACATTTAGAAGCAGAAAGGAGGGCATTTTTAAAAACTGAATTGTGGGAACGACCGGATTATTAACGGGCTAATGTGATGCATGTAAGGTTCCAAAGGGGAGACCTAGTGGCTATGCCAATGCTTGTTTCTTCAGTCATTTTATTAAGCACGAATAGGACCAGGAGGGTGTCAGAGCGCTTTACAAAGGAATTACAGCAATGTACTTCTAGAAATTGTACATGTACCATAATACTATAACATTAGAGATTGAAAAAAATGAATGTTAGTATTATGAACTGATCATTCAAAGTTATATGTCATAAATAATATATATATAGGATATAGTACTTCCTGCTGTACGTTATAAGGATATTGAAAGTCAATGAGATGTTCTGTGATTATATAGAGGAGCGAGGCCGAAGGTAGAGTTACTGTATAAGACCATTTGATTTAATTGATAGATTTATAGGGGGCTCAGCTACCTGAGGGTTTCCCAGCAATAAGAGACTGCTGCTAAGTGAAGGCTGGAGATAGGGTAGTGACACTGATTAAACAGCCACGCTTTATTCGACTTGCGGAATGCTGCTTTCTTTATCAGGCTTCGGGATTCGCATTGTAATGAGTTCCACAACTTGGGTGCTAGGTGAGAGAAGGATCTGCCTCCCCACCTGGCTCTCCTGATTCTTGTCGTTTTTATCAAACGTTCGGAGCCGGATCTCAGACTCCTGTTTGGGACATAAAGGGTCAACTGGTTTCTAACTTTACTTGGGCCCTTGTTGTGTAGAGCTCTGTGAGTTATGACTAGAGCCATGAATTTGATTCTGGCCTCCACTGGGAGCCAATGGAGTGCTTTGAGATGTTTTCTGGCTGACTCCCGGATTGGGGCCTTGCACAGTAGCCTTGCTGCTGCATTCTGGACCACCTGAATTCTGTTAATCACGAATTTAGGAGCCCCTAGTAAAAGAGAATTTACGTAGTCCAGGCCTGATGTGACCAAGGAATGGACTACTGTCTTTCTCAGCTGTATGGGTATACACTCCAAAGTTTGGCAGAGAATACTAAGTAGTACGAAACATGTACTTGCTAGTTTCTTAGCTTGGGTCACCATCGTTAGATCTTTTTAGAGCCAGAAACCCAGATTTTTAATAGATTCCTTAGGAGTGGGTAGGCTACCTAGGCATTTGGGCCAGCTGATTGAAGGCCTAGGGACTGCCTTATTTCCAAGGACCATTAGCTCCATTTTAACCCCATTCAATTTTAAACCAATGTTTGTCATCCATCCCATCACTCTTTCTATACAGGGAGCTAAACTATCTGAGTCCCAGTTGTTTCTGGGGTCTAACGAGATCACCAACAGGGTGTCATCAGTGTAAGATGTCATGAACACATCAAACTCTTGGGTTATCCGTGATAAAGGCTTCAAATAGACATTAAACAGTGTGGGACTCAGCAAGGAGCCCTGAGGCACCCCACAGGTCAGAGGCACCGTACTGGAAAGGAGATTGTTTTCCATGACTTGGAAGGTTCTCCCTTCCAGAAACGAAGCCAGCCACTGTGGCCATCAGTATATTTTGCAAAATATGGTGGTCCACCGTGTCAAACGCTGCGCTCAAGTCCAGAGTACTAGAGCTGCTGAACTTCCCTGGCCCAGAGACATTTTGAGTTCCTCTACTACCGTTAATAATGCTAATTCCGTGATGTGCTGCACGCGAAATCTCATCTCCGTGGGGTGGAGGCATTGGTTCACTTCCAGAAACTCTGTCAGTGCTCCGTTTACATGTTTTTCCACCAGCTTCCCAACAAATGGCAACATTGCAATGGGCTGTAGTTTCCTAATTGCACAGGGTCTAAGTTGAGTTTTTTGAGCAGAGGTCTAATTTTGGCGTGCTTCCATGTCCCTGTTACTACGACCCATTCAAGAGAGAGGTTCATGATCTTAACTAGTGTTGGAAGGAGGATGTCTGTGACTTTTTTCAGAATATGCAGCAGAGCAGGGTCTAATGCCGAGCCTGACCTCACCTTATCCATCAGTAGCTTCACCTCCTCCTTGTGGACTGGGGGGGGGGGGGGGCTAGTAACGGTTTGCGGGGGCGGACAGCGCCTGATCACCATTGAACCTTTGCTATAATTACCTAAAGGTGCAAACATTTTGCCATAAACATCTCTTTTCTGTTCATTTAATAAACACAGACCAGAAGAAAATGGCAGGTTTAATGTTTAAACTGCAGCTTTAATTTATGCTCTGTGGCCAGCTGGTTCGGGCAGCAATCACCGTGACATCAGAACTCAAGTGTAATAAGTCTTTACAGTTCAACTGCTATGTCATTTTACTGGAAGAGTAAAACGTTAAAATAATGTAGCGTAAATGTACTCCAAGTGAAACCTTTATAAACAAATAATGTTCAGTTGCTCTAGTGTTTTCCTAGTTAAGGTCACAGCCACTGGCCATTAAAAGATCAGCTTTTCGCAGGACATATATTTGGTTCCTCTGAAGCAATCTATAAATAGAATTCTCAGAGTAGGTTGGGTCAATCTGAATGATTTGGCAAATTTGTTGAAGGTTGGTCAAATGGGCAAACTTGTATAGAGGGTCTTATCTGTATTTTCATTTTATATGTGACATAATTGAATTAATTGGTAATGACATCTGTGATGTAATGAGGGATGTCATCGATGAAACCATTCCTAATGTCAGGAGCAGTGCACTGGTAGGATAAAAGGTTGTGTAGCTCCATTAACTCATAACCTTGAACGCACTTTAGATATATCTTAGTTAACCTTAACATTTCTTCACCTGAACTTATGTCTGTGTTTGTAATTCAGCTAGCAAGCGCCTTCTGGTACGGCTTTTTAATTGTACAGAAACAAATAAGCATATTCTATGAAAATAAATCATTGAAAGGGTTGTTAACCTTACACAGCCCCACATCTCATTCATTTACAGGTGACAACAGAAGACAGTACAACTTACTTTGGTGATGTGTGTAGTTTGCACATGGCATTTCCTGTAGTCCTGCTTGCCCTGTAAGTGACATTTCTATCGCGCAAACCTAACCAAAAGGCAGCAGGACATTGCCTTGGGTCAAAGATGTGCATACAGTCAATAGGGATAGGAGAAGTAGCCAGTTTGTGAACTATTAATGCACCATTGATGGGAGTGCATATGACATCACCAGTAAAGTTGCTGAAGACATGGGTGTGGTCATGCCATACATGTAATAGACCCAGGGAATGATGACCTCTGGACATGCCATGTCTACATTGCACATAGAGCACATCGTTGTGGCCATGCTTTATGTATATTACTAATAGTGATGACCCTCCGATTTTCATAACGCAGCTGTGATAAACTGATTCCCCTTGTATATGGTATGGATGGGCAGACACGTAAGGGTTAAAGATGCTCTTTCTGGTGGGTGACATTAAACATTTCTAGCTGGAAGTGGTTGCTTTGGCTCTGCATTAAAATTGGACACTTCCTGATCCCATACATGTCTGTGGTGATGTTCTTTCTATGGACACTGCAGCTACTCTTTGAAAAGTTCTAGTTGATAATGTTTCACATTTGTATATGGATTCCAAACTGTGACAGAAACTGGAGAACATGCTTCATTCCAAGGGGAGAATGGCATTTCAATATTGACCCTGGTGTAACTGATGGTGAATAGCAAAGCCAATATAGAATCTGAGTGTGATTCTTCATCATCAGAGGGTAGTTTTCGTTACATGGATCTTTGGAAAAGCCGGGAAGTCACAACATATCTCAGGATTAATTATATCCCGGAAGGATGGCAGTCAGGATTTCGCCCAGACACAGGGATAGAAACTGGCCTCCTCAATGGCCAACATTCTATCTTTAATATAATGCACAGGTGCAACTCTGCACTTTTGATACTCTTGGGTTTGATGACAGCGTTCAACACCCTCAACTACTTAAATATCCTGGTCATGGTCCATGGCTTAGAGCAAGAAGGAGTATCATTTGGATTATTTGTGAGACCGAGCATGGAGTGACAATTTACCAGCACCCATGGTTCCCGTGTAGTATGGTGTTTGGCTGGCATCATGTTTGTTGCTTGTCGGGGCATGAGAATATATAGGATGTGTGTAGAGATTAGGTTGATGGGGTCTCAGCGATGAAAGGCGCGCCTAGGTTGTGTGAGGCGACGATTAATGGTATGTCAGCTGCATGAGGCACTGTGAGTCAGCAATGATGTGCATGAAGGGTAATACAACACCCAGAATGAATTGAAAATAAATGCAAAGCACTGAAAGCTTTAAACGAGTTAATTTAACAACATCAAGAAAGATCTAGACATTAAACCCTCCACACTGGACCTAGCACATTGCAGCAAAGGACTAATTACTAATACTATTGACAGGTAATAATTACATTTACAAAGTACTCTGTGTTCGAAGATTTTAAGGTGATCAGCATCAGGAACTTGCACTAGTAAAAAATAATAAAAAAGAGCAAATGCTAGAGGAGAAAGGAATCAAATATTGGCAGAATCACAGTTCATTGCTGTTATTAATATCCCGAAAGCTAATATGCAAAAATCAGAACCAGGAAAGAGTTAACAACAGGAGCCTACACTCACCAACAATAACATTAACTAGACACCATTAGAAACCCTCCTTGAACCCCGAGTGTTTACTGAACTATCGGCCTATCTCCCTGCTACCATTCCCGGCGAAAATTGCAGAGCGCTGGGTGAGCTCTTGTCTCTCTAAACATCTGGAGCAGAATCACATCCTGGACGAAATACAATTTGGTTTTCGTCCGGCCCATGGCACTGAAACAGCCGTTCTCACTGCCATGGAGGATCTTCGTATGCCCTGATCCTGCTGGACCTGTCTGCCGCATTCGATACGGTCAATCATGTGATTCTGCTGAAGAGACTAAGGGAGGCTGGGGTTGTCGGCACCGCCTTGCTCTGGTTTCATTCCTTCCTGCGGGATAGGAAGCAGGCTGTTTCCCTTCCCCCGTTTCAATCTGCCTTCTCCCCAGTACCCCATGGGGTGCCTCAAGGCTCGTCCATCAGCCCCATTTTATTTAACGTCTACCTTAAACCTTTGATCACGTTAATAAAATCCCATAGGCTAAAAGCCATAAACTACGCTGATGACACTCAGCTCATCCACTCTTGGGAGGGTGAAGAATCGATCCCTCTGGAATCGTTTCACGACTGTCTGAGAGATACAGCTGGTTGGCTGCATAAAAACTCCCTGCAATTTAACTCCTCCAAAACCGAGGTTCTGTTCTGTGCCGGAAGCCGGATTCCCCGCTTGTTCCCAGCCGAATTTTGGCCCCCGGAAGCCCCGGAAAAGCCACAGCTGGTCACCACCGTCTACAACCTGGGTGTCATGATGGACAACAAACTTAGCATGGAAACTCAGGTTGCGAAAACAGTGTCCACTTGATCGGCCTTATTGCGCTCTCTACGCAAGATCATGCCACTTCTCCCCTCACAGGCCCGGGCGTTAATAGTCAGGTGTACTATTCTTAGTCGCCTTGACTATTGCAATGCAATGCTGCTCGAGGCCCCAGCTGTACTGCTAGACCTGTGGAAAATTAATACAGTTTGGTGAACATTATCTACGCCATCTTGCCTTTTTCCTGATGCCACACTTTTCGTCATGCACATCCGCCATATTTTAGCCGTTACGATCAGAATCACCCTCACGAAAGACCCCCACGCACCGGTCATTCCCACTCTCACATGCCTTGCGCATAAGCGGCAGCCATTTTAAACACCATGGCCTCCCTGCCCCTCGCTGATAGCCAGCGCGTCTCTCTCTCTCTCTCCTAACCTCGCAAGCATCCCCCGCACGCTGACAACCCCCGCTCTCTCATGCCTTGGGTCATAAACCCCTCTTCAGCGCAGCTTCACCACAGAATCCCATCCTGTTCCCAGCGCGACACCTCCCCTCATTCCTTTCATGGTCTCAGATCCTTTTGATGCAAACCCCCTTTTCCTGTGTCCCCGTTTGTCTTCCTTGTTCCCAGGCCGCCACCTGGCCCTGCGGATACTGTTTATTACCCCGTACAGTAGGAAGCTTCCCCTCCCCATCAAAAGACCCTCGAGCCGATCAAAGCCCCCACCCTATGAGATCCGATCAACTCCACGCATTCCGTGAATCGGCGGAATGCCCTGCTGCGCGACAATCATCACCTGTTGTGACCGGGGTGGGGAATTCAACTGTAAATGTATGTGGGAACGGGTCTGAAGGGGAGGTTCCGAGGATGTTCTTTCAAATATCAAAGTGTTGCGAGAATGTGTTACGTGCAATAAAGGTCATAAACCCTAGTATAAGAGGCCAGGCCTCAGAGATGTGGTTAGAGCACCTCGTGACGATACTTGCTGTCTGAATTGATGTGTTCTCCTCCGGAGAGAATAAAATCCTCGTTTCCTGCCTTCCAGTCTCCAGCGCCTGCTTCTTCATTGATTAATATTGGTGGGTCATAGAGGCGACACCGCCGGGCAACATAAAGGGGTCTTTGGTTACTGGTTGTCTTTGAACCCCTTTTAACAATTGGCGCCCAACGTGGGGCCCATCAGCGACTCGTGGATCCAGTGGGAGAGGTCCTGACGACAGAGTGAACGACTGCAACGATCGGAAGGTACCCTGTCCGATAGACCCTCGTCTGACAGCCGATCATCCAAACTTCACTGGTTCCGAACAGACCTCTCTCGAGTGATCTGCGGTCCTGACTGGGAACCATCAGGAGTGCCACAAGGAGTACGAAGAGAAGAGGACGATCGGGCGCTGGATTCGGAAGACAAGAAACTGTCCATGCGGTCCGGGTAAGGTCGTGTAAACACGACGAATTGCGAAAGTGATTGATAATTGATGAGAAAATACTAGTATTACTTTTTGTTAATTTATTTGGAGATTCACTGTCTGCAAACGGAGAAACAACAGGCTCTCCCTTTATAAACAGTGAAGGATAGGTACGCATCCGTCGGACCTATCTTTCTCCCCCACTGAACAATTGCCCCTCCCCCATTTATTAACTGTTATAGATTGTTTTCTGGAGATTCTCTGTCTGCAAACAGGGAAGAATAGGTCCCCTCTTTGCAGATAGTGAAAGGGTAGGTGACGCGGACCTTTGCGAGCCTACTTATTCTCCCCATTGACCATATTGATTTTTTATTTTTGACCTAACATTGATTGCTCAAGATTGGTTCATGAGGTATTCACTGCCTGCAAACAACGTAGAATAGAAATATTCTGTCTAGTCTTTGCACGCAGTGATAAGATAGGTAGTGCTGACTATTATCCCCATTGTGATCCGTCATGCCTGTCTTCTCCCCACTGGTTAGTAGCCTGTTTAGCCCGGACCGCTTATTAGAGATGAACCATCCGGCTCCGCTGGAAGGCACCCCTAATAAGGACATGTTCATGAAGCAGGGATTAATCGCTATAGCCTATAGCGAGCTGTGGCATAAATATACGAAAAGGGATCGAGAAAGTCAGTGGCCACTGATAGGATCCTTCGATCTTGACAAAATAGAAACGGTAGAAATAGCCCTTCGTAGGAATGAAACAACACCTATTATGCTCGATAGTCTCGGTATGTGGCGCAAAGAAGCCACACGACGAAAGGAAAGCGATGAAGTCAGAAAGGGTGAAGAGACACGACGGACAACCCTCCAAACGTCTAGTAGGCAAAGGGAAGGGCCAGTGATGGCACAGTTCCGAGGAGTAGACATGAAAAGGGAACGGTGTAAAGGGATGTGCCGACAGAACAACCCCGGGACACAACGACCCGAAAGTAATCCCCCGACACTATGCACAGGACGAACAGATTTAAAACAAAACCAATGTGCTTTCTGTAGATGCCTCGGGCACTGGAAAGCCCAATGCCCGACTCTACAGAGCATAGGTAAGAGCGGAGGGTCGACAGAAAGAACTGGCCGACAGAAAGGGAAAAGGCGCGAGATAAAAACCAATCAGACTAGCACGGACAGGACGGATAGAACCACCACGTTTGATTATGCTCGATGGCACAGATTTCGTCAGACCAATCTTAACGACATGTTAGAGTTCTGGGACTGATTGCTCTCTGTTGCTCCCCCACTCTGAAAAACAAAAAAAACAATTACAGGCCAGTGTAAACAACCCCCGTTAGAGAAAGGACTCAAGGAAGCCAAGCATCTGTTATATAATTTAGGATTTAATTACGGTAAAGATAACACACAACCAACGGTAAATAGAATAACTAGTAAAACACTCTCTAAAAGCAAACTGTACTAATAGGAGAAATACAAAACATATTACGCTCACTCCGGAAGTCCTCGAAATGTAACAGTTCGACGGTCCCGCCCACCCGAAACACATAGCACGTGTGGGGCGGAGCCTGCCAACAGCCATAGACCAAAAGAGATCGCCGGCGAGAAGGTACAGGAGGCTCCTCAAAGCAGGCAATGAAATGGTCTTCCCATACTACCCTTCCAGGGATGGCATCCCCCGGGCCACGAGTAGGGAGGGGGCGGATGCAAATGACCCCCTCCCTCGTATCTCCTGGTCCGGCCATCACGAATTCCTCCATCGAACTGATGCAGGGTGGACAGGGAGGGAGAGGCGACGCGGACGAGCCTCTCCCGCCTCCGCAGGTAGGAGGTTTCCCAGCCGATGTCCTCCAGCCGGGCGACGGCCATATACCTGCGCAGCACAGAACTTACAATGTCCGACGCACATATATTTACGTAGCACAGGACATACAATGTCCGACGGGCATACTTGCGCAGCACCGGACGTACAATGGTCCCCCAAGAGTCGGAATCAGGGGTGTAGGGTGGTCATCATGTGCACCCCTGATTCAAAGGGACGGCGTGGGATGCGCCGGGAGAGGGAGACGGCACGGACGAGCCTCCCTCACCTCCCCAGATGAAGGCTCCACAGCTGCACCCTGGCGCCCCGAACCAAAATGCCCTGCTCCAACAGCATGATGTTCCGCTTTCATCACCACAAGAAGTTTCTTCCACTCCTGATAGATACGACGAAGGGCGGCAGCTGCAGGGTCTCAAAATGGCGCCTGGGCCCTCTGGAAGGCGGGTCTAGGCCGCTGGAGTAACTTTGTCCGAAATTGCAACTCGGGCACTTGCCCACCTGGGCGCAAGCCCCCACCATCGACAAACATCCCCTCGACTTTGAAGATTCTACCAAGGTCCCAAGAGCCCTCGGCCCCTTCAGGCTTCCGGTGGGGAACAGCTGCATTGATCACTAATGAAATAACCACGGCACAGCAGCAAGATGGCGGTGCTCTCGTGTCTGCACCAGCTTCAGTCTGAACCACCCAGGAACATTATGGGCTAACAAACTCGAGTAAGTTCCGGCTGAACATCAACATGACCCGGTAAGAAAGACTCTACCTCCCTCCCTCTCTTGATTGACGGTCCACACCACCAGCCCCTCTGTTAGCACAGGTTTTTTGAACTGCCGAAAGGGACCCTGGTCCAACCGCCAATCGTCGGAGACATTTTTGCCCCTGATGCTACTTCCGGACTAAACCGGCCTCGCCCAAAATGGCGCCGGTATCAATAGGAACTAACAGATGCCTCGTGGTGTTCCTTAGCTAATGAGACTTGATGTACTAAGATATATATACGAACCTTTGCGCACTTGATGAAAAAGGGAGGAGGGTTCACTTGGCGAACATTCGAAAGGGGTCCCGTAAAAATGTTGATTTCAATGAACGATTTATTTTGATATTTATTGTAACTGGTACATAACGTCGCTTATGATGCACACCCACGGTATACATCTAGGAAATGCGATTACGATGAGCTTGACTGTGTTTCCATTTATGAACTGAAATGCCCCTGATCCCTCATCACGCAATGGAACGTTTTTAGTTACTTGCAAATAATTAATTAGGCCTTTTTAACATGTTCTTGTGCCGCAAAATAACCCCCCTACTGTATGTGCTTCCATCGTCGACATGTCCGGCCAAAATATGATTGCACTCTCACATTTTACGTACTGAACGATTATGCAAATAAAGGTTTTCCAAACTATGAATAGGCATCACAGGCTTTTGTAAATGTGGGAATTGGTGGGAGGGCTTTTTCTGTGCGCAACCGTTCTGCTCTTTTTTAAGGTTATCTGAAAAATGGTTGTTCGGCCCTGGATTGATGATCGAATCAAAGGTATGATACGCTGCCTCCAAAATATGCGACTAAGCTCAGGAACTAACGTATGAAGAAGGACCTCGACTTCTGAGAATGGGTAAAGTAAAGCGGTGTGATTGATAGAATGTTATAAAGGTATGGTGGTCGAAGGTACTAAGGGACAGGGTTGACCGAAGAACTGATATGCCTTAGAACATCACAGCTTTGGGAAAGATTTAAGGATCCCGATGGCCAGATACATCTACAAAACCAGGTCCCTCGCGCTAGGCACCTCTGATTCCTCTTTTTAGCGTTTCCCTACACACGATCCATAATGCCACCCTCGAACCCCCCATGAACCACCTATCACACTGCCCGCCCCCTTGACTTCAGAAACCAAGACCCTAGGGATTATATCCCGGGGAGATAAGTACGAGTATGTGGTAAGTAAAGGACTTTCGTGCCCGTACATTTGATGTGCTCGGATGTTGTCCCCCCCCCCCTTTTCCTCCTTTTTTCCCTCTGCAGATTACATTGGAGTCCCGATTAGGGTACCGTAAAGGATCTGGAGCCACGTCACGCCCGATGCATGAAAACGGACTAACGCTGCAAGACGACACAAAAAGACGCCCTACTCAATGCGCGACCTTTTTGCACCTGACCTAATGCTCTTCCGTCCCAAAACTGCATGCTTTCTACATCCTAACACAGACCCGAAACGTCTAACGTTGGGTAATGCACTGAATAGCCCAAACAATACACGGTCATTCTCCATGTCACACGTGTACTATTTGGCCTATTGTTACTCTCTCTCTCTCTCTCTCTCTCTCTCTCTCTCTCTCTCTCTCTCTCTCTCTCTCTCCTCTCTCTCTCTCTCTTTCACCCCTCCACACTTTCCCTCTTCCTAGCGACTGGCACCTAATTGGCGAACCTGGTGCACCTCCTGATTGGCCCCAAATACCACAAGTATTTGCACAAATTCGTCCTAAATAAAATCGTATCGATACCACGTTACTACCTCTCCTTTTCTGCTAAATATGGATGAAAATTAAATTGGCCAAAAGGAAAGGGACAGGTAAGACGACTAAGGTTCCCTAAATTTGACCCACAGTCAGGGAACTATTTGTCAGTGGCTTCTATGATAAAAAAAAAAAAAAAAAAAAAAATGTCTGTGGTAACGCAACCTTCCCCATTCCAAGTTGTCTCCATACCCCAAGCAGTAAAAAAATGATCGAGACACCCCCGTCTTCCCAAAATGCCCCCAGTTTGGTATCAGCTGCCCTGAACGAGAATCTGAAAAACGCCCCTTGCTCCAATTCGCTGTGTTCCTAGTTGTTTTCCAACAGACCCCACCCACCCCAAGGATAAGTTTAATAATTATCGCAAGCCCCCCCGAGTTTTTGTAGTAGCCAGGTTGCGAGAAACTATATAGAAAATTAGAAAGATGTGTGCAAAGTTAAAATTAGATCGAAAACTGAAGGAACTTGTTGCAGTAAACCTTGTTGAAAATAGGATGTTTAGCCAAAAGATAGGACGCATTGATGTAATGGAGAGTCGTTTAGCCTATGTTCATCCCTCAGAAGGATGCCTATCAGACTATGGTGAATAGCACGTTGCACTTTTCCGTAAGATACAAAGCCCTGAAGACCGGCCTAGCCTTGCAAGACTCGTACTAGGGAAATGGGTCTCTACCAGAAGAACTGACATCTACTGTAATAGACGAATGCAATGAATGGGTGTCAGACCTTGTACCACGACAAGTGAATGTAATAACCAACAAAACGCCAAAGAATTAGCCACAAAGGGAAGTTGTAGGAAATCCAGCAAACCCATCGTCAATTGTTTATACGTTGGCTGCAAATCTCAATGTAGCGGATGTTTACCCCAGTTGCTTGGTGTTGGGAGAGAAATAGATTTATGTAATTACCTTCTTCTGCAAAATCTCTAAAGACTGTCTTTTCGAACTCATTTAAGGGTACCACTGTCGGAGGAGAAAGAGACCGGATGTGGGAGCACGCGGCCTGACTGCGGATCGTGGAACCTCAGCGACGGAGGCCAAGGCAAGACCACGGCAGTAAGGAGTCGCAGGATAAGGCACTGTTTCAGACAAAGCTAAGGAAGGGGCTGACCTGAAGCCCCTGCTCTATGATCGACGTGTGCCAAAAAGGTCCCCGCTCTCTGAACCTGGTTACGGACCCGCCTGTCTCAAATTCTCCCTGATCTGTTCCCGACTTGGCCCTGCTCCATCCCCTCCTCCTCCGACCTACCATAAGGACCGTTCACACACACACCTTTCCACCTGAACTTTCAAGTTCCTCCAAATCCTACTGAGCTATCCAGAGAAGGGTATTCCCTGCGTCAAAAGGGAGGGAGCTCCGACTAAGTAGACCACGAACTATATTAATCTCAGAACGGTGACCTAGAACTCCACCAAGGGTCGCCCCCGAAGAGAAGATGAACGAAGTATGTGGTTCTACCCGCTGCTGAACGCCTCGATAATGATGGAAGCAACAGGAAATACCCATCACAGAGACTCAAGAAACAAACAGACCCCACCACCCAAAGACAATTGCACTTTTTATCACAATCCTTTCTGCTTCCTAATAACTATGCTCTGAGTTACGGAAGAAAATGCACGTGCTCCGGAACCATGATGCATTCCTCTCAAGAGGTCTGGCGAAACAAAACAAAGATGCACTCCCGCCCGCAGACCTCCAACGACTCAATCCACACGAACATTCCTGTTGACAGAACGAATTGTAATCCAGGTGCTTAACAGTGCCAACAGAAGACGACAAAGACACTGAGAACTCTGATATTTACTATATCTCATTTCTCTCCCAACCACCATTGGACTGACTATGCTCCCGCCGAGTACAAAAAGGACTTACTTATATGATAACTTACCAGTTCCTATTCCAAATGACTATAAGTATCTATGATCTGTACCCAACGCCCTCGCTACATAATTCTAGTCTGATATTGCATTACTATGACTTTTTCTGCAACCAACTTAACGATGACCCCGCCTACTAGATGATGAGATTTTTCAATGTGATGTTTATAATGTGATGTTTATGTACAGTTCTTTTGCCTAAGTCCCCTCTCCCTTACTTATGACCGCTGCAATAGGTATAGATAGGAAATAGGCCAGCAAGATGTCTTGGAAATGTTAAAGGGAGGACTGTGGAAAATTAATACAGTTTGGTGGACATTATCTACGCCATCTTGCCTTTTTCCCGATGCCACACTTTTCGTCATGCACATCCGCCATATTTTAGCCGTTACGATCAGAATCACCCTCACGAAAGACCCCCACGCACCGGTCATTCCCACTCTCACATGCCTTGCGCATAAGCGGCAGCCATTTTAAACACCAAG
This sequence comes from Lissotriton vulgaris, assembly GCF_964263255.1. Taxonomy (NCBI): domain Eukaryota; kingdom Metazoa; phylum Chordata; class Amphibia; order Caudata; family Salamandridae; genus Lissotriton; species Lissotriton vulgaris. The sequence goes on from NC_141687.1 coordinate 2,105,997,493, forward strand.
TCCTCCCTGCCCCTCGCTGATAGCCAGCGCGTCTCTCTCTCTCTCTCCTAACCTCGCAAGCATCCCCCGCACGCTGACAACCCCCGCTCTCTCATGCCTTGGGTCATAAACCCCTCTTCAGCGCAGCTTCACCACAGAATCCCATCCTGTTCCCAGCGCGACACCTCCCCTCATTCCTTTCATGGTCTCAGATCCTTTTGATGCAAACCCCCTTTTCCTGTGTCCCCGTTTGTCTTCCTTGTTCCCAGGCCGCCACCTGGCCCTGCGGATACTGTTTATTACCCCGTACAGTAGGAAGCTTCCCCTCCCCATCAAAAGACCCTCGAGCCGATCAAAGCCCCCACCCTATGAGATCCGATCAACTCCACGCATTCCGTGAATCGGCGGAATGCCCTGCTGCGCGACAATCATCACCTGTTGTGACCGGGGTGGGGAATTCAACTGTAAATGTATGTGGGAACGGGTCTGAAGGGGAGGTTCCGAGGATGTTCTTTCAAATATCAAAGTGTTGCGAGAATGTGTTACGTGCAATAAAGGTCATAAACCCTAGTATAAGAGGCCAGGCCTCAGAGATGTGGTTAGAGCACCTCGTGACGATACTTGCTGTCTGAATTGATGTGTTCTCCTCCGGAGAGAATAAAATCCTCGTTTCCTGCCTTCCAGTCTCCAGCGCCTGCTTCTTCATTGATTAATATTGGTGGGTCATAGAGGCGACACCGCCGGGCAACATAAAGGGGTCTTTGGTTACTGGTTGTCTTTGAACCCCTTTTAACAGACCGACTCCAAAGAGTTCAAACGGCCGCTGCCAAACTGGCCCTTGGCTGAACTAGGAGATCTTCAGCCACAGCGGCTTTGGCCGAGCTGCACTGGCTCCCTATGAAACAGCGAGTGGCTTTTAAATCACTCTGTCTTGTTTTTAAAGCACTCAGGGAAGAACAAGGGAAACCCTACTCACAACGGAACCAGGGCGTCATATTGTAACAAAGAACAACGGTTCCTGTGGTATGATATTTGTATAAGTAATTGTCTTTGCACCTCTTTTCGACATCTACCTTTCTGTGCCATGTTAAATTGCTATTAAGCAAATATTTGAATTACTTATACAAATATCACACCACAGGAACCGTTGTTCTTTGTTACAAATTGTTTTTAAAGCACTGCACGGAGTCAGGCCCAGCTCCCTGCAAGCCATGTTCACCTGGTACATCCCAACCAGAGCTCTCCGCTCCGCCACAGCCTGCCTTGTCACAGTACCAAGATTCAACAAGGTCAGGACCGGGAGAAGATCCTTTAGAGTTGCAGCTGCAAAACTTTGGAATAGCCTGCCCCTTGACATTCGCCAAACAACGGAACTTCTTCCTTTCAGAAAGCGGATCAAAACCTGGCTCTTCCCTAAATGTTAAACTCTGGTTACCTGTCTCTGTTGTTCCCCACTGCCTTCCACCTTAGGAGTTATTTCCAGCGCCAGGATACCTGCTAGGTGACAGCCGCGCTATACAAGTGTTTTAAATAAATAAAATAAATAACACCAGACTTAGCTGTCCCGGAAATCATTGCTCTGCCACAAATCACGGTTTCTGTGTGAATGCTTTAAAAAGTTCACAGCTGGTTTTCGGCCAAAATGCAAACATCAACAATACCCCTCAAAGGGTCTCAAATACACTATGTCATAGCAGTTCCTTTGAAAGTGAAATAAATAATCGTAGACAGTTGCACATTGTCAATGTGCTTCCTCAAGTGACAGTACATTAATTGGACACATTGGAAATAATAAACATAGCGTAAATTATGAAGTGTAGTTGACTATCTATGTAGACAGCCAGCAGAACTCCAATACGTTAACTAGAAATAGAGAAAACGATAATCAAGCATGGTCAGAAAATATCCTGCTAAGTGGTCCTAGGGCATGTCAAACCAACTCTGCCACCCACATGGATCACATGAGGACTGAACAAGGTGATCTATCTAAAAAACACATACGCTACAGTCCTGCACTGTGCACCCTCCCCCCAAAATCCCAGGTATACAAAATAAAAGAATGCTCAACACACAAAAAATATAACATTTTTCATCATTCTGAGAGCTCTCCAAAACAACTTGTTGGCCCTCCACAAAACTGCATAAGCAAACACCAGAAGGACTGAGCTCCGGCACAATTTTAAACAACCACTTTAATATTCTTATCTTTCCATAAATTTGTTTGAACACCAAATCATAAAACAAACTTGGATCTTGTCCTCCTACCTACGTATGCCATACTACATTTCAACAGGACTAAAACGGATGGAGTTGGGGTTGTCAAGATCTACAGTAATACACAGTTTGTAAAGCTTTATACACCCAAATGCAAACAAATCCCCACATCTGCCTACGTATATGTCTCATTACATCGCATACCAATGCCAAGCGTGCCATTACAAACGCGGGTAATACTACGTGATGTCATTGACAACGACATGCCATTACATCGCAAAAGTTTACCACGATTATACCTTTACCACGCATGCCATTACAACGCAAAGGCATGCAGGGTAAAGGTATACTCATGGAAATAGTTTGCAAGGTAAGTGACTCTACCCTACCCTACCCTACCCTAACCCTAATTAGGTACCCCTGCACGACCCTTCTCTGACCCCCAGTCCTCTCCCTACAATAACACTACACTACCCTGCACGACCGGCGTCACTACCCTAAACCACTACCCTACACTACACAAACACCACAACACTACCCTAAACCCTAAAAAACTACCCCCAGCAGGACCCTCCTCCTTCCCCCAGTCCAATCCAGTCCCTGCACTCAAACACTACCCTGCATGACCCCCAGACACTACCATAAATCCTAAAACACTACCCTACACTACACAAACACCACAACACTACACTACCCTAAACCCTAAAACACTACCCCAGCACGATCCTCCCCCTTCCCCCAGTCCGGGCCCAACACTCAAACACTACCCCGCACGACCCCCGACACTACCCTAAACCCTAAAACACTACCCTACACTACACAAACACCAGAACACTACCGCAAACCCTAAAACACTACTCCCAGCACGACCCTCCCCCTTCCCACAGTCCGGTCCCTACACTCAAACACTACCCTGCACGAAACACTACACAAAAACCAGACCACTACCCTAAACCCCAAAACACTACCCCCAGCACAACCCTCCCCCTTCCCCTAGTCCGGTCCCTACACTCAAACACTACCCTGCACTACCCCCGACACTACCCTAAACCCTAAAACACCACCCTACACAAACACTTCAACACTACCGGACACTACCATAAAACCTAAAAAAGTAACCCCCACCCCTGGCCCAATCCCCCATACCTCTTTCTCCTTGGAGTTCCTCTCTCCTGGTTCCTGCCTCAAGTCGTCTGCACGGTGCACTTCGTTGTAAGCAAACATAACAGCCTCAGTTGTGGATCGCCGTTACATCACATGCGTTGTAAAAGCGCATGCCATGTAATGGCATGCGTAGTAATGGCTATGTGTTGTTACACTGCGATGTAATAACATGTGGGGAAACAGCCGCGTTGTAATGGCTGTATCCCCTGCCTACACCACGTCCAAATACCCGTTCATCAAACTTTAAAGAGAACCAGGTAACTCTTTAGAATCCATCATTCTATACAAGTCACTATAATAACACCAAATGCTTTGCACGGCTCATTAGGGTGACCAACTGGCATTGGTGCAAATTCAGGACGGTGAGTGTAAAAATTCAGGACAAAGGGTCAAAATTCAGGACAAAAATTCAGGACAGGAGGGCAAAATTCAGGACAAAACTTTAGGACAATTGGATAAGTTTTACAGACACATCAGAGGTCGCGCAATAGTATATAAGTAAGCCCAGCCATATCCAAACATTCAACCAGTTGCAAACTTAGCCATCATGTATCCTTCCATCTATCATTTCACTCATCCATCCCTTCATTCATCCTTTCACTCATCAATCCATTATCCATCCATCCACCCTTTCACCCTATACATCTGTACACTCATCCATCCACTCTTCTACCCATCCACCCATTCACTCATCCATTCAGCCATTTACCCTTTCACCCATCCAGCCATCCTTTCACTTATTCATCCATCCACCCAGTCACTCATCCTTCCACCCATCCACCCTTTCAGTTATCCATCCATCCTTTCAGTCATCCATCCATCCTCCCTTTCTCTCTCCATTGACCCTTTCACTTAGCAATCCGTCCTTCCATCCATCCATCTATCCATCCATCCACCCTCCCATCCATCCACTCATCCACTCATCCACTCATGAATCCATCCATTGACCCTATCACTCATCCATCCTTCCTCTCATCCATTTATCCTTTCACTCCTTCACTCATCTATTCATCCTTTTGTCCATCTACCCTTCCTTTCACTCACTCATCCATCCTTACATCCACCCTTTCACTCGTCCGTTCATCCATTCACCCTTACACTTATCAATTCATCAACCCAACCATCATTTCACTCATCCATCCACCCTTTTACCCATCCAGCTACCCTTCCACCCATACATCCAGCTATTTACCTTTTCTCTCCTCCATCAAAGCAGAGACAGATCCACCACATGGGGGGACAGGAGCCATCACAGGCGCGGGGGGGGGGGCAGGAGCCACCACATGGGGGGACAGGAGCCATCACTGGGGGGTGGGGGGGGGGGAGCAGGAGCTATCCCAGGAGGGGGAACAGGATCCACCAGGGTGGGCACCGGAGTGGGCATGCAGTATTCTAGTATCATGTTGGTCTCTTCCAGGGTGGGGTAGGGCTTTTTCACCCACTCCTGGACAAGACAACGAGAAGACAGGCTCTCTTTCCAAAATGTTACTTTTGCCATCTCCAACTGTGATGTACAGTACTTAAAGGAGATACTCCGAGAGAACTGATTTAACTCATTGTCCTCCATATTTTGTTAATCAGTGTGGGTGCGATTGTGCCACTTCTTTATTTCATTACATTATAGACTGCATGTTTGCAGAACCGAGGTTTGTTGAAACCACGTGCTGTCTCGGTGTAATGGGGCCGGTTCTAGGATGTTTGGGGCCCTGGGATGTGTGAGGCCCCTCTAAATTGCAGAGACATGACGCATTCAGGGCTGTTTGCATCTGAATAGATGCCCCTGCTCCTGAAGCGGCAGCCCCTCCCTCTCAGTCACCTTCGAGCACCTCTTAACAGCTCATCAAGGGCTGGAGGTGTGAGGGTTGCCATCCCGCTGTGCCTCTATAATGCTGCTAGGTATCCCAGCTTGCATCAGTCTGTTAAAAACCAGACCCCAACAGCATCAGAGTCAAGAAGGGAGGTGGGTGGTTAAAATTACGGACAAATGGCGTCCGTTAAAGAATCTTTCACGGACAACGGACAGACGGCTGAAATTACGGACTGTCCGTGAAATTTACGGACGGTTGGGCTCATAGATTTCCTTAGGTACCACAGAGTGACAAACTCTCTTCACTAATATCACTACCTTTTCTAAGCTCCTAATTACGACCCTGGCGGTGGGACTGCCACACAACTGTTGGTGCCGCACCGCCCCCACAACGAGGCTCATGGATCCTGAGGGGGAGGTGGGGAGAGTGGGCATGAAAGGAGGGGGTGCAGTCCGGCACCGCCATCCAGAATACAATCTGCATTTCCGACATCCTTTATAAGGCAGCAACAGGCGATGTATAGGATGTCGGAAACGTAAAAAGGGGCCCCTAACATGGGCGTCCGCAGGGGGGGGCAAGAGGGGGCCCTTGCCCCCCCCTGGATTGAGGCTCTGTTCTAGAGGATGGGCCCACATACCTGGGCCGATTTTCCTACCTCAAAGGCTGCTACAGCGCCGAGTGTGACTCTCAGCAGGTCATAGAGTGAGGCCGGGCAGAATGACATTGGGCCGGCAGAGGAGGCACAGCATGGAGCATCTCCGCCCATCCCAGGCCTCAGGAGGTGAGCAGCTCAATTAGCAAGTCTTAGGCAGGGGACGGGAGCTTTAGTGTCTCACAGCAGGCCACAACAATGAGATAAAAAGCTACGGAGCGCGGGTGGGGGCGTTTGGGGAGCTGGGTTAGTGCAAACATTCTCAGTTTAAAAACGTTGAAGTGACAGACCGGATTGAAATTTAAACTTTATTATTAAATTCCATCCGTTTGAGCAATGGGGAGAATGCAGTATACAACTAACAGTTAAAAAACTCAGCAAAAAACACTAAGGACTGAAATAACTAAATTTAAAGAACTTTCAGCCAGATGCATCAAGATAAAAACCGGTCGCAAAGGGGCAGATTCTCAGAATCTGCCCCTTTGGGACCGGTATTTTTGCATTTGGGATGCATCATCCCAAATGCAAAAATCGCAAATTGAGAACTCTCTAAATTGCGATTGTTTGCATTTAAGGAATCTCAAATTGAGATTCCTTAAATGCAATGCATGAAAGTTTCAAAAATAGTGAATTCGCTAATTGGGCACGCAAATTACCACAAAGTACAACTTCATGGTAATTTGCTAAAACTTTGAAAAATGCACTAAAGTGCATTTTTCAAGGTTTCATGTTGCGCACACACATGCCATAAGGGCATGTGTGTGCGCAACATATGTGCACAGATCAATTTCAGGGCTGCAACAGGGTGTCCTTTGGATACCCCTGCACCCTTGACATCGCAATCTCAATTTGCGAATCGCTAATTGCGATTCGCAAATTGAGATTGTCTTCCCATTCATTCCTATGGGCCTCTAGGCCCATAGGAATAATTGGGGAGGTATTCCTTAATTGCGACTCGCAATTTGCACGTCGCAATTAAGGAATTCTAAGAAATTGCTATTTTTATGCGATTTCTTCATGCATAGCATTTTGCTATTCCTTATTAGCGAATCCTTAATTTTCGCTAATAAGGAATCGCAAAATGGATGCTTGATGCATCTGGCTGAATATGACTAAAAATGGGGAAAAAATGAAAATTCGATTTTGACAATGTTGTAGTGAAAAATGTAATTACTCCTCCATGTTGTGGCCAAGGGAGACGTAAGAGCAGAGGAGAGATATAGAGAGAGACAGAGCCAAAAAGAAAAATAAGAGACGTAGTGGGGAGTAGAGACAAACTGAGAGGGGGAAAGGGAAGAGGGAGAAATGATTGATGAGAGAAGATAGGAAAAGAAACAAGAGGGGGTGACATAATTATAGATAAACACAATGAGGGAAGGAGACGGAGGGAGACAGAGGGCGACAGACAGAGGGAGGGAGACAGAGCGAGGGAGACAGAGGAAGGGAGACCGAGGGAAGGAGATCAAGGGAGGGAGACCGATAGAGGGAGATACAGGGTGGGATACAGACAGACAGACAGAGGGAGACAGAGAGAGAGGGAAAGAGAGTGAGACAGAGAGAGAGGGAGACAGAGAAAGTGAGGGAGACCGAGAGGGAGGGAGAGAGACAGAGGGAGGGAGACAGAGGGAGGGAGACCGAGGGAGGGAGACAGAGAGACCGAGGGAGGGAGACAGAGAGAGAGGGAGACTGAGGGAGGGAGTCAGAGATAGAGGGAGAGAGGGAGACCGAGGGAGGGAGACAGAGAGAGAGGGAGACAGAGAGAGAGGGAGAAAGATAGGGCGGGAGACAGAGGGAGGGAGACAGAGGGAGGGAGACAGAGGGAGGGAGACAGAGGAAGGGAGACAGAGGAAGGGAGACAGAGGAAGGGAGACAGAAGTAGGGAGACCGAGGGAGGGAGACCAAGGGAGGGAGACAGAGACAGACAGAGGGATACAGAGAGAGAGGGAGACAGATAGGCGGTAGACAGAGGAAGAGACAGAGAGAGAGGGTGGGAGACAGAAGGAGGAAGACAGAGGGCGACAGACAGAGGTAGGGGGTGACAGAGGGAGGGAGACAGATAGAGGGAGACAGACAGAGACGGACAGAGGGAGGGAGACAGAAAGAGAGGGAAAGACGGAGACAGAGAGAGAGGGAGACACAGAGAGAGAGGAAGACAGAGAGAGGGAGACAGAAGGAGGGAGGCAGAGGGAGACAGAGAGAGAGGGAGACATGGAGACAGAGAGAGAGGGAGACATAGAGGGAGGGAGGCAGCGGGAGGGAGGCAGAGGGAGGGAGACTGAGAGACAGAGACTGAGCGAGGGAGACAAAGGGAGGGAGGGAGACAGAGAGAGGGAGACAGAGAGAGAGAGGGAGACAGACAGAGTGAGTGAGACAGAGAGAGAGAGGGAGACAGACAGAGTGAGTGAGACAGAGGGATACAGAGGGAGACAGAGAGAGAGAGAGCGAGGGAGACAGTGAGAGAGAGGGAGGGAGGGAGACAGAGACAGATAGAGACAGACAGAGACAGATGGAGGCAGAGACAGGGACAGGGGAAGACACGCAGAGACAGACAGACGGAGAGGGAGACAGAGGGAGGGAAACAGGGATAGATAGAGACAGACAGATAGAGGCAGAGACTGGGACAGACAGGTAGGGGCAGAGACTAAGACAGACAGAGAGACATAGAGGGAGACGGAGGGAGAGAGAGGGGGAGGGAACAGAGGGTGACAGAGGGAGACAGAGAGGGAGACAGAGAGAGGGAGATAGAGGGAGGGAGAAAGACAGAGGGAGACAGAGAGAGGGTGACAAAGGGAGGTAGACAGAGGGAGGGAGACAGAGGGATGGAGACAGGGGGATGGAGACAGGGGGATGGAGACAGGCAGAGGGAGACAGACAGGGAGACAGACAGAGGAAGACAGACAGAGGGAGACAGACAGAGGGAGACAGTCAGAGGGCGACAGACAGAGGGCAACATACAGAGGGCAACATACAGAGGGCAACAGACAGAGGGAGACAATCAGAGGGAGGGAAACAGAGGGAGGGAGACAAAGGGAGGGAGACAAAGGGAGGGAGACAAAGGGAGTGAGACAAAGGGAGTGAGACAGAGAGGGAGACAGAGAGAGAGAGGGAGTAAGCGGGAGGGAAACAGAGGGAGGGAGACAGATAGACAAAAGGCGACAGACAGAGGGCGACAGACAGAGGGAGGTGGGCGACAGAGGGAGGTAGACAGACAGAGGGAGAGAGACAGACAGAGGGAGGGAGACAGAGGGAGAGAGAGGGAGGGAGACAGGGAGAGAGAGCGAGATAGACTGGCAGAGTGAGTGAGACAGATAGAGACAGAGAGAGGGAAAGGGAGGGAGAGAGATAGAGAGGGAGGGAGACAGTGAGACAGAGAGGGAGACAGGGAGAGAGAGAGGGAGACAGAGGGAGGGAGACAGATAGAGGGCGACAGACAAAGGGAGACAGACAGAGGGAGGAGGGCGACAGAGGTAGGTAGACAGAAAGAGGGAGAGAGACAGACAAAGGGAGGGAGGGAGACAGAGGGAGGGAGACAGAGGGAGACAGAGGGAGGGAGACAGGGAGAGAGAAGGAGGGAGACAGAGAAAGAGCGAGGGAGAGAGAGATAGACATAGTGAGTGAGACAGAGAGAGACAGGGAGAGGGAGGGAGACAGAGAGAGAGAGAGAGGGAGACAAAGAGAGAGGGAGGGAGACGGAGAGAGAGGGAGGGAGACAGAGAGAGAGAGAGAGAGAGAGAGAGACAGAGAGAGAGAGAGAGAGAGAGAGAGAGAGAGAGAGAGAGAGAGAGAGAGAGAGAGAGAGAGAGAAAGAAAGAAAGATGTGTGTATGCCGGATCTGGTGGCTACGTGGACGAAGGCGTCCGCTGCAGGGTCCTGTGTTCAACCTCATGGTCATAGTTGTTTTTGTTGCTCTAGCCTCTCCCCCCTCCTCCACTGACCCCGCCTCCACCGGTGCAGCCCTCAGCCACAAACCACACTTTAAATTTGGCCCCTGAGAGAAAGTTTGTGAGTTCCCATGCTCTAGAACCGCATCAACCTGATTTAAAACGTTTTTGGTTCTTTCTGGTCATTTTTAGTTTTTCCCTCTGTTTTATTGTAGTTGCCAGATCGTCTGCTGTGGCGCCTCACAAGATTTTTCTCTTCCCCCTATCGGTTTCTTTTTTTTTATATATATCTTTATTTGATTTTACAACAAAGAGACAATACAACGGATAATACAACCCCCTCCGGTCGAGCAAGTCACCCTATGGGTTTCTTTGTTTATTTAAGCTCTTTGTCTTATTAGATTTTTTTAAATGTATTTAATACTTGTGCTCAATCATGTCAGAGGATGGTGATGAAGTTAAAATGTTGCCCCCCCCCCCTGGAAACATTTCTGCGGATGCCCATGGCACCTAACATGCCAGCTGGGCGATTTCGCCTGCGGGGGGCAGTGATTGGGGACACATGTTGTGCCGCCCTCTGCATGCACTGTCATGCGTGCACTGTGTGCAATGCACAACATGGTGCGTGGTAACAGTGCACGCATGTCAGTGCAGGTGCTGCACCGAGTTGGCAATGCCTTCAGGTTCATATAGTGAGGCTGAGCAGCAGCCGGGGACAGACCGTAGTGGTCCTCTCATGATACGCCCGTTCAGGATGCCGCCGGCTTGACACTGCGGTCTGGCGGACTGACCGCCGGGTTCGTAATTAACGCCTAAGATCTTAAAATAAAATGATTTATCTTAACACTGCTCCCTGCCTGCCGTTGATTCAAGGAAAGCTTCGATCCCAGTATTCACCAGAAACTCAGCCACTACAAGTGTAAAGCAGTATGAAGATTGGCAGGTGCCTACACCACATGATTCCTTTAATCATTATGAATTAATTCATCAGAACAACGATCAACAACAACAACTGGGTTAGTGATGGGTTAGATTCCTTTCCTTAAAACTATAGATAAAGTCATTCTGGATTATAACATACAGAGCAATCTAGCCAAGCACAGAAAGAAATAGATTTCTCTTCATGGCTACTCTTTATAAAGCCATATGCAGAATGGGGTTGGATCCTTGTAACACAGAAGAGGTTGGACCTTGTTATGTTCCGGAGAATGGAAGGAACATTGTGGAGCCGGAGTTCTGGGTCAGTTGCAAGAAGTTTGTTTCCTTGACGGATCGCTTATTCCTCTGTCCTCTTGACTACTAATAAAAGCAACTTAAAGACAACTTCCCGGCTTCCTGACTTCCTTACAGACCTCAACGCAATAGTTCACAAATATAGATGACTCCGCTGCTGCGATTCTAGATAACGTGAATTTACAATGTAACTAAATCTATTGTATCAAGTAGAAAAATCCCACAAATTAAAATTCGTTTTTTAGTGCACTTATTCCAAAGTTTATACATTCGGGAGCTTACCATATGCATCTGTTACGAATTTATGACATCGTGAGCATTGTCATAACAGTAATTGTAGAAATAATTTTTGACTCCAAATTCAAATACACAATGCAAAAGTTCCTTCACCACTGCAAATAGTATAAGTAGGAAAGTAGTGAAAGCAAAATTTAAAACATTTAATGTCCATATTCATTCATGAAAAAACATAATTTACAACATAAAAATTCTGAAAACACAGTTTTTAAATTCACACAAATTAGACTCTAGTCCAACAGGTTAGCAATCACGTAGAGATGTGGATCAAGAGAAAAATAAGAAAATATTAAACCCCTCTTTCAATATCTTTTTTCAAAGGTATGGGCAATCCGTTGAAGTAAAGAGAGGTCACTTAGTTAGTTTGTAAGAATTGGGTGATCCTGGTAACCTTTTTATTTAAATTTTTTCTTCTAGATCATGTTTTCTTTGAATTGTATTGACGTGATTCAACCCTTCATAATATAATAAGTCTTCTCAGGACAAGAGCTGGTGTGGTGAATTTTGTGTTCTGAAAATGTTTTAGCAGGCCGCAAGTAACTACAGATGGAGCATAGTGGCAGTCCCCTTAGAAGATACTTTAAAAGTAAAGGAGGAATCTGGATGCACTGTAGCTTGGCCAAATGTAGAAAGGAGATATACTGAGGCTGTCTTGTTTTCAGTGTTTATTGTTTGTGGATTTCTGTGGTGTTTTCTCATTATTTTCCAAACCTATTAAGATCAGTGCTCATCAGTATTTACTTAGCAGCCTAAACCCTAAATAGAAAATAACCTGTGTTATTCCAGTGCCTACAAAACATGTAGGTTTTGCAGTGATTGTTCTAAAGTATATTAAAATTTAAGAAGAAGTAATATATAGTATGTAGTGTCTTCCCATGGCAGTGACTCTCACCACACTCACATCTCATCAACCTCTCTCACATGTCATTACCTCTCACACTCAGTCAGGGCTCAATCTGATATTAAGTAAGAGTGCTATATTCAAATGTTTTATCACACACATTTCTGGCCACAGTTGGAGGTAATTCCCCTACTCCTACTGAATATTATGACATTATATGTGTGGACAACACTGCCAACGTGATAGTATCCTGTGCAAACATTAAGTCAGACCTTACCTTTCAACAGACATCACACTGTGTTCAGGGACTTGACATTTTATTTTTGCACTATGGACTTAAAGATCCCAGCAGAAATGTTCTGTTGGGTAAAAAAGCCAAGATTAGCTAAAGATATCATACATAATGAGGGTACAATTGGCAGCTATGAAGTTTGTTGGTATGTGGAAAGTACACTGCTATCCCATGTGCATGGTGACAGAACTCTTTTCACAGGTACCTGTCACTACACCTTGTATTGAATGTTTAAAAGCTGGGTTGTTAGGCAGTAGACCTGGAATCGATACTTGTTAGAAAAGAGGGCTGATGTATCAAAAAGATGTATTCATTATGTGTCTGTTGTTAAATGTGATGGTACATACTAGACAAGATTCTTATGAGCCAGCGCTATCGATAGCCAGTGAAAGAATTAAACACAACCAGAAGATCAAATATAATTTTAATATTCTCAGATTCTCTAAAGTGTATAAAATAATTAGATCAGACCAAGATCATGCTTCTACACCCTGCATTTTTAATCCAAGCACACAAAACTGGAGGAAAAAAAGGAAGAAGAAACAATATTTTTGTGACATGCCTAAAAAACAAAAAAAACAAAGCAGAACACTTAGAATGCTCTTACATAAGCTATTCTTACTTCTACCACACTTTCCTTTCTTTGAATGACTTTTTAGTTTTTGGCGGTGCAGGAGTTTATCAGAGCTTATATGTTTACACTGTTGAGAGCTGTTTCCTTTTCAGTGGGGTTTTATCAGGTATTATAGCTGTAAACCTACTACAGGATAGCCTAGATATAATTAATACAGGGTATTTTATAATTATATAGGGTTTAGTTCCATTCAGTGAGTTCAGGTAGTATTTGCAAGCATCTTGGAGCCTAAGTAGAGGAATATATTCTTGAATCTGAGCCTGGATGGAATTAGATATGCTTGGTGATGAAAAGCATGTTGCCTCTTGTTGGGTAATCTGCATGAAGTATAACTTTAAATGATTTTTACGTTATCAAGTTATCTAGGTATCCTACGCATTTGATATATATGTATTATGTATGTGAATACATATAAATATTCAATGACAAAAGCAAAAGTTAAAGTGACATATTTAGATATGTAATAATTGATTACTTTGCTTTAAAAAAACGTCAGAAATTCACCAAAAAAAAGTTTAAAGTGGCATTATAGTTAGGTGAAAATGGTAGTTTAAACATAACATTTTAAACAAAAAACACTGAAATTCCCCAATTATAATGATTTCAATGAACTATAACTACAAGTGATTTTACCAATGATGTTATAGAATATCGCATGAGTGTTGTAATATGGGAGTCAAAAGCAGTGCATGGCGAGGACCTGAGTTAGCTACTTGAAATAACTATAGCTGCTTAATTTCAATGTTTTTTCAGGTTAAACTGTTATATTTCAACTAACATTTTCACCGAACCATAACATCAGTTGACCCATTGGGTTTTTTAGCGAATTTCTGAGGGTATTTTAAAGCAAAGTAAAATATTATTACCACAACTAACTAAAACCTCACTTTAACCTTTGCTTTTTTCATAGAATTTCTATGTTTTTTCAGCCATGTGCATGCTAGGGTTGGCCACCATGCCTGGCCTGCTGTCAGGCTCTGCATCCCATCTCTCCAGAGGGCAGCCGCCTGTGTACAGCGATGGGTTGTCTACAGTGCTTGGCCTGTAGTTAGGCCCTGCACCCAATTCCCTGCAAGCAGCCACAAATCACTGGGCACAGTCTACAGTCACTGGGCACCGTCTACAGCCATCCACAGCATGGAATTGGTCGCAGTGCCTAGCCTCGTCCTAGCCGTATGCTCAACCCAAGAAGGCAGCCAATCCATGTTGTGCTCAGCCTTAGCCCACACCCTGCTGTGCACAGCCTTTAGCAAGACTAATCTCCTGCTCACTGCTGCCCACTGTAGATGGTCAGGCCCTGCCCCCTTTTTTTCTCAAGTGTCTCGCGGGAGCCAGCAAGACCTCTGTGCTCCTGTGGAACTCTCGCAGCAGTCCAAGGGGGGCCCCTCAGCTGCCATGGTGCATCAACAGGATTGTAGAAACCCCACAAAAATCCTCTGGGAACCCCTTATAAGGTCCAGGGGATCGGGTTACCGCAAGCTCGGCCCCAGGGTATCCCAAGCCCTGCCCCCAATACCATAATTTTTACCATTTACCGAAAACTAGGAACAAGTTCGTCTATCCTGAAATGGCGGCTGCAACATTTCTCCTCATGTTGTGGTCAGCCAATCAAAGCACTAGCTCACGTCTGAGCTCACAAGAGCCTATACCTCCTGCGAAATCCAGATGGCAGATGGGAATTAAGCCCCCAAGGCCAATCAAATTGCTCAATTATTTTAAGATTCATGATTGTGGGACTCTTGTGAACTTCTGGTAAACCCAACCGCCTAGATATACAAATATATTCAACCTTAATTTCTCAAAAACTACTTAACGGATTTACACCAAATCACAAAAAGCATGATTTCTGGACAAAGATCTAGCTTCAAATTTGGTGTAATTCTTTTCAGCTGTTTTTTCAGTATCACTGTTCAATTTTCCTATTGACAATTGCATAAGGAAGTTGCGCTTTAGGATCCCCTGTTTTTCTCAGCCCCTGCTTGATGGATCACCCTGAAACTGTCTGGGAAGAAGCAGAGGTGAATAAACGTTTTTTTTGTGGAAAGTTTTATTAGCAATATATACAGTCTACTGGGAAACCTGTGGTTTCTGTGAAATCCAGGGTAATCTGTGGTGTTCGCTTCCTTAAAAAAGTCATTAACATCTCAATTGCAAACCCTCTTACAACAATCAGAAAAAGATTACATGTGTCTAGACCTGACTAAATCTGTAGACTCCCTTGGACCAATACACTATTTTAGTGACCCTTATAGCATTTCAGGCATAATCTATCTCTAGGGCAATCAACCTGCTCTAGTTTAGGCTCAAACAACAATGTTGCATACCTGTTGAAACTTACACCTCTCTCCATCCCTAGCAATGACCTTTGTTCAAGAACCGCTCAATGATCCTTCAAGATGATGAAATAAAGTAGCACATTCAATACTCTGAAATGCCATTTATTGGGACAGAAAACCCTCTGCCTGAGTGGGCCGATATCTTTGTTTCGGTTGTGCAGGAGAAAGAGGACAAACAAACATCTACATTGCTCAAGGCCTAGGGCAAGGATCATCACTTGCAAGGTGTTTGGTGAGAGCTCTTATTTTTTTTTAAACTTAGTTTATTGGGTTTTATACAAGCCTCATACATAGCCTTGTAATCTACCAATCACCATGACAATCCAACCCACGCCATGGCTCAACCCCCTGCCCCTTGTACGCTATATAAAAGAATTACCATAGCATGATAGGAGTAATATATCAAACAAACCAGTCCCAATAATCTGTGTACCCTCAACTCCCCCACGACTAGTGTGTTGACCCCTCCCCCCCTTGACATCGGTGTGTACTATTCCATGGGTCCATTCTGTCTCGCGGGATCAGGAGTCACTCCCCGTTCCGAATCTCGGTAAACCTCCTCTAGCTCAGGACCCCCTCCACTACGGCAATCTCATCTCTGTGACCCCCTACTTGATAGTCCTGTAATGCTTGGACTAATGTGTCCCATGCTATTGCCGTCTCCAAGACCCTCTCATCGTTCTGTCGTCTCGCCTGTTGGAATCTAAGTGTACTCTCACCAGTTGCCCACTTCACAAACTCAGCCCTCCATCTTTTGCTGCTAGGCCCCACTGTCGCCTTCCAGCGCCTCGTTATTTCCCGTTTTGCTAGTAGTAGGCCCATATCCACAAACTTGCTTGCTATTTTGTGTTTCGGCATGTGGGGGAAACAATGTAAAACACTAGTGCCTATGTCAAAGGTTAAGTGTCGTTCTGTGATTGTGCTCAGTATCTCCCCAACCTCCTCCCAATAGGCTCCCATCGCGGGGCAAGCCCACAACATATGCACCAAATCTACGCCGCGTCCTGTATCTGAAAATATTTCTGGATCTTTCCTGGTGTCAAATAGGCCCTATGAAGCATATATAAATATACTAGTTGGAATCTCACGTTCCTTGTGCTCTTCCAGGCTCGACGCATTATCTGCGTCCAGGCCGGTGCGGGGATAGGCTTCCCCACGTCAGCTTCCCATTTCGCTCTCAGCACTTCCAGGGGTTCCAGCCCTTCATTGAGCATCATATAGTACAGACACATAGCCACTTTAAAAGTCCCGGCTGCCATCATGGTGTACTGGCATGCCATGGTTGTCTTAGGTTCCACCAGCCCCTCCCGCCAGTGTACTTGGATTGCTCTAGTCAGTGCTGCGTGTAATAAATATCCCCCCCTCGGCAGGTCATATCGCTCCTGTAATACCTGATAGGGAAAAAGTGCCCCATCCTCGTATAAATCACCTATCAGTTGGATCCCTGCATCTTCCCGTTCCTGCAGTGGTGTCCAATCACCACCATGTGGGAGCGCTGTCGCCATACCCAACGGGATCTCGGGCGCATATGGGTGCAACACTCCCGCCCTGCGCTGAGAACGGTTCCAGCACAGCCTCAGTGTCTTTTCTTCCATGAAGAGGTCCCTATGGTTCAGTTTTTGTTGCAGCACTATGAATGACAGTACATAGCGTGGTATCCCCCTGCCTCGTTGGTGTTCCGGACCTCTGAATTCTTTCGCTATCTCTTGCGTTAATATCTGGAGTTGGGCCGCTAAATAGTATAGCTCGAAGTCTGGGACTGCCAATCCCCCTTCTAATTTGGGCCTGATGAGCGTTGCCAGCGCGACCCAACATCTACCCATTCCCCACAGGAAGCCCACTATGAGCGATTTCAGCAATTTGAAACTTGTGCACAGAATCCACACCGGGAGAGTTCTAAAAAATTACAAAAGTCGAGGAAGCGCTATCATTTTCAACAGAGCTATTCGACCCGTCACCGATAAGGGTAACGTGGCACAAAAGGTCATGCTACTTTTCAGTGCTCTTATAGCACGTCCCACGTTTCCTTCCAGCATATCGACTGCTGTGTGATATATATGCACTCCTAAAAATTTCAAACAAGTGGGTTCCCACCTCACCTCTCTATCTGTAGGGGACCAGGGTTCTCCCTGCCGCATCAGAAATAGGCACGTTTTCGACCAGTTCACTCTCAACCCGAGACATCTACAAATTCCGACAGTAAGTCCCCGGCAATGTTGGGGGATATCTACCTCAGCCATAAGTACACAGAAAAGATCAAGAACAATGCAAAGTAATGTAGCACAACTGGGTAGTAATTCAAGAGAAACTGTTTTTAAATGATCCAGCTTGAAAAGACATATGTAACTATAGGTAGGTTTATCCGTCACCACTGTCAAACGGAAACAATAGTGGGGGGGGGGGGTCGTAGACTGATATAAGCACTACTCAAGAGTCTCAAAATAAGACCACTAAGATGGGTGCGCCATGTTGTAAGGATTCTGCTCTTACACAGAACTGTGCACAGAGACCCAGGACCTCAGTGAATTGTGATGGACCAAAAAACTCACATCAGTACCTCGAAACCCTAACCAGCTAGCATCAGTGTCACATTAGCTCTTCGTCCTATAGCAAAGGAACCAATGATTAGACAACCCAGAACATGCGACTTAGGTTATACTCAGGAATGGTGGGAAGCAAGAACATGCTTTCGTTATACTCTCATACCAGTCCACAACAGGATTAAAAAAGAGAAACAGGAAAGGTTAAAATATTTAGTTTAACAACGTGCTCGAAGATGCAGTATTTTTGCTAACATAAGCAGACATATGATTAGTAATAATATGATCAGCATTGTTACAACTCCATAAAACACAAAAGGAGAAATCATATTACAATGATGGTGAAAACAGGTATTATAGCGCCTAGTAAATCACCCTCCCTTGCTAGGAACTATGTTTCATAAAATATAGAAGGTCTCTTAGGCTTGTGTGGGGAACCCCATACCTATAAGATCAGCAGGAATGAATCACATCAGGATCTGCAAAAGCTCTTTCTCTCTGGAAACAGAATTCTTCCAAGTGCCTGAAATCATGCTTACAGTGCAATATATTAAAAGCGCCAGAATCACGTTGGCTGTAGCTGCATGTATGTTATGGCTAAAACGTGAGCCGATCAGCCCGAACAACAGACACTTTGTTATGATAAACTTGGAGGCTTTAGCACTCACTGTGCTGACTAGGGTCGCTATGTACGTCTAGGAATGCCGAAAACAAGCCGTTCTCATGTGAAGCAATTCACGCAGCCTAACTTACAACAACAGTTATATGCAGTGTCATGTGCAAAAGCAGCAAAAGGTAAAATGGCATTTAAACTTTCTAATAAGCCTAAGCTAACATAGCAATGTGCGCAACCAGGCTCAGGCCTCACTACAAAAGAGAGGACTTTCCCCAGCAAGACATCACTCCTTGCCAGAAACGAGACAGCACCATTCAACTCCACATTGTGTGGAGGAAGGTACCATCATCTGCCCTGCAGCAGAGGCATATTAAGGAGTCGATCTCTCCCATGCACCATTGGTGATGTCTTGTACACTAAGCTCTGTGTAGGTGTTTTAGTTGTACGAATTGGAGACAGGTTGAGATTGCCTCTGCCGAGCCCCCAAGGCCTCTATCCAATCATCTACTATGTCAATGTTGCCTTCCCACGCCGCTCTGAGTGTAAGTAACATGTTTGAACTGTTCGTGACCAGTGAGTGGTATATCTGTTATTTTGTGAACACCTGCACCTCCCTGGGGGGAGCTTGCCTTGTAATGGACTGAACTCGGAAAGGCCTAAGTGATGGACTTTTAAAAGTTAGATTTACTATTCTCAACCCAAACTTAAAATAATTGGGGAATTCTTTTTACTGCAGGGCAATTGAATTTACTAATCCTACTGAAAAATTACCCACATTGGGTTGATTTTAAAAAACAAATCCCTAAAAAAACAATTTCTTAAAGTGCTTATATGTACTAACACATTACATTTAAAAATCCCAAAATAATATACATATATTTAAAAGGAAAAAAATATTAAACCAGTAACAAATTAAAAATGAACAATAAGAATTTCAAAACAATGTGACAAAACATAAACACAAAATGTAAAAAATTAATTACCAAGTTATTATTTTTTAAATCAAAAAATGTACAAAGAAAAGAAAATCACTAAACAAAACACATAAGAATTTAACAATCATAAAAAAAACATTTTCAGTATTCTATATTTATTAAACAAAACACTCCCCACCCATTCCTCTACTAAGCTTGCCTTTCTTAAAACACTGAACATTAAAATAATTTTGAAAATACACAATAAATAACTTTAAAAAAATAACTTTAAATAAACAATATTACATACAACAATTTTTATAAACACAATACTAAATGCAGCAATATTAAAAAAAAGTCATATTGTTACCTCTAATATATGATAACACTATATGACAGCATGATATTACGACAATATATTAACAACTGACAATATTTATGTATCAGATAATAAGGTTGTGCACCAAGCAAACTGATATAGTTTCCCTTTGAAGTGTAGAGACCTGACCGTGTGGCTGCTGGACTATTCTGAAGGAATTAAGCTAGCTGTTTGACTGTTGAATCCTCGAACGATACCGTAGTGGTCCTGGCAGTCGTTAGTACCACTGAAATAGCACTGTCATAGACTTAACACTGAGGCAACATGTAGCACTTAGGGAAGCATGCACTAAGACTGGATTCATGAAATTGGTCTAAGACTGAGCAACAACTTTTTATTCCAGGAGGTTGGTTTGCAAAATAGGGAAACACAGGGGTCTGCTGTTATGGTTTTTGCCCTCACCAATTCCTTTGCAGTCTGCCAGCTCCCCCATAGGCCCCTGTTGAACCATTTTATTCCTGCCCTGCCCTGTTCCTGTTCATCCTCATCCTCATCAAATCCTTGACCTCTCCATCGTCCACATAGAGCCTCCTTAAAAAATGGCCTCCACAGCTTGAGTATGGGCTTTGGAAAGGCCCTCATCCTCTTATTAGGACTAAGGACCTAATTATGAGTTTGGTGGTTCAATGGACTGGCAAAACAGGCGGTGCGGCAACCGTCGCACTGGCGGTCTGAGCGTTCTATTACAAGTTTGGCGGTCAGACCGCCATTGAACTGCCACAACAGCTGGGGATCTATGATCCCTTGGCAGTGGCGTGGGGGTCAGATGCTCGCAATATGCTGGTGGTTCCCCTGCGGCACCGCCAAGCATAATATGAGTTTCCTCACCCCACCACACTTTTGATGTTGGTGAGACCACCATGAAAAATGTGGTAGTGAGGAAGCAAAGGGCCCTCTGTTGCCTCAATGCTGGGATGCATGCAGGGGGGCACATGGTTTGCCCTCCTGTGTGCATGTACCCCCTGTTCCTGCGCGACATGGACTTCACAGTCCATGCCGTGTAGGAACAGGCTTTGGCACTACCATGGCGGGCACATAAAAGTTCAAGAATCCCAGGCGAAATACTGGTGACACTGACCATGTCTCTTGTAACAGTACAATGTCATAAGAATCTATAAAGTCGCACCATTCCGGGGTCTCAATTTTATGTTGGATACCTGCAATATTCCAAGAGATAATCTTGATGGGGCTTCCTCTTTCCATACTCCTCTTATTTAAGGGAGGAGTCAGGTTAGGGGAAGGTTCATCAGATAGGGACCTTACTTCAATCAGTGTGATACCTGGTTGAACAGCTGATAAGCTGTTCTCCACTGATTCAGTGGTACAACCACTAGGGTCGGGTGTCCTACGGCCTGTTTCTTCTACCATAGTAAGACTAGGATTCCCATAGTGAACCTCTATAATCTTTAGATGCCCTGCACTCTTCTGGCTATCCAGTCAATCACATTGGCTTAATCCTGATATGGCAGAGAACCTGTTTTCTAACGTAATTCCCCAGTTACTTTTGTTTGGTGGGTATTTGGATTTTCTAGTAATGGTGTTCCATTTAGTTTTTAGCAACGTTGGGTTTATGGCATTTCCCCTTTTTGTATAAAAGAAGTCCAGCGTTAATGGCACAATTTCTGTTGATCTTCGCTGAGGGGGGTATATATTAGCTAGAATATTTGGTAGGGCTTCGGGATCTGAGAGGTGCAACACCACGCAATCCCCCCTAAACTTTTTACGGCCACCTCCGATCCATTCGACCCTTCTAGCTTTTACTATTTCTTGTGCCAGTTGGTCCCTGCCTCCTGGTTTAAAAGCCATATTCTTGGATTGATTTATTTATCAATGAAGGGATATTCTCCTCTTGTCCTGGTTCTAGTTGAGGAACATTTGCTAGGACCAGAATTAATGGGGAAGCTTCTACTATTAGTTCTACAGGACCCCTATCCAAGTTCTCAATCTCGTTGGTATTTCTGGTAGCAGGCCCTGCTGAGTCCTCAACCCTCGGGGCTGGATATATAGTTCCTATCCCTTCTCCCCCTTGGCCAGATTGGTGCATGGTGTTTTGAGAAGTGCTTGCGGCACTATCTGGACAAATTATGGCTTTAGTGTTTTTTGGGTCTACCGTTGTCAAGTTTGTTTGGGCTAGCCTAGGTGTTTCTGTTATAGTTTTTTGCAGAAGCGATCCCAATCTAGTGACCTCTGCTGTGAGCGAATCAATTTTACTTAGAAGTGGTTTGGTGATCACTTTGATTTTGTTGTCTATGGCATTCAGTAGCTTTTTGAATTGATCTTCGTCTAGATGGATTCCACCTCCCCCTTTATTCTCAATGTCGTCACCATGTTTATCCTCTGGGGGAGCCTCAAGACATTTTTTCCCCGATCTAAGTCCGCCCCTTTTAGGTATATTTTTACCCTTGTTTTTCGTTACTCTGGGGGCTGGCACCGGTGCAGGGGCTTCCTCCTCTAGGGTATTACTTTCAACGTCTATGGTGCAGTCGGGGGTTGTTTCATTAATTTCAACTAGTAGTTGGGTCAATGAGTTAGTGTCGGGTATTTGAAAGACCTCATTGCTGATGTCAAGAATTGAGACTGGTGGAGGTGTATTGCCAATAAGCATGTCCGGGGAATAGCTAAGACCCAATGAAGACCTCCTATCCTGGTTGATTTTGGCAACTTTCTGTACCATATAGTTTTCAATTGTATTAATTGGAGCAGAGGATGCTTTAGGTTTAGTCATATTGGTGTCAGCACGGGCAGTTCTTGGGGTGTCAGACAATATGATGATCCCGCCAAATACAGAAGTAATAGGGTGACAGCACTTACTTAGTTAAGATTGAACAGCGTTCTCTGCCCTGCTCCTGCCTCTTTGTGCCGATGAGGGCCGTAGAGGGCCCGCCCTTTGCCCGGGCTTCGCCCCGGGCGTCCCGCTCGCGTCCCGCGACGCGGGGGTGCTCCGCCTTTATGCTGTGGTCGTTGGCGCTCTCAGGGCGCTGCCGCGTCACTCCGACGCGCCGCCGCGGTGCCTGCCGGGATTTGCAGTCTCCCGGAGCGGCGGCGCGGAGTCTGGTGTTTCCTGACTCTTGGCGGCGGTGGCGGCGATATGAGCAGCGTCCTCTAACACTCTCTCAGGCTCAGGTGAGTGTTACTGACTCTCGGCGGTGGCGGCGAATATGCTCAGGTCTCCCCCGCTCTGCCGGGGTGCTCCGCCTTTATGCTGTGGTCGTTGGCGCTCTCAGGGCGCTGCCGCGTCACTCCGCCGCGCCGCCGCGGTGCCTGCTGGGATTTGCAGTCTCCCGGAGCGGCGGCGCGGAGTCTGGTGTTTCCTGACTCTTGGCGGCGGTGGCGGCGATATGAGCAGCGTCCTCTAACACTCTCTCAGGCTCAGGTGAGTGTTACTGACTCTCGGCGGTGGCGGCGAATATGCTCAGGTCTCCCCCGCTCTGCCGGGGTGCTCCGCCTTTATGCTGTGGTCGTTGGCGCTCTCAGGGCGCTGCCGCGTCACTCCGACGCGCCGCCGCGGTGCCTGCCGGGATTTGCAGTCTCCCGGAGCGGCGGCGCGGAGTCTGGTGTTTCCTGACTCTTGGCGGCGGTGGCGGCGATATGGGCAGCGTCCTCTAACACTCTCTCAGGCTCAGGTGAGTGTTACTGACTCTCGGCGGTGGCGGCGAATATGCTCAGGTCTCCCCCGCTCTGCCGGGGTGCTCCGCCTTTATGCTGTGGTCGTTGGCGCTCTCAGGGCGCTGCCGCGTCACTCCGACGCGCCGCCGCGGTGCCTGCCGGGATTTGCAGTCTCCCGGAGCGGCGGCGCGGAGTCTGGTGTTTCCTGACTCTTGGCGGCGGTGGCGGCGATATGGGCAGCGTCCTCTAACACTCTCTCAGGCTCAGGTGAGTGTTACTGACTCTCGGCGGTGGCGGCGAATGTGCTCAGGTCTCCCGGTGCGTGTCTTTTTCCCATTTTAAAAGTCACGTAAAAGTGGCGCAAGTCCTTCATAAATAAGGCCCCAGGACAGCAGGATATGTCGCTGCCTTGCAGGTCAGATGTGAAGTCCAATGAAAAGCAGTGAACACTGTCTCAATTGTTTGTTGTCCAGCACTTACTGGAGGTGCACAACAGGGGTATCTGGCTCGCTCTCGCAATCTTATAATTCACGTTCATGTGTATGTTCCTCTTTCCCCTATAGACGCAGGTGGAGTGCAGGTGCGCATGTGCCCTGTTGAGCTCACACTCTGCTCCGCTTTGAATTTTAATGAACTCATACTTATTTCTGTCTCTGAGAACGCTATTAAGTGCCAAGACAATGACCAAAAATCTAAATGCAAAGAGGGCTCAGATCAATGCGGCTGATGAAGTAATCTAGTGAATATTGCTGTGGTAGTTCTGGGGGAGGGGCTGGTGGAGAGGTTATCTCCAGACATTGTAATTAAACCACAGGTGACATTACCTTGCCAGGGTTCTGCCTGTCAGCAAAGATGGCACTGCAT
The DNA here is from genome assembly GCF_964263255.1 of Lissotriton vulgaris. Taxonomy (NCBI): domain Eukaryota; kingdom Metazoa; phylum Chordata; class Amphibia; order Caudata; family Salamandridae; genus Lissotriton; species Lissotriton vulgaris. The sequence goes on from NC_141687.1 coordinate 2,106,021,743, forward strand.
TATCGCTGTACTGCAGATAACAAAGTGCCTGCATCAGGGGTATTTGACAACATACAGGATGTGCTCGGCTTAGTTTATTTCAGCATTAGGTTCCAAGTGAATGCAAACGACAGGCTAAAATGACGCGAATTTGTGCATTTGTAAATAGGAGAGGAGCAGATAACATGCGGCTCCTAAACCTATGTGCATTATAAATGACATTATTTTGTTCCCCTTGCACTCTTTTGAGGACACTGTGAAGCCAAAGTATAGCGCTTCCTGCAGTAACAGTGTGCTTCTGTGCTATGGCTTCGGTGAAGCAGCGGGATGAAATAAAGTACCCTGACAGTTGGCTTTACAATACAATATGTGCCTTCGGATCTGCTCCCTGTTGGGTGGATTATCCCTTCCCGTCTGATGGCAGTGGGCACCGTGTTACCTCGATGTGTAGCTGCACTTGACAGTAAAGATAGTGAGTTGTGGGGTTTTCAGATTCAGACCCACAGAGATCATGGCTGGCATGTGACTGTTCCTGAACATTCCGTCCATGCGCCCTCCCTTAATGTAGGGGACTTACTGCATTCAGCTGTTGTTGTTTGCACCGCGTTTGGCTCGGTTCTGATTCCTCACGTGGTTACACTTTTGAAGGATTGTTTGGTGGTATGATTTGCTAGTGTTTGGTGTTGTAGGTGTGTATTCAGGATGTGTAAGAGACTCTGGTGGCACATGGGTCATTCTCTCATTGGTCCTGGGGTCTCCAGTTATGGGCTCCGGCTGCTCCTTGGATCCTGGTTAAGATCATCTTAGCAGAAGGAATTAGGGTGGACCCAGTGGAGGAGTGTTAAGCAATGCATCTAATGGTGACCCCTACAGAATTTTTACTGAAGGCCAGCCAATCAGAGCCCAGCAGATCTGCAAATATGCGACTGGGTTTGTGAATACACAGCTGGACTTGTGAATTTGCATTAGAAAACGGGAAAACAGCTCCCTCATCCAATAGTGTGCCTTCATGTCTTTTAACTTGTTTCACAAAACCTCCATAGATTCAAAAATCTGCGAAGGATCCGATAAATAACTTTCCGAATGTCACTATCTTTTTACTCTTTCATGAATACCAAAAAAAGCAAATTAAGCTCACATTTTTCAAAAACACTGAAAGAAGTACACCAAACCAAGCAAAAGCACTTCTTTGAGTAAAGTTCTACTTTCATGACAAGTTTCGTGTAATTCAATTTAGCGGTTTTATTCTGTATCAAAAAGATAAGAATCCTAAGGGAATTCCCCACCCTTTTTTTGGTGTTTCGTGTCACATTGATAAGAAACTTGCCAAGCTGAACACACATTTGTTGAACTGTTTTGTGCAGATTCATCAAATGGGCCAAACTGTTAAGAAAGCAATAAATGCCATATCATTAGAATGTCGTTTGTGTGTACGTGAGTGCATGTGTGGGTGTCTGTGTGTGTGTATATATAAACATATATATATATCTGTAGTTATAGTTAGGCTTACTAGAAATAGGAATTCGTCTGATTTTAAACCATTAATAACTTTGAGACTGTTTGTTAAATCTACACAAAACTTTCCAGACGTATTCCTTTTTCAACATAGGCGGAGTATGGAATGTTTTACGATGATTGGTCAAGGGTGAGCAAAGATAAAAGTGCTTTTGTACTCATGCGTAGCGGGCAAAGGCCCAGTCGGATTTTAATGACATTTGTCAGTATTGTGCATTATGGTGTGAAGATGATCCTTTTGGGGACTACTGATAAGTAAAGTAAGTCATTTTAAAGTGATAACGCATTAGTGATATCTGGTGTTTCGGTACTGTAGCGAAATTTAGCGGATTTTCTTGGTATTTTGCGAAACTACAGTGGTACAATGTGATGACAAGTAATTTTGTGATTGGCTTATGACTACCTTTATACAAGTTAAAGACAGCCATGTTGTTTTTAGGAACACTTTGGCTGTGTTTTGCATTTCGTCCTTAAATATCGGTAAGTATTACATTTGATATTTTTCCTCTACCTATTTTCTATAGTGGTAATAGGTGGGGAAACATATTTATACGTTTAAATATATTTTAAAAACATGTACGGAGCACTACAGTACTGCCTCATGAGTAGTGTGGTACTTTTTTTTTTAAACATAGCTTATTGATTTTCATGTGCATACTCATAGGCCATTGACATCTTAATGTTTTGCATCATCATTTACACATACTTAACACAGAGTAGATTCCAGGTTGCATTCTAACATATACATGCTACAATCCATGACATTTTAAAAGTTACATAGGTGACAGATGGTCATACAATTTGTCCTATTAATCATGGCATGGCTAATCATATAAACCGTCACAAATTTATGATAACATACCCAATCCCTCCACCCAGCGTTCTAGTATTTGTAGCTAATTAAAGCGTGTCACCGCTCCGTATTTCTGATCTAGATGTAAGAATTCTAAACGATATTGTGTTCCCGTCTGGGTGACCACCTCATTTATTCCAGTGTGCCGTATTAGTAATGTAGTTTATTGTGTCTCGGGGTACTAGATGCGTGATCTGTAGTTATACTTTTGAGTGCCTCCAGCATTATGTCCCATTCCATGGATATTTGCTTTTTACGGAGACATCGTGCCTCTTTGCGATGGATAGTCGCACTTTCAGCTCCTTCCATTCGCAGCGCTTTACTGTGCCATGAATATATAGTGGGTGGCCTCTTCGATTTCCACCTCATAGTGATCGATCTTTTCGCTAATATAATTGCTAAATCGAGAAAGCGGAGTTGGACCTTGTGGGAGGACGATAGCTTACAGAGACCTTGTAAACATTCCAAAATCGCGTCTTCGATGCCCATTCATGGAGCTCAGTGTACATGTTGGCGGATCGCTACTCAGTATTCCCTCAGATGTGGACATGCCCATAGCACGTGAACTAAATCCACCTCCTCCAGTTGATATCTAGGGGAATGTTGCTATGTGTAGGGATACATCCTCTGTAAGCGATGCGGTGTAAGGTAAGCTCTGTGTAGTATCATACACTGTATGAATATACATTTAGCATTCCTGGTCACTTGAGTAGCGTGGTACTTAAAAAACAAATATGTTACAAATTTCAAACTACATTTTACTACACTATGGGCCCGATGTAGGTAAAATGCATTTACCGATTTTAAAATACCAATTTATACCGAATCGGTATTTTGAAATCGGAAAATGATATGTAGAAAAAAAAAATCGGTAAAATACCGATTCGGTAGCAATCGGTATCGTGATTCGATACGTACCGAATCGGCAATTACCGATTCGGTATTTACAGATTCGCTACTACCGATTCGGCAAATACCGAATCGGTAATAGCAATACACTCCCATGGGCCAAAAGGCCCATAGGAACGCATTGTAAATACCGATTCGGTATTTACCGAATCGGTAGTAGCCGAATCGGTATTAGCCGAATCGGTAAATACCGAATCGGTAAATGCCGATTCGGCGAGCAAGTAAAACTGAAACTAATGACATCAGCCAATGAGGTGGAACCACCCTCCCCCACCCTAGCAGGGAGTGGCTACCCAGGCAGGTGCAACTCATTAGAACTTTCTGGAGAGGAAGTCTGATCTGAGCATTCAGAGTGAGCAGCAGTGGTAGCACTATCCAGATCTCTGTGAAAATGGCAAGCAGCTCTGAGAGCCAGAAAGCTGAGCGCAAGCGGAAGGCCAAGTTCAGCAGCATGGAGCTGCAAGTCTTGGTGGAGGAGGTGGTAAGGGTACACAGGCAGCTGTTTGGGAGGCTGTCCCTCACTGTCCCAGAGAGCACCAAGAGGAAGCCGTGGAGTGAAATCGGGGAGAGAGTGAACGCAGTTGGTGTCACCCCCAGGAGCCTGGACGACCTCAAGAAGAGGTTTTACGACATTCGCAGCCTCACCAAGAGGAAACTGGCCGAGCTGCACAAGCAGGCAGGACTAACTGGTGGAGGCAGGAACCCGGCGCCACCCCTCACTGACCTGGAGGAACTTGTGTCGACGACCATTGAGAGCGAGAGTGTGGTGGGAGTTGGGGACCTGGACAGCTCATCCAGAGCTACAGCTAAAGGTAAGAAGCATGCGCATCTTGACACACCCTACCAGACACCTCCCCTTTAGCCCCAATGCACAGCCAAACCCCAGCCCAGTACTGCTAGCAACAGACATGAGCAATGCATCATGGTAAATGTAGTCAGCAAAAGTAGGGAAAAATGCCAGTGCAGAAGCATAATAAAAAGAACTGTAAAACTGAATCAAAGTATTGGAAATGAGATATGCAATGCTTTTATTGTAGTGACTGTAATACATTAGCACTCAGTTCACAAATGCTTCTTTATACCTAGGGGCACCATCAGGCGGGGGAGCAGCAGCTACACAAGCTCCAGCTCCAGCACCATCAGCCAGTGCGGTGGCAGGGCCAAGCACCAGTGTACCATCACAGGAGGAGGAGGATGAGGAGAACAGCAGTGCCCTGGGCAATGAGGAAGACACTGGACATACCCTCACATTTCCCCACTCCCCCCGACTGTCTCTAACGCCCCCATTGCAGTTCTCCCCGGAGAACTCACCACCACAGATCCACCCTGCACCTGCCACATCTCCTGCCAGGAGGATAATTGTTGCTCCATTAAACATCACGGAGGGAGCAGCGGGTCAGGCTCCAGCAACCAACCCTGTAACACCTGTGGCATCCCAGCCCACACAGCAGGGCAGCAGCAATCCGCGCAGACCACGCACATCCAGCAGTGCTCTTCCAGCACGGGAGGGCAGCGTGTTCCAAGGGCTGGAGGGGAGTATGGTCAGGATCCAAAGGATGCAGGCAAAATCAATCCTGGCTTGCCAGCGCCAATTGCGGGTGCACAACCTGCAGATGGGGGAGATGACACAGGGATTCAAGACATTTGTTGATAGCAACAAGGACATAGCAACTGGTCTTGGGCGAATGACCACTGCCATCACCCAGCTGTGCAATAAAATGGAGGAGCAAGAGCACTGTAGGCGCAGGGATGCCCGCGTGCAGAATAGGGCTATCAACCGCCTTGCTGCTGCAACCGCCCAGCTATGCCGCCGTGGGGCTAACATGGAGGACTGCCTCACCCAGAACACGGCAGAGGTGACTAGGGGCATGGCCCGCATCACCACTGCCATGGAGGCACTGATAATATCTAACACAGTGGTGAATCCTGCCCTGGACGTGGGCGAGGCTGGGGACAGCAGCAGCCGCAGCAGCCCGGCCAGCGCAGTGTCTGAGCCGCGCCGGAGCACCAGGCGCTCCGCTGAGGCTGCCAGACACACAGAAGGGGGTGAGCCACATCCTAGTGGGTCTGCTAAGCGCAGCAAGAAGTAAGACTGCCAGGGTGGGTGAGGCAACCCGGACAATTTACATTTCCCACATATTGTTTACCTATTTCTTTTGTTGCACATCAGTGCAGTAACGTTGTTGCAACATTATTAAATCTTTTGTTTTCAAACATCCATTGACCTGTCTGTGCATCTGTACTCACTCAGAAATAGTTTTCTGTAATCTCCTCACGTCTGTATCTGCCATCACTTGGTGTAGACACCCCAGCAGGTTGTGTTTGTGGCACAGCAACGTCGTCGTCATGGTCCTCGTGGTCTGACAACTCCACCTCAGTGCCCTTCTTCACCGCAAGGTTGTGCAACATTGCACAGACAGCTATGATCTTGCAGCAGGTGATGGGGGTATACTGCCTTGCACCTCCACTCTTGTGCAAGCATCTGAATCTGCTTTTCCAGATGCCAAAGGTCCGTTCTACTACATTAATTGTGCTTTTGTGGGCCCGGTTATACCTCCTTTGGCTGGGTGTAGAGGGGTTGAGGTAGGGGGTGAGTATGAATGAGCGGAGGGCATATGTACTGTCGCCTAGAGGGAAAAGGGGTTAAATTACTCACATGCATACATGTATTTTACATTGCTACTTTGTGTTATGGGGGTCTGATGATGTGTCTCACCTAGGAGGTATCCTTCACCAAATTCCCCAGCCGTCAGCCGTGCATAGATGCAGCTGTGTTGAAAAATGTAGGAGTCGTGGGCACTCCCTGGGAATTTTGCTACCAGGTCTGTGATGGTGCACTTCGCATTGCAGATCACTTGCACATTGATGGTGTGCGTAGACTTCCTATTGCGGTATATGTATTCGTGTCAGCAGGGGGGCAAATCGGAATGTGCGTGCCATCTATGTAGCCGATGATTTGGGGGAATCGTGCCATCTGGTAAAAGTCTGCTTTTGTTTGTACCAGTTCCGCATGGGTTGCAGGGAAAGATATGTATTGGTCCATCCTCTGTATCATGGCGTCAAGGAATTTGTGGAAGAACCTTGACAGGCTGCTCTGGGTCACCACTCCTACCGCAGCGACTCCACTTTGATAGCTGCCTGATGCAAGCAGGTGTAGGCTGCATAGCACCTGCACGTGCGCTGGGATGGCGTGTGCCCTTGGGGTGGGGTGGTCCAACAGTGGTTTGAGGTCCCTGATGAGCTCCAGAATGGTGTCTGAGTCCAGCCTGTACCTCTGTAGGATCTCTGCCTCTGTGAGCATGAACAGGGTGATCCTCTGTCTGTAGACCTGTTCCTCTCTTTGCCATTCCCTCTCTCCTTCCTGCTGTAGCCGTAGCCGCCTTGCAATGACATAAAATGCCGCCATCCTGCAAGTTGCAATGCATTTTGGGTCTATTTTTATAGGTTGCAGTTGGTTACCACCTGATTGTAATCCATGGTAAATACCGAATTTGAAATACCGATTTTGAGGCAAAATCGGTATTTCTGTGCTTCCCTACATCTCAATCAGAGTTTTGCCCTGTCCGAATCCGTAATTTACCGATTCGGTAACTCTACCGAATCGGTAGATAATCCGAATCTGAATATTTACCGATTTGGTGTCTCTACCGATTCGGTACATGGACCGATTCGGTATTTTTACCGATTCGGTGTCACTACCGATTCGGTACATGGACCGATTCGGTATTTTTATCGATTCGGTATGTTACCGATTCGTTCTTTTAACGATTCGGTGTATTTCCGATTCGGATTATTTCCGATTCGGTAACTATACCGATTCGGTATAAATACCGATTCGGACGGTTTTCATCGCCCTACATCTCGATGGCTGGATACCGATCGGTAAGGGCCGAAAATCGGTATTTTCGGCCGTTACCGATCGGTAAAGGGCTACCTACATCGGGCCCTATATCTTATAAATATAATGTAGTACACTCTTGTGGGGATTCAGGTGGGGTGTCGAACAAATCCACGGACAACGGGGTTTTAGGTAGCGCAGGTTTTATTGATTTGTATAGACGCCTTTTCTGTACAGGGATTCGATAGTAAGGGAGAGGATTTTCAGCGTCCTCCGTGGCCTCTCTTATGGCTCCACGCCGTCTCAGCTCCCGGTGTCGTCTGGGAGGTGTAGTCCGGGCTTCCGCCGTTTTCACACGAGGACCGGTATCCCGCAGCAGAAAAGAAAGGGAAACCAGTGTTATACTGATGTCTGGTATTAACAGTGGTAGGGAAGGGAGTGAGGAGTCACACGTGCCCAATATCTACCCCGCTACTTGTGAGGTGAAGTGGGGGGGGGGGGTTCGTGCACAGAATTACCAGGCTAGTCAAGGGAGCTTGTCCCGCTTACGTCCCGCCCAACCCAGGAAACGAGACCGTACCTGTCCTAGCCAGACTTCCCGGGAAGCGTGGCTGGGCGATGCACCTTCACGTCGGCCTCCTTGCATGTCGCTGCAGTCTCGCTCCTCCTCCGGTCTTCCTCCGGTGTTCTCGACCCCTCGATCTTCTTCCACTCCGCTCCGTCCTCGTTCTCCTCGTCCTTCCTCCACTCCGCTCCGTCCTCGCTCTCCTCGTCCTTCCTCCACTCCGCTCTGTCCTCGCTCTCCTCGTCCTTCCTCCACTCCGCTCCGTCCTCTTGTCGCCACTCTCCTCCTCCTCTGGGTGTAACACACACCTGTGTGCATTCAGGGCTGGGTTTAACCGGTGAACGGAGGGCGGGTCCCAGGTCCGGGTCCGCCCAATTAAAGAAACATGGGTCCTCCGAGATCTGCAAGGGATTGTAGACGTCTACGTCCGTGGTTTTCCAGGCGTCAGTGTGCTGTTCAAAAAGAGGGGACACATGAATAGGCAAGCCTGGAGGACCCGAGTCCGGGTCTCCCTCGTCACAACTCTATTTCAATTGTTATCATATTTAAATCGTACCAAAAAAGTCTACTGAGTACCACTGTGATACAAAAAAATTACCACCCTAATGAATTTTTTTTAAAGCACAGTTCTCCCTAAACTGGTGGAAAAATATGTCGAAAATTATAAATACATTTCTCTAAGCAATATCACTTTTATAAAGTGGTAATAGGTAGGGAACAAGTATTAAACTTGATGCTAACCTATATATTCGGTCTTATCCTAAAACATAGCGAAAGTGTGCTGAAAACTACATGGCTGCCTTTTACATTTTGTAAAGACAGCCGTTAGCTAATTGTTATGCGGCTCCTACTATGATAATAGGACTGTGTATTAGGACAACGAAACTTCAGAATATGGGTAACTGATTCCTTTCACGCCATCGTAAAAAATGGACCCAATTTCTTGCTAGCTCAAGGTGCCAATCCTGCAGGGGTGAAAGGTGATTGCGGCAACCTGAACATTCTAACTCCCCAAGGAAGGCATGGAAACACTACTGGCTGCCACATACACAAAGTGGAGAGGCGGGGGAGAGGGGGAGCACAGGACGAAGCGCGGGAGGGAGCACTGGGGAGGGTGGGAGAACATAAGAATAAGAATAATAAAACATCAAGAAACAAATTAAACTTACCTGCTGTCTGCCTCCTCCCATGTTGCACCTTGGTGCTAGGACTACCTTATCCCAGCAGACACTGCAGGCTAGTCATAGACTCCCTGTCCAACCCCTGTGCTGCATTGCAGTGTGGGGATTGGCCTGACCAGGCTAGAAAGATGCCGTGAAAAAAAAAGAAATAAAAAATGTTTAGGAAACACTTATAAAATTATGGACCTAAACAGACACGATGTGTTAATCGTTACCGTCATCAAATATCTTCTATGTGTCCTAAATCCCCTTTTTTTATCCAATCTCGCAATTTAGAGCGGTGCTCCGTTTTACGTGAGTTGCAGCCAGGTGAGGTGGGGTTTTACTCTCCTGCCACAAGGGTAAGTGAGCATCTGCAATCGATGTAGATTGATGTTAAAATTTAATACATTAGTCTAATTTTGAGACACTGTTTACATGAATCAATATTCTTCAGTGATCTATATCTAATCGTATGCATTCCACGTTTCTTCTTTTTTCATGTGTGATTCCTTTGGGAATGGATTCCTATCTCATTGAACTTTGAAGTCAGGAGAAGGATACTATCACTATATGTCAGGTGATATTTTATCTTTTATTACAATTTTCTCACAAAGCAGTAGCGTTACATGGTCCTGAGGAAGCAGCGTGATACCATTTGGATCAAAGTAGTCTGCAGAAACATGTTGACCTTTTACCATCAATAGTGGTTATTTGTTTAGTCCACTACGCACTTTTTATTATTTTAGCATTGAAGAGAAACACATTAAAAATCTTTTTTTCTTCCTTACCTAATTTTATGATTATTCACATTCACGTATTATCACTATACACTCACATTTAGAGCACTGCTTTCAGCACTGCTTTCAGTCACCCTTGTCAATATTAGTTACAACTCTATCACTGGGTCCCACGTGTAGGTCTAGGCTTCAACATCTGCCAGTCCACAGTGGGTATGCCATCCTACCTTCATGTGTGAAGGATCCCAGATGATGAAGGGCGGATCCGAGTGGTGACTGATGGGAATCTTCTCACAGAGAAGGAGACCCCATGTGTGACTGTTGCAGCACATTATTATTTTTTTGTGTGATAGGAATGAGGTTCCCTATTTCTTAGTTGAAAATTTGGATTGCATAATAATTGACCCCTTGCTATTTTTTGTTGGTTAAAGTAAGGTATAATATACTGTTCCTAACCTTGAACAGAATGTACAGATTACATGCAGAGGAAAGGCTACCTAAAAAAAGCAACTCGTACAATATATTCCTGGGATAATATCATGCGAGCAAAGCTGAAATAAAATATGTAAAATGTAATTACTAAAGGTGATGTGGCTAAAATAGATACAATTCCAAATGTTCAATGAAGTTAAGATGCAGAGGAACCAATTTGGGTTTCTTCATGACAATCAGATACTGCCTTCTTATCAACATGTACTGCTGTAGCAGGGGTTCCGTTCTCCCACAGAACTGTGCACAGAGATCTAGAACCTGGGTGAATTAGGATGACCCAAAACTCACCAGAGTATCAGAAATCCCCTCACCGAGCTAGCTACAGTGTCTCATTGGTCATAACAAACTCCCAATGACTTAGACAAACCAGAACATGAACTTAGGGTACCTCAGGTATCGTGCAACACATGAACACTCTTTCGCTCTATAATCATTCCAAACCACAACGGGGAGTCAAAGAACACACGTGCAAGTTTGAAATATTTATTTTTCAATGCAAGGTTCTCAAACACAGTATCTTATATAATATCAACATACATATTATAAAAATCAGAGTTATCAGCATAGTCACTAGTCCATAGTAAGCGAACGGTGATAGCATAGTATAATGCAAAAATCTATAGAAATCTGCATCACCTATATTTCGCGCACCCTATTTAGCATACTATATTATGTCTAAGAAGGTCTCATTTGGGTTTTAGCAGTGCGGGCCCATACCTCTAAATGTCAGCAGAAGAAGATCACATCATCAGCTACCAACTCTCTTCATGCGAAGCACCATCAAGTGTGTTTTTGCATTCTCAGTAACTCTATCTTAAACCCGCGTAGAGCCCAATGTTGGCAGCAACATTATTTGTGTTATGTCTAATGTGGTGCGAGGATCAGGCCTCCCAGCAACCTTGTGTTAGGTTATTCTTAGAGGCTATAGATCTCAGTGTGCAGACAGTGTACCAAGTGTACCAGGCACGACTGATATCAGAGCAATAACATAATATTCTCAATAAATCACATCTTTCGTCTAGGTTGAAAGCTACATAAATAATTATGTGCTGTGTGCAAATTGAAGCCGAAGGAAAATATGTCGTTTAAACATTTAATAAACTCATGCTAACTTAACACAATATATAGAAAAGCATTAACTATATGACACCCCCCAATGATCCGAGGACGGTCAAGAAACAAGCCAATAATATAATAAAGGCATAACATGAAAGCAGAGTTCAATAATATTGAGCCAAGCTAAATGTATGTATATGTATATAAAAAATAACAATACAAAATATGTATGAATGCCTATAGTGGCCAAACAAAAAATTTAAAAATACTCGAACTTGAGGCCTAATATAAAATCACAGGCCTAGAACATATGAAGTCAATTGATCGTAAACAAAATGGCACCATTCAGAATTACTAAAAAGTCACGTGCCCGTATAGTGAAAGTCTCCAAAGCCACTCATGGGTGGATAGAATATACAAAATAGGTAGCCACAGCTTCCAACATGAAATCACTGTCATCATCCGAAAACAGTTCAGCCATCCAATTAAGCAATGGGAAAGAAAATACGTGCTCCTCCAACACCGGACCCTCTAGCAACATCAGAGGACAACTCGGTGGGTTCTCAAGAACGCTATGTGCCAGAAACTCATGCGCCGCTGCGGGGATGTCCCACGGACCCATTAGTCCATGCATCGCTGCCAAGGCCATAATCCTTTCGCCAGAACAAACCAACTCGTGAGCAACTACGGGGCCCATCAGGTGATTAAAATCGACTCCAGGAGATAACGGCAAGCAGAGACACAAATCAATGGCCCAGTCATAATCGCAGCTCAGGCAATGAAACACAGGCTGGACACATGTGAAATAGGAAAATCGAAACAATAATCCAAATGCCGTGCTTAAAGTCGCAAGCGGCAGGGTGCCATAATAATCAAGCATCCGGCTGCGAAACAGTGTCAGAAGGGGCTGAGCGGCTCCTTGCGCAGGATGGGCATCCATGTTTTAGGAAGCAGAATAATATTAAAACGCCTGCAGCTAAAGCCAGCAAAACAGGAAATCCGCCAAACAAGCTCGAAAATATTGAATGGAAGAAAGCCGGGATAACACCAAAAATCTTTTCAAATGTAGTCACGAGACCACTGCTAACCAATTTTAAAAAATGAGCTAAGCCAGACGTGGAGGAGGCATTAAAGATCTGATGAACTAATTTGCAGAAATGAAACGGCAAGTCAGTATTTAAAAGTGCCTGCACCTCTGTGCGTGTGTTAGCTATGTGAAGGACATAAGTTTCACGGGCCGAGCTCAGGGCCACTTCTTTTTGAGACAATAGAGCCCTTATGCGGCTCATACCATTGAACTCCGCTCTCAAGGTTGGGATGCGCGGCCAGATGGAAACATCTGAATTCCCATGCGTGGGTGGATATAACACGTTCTTGCAACACACCACACGTTCTGATACAGTAACCACATAGGCGATACCGACCATTAACCCACAACACTCCTCGTTATTCAAAAGCAAATAACTACCGTTTGTCAATAATGTGAATGTGGGAACAATTGCAGGAACTGGTGTGCCTTTTAAAACACAGGCCAAATTAGGTCGGTCCTGATTACAAGAACCATGCAACATATCAGTGAACGGTCAGGCGACTGTGTGCATTCTTCACCATTCAGATTCACTTCCTTACCATCCTTCAGGCATCTGTGCGTGTATGGTAAAGACCATGCCTCATGCAGGAAAGCACAGGCTAGTGGTTCATATCGCCCTATAGCAATATATCTCATACAATTAGTAAATTTATACAAAGCAAATGGTAAAGTAATAACTCCATGGATAAGCCATGTAGCAGCAGCTGCTTCAGCTACAGAAAAGGGCAAAGATTCTAACTTTTCAATGTGTAACATAGAAAATGATGCATCTCGCATGTCAGTCAAATTAAATGGGGAAAATAGGGACGACACGTACATGTAACTCCAAGGAACTCGACCAGATTTCAGAGTCTGTAGTGTCCATGCAAACTGCATTACAGAACGCAATTGATTTTGTCCATGGTACAATACAGATACTTCATCATTTACAATGTCAACTACAGAAGAGACTATATTGTTCAACGTGTAAATTCGGGAAGAAAGCATGTTAATACTGTTATCGACAACTGCAAGCACTTTTTCTAAATTTGCTTGGTCAATCGCTCTTAGGCGTTTAGCAGCCTCAATTTGCGAAAATTTCCAAATTTCATTGTAAACTGCATAAATCCACCGTTTAGATCTACCCTTAGCTGGGCCTTTTATAAAATCATTCAAATCCACGTTTTCAGTTAACTGAGACAGATGTAGTTTAACTGCAGCTAAAGTGGAATGTTGTAACCAATTCTGACACAGCTTCCCCACAGAATAAGTGGTGACAGTATAATCAGTTTCAAAACGGGGATCAGGTCTGACTTGAGTTAACCCTTCAGCCAAACCCAGGAAACGACGTTGGCAAGAATCAGCACTCCTATGCCACATCAGCCAACCCTTAGAATCCAAACTGGATATATTAAAGGATGAATTGTGCAATAGAGCTTGCAACTCATGAATGGACAATTCAGTATAATTACCCCATCCTGAATATTCTCCCAAATCGGGGATAATTGGTGTATTTAATTTTTTAGAAGTAGCCAATCCAAAGCATGTTGTTTGGAAAATGGATGAATTTAGAAACAACATGTGATTCGGGATGAGACATGCACGATGAAAAGCCTCAGTGCCTTGTACCTGCCAATCTTTGGTACCCCAAACCGACTTAAGGTCAATGGTTCCTTTCCAAAACTCGTAGCCATCTACAGCTAATCTGTCTAGAAAGGTCTTCAAATACAGCATTTTTGTATCGGTAAGTCTAACTTTGGACATGGACTTTTGTGTCATTTTGAAATAAAATGACTCAGGATTTGATTGATTAAAGTCTGTAAAATAAGTGTATTTTTTCAGAAATGTACTGGAGCTGCCTCCCAATGGAGCAGGGCAATGTTCCTACTGTGTGTAATTTACAGCAACCCTCCTGGAATTTGTCTTATGTAAAAAATGATTACCATAATGTTGAAAACAAAACAAATCACCATAATTAATGGAATCTAAATATAAATCTTCAGCATCAAAGGCAGCATAATATTTCAAATCAGAGAATAATGCTTCTACGGCCTGAATATCCCAATCATCAGAACGTATATTTTGTTTAATCACATCCCCCATGTTTACTCTAAGCACATTCGGAACATTAATCACTTCAGTGGGCCCATGTATTTGAAATCTAACTGCATCCCACACAATCCCATCAAGTGCAGGCCAAGCAGTAATGTTGACTGTATTCAAGTTTCGTTTCAATCTGTGTGCTGAGTGTGAAGAGGAAAGTGGGGCCAATGTTCCATTAAGGTACCGAATTCCTGTTCTTTCTTTAACATAGTGACCATCGATCAGGCGTAAAAAATAAAACACAAAACCAATTGACATAAAAAGGTAAAATGAAAATAGAATCAACCAAATGTATGTCCAAGGGGAAATAAAAAAATGTTTTTTAAATAAGGTGGCATATTTTGCAATAGTTGAGGGTTTCTTTGAAAGTTCCAAAACAGAGTCAAAAGAGAATCTTGACTAGTCGGCCAAACGAGTCTGTAAATCTGGCATAGATAAGTCAGCAGGATAGGTATAGTTCAGCTCATCAATGTTAGTAACAGGAATAGTATTTAATAAAGGACTGGATATGGCAGGCATCTCGAGGGACACCTCCTGTTCTGCACCAGAAGTAATAGCCAGCACATAATGCCTCACCATGGAAAGACAGGATGCAGCCGGTGTCATGCTATGAAGAATCGGCCACCCTGTGTGTCTTGACATTGTCAATAGAGATAAATCTGTTTTCCTTACGACCTGGAAGTAGTGGTAATATGACTGTTCTCGTGCCCTTCACTCCAAGAACTCGAACCGGTGCACGATATGAGGGACCAAACTCTTTCTTGTTATCGAAACCTCTCTTGAACCAGTTCTCCAACTTGGGGTAGCCAGCCAACTACCGGGATATGCAACGCATCATCCGATGTGGAGGGCAAGTGTTCCTTTGCTAGACTGTCTCTGGTCTTTTGTAGATCCTGTAAAACATTGCAATGTTCATCTACGTCAAAGGCCATGGCCTGGGCCTTGCAGTCTAGACCGTCGAGGTCAGGGATGTACATCTTGATACCAAAGATCATTTCGTAGGTGGTCCGCCCACCCAGAGACCTTCTAGGGAGATTATTAAGCGCACGCTGCACGCCATTGAGGTGGGCTAGCCAGTTTCTGCCAGTGCCTATAACTCGAGCTGTCAAAGATTGCTTTAAGTCACGGTTCATTCGTTCAACTACACTATTTCCCTCGGGTCTGTACGGATACGAAAACTTGACTTGGACCCCCAACGAAACCATAGCATCCTTATACGCCTTAGAGGCGAAAGCCGGACCCTGGTCCGAATGGAAGGTACCACAGGCAAAAATCCCTACAAAGACTCGCAAATCCTTAATAACAGTCCGTGAATCAGCGCTCCGATGGGGCCATACCCACACAAAGCGTGTGCATGAATCAACTGCTACTAAGATGTACTTATACGCAGTATCAGAAGAAAAAGGACCGCAGTGATCTAAATAAACGCACCCCAGTGGTTTATTAGAAATGTACAACTGTGTCTGAGGCGGACGCGCAGCAGTCGAAGGCTTAATCTGCTGGCAAATGTCACATTGAAGGACAAAATCGCGCGTCTGTTTGTACAGTCCCCGCCACCAGAACCTCTGTTGTAGCTGAGTTACAGTGGCCGAGACGCCCGCATGCGCAGACGCCACACCTTCATGAGCCGCTGTAATTAAAGAAGCCCTGCGATCCGAGTTGGGAATTAAACGTTCGCCAACTTCAGGAATTTTCACATAAGGAACCTTATCGGGACTTAAGTGGTATGTGTATTTAGAAGGGAACCCCACAGGATATTTACTTCCCTTCTCAGTAGCAGCAACCGCTGCCAAGATGTCATCATCTATCTTACTTTTGGACCTCGTGACTGCTGCAACTAAGTATTTTGATACTGCTGACTTCGCTGCTTCATCAGCAAGCGAATTTCCAACAGCGTGGACCCCCACGCGCTGATGGCCAAGAGTATGAATTACAAACACGAGTGGTAACTTCTCTTTGAGTTCTGCCACTCGGACCCAGATCATTTTATGTTTTATAGTGCTACCTTTGGAATCACGAAATTCATTCTGAATCCAAAAGAATAAGTTCTCATTGTAAGACTGGACACAGTAGTAAGAGTCACTTACGACCAAAGTCGTCACACTCGGATCTGCGTACTCCAATGCAAGCATCAGAGCACGAAGCTCTGCTAATTGCGCGGTGCAGTCCCCAAGCGTCTGCGTGTGCATGACACTGGACTTGAACTCATCGTTCACCATGGCACCCACCACAATGGCGCCGAACCATCAGTGTAAATGATGCAATGGAAATCCTCCAACGGCCGCATTGCTAATGGAGCAGGATGAACAAACTCATACTGTAATAACTCCTGCGACCGTAAAGTGGCATCAAAAATAAACGTGACATCTTGGGATGACAAGGATGCAGCCCATTGAATCCACCGAGGGTGCAAAGCTTTAGAATTTGGTACACTGGCTTTCGTAACTGCCTCCAAGGCAGGACACGGGGTAACAACCAACATGCGTTTTCCCTGTGACAGGGCACGTTCCTTGAGAATTGCCATCTGCACAGCCGTCAAAACTTTCTCCACAGTGGAAAATCGCAATTCAGCCGAAGTGTACAAGTGTGACTTATAAGCCATAGGTAATGTATCTCCTTCATTAAAAGTTAGGTACGTGAAACCTACCGTCCCCGGGACAATTCTTATCACCAGGTTGGTCTGGTTATCACGAGTCTGTAAGTATTCAGAAGCGAGCAAATCAGCTTGCAAAGACTGCAGAATAGCTGAATGCTCAGGCAGCCAGCATGATTTGGAAAAAGATGGTTGTATCAAAGCATACAAAGGCTTGATACGCTGGGCATAATCCGGAATGTATGTCCTCCCGAAATTCAAAAAGCCCAGTAAAGATTGTAATTTTTTCAGTGTTGTCGGAGAGCGCAACTGTGCGCACTTCTCCAGGAAGTGAGGAGCCAAACCTTTTCCTTCATTAGTTAGTTCATAGCCTAGAAACAACACTGTGTATTCTGCAATGTGCGATTTTGCTAAATTAAACTTATAACCCATGTCTGCAAAGTTACAAATAATACTGTTCACTCGACACAGATGCTCCCAAAGTTCGTCGTCTGTGAGATAGATATCATCCACATAGGAACAAGCATCCGGGTCGATCCTCTCCAACAGAGAGACAATGCGTGCGGAAAATACGCCAGGACTATTCTTATAGCCCATTGGAAGACGCCGAAACATTTTTTGGACCCCGCCTCATGGGAAAGAAGTCCATTGGGAACTTGAGACTGTCCAATGAATGGGCATAAAAACCATTGGAGATGTCAAGCGTGGTTTTGAACCGCTTGCGCACAAGACTATTTACAAGGGCAGAGCCATGAGTATTCTGTACTGCACAGTTACGGCAATGAGAGTTTAAATGCCGGTAATCCAAAACCAAACGGTAAGAGCCGTCCGGTTTGTTAACAGTAAAAAGGGGGTTATTCATCGGTGACACACACGTTTCAATTACACCTTGATATTCCAATTGTTCAAGGATCGCTGCGACTTAAGCTTTGGCTTCACATCGTATGGGATATTGAGGTTGAGGCTGCGGCTGAGACCGTAAAGGAATCTCGTGGTTCGGGGACAATTTATCCCAGCCACACTGATTACGGTACACAGCCGGTGCAAGCGCCAGAGCCCACTCTTCTGCAAAGTGCAACGCTTCCACTCTCGAAACTGTGTTCGCGAAACTGGGGAGGATTACCTCCTCCCCTCGTGGAGCTGCGAGCACAAAAGGTGGGGGCCAGTCAGCCTCCGAAAGCAAAATGTCATATGTAGACGAAAGATTTTCCCAAAATACCCCTTTAACGGTACGCTGTATGTCACCTTCAATTAACAGGACAATTTCAAAAAGTCTATCAGGGGGAACAACTCTTTTATCTGCTGTTTCAATCACAACATAAGTGTCAGTCGCTGTCACCTTCAGAAGTGGACGGAGGGCCTCTCTCACTATAGTAATCTCCGCCGTGCTGTCCAGCAAGGTCAGAGCCCAAGTCAGATTCCGAAGCCTCGTTCTCACAATCTGGGGCATATCGATGCGCTGTCAAGGCTGCGACTTTCTTCTTGGCAAACTGCGGTCTCTGAGGCGTAGAGCCCTCCTGTTTGTCTGCACCGTTGCGCGGGCGGGGCTGACCACGTCCTTGCTGGCCACCCCGGCCCCTGCCGCCCCCTCCACCACCGGTTGACGGAGCCGATGAGTCCTGAAAGGAACGAGGAGAGCGTTGGTCAGAAGCCTGAAAACGTTCAGGTGTCTTAATCATCGCGCGGTCGCGCAAATCATAAACACGTTCCGACTGCGCAGGCAACGGAGACGCAGGGCGCGAAACCTGTGTTTGTTGTTGTTGTTGTTGCTTACCCTGATTCTGTTTTTTAGGCCAATTTTGTTTTTTGGACTTGGGCTGAGCGTTCGCCTCCGAAGACTGTCCCTGGGGCTGCTTTTTCTCCTTATCAGAAAAAGTCTTAAGTCTTGGCATTGCGGCCAACCATTTTATAAGCCGCCACAATTATCCTTGCCAACTGACGGGGTTTGTCCGCGTCGGGAATTAACGCCAAGGCGTTAGCCACCTGGAAGTTCACTGCATCCCCCTTGACATTCGCAAGGATCAGATCGCAAACCACCTCAAAGGAGCCACACAGGCGCATACCCAACTCAACCGCTGACTCCGGTCCGTGATCATCTTGAACACGTTTAAGGACCGCAGACAGGTTGGACATAGACGGGGAGCCAAAGCACCTCGAATAGACTGCTGCAAAAGTCTTACCCCATGTTTCACAGTCAACAAACTCAGGGGCCAAATCTTTCGGCAAACTAAGCGTAAGAATCCGGTGTTTCTCACCAGTATTCGTATTAGGAAACACAGCCTCCAGCTAGTCGAATTTCTCGGCAAGCCAGAAAGGAAAGTCATCCTGGGGCTTCTTGCCCATTACGGAATTCACCATGACAGGACTGATTTTCAAACCAGCCTGACCTGCTTGAAGCTGCGCACCCCTAGGGGCTTCGCCTTGAACATTACGACTCGTGTAATGAACAAGTGCCCTAATCACTTCAACCGCGACCTCGTGAAGACGTCGCAGGTCACCCACATTGCAAGTGGCGCGATTTAGGGTGAGGAGTAAATCCAGCCAAAGCGGGCCAAGGAGTGCCCGGAATGGACAAAAGACCTAAACTCGGAGCGGTTAAAGCGTGTGGTAGGGCGCCACCAAACCAAACTCCATGCTGCCAAACATCAATAGGTACTTCCTGTGTTCTGTACGGAGCATATGCAACAGGCACAGCTGACGGAGTGTAAGAGTGGAACACACCAGAATTCGCGTCCACTGGCGGAAATGTCACCCACGAATAAAACAGTTTGTACGGGTAAGCATGTTCCGCACTCACCACCAGAACCACAGCCAAGCCTTCCAAAGGGACATCATAAGCCCGTAAATGGTCCCGCACCGCAATGCGACTATGCAGCGGGATGTCCACGGCTTGTGCCATGTCTGCAAAGGAACGTGAAAAAACAAAGATTACTTGGTAGCACAACTGGGTAGTAATTCAAGGAAACCGTTTTTAGATAGATTCAAGCTTGAAAAGACCTATTTCAAAAATAGGTAGGTTTTTCCGACACCGCCGTTTTCCGGAAACGGGAATGAAGGGGTTAAGGTTTGAATGATATACTACTCGAGTGTCATGATATAAGGCCAACAATCGTTGGGCGCCATGTAGGAGGGTTTCCGTTCTCCCACAGAACTGTGCACAGAGATCTAGAACCTGGGTGAATTAGGATGACCCAAAACTCACCTTAGTATCAGAAATCCCCTTACCGAGCTAGCTACAGTGTCTCATTGGTCATAACAAACTCCCAATGACTTAGACAAACCAGAACATGAACTTAGGGTACCTCAGGTATCGTGGAACACATGAACACTCTTTCGCTCTATAATCATTCCAAATCACAACGGGGAGTCAAAGAACACACTTGCAAGTTTGAAATATTTATTTTTCAATGCAAGGTTCTCAAACGCAGTATCTTATATAATTTAAACATACATATTATAAAAATCAGAGTTATCAGCATAGTCACTAGTCCATAGTAAGCGAACGGTGATAGCACAGTATAATGCAAAAATCTATAGAAATCTGTATCACCTATATTACGCGCACCCTATTTAGCATACTATATTATGTCTAAGAAGGTCTCATTTGGGTTTTAGCAGGGGGCGGGCCCATACTTCAAAATGTCAGCAGAAGAAGATCACATCATCAGCTACCAACTCTCTTCATGCGAAGCACCATCAAGTGTGTTTTTGCATTCTCAGTAACTCTATCTTAAACCCGCGTAGAGCCCAATGTTGGCAGCAACATTATTTGTGTTATGTCTAATGTGGTGCGAGGATCAGGCCTCCCAGCAACCTTGTGTTAGGTTATTCTTAGAGGCTATAGATCTCAGTGTGCAGACAGTGTACCAAGTGTACCAGGCACGACTGATATCAGAGCAATAACATATTATTCTCAATAAATCACATCTTTCGTCTAGGTTGAAAGCTACAATAATAATTATGTGCCGTGTGCAAACTGAAGCCGAAGGAAAATATGTCGTTTAAACATTTAATAAACTCATGCTAACTTAACACAATATATAGAAAAGCATTAACTATATGACACTGCAGTATACTGCAGCATAATATATTACTAAGTATTTTGACACTTACAGCTGTAACAATACTTACACTATTTACACCTACTACCCAAATTTAGCACTTACACCTCATAATCTATATTTATGGCACATTAGATTTCCATCTGTTCATCCACTTTTCCGCTATCCATTCTATAACACTCTACTTTACGCTGTTACACTCTGCACAACTCAATCTACATCACTAGGCAATACCCCACTCCACTCTATGCTAATCCATTGTATGCCACTGCACTCTACGCTAATCCACTATACACCACTCCACTCTACCACACTCCACTCTACACCACTATACTCTAAACCTCTCCACTGTGTGCTATTACACTCTACACCACTGCAATGTATGCCTCTACACTGTATGCCCCTCCAATCTACAATGCTACACTACACTCTATTCCTGTCTGTTTCACTCCACACCACTCCAGTGTACACTACTGCATGTACACCACTGCACTGTACATCACTCCACTGTACACCACTTCAATATACACCACTCCACTATAAAACACTCCACTGTATGGTATTACAGTCTACACTACTCCACTCTATGCCACTCCAATGTATGCCATTCCACTGTATGCTAATGCAGTGTGTGCTGTTCCACTTACAACACCACCTTACACCACTCCACTCTATGCTATATGGCACTTGATTCTACATCCCTCCCCTGTACACCACTACACTCAATGTTATTCCACTCTACACCACTCCATTGTATGCTGTTTGAATATACACAACTCTACTGTGCCCTATTCCACACTACTCCACTCTACCCCACTCTACTGTAGGCTATTCCACTGTATGCCAATACTCTCTTCCACTTCACTCTATGCCACTCTACTCTAGACCACTCCACTGTACGCTATTCTACCCTATGCAATTCCATTGTGCCCTACTCCAGTCTATGCCATTCCACGCCACTTTCCTGTTCACTATTCCTCTGTCCGAAACTACACTCTTTGCCACTCAAGTCCACGCCACTTCACCCTACCCCACATCACACTATACCAAACCTCTATATACTCTTCCACTTTCCGCAACTTTACTCTATGCCTCTACACTTTACGCTGTTCGATTGTACGCCACTTGACTCTATCGAACTCCTCTCTACGCCACCCAATTGTATTGTATTCGACTATATGCTACTGCACTGTACGTCACTAGACTATACGATACTCCACTCTATGCTATTCTACTAAACTATACTACACTCTACACCACTCTACTCTATGCTACTCTACTTTATGCTACTCCACTGTACACCACTCCACTGTACACTACTTCGCTGTGTGCCACTCCACTCTGCGCCAATCCACTCTACTCTATTTCACTATATGGCACTATACTGTATGCTACTACATCGTATGCCGCTCCTGTTTATGCCACTCCATTCCACACTATTCCACTACACTCTACACCACTCCACTCTATGCTATTCCACTGTATACCACTCTAGTCTACGCCACTACACTGTATGCCACTTAACTTCACACCACTCCAGTGTATGCCACTCCACCATACGCTATTCCAGTGCATGTCATTACACTCTCCGGCACTCCACTCTACGCTAATCCACTGTACGCCACTCCAGTCTACTCTACTCTACCTTATTCCACTGTATGTCATTCCACTCAATGCCACTCCACTCTACGCCACTACAATCAACACTATTCCACTCTACACCACTCCACTCTATACTACTCCACTGTATGCCACTGCACTATGCGCCACTCCACTCTACGCCACTAAACTCTACGCTATTCCGCTCTAGGACACCGCACTCCATTCCGCTCCACACCCCTCTACACTATTGCACTGTATGCCACTGCACTCTATCCCACTCCAGTCTACTCCATTACACTCTACACTACTGCACTGTACGCCCCTCCACTGTTCGACACTGCAGTCTAATTCACTCTATGCTACTCCAGTGTACACTGTTGCTCTGTATGACACTCCACTCTACTCCACTCTACACTGTTACACTGTATGCGACTCCACTGTAACCCCTATGCTTTACCTCGCTCCACTCTAGCCACCCTACTCTATGCCAATCCGCTCTTGTCCGGTCTACTCTGCTCCACTCAATGCCACTCCAATCTATGACACTTTATTCTACGGTATTCCACTGTGCAACACTACACTTTACGACTATTGCTTGATTTGAGTCAGTGGTTTCCGGTGTTCAGCACCTGCACTTAATTGTCAACACCGGCACTAGTGACAGTGGCACTGTCTGTTTAATTATGAAAGGAGCACAACAACTGTGTCAATTCACA
The DNA here is from genome assembly GCF_964263255.1 of Lissotriton vulgaris. Classification (NCBI taxonomy): domain Eukaryota; kingdom Metazoa; phylum Chordata; class Amphibia; order Caudata; family Salamandridae; genus Lissotriton; species Lissotriton vulgaris. Next base: position 2,106,044,994 of record NC_141687.1, read on the forward strand.
TTAAAAATGAATTATACCATACCAGCCTTTTACGCCTTTATTATAGCTTTGTGTAGCCTGAAATAGACTGAATTGTTACACTTGTAGGAGTGTGATGTTTAGGTGTTATGCTGGTACTGTCATTGATAACGCAAGCTATAGTGGACTTCCAAGAAGGGCCCTGGCACTTAATTTTTTACAAATGAAGCACTGTCTATGACACTACATTGTATGACACTGTACTCCACTATTCTGTACCACACTTCACTTATCAACACTCAACTGAACGGCACTCGACTATGATTTCAAATACATTTTTATTAAAAAATCTAAAACTTTTAAATTGAATGAAAGAACCCAACGGTTAAAGCAAAAGTATAGTTAGGAAAACATTCTTCATTCTTTCTGTAGAAACCTAACTTAAACTATAGGAACTTTAAAAAATTTAAAGTTATATTTATAACTATCATTTTTAATTTGTGCATCAGCAGTTATAACTTACATTTATAATTTAAGAAACACTTTCAATTTACTATACATTGTGTACCTCAATACTCAGCCTTGTTGCATCAGTAGCCACACTACATTAACTGAAAATACTTCTTCCAGTCCTTATAATAGTGACAATGGTTCAGGGCCCGTAACAACCTGTATAATTCTTGCAGACTGCTGCGATGCTATATTAAATTGTAGCTATGAACTACCTGCTCTTCAAGAGTTGCTCTATGTTGGAGCAAAAAGTAAGATTTTAGCCCTGATTCCGGTCTGTGTTTTCCAGCTCCTGCACAAACGGGGTTTGTGCATGTTTGCAATTCAAAGTTGGGTAGTCTTTCCAACACCCGGTATTTACTGGGTGCATCAAATACCTCCATTAGGAATGATGGATTTAACCCAGATCTCTTGACTGGGGTTGAATGTTTTGATTTGTTTTGCATTTTGTCTATCACTTGTGTGTCTTTTGCCTTCATTAAATGTCAGCAGGGCAAAACAGTTGGTTTTTTAAGTACTATGCTGATTTTGGTGCCTTAAGCACCAACATGTGAAAGCCATTCCCCAAAAACTCAGAATAGGAGCTATTTATCACACTCAATAAATTCCCAGCACAGGTGTATCAGATTTTATCGGGTGCAATAAATATCACCTACTCCTTTGACCAACTCAGAATCAGGACCTTTGTCCTGCATTGCTCTAAATCAGTAACATTCGCCACAAAAGTGTTTATTTTGTGTTTCTGTGCAAAGGAAATGTCTAACATGCAAAAAACGTATTAATTTCTGCATAAAAGAGTACACACTGTGCAGTTCAATACTCAGTTAATCACTAGTTGGAATCTGAGTTGCACATTTCAAACCCCTTCTAATACTCACAATTAATAAACAATAAAGAGAGCGTAATCCACAACAGTCTATCCTCTCATGTCCTCAGTCCAAGGCACAAGCTTAGCTAATGACCAATTTATCAGGAGGAAGGGAGCTCCCTAGAGACAATAAACTGCAACAAGACACTGGCTAAACGACAGCCAATGCAGCATAGCTTGACATTAATGAAGCACATAATAAATAACATGATTAAGAGGCTGCCCATACACCTGACAAATTCTGAGATCACCTCAATGCAGGTAATAGGAAACTCCTGGTGCAGCGGCACATCTGTTTTTATTTAATAGTTAAATTTGGAAGATGGCTCTTCACGTATGATTCTGGAGCTACTCATGTAAAGGGTGGTACATTCTTTCTTTATATCTTATTCCTTTAGGTGTGTTACCATCTGGATATGTCTAGTCAAGCACACACACTCCAACATTCCATTACAGCAGCATTCACTCACATTTCCAGACACCAACTCTCACACAGGGAAAAGGGTCACTCAGGAGAGTAGTTTAGGCACGTGGCTTCCAAGCCGAGCAATATGGCAGCAGTCTCCTGAGCTCTGTAGCGACGCGGGGCAATAAGTTTCATTTTAGCCACTTTTAAGATGAGCCTCATTAACTTGCACACACCTTGATGCTTCTGTTCATCCTTGCTACATTTTTATTTGGCGGGTATTCCCCAAGAAGGGTACTGTGTTACCTGGTGCTGCAGCGGTAAGTTCTGCTAGACGCAAGCGGCCACCTTTTCAGCAGTGCGACGCTCGCATTCTTTACCTTTTGTTGCCTGACACTCGCTATGTTTCTGCAAAGCCTCATTGTGTTCCTCTATGCTAAGTTGTACAAACAACGAAAGGAGGATCACCATTAGACGACGTAAATGGTCCTAAATGGGATATAAGGAGATGGAGATGCAACAAAAGAAAGATATTCCTTTGTTAGAAGACCCCTCACTCACCAACCTGGTTGGTGACATGATTCATCATAGGGGTCCCACCTGGACAGCCGAGTGCCATCCGGGTGTGCTGCGACACCTGATTACAGTGGATCGGGTTCTTTTTTTGTGAGTGTAGTGCAAAGAAAAAAACCAAAGGGTTTGTGATGTTAAAAATTGCCCTAGTATAACTTCTTCAAATATACTTTTATTTTAAAGTTACTGGACAATGTTAATGTAGCGATCGCTACCATCAGCAAGGTACAAGGTAAAGGATTTCGTATATCCTGTCCATGGCGGAAACACTACAAGTCCCAGAAGGCCAGCCGGCACTGGGGGTTGGCTCAGTGGGAGGACATTATATAAGCTCCACCTCCGGAACACAACGGGGCTTGTCAATCGTGTTCTGTACTCGCTCATTGTGGATGAGCCTTCCTTTGCTTCAAGTCAAGATCCTGGAGAACAGCGCCGATCAAAAGCCAGCGTGGTCAGTGATCCTAGTCTGCACGACGCCGAGCAACAGCCAGCGTGGTCAGATATCCTAGATTGCACGACGCCGAGCAACAGCCAGCGTGGTCAGATATCCTAGTGGAGAACCGTTGGTCCACAGCCATTTCCAGTCGTGCAAGTACCAAGAGGAGAGCGGGCTCGCCTCCTCTTTATTTTGTGTATTGTTACTATTTTAAACGGCGTCTCTACCGCCGCCATTTCTTGTTTACATTACGGGGAAAACCTTGGTGCTTGTTGTCAGTGGCTACTGACAATTTCTGATAATGTTATAATTGTAAACACAAAGAAACCGTGGGTTTATTACGTGGTGGTTCCACGTTTTGTTAGTGTGTATTTCAAAGGCTTATTTGAGATTACTAACTAAGAGACAGCGGAGTGACGTTAACTCCTCTGTACTTCTGGTCACCTATTTACTAGGGTTCTATCTTGAGGATTCCTTTAAGGATACATGGGGTGGAGAAACTGGTGAGTAGAGATAGAAGAGGGAAGGGATCCTGGGGTCCTGTAAGTCTTACTGCGGAAATAATCCTTTATTCTCTGTCTCCCCTGCCTGCAGTGTCCCGGTACCAGTCACCTCATGGTAACAGACCAGACGATACCTGACGCGCCATTCCCCGATGTCAATCTACCTCCCGGCCCCTATTCGTACAGGCTCAAACAGTGGGTATATTCCGTTGTAGGAGTTTGTGCGGAGCGGAGTTGGAAGGACTATCGTCTATCGTCTCTGCGGGCCATCAGAGTAAGGTTAGTGGCGCTTGCGTACTCTTGCGCTACTCTCAATCCTGACAGATTGACAAGCCCAAGAATACAGCCCCGCCTAGACGATGGATACGAATGCCACTCTCACCGCCCTGTTGGAGAGCTTTACAGGCCTTCAACAGGAAGTCCAGAATTCCCGGTTAGAGAACCAGGCCTTATATAAAGAGATATCTGACCTACGTAAAGACGTATCAGATCTAGCCATGAGAGAGCCGGTGGCGAAACCATTGATTCGGCCGGCCACTCTGCAGCCTCCCCCTTCCTTCCAAACCGGGGGTTCGCTAGCAGCCCCTTCCACTTCTGCGGAGGCCACACCGACTGTACATATCATCCAAAATCATGGTATACCCCTGGCTCCACCCGAAAGGTTTTATGGGGACCCACGAAAATTTGAAACCTTTTTGAACCAATGCCGTTTGCATTTTTTATGCAAACCGATGGTCTTCCAGGACGAAGCATCCAAAACGGCTTTTCTGATGTCCTATATGGGGGGTAACGCGTCCAGCTGGACTATTCCTTTATTAGAAAAAGACGATCCCGTTCTACATGATTTTGCTGCCTTTTGCGTAGAACTCAGGAAATTGTTTGATAGGAAGTCTCACATGTTGTCCTTGGATCATGAATTGATGACCTTGAGACAAGGGTCCCAAGATCTGTTGTCTTACATCACGACCTTTAACCGTCTCATTGTGGAAACAGACTGGCCGACCCAGAAACGGATCTCCTTGTTCTACCAAGGACTCCGGGGGGAACTAAAAGATGTCTTAGCTCAGGTGGTACAATTACCAACTACCTGTGAGGAGTTAATAGACCTGACTGTCCAACTAGATCACCGGCTGTTGGAACGAAAGGGGGATAGAAAAGGGGGAGATTACCGATCCTCCTATCCTTTATTTAAAACCCGACAGGGGGTAGATGACAAAGCTAAGACACCAGAAGGACCAGAACCCATGCAAATAGGGGGGATACGTGGGCCCCTTTCCCGGGAGGAAAGAGACAGAAGAAGGAGGCTGAAACTCTGCCTCTACTGTGGTAAAGGGGGGCATTTTATCAATGACTGCCGGGCTAGGAATTACGTCCCTGGAAAAAATTCCCTTCCCCGAGGGCAGGCTGTTCTTAGTTCTGATGAACCGGCGGAAAACTGTCGGTCTTGAATCAGGTAGAGACCTCTGGTTTGAGACGACCTCATGATCCGGTCTCTCCTTTTGTAGCCAATACCTTACACCCTGCAGTCGCCCATATGAATGTGAATGTCGCTCTATGGGTTGCCAACCAGAAACCTGTAAAGGTAGATGCCTTGTTGGATTCGGGGGCGACAGGAAATTACATAGACCAGACCTATGCCTTTCGTATGGGCATCCCCTGTGAGAAGAAATCGATACCTGAAACGGTTAAAACGGTGGATGGTACCATACTAACGTCAGGCCCAGTAACTTACCATACGTTGGCCCTCTTAATGAGGTTTGGTGAGGATCACTGTGAATATATTCAGTTCGACTTGATCGATGCCCCTCAGTTCCGGCTCATTCTAGGCATGCCCTGGTTGACACTACATGATCCGGTGGTGAGTTGGGCTTCCCGTACCGTGAGCATGACCTCCGAGTATTGTAAGGAACATTGTCGAGAAGAAATGCATCACGACTTTCCCCTTGTTCCTTCGATCGCGACCTTCTTGGCTCATGAATGTGTGGTGGATTCCTATTGTTGTGCCAGCACTCTTCCTGAAGAGTACATATCCTTTCAGGCCTTGTTCGATAAACAGACCGCTACCCAATTACCTCCACATCGTACATACAATTGTCGGATTGATCTCGTTCCAGGCGCTGATATCCCCTGTAGTAGGGTGTATGCCCTAACGGAAAAGGAAAGGTTGTACCTCAAAACCTATCTGGAGGACAATATCGCATCTGGGTTCATCAGACACTCCACCTCCCCGGCCTCGTCACCCATGTTCTTCATACCAAAGAAGGATTGCGATGAACTGAGACCATGTATAGACTACCGCGCCATTAACAGGGTGACCATAAAGAATCGCTATCCTCTCCCCTTAATTCCGGTGTTGATGGATCAGCTGAAAGGGGCGCGCTATTTTACAAAACTTGATCTCCGTGGGGCTTATCATCTAGTCCGCGTGATGAAAGGCGACGAGTGGAAGACTGCGTTTTGAACAAAGTTCGGTCTCTACGAATACCGCGTGATGCCCTTTGGCCTCTGCAACGCCCCCGCCGCCTTCCAGTTTTTTATGGATGAAGTGTTAAGGGGGTGTTTGGAGACATTTTGTGTGGTCTATATTGACGACATTTTGATCTATTCCGTGTCTCTAGCTGATCACATCACCCATGTGAAAATCGTACTGGAAAGGCTCCAACAGAACTCCCTGTACGCCAAACTGGAGAAATGCCTTTTCCATGTCCAGCAAGTAGCCTTCCTGGGGTATGTTATTGACGCTCACGGATTTCGTATGGACATGAGTAAGGTGGATGCTATCATTACATGGAAAACGCCACGGAACGTTAAATCGGTGCAAAGCTTTCTCGGATTTGCCAATTACTATCGGCGTTTCATTCAAGATTTCTCCAGGATCATCCATCCCATCACAGCCCTCATGCGAAAGAATGCTCCCTTCAAATGGGGAGAGGAAGCCGATTCCTCCTTCCAACTCCTAAAGGAGAAGTTCACACAAGCCCCTATCCTTCGACATCCAGACCCCACGATTCCGTTTGTCCTGGAAACTGATGCTTCTCAGTTTGCTCTAGGGGGAGTCCTTTCTCAACGCCATCCTACCTCTGGTCAACTCCACCCGGTGGCTTACTACTCGAAGAAACTCTCTCCGTGTGAAATTAACTACTCAATCACCGACAAAGAGCTTTTGGCCATCAAAAGAGCATGCGAAGAATGGAGACATTACCTTTTGGGAGCGTTACATACTGTGGAAATCATCACGGACCACCGCAATCTTCTGTTCCTAAAGACGGCTAAGGCCTTGCCTTGACTCCTCGACAATTGAGGTGGACACTCTTCTTTTCGGATTTTGATTTTGTGATCAAATATAGACCGGGAACTCGTAACGGGAAAGCAGATGCGCTATCCAGGTTGGGTGAAGAAGACACAACTACCTGTACGGACCCCCCTTTTATATTGCAAGGAGCCGATTCCACGGATAGAGCTATCGCCTTGATCACCTCCGAAGATTTCCTGGACGACGTTCGGGTTGCCCTAACGGACCAAGATATTACTGCTTGGGTACAAAAAGAGCCCGATAAACGATGTGAAAAAGATCAATTGGCCTATCATTTCCATGCCTTATATGTCCCCAACCCTGCATTACAACGCAAAGTCCTGGAATGGTCTCACGATTCTGTTCTAGGGGGACACATGGGCATCTTTAAGACTATCGCCAATGTGGAACGCTCTTTCTGGTGGCCTGGGGTCAGAATGGATACCAAGGAATACGTAAAGAACTGTGCTATCTGTGCACAGGGGAAAGCCAGTCACATCAAACCTCCGGGACTGCTCCAACCGTTGCCCATTCCACCCAAACCTTGGCACACATTGTCCATGGACTTTATCGTAGAGATGCCCCCGTGTGAGAAACAAACTGTGATACTGGTAGTAGTGGACCACCTCACGAAAATGGGACACTTCATTCCCTTGCCTGGACTACCTTCCTCCAGTGAATTAGCCAAAGTCTTCCTCCAACACATCGTCCGTCCACACGGATTACCGAAAGTGCTGATCACAGATAGGGGGACACAATTCACTTCCCGTTTCTGGAAGGCTCTATGTGCCATATTACAGATTGATGCGCGACTCTCGACGAGCTTTCATCCGCAAACAGATGGCAAAACGGAACGTCTGAATCAGACGTTGGAGCAATACCTGCGGTGTTTCTTGCTACAGAACGCCACTGATTGGACCATTCTCTTGTGGTTGGCAGAGTTCGCCTACAATAACGCGGTACATACCACCTTGGGATGTTCCCCATTCTTTTGCCTCTATGGATTCCATCCTAACATGCTCCCTTTTGAATGGCCTGCTGAATCTTTGGTTCCTGCCATTCATGAACACCATGCTCATCTTCGAGCTATACTGATTGAGGCACGGAACAATCTCGAACATGCCCAAGAATCCCAGAAAACCTACGCAGATAGGAGACGTACTCCTGAGCCTGAATATAAGGTGGGAGACAAGGTATGGCTTTCAACGCGTAATCTCCATATCAAAGGTCTTACGAAACTGAAACCAAAGTATGTGGGTCCCTATGGCATCTGTGAGAGGATAAACGCAGTGGCCATGAAGCTCTCATTGCCTGTATCGTGGACTATTCATCCTGTTTTTCATGTGTCACTCCTGCGTCCGTGCCTTCCGAGTGTGAGATTGCCTGATCGTCCCCTTCCGGTGGAAATCGAGGGCCACGAGGAGTATGAAGTAAGTTCTGTTCTGGACTCTCGTTTGGTCCTAGGTCGCATACAGTACTTGGTGGATTGGAAAGGGTTTGGTCCCGAGGATCGAACCTGGGAACCCTTGGACCATCTGCATTGTCCCGACTTGGTGGAACAATTCCATGAAAGATTTCCAGGGAAGCCGGGACGTCCGCCGGGACGGCGGTCCACGAGAGGGGGTTCTGTAGCGATCGCTACCATCAGCAAGGTACAAGGTAAAGCATTTCGTATATCCTGTCCATGGCGGAAACACTACAAGTCCCAGAAGGCCAGCCGGCACTGGGGGTTGGCTCAGTGGGAGGACATTATATAAGCTCCACCTCCGGAACACAACGGGGCTTGTCAATCGTGTTCTGTACTCGCTCATTGTGGATGAGCCTTCCTTTGCTTCAAGTCAAGATCCTGGAGAACAGCGCCGATCAAAAGCCAGCGTGGTCAGTGATCCTAGTCTGCACGACGCCGAGCAACAGCCAGCGTGGTCAGATATCCTAGATTGCACGACACCGAGCAACAGCCAGCGTGGTCAGATATCCTAGTGGAGAACCGTTGGTCCACAGCCATTTCCAGTCGTGCAAGTACCAAGAGGAGAGCGGGCTCGCCTCCTCTTTATTTTGTGTATTGTTACTATTTTAAACGGCGTCTCTACCGCCGCCATTTCTTGTTTACATTCCGGGGAAAACCTTGGTGCTTGTTGTCAGTGGCTACTGACAATTTCTGATAATGTTATAATTGTAAACACAAAGAAACCGTGGGTTTATTACGTGGTGGTTCCACGTTTTGTTAGTGTGTATTTCAAAGGCTTATTTGAGATTACTAACTAAGAGACAGCGGAGTGACGTTAACTCCTCTGTACTTCTGGTCACCTATTTACTAGGGTTCTATCTTGAGGATTCCTTTAAGGATACATGGGGTGGAGAAACTGGTGAGTAGAGATAGAAGAGGGAAGGGATCCTGGGGTCCTGTAAGTCTTACTGTGGAAATAATCCTTTATTCTCTGTCTCCCCTGCCTGCAGTGTCCCGGTACCAGTCACCTCATGGTAACAGACCAGACGATACCTGACGCGCCATTCCCCGATGTCAATCTACCTCCCGGCCCCTATTCGTACAGGCTCAAACAGTGGGTATATTCCGTTGTAGGAGTTTGTGCGGAGCGGAGTTGGAAGGACTATCGTCTATCGTCTCTGCGGGCCATCAGAGTAAGGTTAGTGGCGCTTGCGTACTCTTGCGCTACTCTCAATCCTGACAGTTAAAAATAGTTGTGGGATACTAGTGTTGGCTTAATTGACCAACAGTATCTATGTGAATGTAAAATAAAGGTCTACATGTTTCAACCTGTGTTAGAATCTACCAGGTTTTCGTCAGGACCAAGTGAGCAGAACCTGGGCGATATACACACTCTAACGTGTATCCAACCCTCGATTCCTAAGACCTAACTGAATACTTGCAGTTGGTGTCCTCACAGCATAAATAGGCCAGGAAAAAACGGAGAAACCTGTGGAGAAAAAGAGGGACAATCACAAACAAACAAATTACGTGCCTGTAACGTCGTGAAGTTTCTCAGTAATCAATATGCTCCATGCGCTCCCCTTCATGCTGGAGAAAATAACCCAACGGATAAGGATAAGGATCATCTTTGGAGGACTGAACCCCAGGGGATATTATCGTTAAGTCCTGACACATGTGTCGCAAGTCTATAAATCCAGCGTTGCTCTTTGTAGACGTTGTTGCATATTAGGCTCTGTCTTAACCTGTTCGATGATAGTCCACTCCATGTCATTTGGAGTGTGATTCATTTCTAAAAACAGGTCTGTCAGTTTTGTAGCGCTCTTTCTGCATCGAATAGTACTGCGATGTTCACAAATCCTTTTAACAATGCATGCTATGAAATTGTTTTCACGAATGTATGAGAGCGTTGAGAGCTACATTTCTGAATAATATGTAAAAGTGATTTAAGATGCTATTTCGCACCCACTATCTCACGAAGATTGATCAGTGTGATTTTGAGTGTATGAGAAATCCAATCACAGGCCTATTGAGCCCTTCTTCTCTGAAAATTCTTTCTTTAATCCATGCATACTTGGATCACAATGCTGGCTCGCGCCAGTATTATTTGCCACCATATAGTATGCACCCGTTGGGTTATTTTCTCCAGCATGAAGGGGAGCGCATGGAGCATGTTGATTACTGAGAAACTTCACAACGTTACAGGCACGTAATTTGTTTGTGTGTGATTGTCCCTCTTTTTCTCCACAGGTTTCTCAGTTTTTTCCTCGCCTATTTAGGCTGTGAGGACACTAACTGCAAGCATTGAATTAGGTCTTAGGAATCGAGGGTTGGATACACGTTAGAGTGTGTATACCTTCCAGGTTCCACTCACTTGGTCCTGACGAAAACCTGGTACATTCCAACACAGGTTGAAACATGTAGACCTTTATTTTACATTCACATAGATACCGTTGGTCAATTAAGCCAACACTAGTATCCCACAACTATTTTTAAAATTGTCCAGTAGCTTTAAAATTAAAGTCAATTTAAAGAAGTTATACTAGGGCAATTTTTAACATCAGAAACCCTGTTTTTTAACCTACACTCACAAAAAAGAACATGCTCCACTATAATTAGGTGTAGCAGCACACCCGGATGGCACTCGGCTGTTCGGGTGGGACCCCTATGATGAAGCATGTCACCAACCAGGTTGGTGAGTGAGGGGTCTTCTAACAAAGGAATATCTTTCTTTTGTTGCATCACCATCTCCCTACATCCCATTTAGGACCATTGACTTGGTCCAATGGTGATACTCCTTTCGTTGTTTATACAATTTAGGGTCCAGGGAACCAGGAGTACCTCCTTCCACCTCCGTGGAAAATCCCTTACTCTCTCTCTTTTGTTATTTACGCCTCTGTGCTAAGAGACATCAGCGCTTCAACACTTTGGCTATTTCTACTTTTTTCCTGTGTGGAGGCTTTCTTCTCTTCTGCTTCTGCAGTGATGGATTTTGGATATTTAGCGAGCTGCCACCATTTTGTATACCGTTGCGCGTACTTCGTTTTGTTTGTGGAATGCCATTTCCAAATAATCTTCTCAGCTGAGTCCTTCTACCTGCCTACTTTTTCAGTGCCATTTACTTAAAATTGAACTCCTCATATTCAGCAAACATTTGGGAGTTTCTTAAGCTTTTTTTATCTTCTACTTCCCTCAGAAAGCTCCTACATATTGCTGACACAGCACTATATTTTACTTATGACTTGAAAGAACATGCAGCTATCTTTTCTTTCCCTAGTCATCTCACTTCTAATTTGACTGAAGTTGCTGTGCTTCGTTGTATTAACTGCAATCTTTCATTACGCCAACTACACTCTGTATGGGCAGGACAAGACCTTTCCATATGATTCCATATTATTCTAAATATTAAATCAAAATGACTAGCAATCTAATTTCCGCCACTTAATTCACTTCTTTTGGCACAAAACTGAAAAGGGCAAAAAAAGAACCTCCATTACCCATGATTACTTCTCACAATTTAGTCTTGGGCACTATTCTCGATGAGGGGTATAAAACCCTTCGTTTGTGCTACTAATGAAAAACTGAAACAAATAGAGGACATCTGGATTGTTATAGAGGGAAAAATGTTTGAAATGGAGCAACGTGTGAGCAAACTTCAAGATGTGGCCACCAAAATTCCCTTTTGGGAACTAGAAATCTAAAAATTATACTGCATACTGAGGATCTCGAAAAAAGAAATGGACAGAATAATCTTTGTTTATAAGGTTTAACGGAGACCTTGGTGGGCCTTGATCCTGTTGTCTTCCTGAAGAAATTTCAAACTGATCTTCTTGGTCTACCAAGTACTCCTCATCTGAAGATTCAGTGGGCACACCGTCTTGGTCGTCTTCAATCAAACTCTTCTGGACACAGAGGTATCATCATGCTATTTTTAGATTTCATGGATCTTTTATGTTTCTTGAGAGCTGTCAAGGAAAAGTTTTGCCTAATTTGGGCAGGCCACAATATTTTCATATCACAAGACTAATCTAATGCAAATAACGCCAGAATAAATAAGTTCCTTGCCCTGCGTCCTCTAATGAGATAGTTGAACATCCTCTATGGCATTATTCAGCCCTGTTTACGCAAACTTACTTATGAAGTCACCTCACAATCCTTTGATGATACTGCAAAATAAAAAATGCTTCTTCTGAATATTTAATCTCATACTGTTGATACTAGTGATCAACATTCTTAAGAACTTTGTTCTGCACATGCCCATTTTTTCATTTTTCTTCATGTTTCTTGTTAAATTTGACAGTTTTTGGCTTCTTTAATGTGCTTTTCATCTCCCTGCTGTCGCTTTTGTTCTGGTGCTGAAACATCTCATGCTATTTTTTTATGCTCTTCTCCTCAGGTCTGGATATTATATCTGGTCTGTCACGTCATCCTGTTGTCTATACTTTCTTTTTTCTTTCTGTCCTTTATTTCTATGGTCTCTCTATAATGTGAGTGGCTGTATGTTTTCAATTATATTGTTTGCATTATTTATATGCTTTGTTGTTGTTAAAACACTGTGGGGCATATTCTCAAGGAGTAATCGCTGAGTTATCATCACTTTATCACAGCCAAAGTCGCGGTAAAATTATCACTCCATTCATAAGCGGATACTAACAGCCCATAGCACCAGTTTACCCAGAATAGCAGCCGCAAAAACATCACCACAGATGACCCTCGCATCTATAGCTACTGAGATGCAGAGTAGGCATTCCAGTGCCTAAAGCCGCAACAACAACACTCAGCAACATTCCAAGTGACCAGCCAAATCGGCGATAAGACCACAAAACATGCGATAAGCCGCGTTAGCAGCAGGAAATAAACACCTGCTCTGACCTGGTGGAAAGTCGGACCACAGTCTGCACCTCAAAAGGGAGCCCAGTCCAGAGCCACACCTGAAGGTCAACAGATGCCATGGAGCCACTGATGATACAGCTGGGAGCCCCAACAGGACCACAACACCCACCGCCACCACCCCCAGGACCTCCCTCCAAGGGCAACCACCCAGGCCAAAGACATGCCACATCAACTACACTACCAAATAATCCGACTGATGTTGCACAATCACATTTAGTGACATGCATGTGTCGTCACAAAAATAAGCATCTTACATTCACCTTCGAATTAACAAATGAAAATGTATTCAAATAGACACAGAACAGAAATGAAGACACATGGCGGCTCCCTTCGGGACAATCCATAGGTCACAGACTGCACGACAAAAATCATGATGAGAAGGTGTATCTTTCGCACATCAAAGGACAGAGAGAGAGCGAAGGAGAGAGAGAGAAAGAGAGGGAGAGAGAAAAAGAAAGAGAAAGATGGACAAAGGGGGAGAGAGAGAAAGACGGACAGAGAGGGGGAGAGAGAGATAGATGGACAGAGGGGGAGAGAGAAAAGACGGACAGAGAGGGGGAGAGAGAGAAAGACGGACTGAGAGGGAGAGAGAGAGAAAGATGGACAGAGGGGGAAGAAAGACACAGATAGGGAAAGGCTGTATCTAGTGACTCACGGCGCTTCTACACTCTGCCAGCGCTTAAGCGAGCTTGCTGTAGGAACTATCAGCGTATTTTTAAAATTTACCGATTTTTCGTATTTTATTTGTAAAATTGTTTATTTGCCCCTGTTTTTACTCTGATCCTCTGCCCACACACTTGCACTATAATCGTGCCCCCACCGCTGTTTTAGCGGGCCGAATTGTGGTTCACAGTGATTATTGTGTATCGCCGCCATCTTGGGGGTAGCCGGGGAGGTCTCGTGGTGCCATCGGGCTGAGCGCTCCAGTGCTCAGGCGGACGGTGAGGTGAGCCTCTACTTAAACGTCCCACGACTTCGCGCAGCAGTGACGCGCAGCGGGTGCGCCCGACTCGGGCCGGAGTCGGGCCAGAGTCTTGCCCGTCTGCGCCCGTCAGCGCTAAGGAAGCGCTTGAGGTGGGATACTCTGTGCAGACATTGGCCCTTCGAAACTCACATTCAGGTATGTCTAGGGAGTTCTTGCTTTCCCGTAATGTGCCTCACGTACCTTGTCATGACGTTCTAAATCCTGGAAAATGGGTTGGCCCTGTTTGCTGTGGTCAATGTAAACTTACGCTGACCCCAGAGCCTATCCTGAAAACACCCTCGCATTCTTCTGTCCTACGGGGAGGATTAATCAACGCGCGATCACTCTCCAAGAATGCCCAGAACATTCACGATCTCATTGTGGAGACCAACCTCGACTGGCTCCTGGTTACAGAAACTTGGCTAAAACCCTGGTGTAATCCCAACTTAGCCATAGCCCTCCCGCAGAATTTTCTCATCCAGCGTTTAGATAGACCTGAACAACGGGGAGGGGGTCTGACTATTATCTACCGTAATTCCCTTAAATGTTCCACTCAAGAATTGGCAGATATTAAAGGGGCAGAGGCGCTAGCCTTCTCTTTGGGCATCCATGACTCTTTTACCTTTTCTGGTGCCCTCATCTATCGCCCTCCGGGACTCCCAACAATGTTTCTGGAAACTGTGGGAGATGTACTGAGCGAGTTAGCGCTTAGATTCTCCCACTTTACCGTACTGGGCGACTTAAACCTGCACTTAGACTCCCTTAATGAACCAGGAGTTGGTTGCTTTATGGATATCATTGACGTGCTTGGACTCACTCTTCTGAATCGCGAATCCACACATCTAGCAGGACATTTACTGGATTGTATCTGCTCAAATTCCACTAGGCTGAGAGTTAAGCCCCCCAGCCCTCAGATTTTTTGTCCGATCATTTCTTTGTTCCTTTTCATATTGCACTAAATCCTAAACCTATGGTCACCACTATAAAAAGTATTAAAAGTCCCGAGGAAAAATACACTCCTAACTGGAAGGAACTACCCAGCAGACCTGATGTTGTAGAAAAGTTAAAAGTCAGTATACCGGTTCTATCAGGTCATACTTCTGCTGACAATCAGAACTTTTGTGATTGGATTGCCAGAGCGGGTGCCTCGTTGGGACCAACCGGCAATAAGAATCCAAGGGCCACTAAGACCAAAAAGAGTGCCCCATGGTTTTCATTGGCCTTGAAATTGGAACTGGGAGAAGTAAGAGTTTTGGAGCGGAGGTGGCGTCGGAACTACGATGCTACCGCCCGCAACGCCTATAGATCAGCGAGACAGAAGTATCATGCTGGAATAAAGTTAGCCAAGAAAGCCCATTACCTACAGGCCATCTCCACGGCGGGCCAGGGACAAAAAGAAATCTTCAAGATAGTAAAGGATTTTATGAACCCATCAGCTCTTTCGCAGGAGATTCCTCCGTCTCAAAATCTCTGCAATGCGATATCTGATTATTTTGACAATAAGATCCTCAACATCGTGAAGACTTTCCCTCCAGTACCCGCTATGCCGGTAGTTGCTGAACAGACAGAGGAGGTGAGGACCTCTGCCCGCTTGGAGGAATTTGCCCCGGTCTCCCTTGAAGAGACCTCCAAGGCTATTCTGGCCAGCAAATCTGGATCCCCTTTTGATCCTTGTCCCCCTTTAGTCCTACAGACCTTAGTAGAGGTGGTTAATCCTATCATCAATAGGATTATTAACTCATCATTAGCTACGGCAGACATTCCTAATGACTGGAAGCTTGCAGCTGTCAAACCTCTCCAGAAAAAGGCACTAGCTGACCCTACCACCCTTTCCAACCTGCGTCCTATCTCCCTGCTTCCGGTGCTGTTCAAACTGGTGGAAAAGTTCGTCAATAGTCAACTGACGATCTTTTTGGAGAAGAATAACATCCTACATCCCAACCAGTCAGGGTTTCGGTCAAAACACTCTACCGAGTCGGCCCTGCTATTTAGAGCAGAGACCCCACGAACGGCCATGGACCAGGGAAAGAAGGCTGTCCTAATCCTACTTGACCTGTCGGCAGCCTTTGATGCGGTCTCACATAACATCTTAGTGGACCGGTTGGCTGCCGCAGGAGTAGGAGGGCAGGCCTTGGCATGGCTCAGGAACTTCCTTAGCAATAGACGCCAAGTCACAGTGTTGGGTCAATACCAGTCTGAAGCAAAGGTCGTCAGCTCCAGGGTCCCTCAGGGCTCGAGTCCAAGTCCTGTACTTTTTAATCTGTATATGGTACCCCTAGTGAAACTGATCGCATCATTCCAGATCAGTACAATATCATATGCTGACGACACCCAGCTCATCCTGGTGTTGGACAGGGAACGGCCTGGTGCCGAGGAAGATCTTAAGGAGTGTCTAGCAGCAACGTTTAAATGGATGACTGACAATCATTTAAACTGTAATGCTGGAAAGAAAGAAATCTTGCCGTTGGGGAATCATAATCTGTTTTCCCCAAAAATGTGTTGGCCTGCTGATGCAGAATCCCCCCCCAACACAATTACATCTGCTCGAAACTTGGGTATCAAGTTCGACGATCAACTGTCTTTCAAACATCAAGCGGTGGCCGTAACTGGGACGTGCTTCCAGATTATAAAAGCTTTGAGGAAGTTTTTTGATTTTCTCTCGTTGCCGGCCAGAAAAACGGTTGCAGTGGCCCTAATAAATTCCAGGTTGGATTACTGTAACGGCTTATATGCTGGAGCTAATAAGGCCGTACTCCATAGGTTACAAATGGTCCAACATGCAGCGGCCCGCCTTGTATTACGTTGGCCCCGTAGGTCTTCAGCCTCAGTAGCACTCAATGCGCTCCATTGGCTACCAATTGGTAAAAGGATTCTCTTTAAGATTCTTATAATCACCTTCAGGGCATTTCAACAGCAAGGACCAAAATACCTGTGTAATGGGTTCAGAAGATATCACCCGACACGCTGTTTGAGGTCTGCCAGTCAGAATCTGCTCATAATCTCTCGATTCAAGCTGGCAACAAAAGGTGTCAAATCCCTTTTTGTGCTGGGCGCCAAGGCCTGGAATAAGCTACCGCCCTCTTTACGATCATTGTCCCAAGAAACTCAATTCAGGAAAGCATTAAAAACCTGGGTCTTTTCTTTAACTGATGTTGCCTGCACAGCGCTGGTGTAATGTGTAGTGCAAAGTGTAAGCTATCTCTTTTTCCTCCAACCCTTCCATCTGGGTTGGGTGAGCGCCAAGATACTCCTTGGAGTGATAGGAGCGCTATAAGAGTGTCCTTTACATTACATTACATAACAGAAGAGATGGACAGGGAGAGAGAGTGGCGACACTGGGCACTCAGGCCACACTGCTCACCTGCTGACACTAGTGTGTCTCCCACCAAGTGCCGTATGTAGTGTGGTTCACCAGGTCCCACATCTGAAACAGTTCCGTCATCTGAAATCCAGTCCAAATACAAGAATGGCAAAGTACATACAATTGAACATGACATCATCGCCTGTCCGCCCCTGGGCACCCAGGCAGATGCACCCCAGCCCCTCCCTCCGCCCAGTGGTGCATGTCCGCCCCATGTGCACCCGGCACCCAGGCAGATGCACCCCAGCCCCTCCCTCCGCCCAGTGGTGCATGTCCGCCCCATGTGCACCCAGGCCTCACTGCTCAGCTTCCGCCACCGGCGTGTCGCAATGAGTGCCCACTACATACCGCTGCAAGCCCCAAGCCCGGGGCCAGCGAACATGGCACCCTCCACATCATTCAGCCCCGATCCGCAGGCCAACAGGTCTCACTTTGATTGGTTTTTGCTCTTGATTTTGCCATGGCAGAGGACATACCAGTGCACCTAGCATCATCGCAGGCTGAACACCCGCTCAGCCTTTGAGGTGCACTAACTCTGTGATCCAGGAGGTGACGCCACGTGGGGTTAGGCCCCCGCTGTCCGCTGGTTCTGGCCTACACTGAGGTCCAGCAGGGCACACAGACCCTGAGCAGTCCGGACCGCCGGGACGGGGCATCATCGCAGGCTGCACACCCACTCAGCACTTAAGGTGCCCCTACCTCAGTGCACTGAAAGTCACCGTCCCCTGGCAATGTGCCTGTGCTGGCTGCAGTGTATCCGGTGCCACCTAGTCTGTGCCCCCCAAGTCATGGACCATGTATGATTGGGTATCGTGGTGCAGACGCCATCATGTCACCTCCGGCCAGAGGAATGTGATGTTGCAGGGCCCTGGGCCCTCATGCCTACATGAACACCACACGGATACACCCCAAGAGAGGTTAGATATGGCAACGAGCACGTGTGCCCGGCCCTTTTTATTGGCAGATTCATATGTCTTGTGAGGCGTGTGCTGGATGGGTGTGGTGTGGGTGTATACCGGCTATGAGGGAGTCGTTGTGGCATGCGGACAACTAGACCTGTGATCAGCAGATCACTACAGGGCAGACCTTGGACATGTAGCGTTGCCGTCCCCCCATGTGTAAACTTGAAAATACCAGCAAGGGAATTTATTTTGGTCAAACAATTTACAGAGGTCAGATTGAAGAAAATATCAATGTATCTGGTTTAACCACATTGGGATCTGTGCATCATTTATCTCAAACAACCTTATTGTGAGTATTAAAATAAACAATTAAATGTGAAAGCAGCAACACGGGTAATCTTTATATCAAAAGATTATTTTATATATGTAAAAAATTCATTCAAAGGGTACAAATCATTTCATGGATTGAATCAAAATCAAAAAATTCAAATGTCATAGGGATAAATAAATTGTCCTATCAAACATCTGAATAAAAAGCCCAATCAAACTAGATTAGTGACAAATGACTCCTATAGTTCTTATAGTGAAAGCCAAATGGGTTGTTAATAACCAGCCAAGGGATGGAATTTACAGTCGATGTTTCGGTCTTGTGTTGTTTACCCGCAAGACCTTCTTCAGGGCAATATATGTTTGTAACGGTGACCCCTTTTAGGGACTGTTAATGGCAGGAATTACAGGGATTGATGTAGTACAAGCCGTCATGGTTTTTTAGAAGGACAGAAACTTTTCTTGATTGAAATCCCACAGGTCTGAGTGGAATGAGATTTTGGCCGACCTGGTTTCCTGAGTCATCTGGTATCCGTCTTCTAGATTGATTCTTTTTTTCAGAAACGGCTTCCTTACGTTTTAGTAATATTCCTTCTCTTATGTATTTAAATCTACAAAGAGTGCTCGAGTCCACGTTCGAGAGACAGTTTAGTTCAGGATATAGGCACGTCAAACCATGTGAGCATAAATGGAGTGGGCTAGCCTGGCATATGCCAGTCCAGCGTAAGGGATTGACCAATGACCTGGGCTTGGTTCCGTACAGGGCTGGACAAGGAAGTAACTAATGCGTGTGTCCCTGTTGTTGCGTCGGCACCACCCGGACAACATTCAGCAATGTGTCACGCTGTAACCCAAGTTCAAAGACATGAGCAACATGGACGTAAGAGGAATTCACTGACCTTACATTCATCCATACTTCCACACTTGAAAGACCATAGACATGACACGTCTGTGTGATTAGGAATGTTCAATGCACATTTAGTGGAGTGTTGCATATGGAGCCGTACAGGGCTGTACAAACCCCACATGACGATGTTGGCCCGTGGACGGCCAGCCCGAGTCCTTCAGGAAGAGGAAGAGTTCAGTCTGCAGTCTGATTGCTGTGTCATTGGAGATCAAACAATATATGGCAGTTCATGTCGAGGTCCAAGGTGAGTGTCACAGGGTGCATCAGGGGACAGTAGTGGAAGGTGATGATGCAGAGGGCTGAACCAAGCAGAAACTGGCCATATGGCGGAGATGAATGCTACTGCGTCCTTCGTACCAAAAAAGCAGGTTCATCTGCATCTTCGTCCATTGATGTTTCATGTGCCTCACGAGTGGGTGGTGGTGGCCTTTCTCCAGCACTGTGTGGCAGTGACACCTCCGGGGCCGGAGATGGAATGTCTGCCGCACTGTGTGGTACTGACACTTCAGGGGGCGGAGATGTGGATGTAGTGGTTGCAGCAGCATGCATCATCACCAGGTTTTGTGGCAGCAATGCCATGAGGATGGTTTTGAGGTCATTGAGGAACCCAGCTACCACTCGCTGATGTGCAGCCACGGCAGCCACTCTTTCTGCATTCGCCCACTCCATGGTCTCCATTAACCTCCGCATGTTTCCCAACTCCAGTGTGACATCGCTGGAGCCACTCTGACTGGAGAGTTGTTCTATTCTCTGAGTCGGGGCTCCTGCGATGTCCGTCCATCATTTCCTTTGGTTTTTCTCCAGCGATGTCAGCCATGGTCCGTTGGAGGGAATGGAGTGGACTGTGGGTGTCCGTTGGGGACCGTGAGTGGTCCCTGATGGGACTTAGATACCCACGTATGGCATCTAGTTTGTCTGCCATGCGGTCGAAGCCCACCCGCACATGTTCAGCCAGCTGCTCCTGGCACCCCAACACACAGTGTTGGAATGCCATGTGTTCTTTGTGGGGGCCCTGGGAGGCAGCATGGTGTTGGGTGCTGCCTGCTGTGTGATTTGTGCAGGGGGTGGGGTCTCCTTGTTGCAGCTGGGCTGTCCTGCTCCTAGAGGTGAGGTGCGGAGGTTGTCAATGAACTCTTGGAGGGCGTCGGAGTTGAAGCTGTGGTGGTCCTCTTTGTCATCAGAGAAGAGAGGGTTGAGCTGCTCTGCAGGAGGTGTTGATTCTCCCTCTGCAATGTGAAGGGGAGATGCAGTTTAACAATATGTTCACATGTATGTTATCGCATTGTACATGTTTACATACAGACTGCATGAATGTGTACATTGTGGCTGTTTGGGAGGAGCTGCCTATTTGATGGGGAAAGTGGACATTTTGACAACAGATGTGTGTGTGTTTGTACCTTATCAACTCACATTTCCCTGCAATGCCAAATGTGATTGGCCAGTATCGACACCCATGCGGCACCAGTTGTGTCCTGTGTTCTGTTGTAGGTGTATTGTGGTTTGTACCACATAGTTGTCAGTGCTGATGGGCTCTGCATGTTGTGTGTGTGTGCTGCATTTCGGGAGAGTCACCCCTGCAGCACTGATTTTGCTGCCCCTTCTCTATTTCATGTGATGTGCCATGGACTACTGTGCTTATACAGTGCTGATATGTTGCAAAATTGGGTACATTGGTCTCTTGGTGGGAGTTGGGGGCTGGGGCATGGTTTGTCCACAGATGTGCTCAGCTCAATTGTGCATGTGTGCCATTGTGCCCATTTCCCCCAGTCCCCCCAATCCCTGGTTGTTACTCACCCTGTTGCTGTTGTGTCCGGTCATGTTGAGCAGTGTCCGGTCCCCCAACTCCTGCCACCGTCTCCCCACTGATGACTGTGGACACCCTTTCCTCTATATCATCCAGCTCCTCCTGTGGCGCAGGACTCCCACCTCCAGTCTGCATTGCTGCCTTCCGGTTGTTAGCGAGTTTCAGCTTGGTTTTGCGCTTCACGTCATTCCAGCGCCTCTTGACTTCTTCCATTGTCCTCTTCAGCACTCCCACTGCATTCACCTTATCCACGATGCACTGCCATAGTCCATTTTTGGTTGCCAATGACACAGTGGAGTTGTTCATGGTGTTCTACCACCTCCGTTATCAGGATCCTGTTTTCCTGCAGGCCTGAACCGCTTCTTCCCACACTTCTTCTCCTTGCCCTTTCCTGACCCCAAGGTCCCAGCCTGTTCCTCCAGGGGACTTGTGGGGTTCTGGTTCTCTTCCTTACTTGCTCCGGCAACATCCATTGTGCTTCGCTGTTGTTTGGCATTTGTTTGTCTGTTTTTTTCTACTTTTATGGTGATTTTTCCCACATGTGAATTGCAGGCCTGTCGCTGGTTTTTGCATCACGATTGGCCTCATCGCAGGTTTTTTTGTGTTCCTGTTTTGCATTTTTTGCGGTGTGGCGTTGGGTTTTTCATGGTTATTTGACACCTTATCTGGAGACTATCGCATTATGCCGCCGTGTTGAGAATACTTAGTTAACACAGCGTAATTTTCCTGCGATGGACTGCGATGTTGAGAGTTGCGTCAAGTTACTTTTGCAATGGTTATCACACGTTCTTGAGAATATGCCCTTCTGTCTTTTTGTTTCCCTCACAGTTTTTGCAGCTTGTCATCCATGTTCCTGTTTCACTTTTTGGTATTCCTCAATATGTTTAAAATTGTTTTGTGGAATGTTTGTGGTCTGTGACATCCAGTCAAAAGACAAAAGGTACTCTCTCATCTCTCAAAACCTTATTAGTATATTGCCTTTTTACAAGAAACTCATTGTAATTGGTTGGCCAGGTTGTTTTTTCTCGAGTAATTAATCGTAAGGGTGGTGTGGCCATTTTATGTCACAAATCGCTAAATGTGCAGATTATATCAATTGAATGTGATACCAATGGACGATGGGCATCTTCTCTGACACTGTCCATAATAAGCAGATCTTTTAATTATGGACCAGTCAACCTGACCCTGATTTCTGGCACAGCATTAAAATAAAATATGCTTTTATTAATTATTATAGTTGGTGATTTTAATCAATGGTTGGACCCCTTTACTGACAAGAAATCTAAATGTAAATTCAATCCTGACAAATCCCATAAAGCATTTCAACCAGCCATTACCACTCATCCATTATTTGATGTTTGGAAAACTTGGAACCCTGATGCATGTGAATTGACATTTTTCTCCACTATACACTATACCATGTCCAGAACTCACTATATTTTAGTGTTTTTTCTTACTCACTTCTAAACAATCCTCAGAAATTGGTTCCATTTTTGTTTCATACCATGCCCCTGTTTTAGCCTCAATTGATTTATCCCTAAATAATTCTAAGACTGGTTGTTGGAGATTTAATAATTACCTGCTATCAGACCACAACTTTATTAAAGAAGCCACTGGTTTATTAAAGGATTTTTTGCAAATTAACCATTGCATTGACACTTCCATTCCTAATAATTGGGATGGTTTTAAGGCCTCTTTTCGGGCTTTAACTATTGATTACTCAGCTAAAAGGAAAAATAAGGCTGATAAAATGTTGGCCACTTATTTACAGATTTAATCAGAGCGTAAGAATATTGGACATATTTGCAATGAATTTAATAACAATCAAACAAGGAAATTCCTTTCTGTGTGTTCCAATTTATGTATTCGCATATACTTTTTTAAAACACCATTTGTTTAGACCAATTTCAACCTCATTATCTAACTCCATATAGGACATTATAATCACAACATAAAATTGTATGTATCTAAATACTTTTTATTAAAAGAAATTCGTAGTAGATGCATTAACAATTAATTTAAAACAATCATACATATTTCTCATAGCAACATTCTATTCAATTTTGTTAAGTTTCACAATAAATCAACACATGTTTTACAATACATCATTTTAATAAAACCATAATTATACATATAAAACATCCGTGTGTCGATGCGTTTCGGTGCTTCGTTTTTATAGAACACCTTCCTCAGGACGGTTTAAAAACATCAAATCTTCTTTCTAAAATTAAATGCATACAATTAATAAAGTTGTACTATATGGAGAAAACTTCTTTTCACTAGCGGGCTACTAGAGTGAGTGGTCATAAACAGATCTTACATCAATATTCAGTTTAATCTTTTAGGTACCAGATATATCCCGGGGGTCACAGTAAATGTTGAACCTCCACTTCCACTCTGTTTTTCATCAGAGGATCTGTATGTAAAACAACATATATTTTAGGCTTTACATTTAAATTCTAGATTTTAGTGTCTAATATATACGGACATATGCCCCAGTATGCACTTACTTATTAATTGCCTGGGGGAGCCACGCTCCGTTTCGAGCACCGTGTGTCAATAGACTTTTAGGTTCTATTTATTCTGTGTGTTGCTTGCCCGAGGATATTTCTTTCTTTAGCTCCTCTTGGGGTTACACAGTGTCACTGGTTAGAGGCGGCAGACCCGAGAGCAGAGGACGGCCCGGGACCAGGGTTCAATTCCCGGCGCGGCAGGTTTCTGGACCAGGGTCAGCGGACTCGATAATTCTCGCGCCTCGGTGCCCACTCTGATCAGCGATCACACTCGGCAACTCTGGGCATTAGCTTGCCTCATCTTCACTAACGGCCCCACCAGACCGCCGGGGATGCCTGGTCTCACCCTGGAGATACCCAATAAGGGACCATCTCTCAGGGAAGCCAGGAAGGGTTTCGCAGCGGTCGAAGCGCCTTGGGACCCTCCGGGTAAGTAGTGCGCTATATAAATGCCTATTCATTCATTCATTCATTCATCCTTCCTCTTTATTCTTTGAGGGGATATTCAGCGTCTAAGTATATAATAGACAGTATCATGAACGACTTCCCCTGTCATGATTCTTGCAATTTTAATGTGCATGTTTTCCTAATAAATAATTGTTTAAATAAAAAGGCAATAATTTTCTATTCGGTAGGGCGTCCAATATTATGTAACTCTAACTGATGGTACATACTAATTCCTCCATGGTGACAATTCGGGGTACAAGTTCACCATATCATTCACACCAAACCCTCCATGTTGTTAAATTAGGGTACAGGATCCCTGCTCATTTCCTTCGAACAATAACATATGAGCATTCTAATTTAACATCACTAAAGATTTATAGTATGGCCGGTCCCTCAACATACTAGTGTAGAACATAGTTACGTTTGAGTCATTTATTCAAACTTTCACCTTTGGCACATATTGCCCAAAGTACTAGCAGGGATTTGAGGTAGTGCGTACTTTCAAAGCGTTTCTCCCATCCCGCTAACGTTCCTAACAAAGGTCCGATTCAGTTTACCTTACCTTTCCTCAAAATAGTAGCGGTCCGCCTGCCCTGTCTCCCTGAATGCCCGTGTCAGATAAAGTGCTGTTCTAAGCATGCTCTATTTATACCCGGCGTGCTCGTAATTAGTAAAATAAACAAGAAACTGCTGGGACTAGTTAGATGATAATCGTTACCTGGCCTCGCTATTTATGTAGTTTTCAGTTGTAGTTTTTTTAAGCAAATGGAAAACGGACTACCGACTCCATCGTCGGGGAAACTAAATACTAATATTTGTCCTGTTCCTCCGAACTATTCTGTCTTTGAAATCTCAGTCAATACACATTAACACGAATATAACAAACTTTAATAAATATACCTAAATGGTTATATGTCCCTTATTCATATAGTTTGTCTTGGAGACAATCATACTGAAAAAGCCGGTCCACCATTTTAGTAGTTTTTAATTAGACAGTAGTTCTAGAGTTTCGAACTAAAAATAGAAAACGGACTCCAGCATCTATACTCAAGCGACCAAGATGTCACTATCTCACCAACTTATTTAATTTATTGGATTTGTACGATGTCCTCATTTTAATTTATGAGCTACACAAAGCTAAGCCGCTTTGTTTAGAACGGTTGTGTTTCCCTTATTAACCGCTATGCTTCTTTAGGGGCCGATCCCGCTTTTAGCTTCTGTCCGCCATTATTATAATTTTTAAGGTGCCATTATTTCCCGTATATGTTTACAAGCCTCGGTGTATTAATCAGAGCATATTATCATAATGGCGTTTTCCATTTTTTAACATACTTCTGGCAATTTAGCCGACAAGTAGATCATGGATAACTAGACCTATACAATAAACATTTAATTACTTCATATTCACAGGGAAACAATATTACAAGATTATCATAAATACAAACATTCAACATTAAAAACAATATCATATTCTTACATCATCATCCAATGTTTATAATAATTTAAACCATTTGAAAATGTGCACCGAACTATAATTCCATCTGTAGAATGCCCCTATCGTCATCAATTTAACATAGTACTACACACTTAATTTCTTTATAGTAGCAAGGAATCTAGTCTGCAATCATTTGACAATATCGTGGATACAAAGGTTCATACAGTGTTCACAGTGATCGAGACATTTTGGGTGTGCAGTCAATTGTAGTTCAGTTCATATAATTTGATGTTCTACCAGACACTTGTATTGTTATAAGATGCCTGTGTGTATATTACAACATTTTACATTATCGTTCACAGATTTCATCTTATCAAACACACATAATAATATGTATCTAAATCAGTGCTTCTATATACCTTGATCTCTATTTTATTTCACTTATTGTCTTCTATAAAGAAAGATGTTATCACATACTATTTAACACTACTGGGGCCTGCACCTTTACATATTATATTCTCCTCATCTAAGCATTAACGTGGTAACATCTCTATTTATTTAGGCATTTGTATGTTTATATAATCATCTTCATGTAAACTTTTTGGTCGGTATCGTTACAGTGTTCTTGTCATTAACCTCATAATCATTTAACTAATTCTTCAGTTTGAACTAGGAATACAGCTATTTTTTCCTGACCATTCTTTCCCATTCTTCCCTACTATTCAGGCCATGAGTATAGGTTCTGAATTTCGACATGACGAATTGTTCCCTTTGTTTTCGTCTTTTTTCAGTATCCCCTCCTCTCATGGATGTCTTAATTTTTTCCACAATAAACCATCTCAGTTCATCTTCTTTATGATTTTCTGCCACCCAATGTTCTACTAATGGGGCATTATTCCTTTGATTTTTTAGAGCTGATCTATGTTCTGATAAACGTAACCGCACCTCTCGACCTGTTTCTCCAATATAACCCTTTTGACAGGGGCATATTAGCAGGTATATGACATTGGATGTTCTACAATTTACATGCTCATTCATCCAATGTGTGATGCCATTTAGTTAAATTTTGTCTGATTTGACAATAGATTTACAGTGGGAGTATGTTCCACATGGTGAGTTACCACGAATAGGTTTACCATGGTCAATGCTTAGTTGGGACCCTTTCTTGGGCTCTCTATATGATTGAACCAAACAGTTAAGAATGGTTCTGTTTCTTCTGTATGAAAAAGTTGGTTTTGGTAGAGTTTCTTGGCCCACTTTTTTACCACTTTGATACCTCGTATCCCTGCTAGTACTTTGGGCAATATGTGCCACAGGTGAAAGTTTGAATAAATGACTCAAACGTAACTATGTTCTACACTAGTATGTTGAGGGACCGGCCATACTATAAATCTTTAGTGATGTTAGATTAGAATGCTCATATGTTATTGTACGAAGGAAATGAGCAGGGATCCTGTACCCTAATTTAACAACATGGAGGGTTTGGTGTGAATGATATGGTGAACTTGTACCCCGAATTGTCACCATGGAGGGATTAGTATGTACCATCAGTTAGAGTTACATAATATTGAACGCCCTACCGAATAGAAAATTATTGCCTTTTTATTTAAACAATTATTTATTGGGAAAACATGCATATTAAAATTGCAAGAATCATGACAGGGGAAGTCGTTCATGATACTGTATATTATGTACCTAGACGCTGAATATCCCCTCAAAGAATAAAGAGGAAGGATCGCTGTGTAACCCCAAGAGGAGCTAAAGAAAGAAATATCCTCGGGCAAGCAACACACAGAATAAATAGAACCTAAAATTCTATTGACACACAGTGCTCGAAACAGAGCGTGGCGCCCCCAGGCAATTAATAAGTAAGTGCATACTGGGGCATATGTCCGTATATATTAGACACTAAAATCTAGAATTTAAATGTAAAGCCTAAAATATATGTTGTGTTACATACAGATCCTCTGTTGAAATACAGAGTGGAAGTGGAGGTTCAACATTTACTGTGACCCCCGGGATATATCTGGTACCTAAAAGATTAAACTGAATATTGATGTAAGATCTGTTTATGACCACTCACTCTAGTAGCCCGCTAGTGAAAATAAGTTTTCTCCATATAGTACAACTTTATTAATTGTATGCATTTAATTTTAGAAAGAAGATTTGATGTTTTTAAACCGTCCTGAGGAAGGTGTTCTATAAAAACGAAGCACCAAAACGCGTCGACACACGGATTTTTTATATGTATAATTATGGTTTTATTAAAATGATGTATTGTAAAACATGTATTGATTTATTGTGAAACTTAACAAAATTGAATAGAATGTTGCTATGAGAAATATGTATGATTGTTTTAAATGAATTGTTAATGCATCTACTACGAATTTCTTTTAATAAAAAGTATTTAGATACATACAATTTTATGTTGTGATTATAATATCCTATATGGGGTTAGATAATGAGGTTGAAATTGGTCTAAACAAATGGTGTTTTAAAAAAGTATATGCGAATACATAAATTGGAACACACAGAAAGGAATTTCCTTGTTTGATTGTGATATTTCCGGGTCCTTTTTTGGTTTATTTGAGAAAACTCTCTTTTTAGAGCCATGAATTTAATAACACCATTGCGACCTCTGACTCTGATCTTTTCAATATTGTCCAGTCTACTGAAATGTATTATATACAGAAGATACCATCCCTTCAGAACCTGATATGGAAAAAATGTAATGGTCTCCCCAACCTGCTTCTATTCCTGATACCTTCAGAGCAATAGAAGCTGATATAATCCTTCAAGAAATTAATGATGCCATCAAATCCCTAAAAACAGCTAAAGTTACTGACTCTAACAGATTTTCTATTAAATTAATGTCCTCTCTTGTCATCTTTTTTAGCCCCCAAATTGTTAGAACTTTTTAACTCTTTACTTTTGGACTCAAAGGCCAGTGGCTCTGTTCCTGATCATCATTCCTAAGCCAGATAAAGGGGGCCAGTGGCTCTGTTCTTGATCATCATTTCTAAGCCATATAAAGAGCTCACCCTTTGTATTAATTATCTGCCTATCGCATTGTTTAATTATGATTGCATAATATTTGCTGAGATTCTAGCCTGCCACTTAGAAACTGTTCTGCCCCTTTTTGTGAAACCCAATCAATCGTGTTTCATTAGGCCAGACTTGCTGTGGATAATGCCAGAATGTTCTCTGATATTCTTTCATTAGCAATTAAATATCATATACCCCTTGCTACTTTATCCCTTGATCCTGAAAAAGCATTTGATCGCGTCAATTGGAAATTTATGTTCACCACTCTCAATTGGTTTGGCTTTAGTCCAAATGTATTTAATCCATAAAATTATTATATTCTGACCCCGAGCCAGTGTTATTGGTAATGGCCTTTTCTCTCCACACTTTAAATTGCATACAGTTACCAGACAAGATTGTCTCCTCTCCCCTTTGCTTTTTATTCTGTTTAAAAGAATCAATTTAGTATCAGTGTGGGCCGAAGGGTGGAGCACAGACCGCCATCATGCTCTAATATGTGTCAAAAAGGCTGCTTTATTGAAGACTGATGCACCTCACAACATTACCCTTGGCCTTTGCCTCAAAAAATTACACCTCACTATACATTGATTCATCTATATAGCCTCCTCCTCCACGCCTAAGGTTTCCCCACCCTTATCTTCTCTTTGCATCTATTTAAAAAACCCTACTCGGTCATTAACTGTGAACTTTAACCCTGTAACCCTGTAACCTCTTCTCTACTTCTCTAAGTATCTCCTATCTTAACCATATTGGCCCCTCCCGGAGTAACTTGTTCACAACCATTAAGTTAAACTGAAAACATATAAAAACGAGCTACCAGACGCCACTCAGTAAAGTCCCTCCCTCTCTATGACTTTTCTGACCCCCCCCAACCTCGGAAGATCTAGGATTCCTTGGTGTTTCGAAGACCTTGTCTAAAATCTCTTTTATCTGAATCAAGTATAGCTCCATCCCGAAGTGAGACAAGTGCACTCCATGCCCCCTGAAAAAATATACTGCCACATACTTCAATTCAGGACACTCTATTCTACCAAAACCTTCATCCCTACAAAATAATCTTGCGTCCTTATTAATCTTCCTCCTTGCCTTATCAATAGCGGCGGGACCTTTGGCCCCTCTCTATTGCCTTCTAGGTATAAATTCCACCCAAATGACAAAGCATCCTGATCAATGCTGTCTGATCTCCAACAAGTCCCTTTTCATCTGCTTCAGTAAAGCTAATCCTTTCCATACCACTAGACCATTATCCCCTAAGTGTACAATTAAAATGTCAGGGCAGGAGTTTGTGCCAAGTCATACCACCTTTTTTAGTGCCAAAATATGTTAAACAAGGAATTGACCAACCCATGGTTCAAACCGTTTCCCTTCTGAAGTTCATGCCGTTCCACCCATTTAACAAAGGAAAGTTCGACCATCCAAATTGACAGCACTGACAACTCCGGCCCTGCTACTGCACCAGAAAAGACACACGCCTGAGTACATAGAAAACAACATGTTGCAATCTCCAGGCTCCCCGAACTTGACATATCTCTTAGAACAATCCAAAGTCCAACGCCCCAAATGCATGATTCTGTCCCTTTCCCAACCCTGCCTCACTGCTTCAGTGCTTATCCCAATCCTACATGAGGGAGTGCCAAATTCTCTTGGTGCCTCCCCCATCTGTAGCAAAGATCTCCACATCACCCACAATGCCTTTGCAGCAGATACCACCTGCCCAGACACCCTGTAAAAAAATGTCCAGTAGACCCCCAGCGGTTGGTCCCTTCAGTGCACCCCCCAATGTACTGGGCATACAAATGTATCAGTACTGGCCCCCATTAATGCCACTTTTCTTATTCCCCTTTGGTCCATCTTAGGGTGTTTGAGCATGATCATTACTGCACCTAGTTCCCCCCCTCCCCCAACTCTTATCTCCTTCCATTCTAGCCCTGCCTCTCCTTTCCTCCCCAATAACTCTGAATGCTTCAAAATACATCCATGACATTAATGCAGAAAATAACAACGCTTCCCCAAAATTCTTGCAGATCCTTGGTATAACCCTTAAGAACCTAGCCAAAAGTTCCCCTGCTTCCTAACCCTGGGCCTTGGACCCATCTCTCTGGCCCAACCCTCAAGAATACGTCTGCCCAACTCTCCAAAGGACAGGTCATAACAACACAATAGCTTACCAATAAATGCAGTCCCTGCCAGCTTGCCTACAATGGTGATCTTAGGCAGACCTCTGTCAATCAAAGGCAAATAAACTAAACAACATCTTCCTCTCTCCCCCACGTTTCTTCCCTCTTCTGGTCCCCTCCCTCCAAAAATTCCTGCCACGCTTGACTATATGCACTCCTAATGGAAGTGGCCAAAGACCCTACAACCAATTGCAGCACCCTTTGTCTCCTATGGACAGCATACCTGCTGGCACCGGTGTCTTGCAAATGTCCGCCTCTGTGACCAGCCCATGTAACTTCTCCCACTGTGAACAAGACTAAAACATCCACAATGTCATTGTCCACCCCTGGCACATGTTTGGCTAGAAACAGAATATCATGCTTCAGACAACTAAGAATTAACAGGCTGATTTACAACAAAGTAACGCAGCGTGGTGCAGCAAGTCATTTTGCTGCGTCATGCTGCGTTAGTTTGGAAAGCACAGAGATGCGACATATTTACAAGAATATGTCATATCTCTGTGCTTCCCCTGCGCTGGCGCACAAACTGCAGCCATGCGCCGGTATAGGCACCCTTGCACCATGGTGCAAGGAGGCCTGCGTCATGGAGAGATTGGTGTCCCTTCCTGCACAAAAACAATCACAAGAGGCTTCTCCCTCTTTCAATGCGTGCTGTAGAATGCAGCACACATTGAAAGAGGAAAAAACAAGGAGAAATGAAAACATTTCTCCTCATTGCGCCTCTAGGGTGGCGTAGCATTCACACGATTTCTCGTAAATCTGGAGATGTGCTTGTTCCATGGGTGTTGCGTGGGAACACCCACAGCAACACCCATGGAACGCTCCTTCCACGCACAGTGCTACGTGTGAAGGGGCCATATTTACGAGCAGCAGAAAAGTCACGCAGGGTGGCTATTCCTCTCCTTGTAAATATGGAGGAGCCCCCTGCGCAACCCGTATGTCACTAAGACTCTAAACAACTTAACACCAATCTGTCCCTGGTGGACTGCTTATTGACCACATGAACAGCCATGTTGTCCACCCTTAAGATGACCCTCTTGTGTGCTCTCTGTGCCCACAATGTGACAGCTACCACTCGGGAAAGAGGTCTAAAAAGCCAATTATCCTGCCCCCATTCTTCCAATGTCTTAGCCACTCCTCGGCGCACCACCTGCCCTTGACGTCTAGGGCCTCAGCCAGACCCGCTAGTGCAAGGGATTTGCTCTTCTCAGCACAAGTCCTCAAACCATTAGGAAGAAGTTGGCACGGAAACTAGAATACAAAACAGTAATATTTATTACACCTCATGAGGTGGTGCTACGGTTCAAACAGTACCCTTCGGCATTGCAAGAAGTAGCACCCCGAGCTAAGAAAGCATGGTTTATTTATACCCACACAGGGGCTCAAATGAAGGCAGTACAAACACAAGAGCACAGTTTATGTATATATTAGGTAATATCGAGAGGCACAATCGATCAGTGGGAGGAGCTATAGGGTTGGAGACTAATACACAAGAGCTCTTTTGTGGAGCTTATCACTAACAGATGTAGACCCCTCAGGGTACGTGCAGAAGCGAGGGATGCTAAATATAACTTGTTGCCGGGCAGATTTCAAGTGCCATGGACAAGAAGGTAGGACAAAGCACATGGGCGACACGAGGCAGCATGCAGCAGACAAAATGGCTGCCTGGAGTCCGCTAAATGTCAAGTTAACAGCTAAAGTCTTCTGCTAATGCTTAATCTAGTCGCTGTCAAATTACTTCAGACGACCCTTTCAGCATTAGTTGAAGACATTCGCCTTTCTAGGATAATCTAAATACTCATCTTGTATATCTATTTGCATCATATCAGCTACTTCCTTATTCAGTATGTGCTGTGCTTTAATTTTCACAATATTCTCTTATGTTGGTATACAAGTAGTGATACACATGTAGCATAACATCGGGCCACAATGAATACACATACAACAGGTAAAAATCACTGCAATTGCGATACATAGAACAGTCAATAGTTTCCAACCCCAAGCAGTGACTAGAGCCCAAAACCATCCAGAAAAGGACCAAGTGCCATTCTTTTCATGAATATCTGTAGCTATCTTATGTAATTTAAAAATGTCATCATACACTGAATGCGAGTTGTCAGGTATATAAACACAGCAACTACTACCGATAATTTTACATGCTCCTCCTCGATCTGCTAGCATCACATCAAGAACCATTCTATTTTGTAATGCTACAATTCTTGCAACCTGTAACTCTTCTGTGATATACCCTAGTGCTATTGCAGTCTGATTAGCTTCTACCACTCTAGTTAGCCTTCTTACTTTTCTGCTATTCAGTGCAGCGCCCACAAAAGAAAAGAATCCCAAATTAAAATCAACATATTGCTGTAGACTAGTGTCTGTTTGATCCACTTCATCAGTGCTTATAGAACTTTTACTCCTGTTCAATGAAACATTCTGATACAGTTTAAAATCTCGATGATACGATGCAGGTGCCAAGAAAACAGGTGGTAATAGAAAAGAAACGTAGCATATTCCTGACTAACCAACTGGTAATTGATGATATCCGTTACTGCCACATACTAAATACGTGTTATGTGAAGCTAAAAACGAGCTATTATTCGCTCCATCTATATTTAATACTGTAATACACTCACTCTCTCCGACTGGAATTCAATACTATGTAGACATAAGTCTGCTTTAGTTTTTGTTGCAGAAATTACAAAAGGTTCGTTTTTGGCAAAGTCTCTTGTGTGAGTGAAGACATATGGCGTAGAGGAATTGTCCGGTCGATATTCTTCCCATTCCCATATAGTTCCTTTGGCTTTGGGATACCCATCTTTGTCCTGATAACATTCTTTATACAAACGGAAAAGAAGTCCTCCTACTGTAGGTTTCCTAGTCAAGAAAAGCAAAGTGTACCAGGCTCGACAAGAGCCATTATGTGAAAAAGGAAGTGGGATAAAAGGAGTTCCTCCTTTCTTTTGATGCGCTGGAATCATACCACATATCCAACAATTAGTGGTATTAGTAGCATTAAGGTAAGATTGACGGTGCATCTGTTCATGATACGGAAGAGTAAAATGCTGGTGCTCTTCTGGAACAGGAGTAGTGGCAACAAATAGTTCACGAACAGGGATCATCACTTCAATAGACCAAGTGATCACTGCTATAATTGTCAAAGTAGCAAAGAACCCTACAACACCAACAATTTTCTTTTTATTCATTTTAGCAGCAAAATCAACTATTTCTAAAAAATGAGAAAACACAAAAACAAAAATAATTCTAAGAGCTCTTCTCCCGAGGGTAGACGTTGGTTTCTTCACCGAAGATCAAGACGGATGTCACTACACTAGGCAGGGCTGATCCTCCCTTGTCATATCGGCATTCCGTTTCCACTACCCAGGGCGGTTGCTCAACCTGTCTCTTTCAAAACTGTAGATTCTTTTCTTGGCCTCAAGTTGTATTGCGATGCTCCAGGAGTCGTCTGGTCCGGGAAGAACTCCGCAGATTCGTTAGGTGATACAGCTTGGCCTTTCTCCATAGTCAGGATCTCTTGATGATCAGTCAGCACAGCAGGTTTCACCAAGGTCGACAATACCTTGCGACAATGGGTACTATGCACCCAGTTTTTCTAGTTGGTGACTCGAACCGCTGTTCTCGTGGCGAGGAGTACTTGCTCTGGTCCACGCCACCTTGGCTCCAAGCTGCTTGACCTCTCAAACAACTTTATCATAACCTGATCACCAGGTCAGAGGTTATGGCCTTCACCAGTAGATCTGTCAGGGAGTGCTTCTCGAACCTATTGATGAATAGAAACCAAGCTGTCAGTTAATTGTGCCAAATAGTCATTTATTAAGACACAAGGTACATCACATATAGAACTTGGTTTCTGAACTCCCCAGACATTCATAGGCCTTCCAAACACCACCTCATAGGGGGCGAGGCCTGTTCGAGAATGTGGCGCTGATCTAATAGACAATAATGCCAAAGGCAACGCATCTGGCCAAGTCAAAGATGTAGAGGCCTGTATCTTCGCTATTTTCAGCTTCAGAGTAGCACTATACCTTTCCACCAACCCTGCTGATTGTGGATGGAACACTGCATGGAACTTCTGTTTGACTCCAAATCCCTTCAGGACATACTTGATAACTTCCCCAACAAAATGAGGTCCGTTATCGCTCCATAGGAGTTTGCAAACACCAAATCTAGGATAGAATTCCTTCAGTAACACTTTAGCCCTAGTAATAGCAGTATTATCCTTCGTGGGGTACGCTTCAATCCATTTACTGAAAGCATAAACCACCACTAGAACATACTTCAAATTATTACAAAGCTCAAATTGGATATTGGCCATTTGCAGGACTTCAAAATGTACAGTTGGTGTAGCAAATCCTCGAGCTGGAGTTCAAGTCCCCTTTCCTGGATTATATTGCAAACTGATCAAACAGGACTGTACTACTCTCTTAGCTGTGCTAGCAATTTCTGGATGCTCCCAAACTTGCGTAAGCAATTTCGTTATTGCTAAAGCTTCAACATGTGCTAGCCCATGTGGCATCTGAACCATAGGTTGTACAAAAGCTATAGGCAGCTTCCACCTATCCATCTGCTTGTTCCGCCAAAAACCCTCGTCATCCAACTGTCCCTCTCTAGACCATTGTTCACGTTCCTTTTCAGAAGCAGATTTCTGTATCTCTCGTACTTCCTACCTTGCATCATGCCAACGCTCAGCTTGTGACTTCACTCCATACATAGAAGTGATGTGCAAAGGCATTACCTTGTCCAATCCTGTCTGTTACTTTCTTGTGTGCACTACATGTAACAATGGCTATTTTCTTCGGATATGTCAATGCAGTCAAAAGATTATGCACTAAGTCTCCGTGCATTATCTGCATTCCATGAGATGTAAGAAAGCCTCTTTCCTTCTAAAGTAGGCCAAAATCGTGCGCCACTCCAAAGGCATAACGGCTATCTGTATAGATGTTAAAACATAGATCTTTACTAAGCTCACATGCTCGTGTCAAGGCTATCAGTTCAGCTGCTTGAGCCGATTTCTGTGGTATGCGAGCTGTCTCCACTATTGTTTCAAGCGTGGTGATTGCATACGCGGCTGAGGTCGTGCCATCCGGTAATTTCAAAAAAGACCCATCAACCCACAATTCACCATGCACATCTGGAAGGCGCGTATCCTGCAAATCAATGCGACCCTTTGTCTGTTCTTCAGTCCGAAATATACAATCATGTGCTTCTTGTGACTGAGGCTGAGTCGCTGGATACGGTAACAAAGTAGCTGTGTTTAAAGTTGCGCCTCTCTTCAATGTAATATGAGGAGCTAGCAATGTCAGTTCATATCCTGTCAGACGAGCACTAGTTAAGTGCTGCGTCTTTGTCTGATTTAAAAGGGCATCAACCGCATTGGGTACCAATACTAACAACTTATGCGACAAAACTATCCCTTCACTCTGTCGTATTGACACAGCTGTTGCTGCAACTGAGCGAAAACATCCAGGTAATGCTCGGGCAACAGGATCAAGAATTGCTGAAAAATATGCACAGGGACGTTGCTTATCGCCATGTAACTGGACTAAAACTGACAATGCGCATCCATCTTTCTCATGTACATTAAGTGTAAAAGGCTTTGTATAATCTGGTGTACCTAACACTGGTGCTGAACAAAGGGCCTGTTGTAACTGTCAAAAAGCAGTTTCACATTCATCTGACCATGGGAGGGGCAATGGAGTATATTTTGTCAAAAGTGCTAACAAAGGCTTAACAATGTATGAAAACGCCAAAATCCATTGTCTACAAAAGGAAGTAAGACCAAGAAATGCACACACTCCTTTCTGTGTGGTAGGTACTGGAATATCTAAAATTGCTTGTATTCGATCTGATGTCAATGCACGCCCCTCCTTAGGCAAAAGGTGACCTAAGTAGGTTACCTTTGGTCTACAATATTGCAATTTCTTCCGTGACACTTTATGATAATGGGATGCAAGAAATGAAAGCAAAGATAGAGTGCATGTTTCACATTGTTCCGGAGTATCGGCTGCCAACAAGATGTCATCGACATATTGTATGAGAGCCACACCTTCAGGTAAAGTAAAGGAATCAAGTTCTCTCTTCAATGCCTGACTGTAAATACTCGGGCTCTCGGTGTAGCCTTGAGGAATTCTACAAAACCTATAAGATTGATTATTCAAAGTGAAACTGAACAAATATTGGCTATCAGGTTGAATAGGGATCGAAAATGAGGCATTTTTCAAATCTATAACAGTGAACATGGTCGCTGTTGGAGGGACTAAAGTAAGGAGTGTCGTGATATCAGAAACCACAGGGTATTATGGTACTACAATCTTGTTCACCTCTCGAAGGTCTATGATGAACCTGTAAACTCTAATATCAGTGTCCTTTTTTGGTATCGGAAGAATCAGGCTGTTACAGACATTAAATGGGACTTCCTCCACTACTCCCACTTGGATAAGATCATGCACAATTCGTGTGAGTGCTTCCTCACCCTCCTGTGAAATTCTGTATTGAGGCAATCGTGGTAACACAGCTCCCTCCTTGACAATAATGTGTACTGGTGGGATGACCATTTGGCCCACATCAGTGTCCGAGGTGGCCCACAAAGATTTAGGGAGTGCGGCTAAGGCAGTCTCCTCTTTAACAAGACAAGCTCTTTCAGGTTCAGAATAATTATAGTTCAAAATGACACGCACTCCTTCAGGAGAGCATCATATTGTGGCTCTGAAATACCTGAGCATATCAAGACCCACAATGTTATCTGGTGTGTTTGGGGAAAGCAAAAACGGACAAGGAGCACTAAATTTATTTACATGAAATGCAAGTGGTTGTGATAATGGGCTAAGGGAAGGCGTTCCATCGAAACCTATCGAAGTAATAGTTACGCCAGACAGGGGAGCCCTCGGAACCAATTGTTTAGACAAAGTGCTACGAGTAGCTCCTGTATCAACCAGAAACCGATCAGTAGAACCCAAAACATGTGCTGTAACATAGAAACCCGTCTGATCTACTGGAACTACAACTGATTCCTTACCCCAGGGTTCTCCAAACCGGTCCTGGAGGGCCGGATCCATGCCAGATTTTTAAAATAACTACATGCATTTAAATGGGGATATGCACGAAATCTGGCATGGTTCCGGCCCTCCAGGACCGGTTTGGTGACCCCTGCCTTAACCCATCCTAGGCAATCCTATGCATGAGCTGAATCGTAAAGATCGGGTTGCACATATTCAGACATTTGATACTGGTTACGTTGGTCCAAAGTATTAAACCTATCCAGTGCTCGTACATTGGCGTCAAATCGAGCACAATCATTTACATTTCCTCGAGGCCCTGAGTAACCAAAACGATTTCTCATTTGTCCCCGACCTCGCGAGCCCTGTTGAGCACGCAACACTGGGCAATCGGCCATCCAGTGGCCACATTGCTTACAATACGCACATTGATTAATAGACAAATTCGCACGAGTGTAAGGGGGATTAAAAGAATCACACCCGCCTCGATCATAGCCTCTAGAAGGCGGACCATAAACTTGAGCTAACATAACCTTTGTTTTTAAATCCTTTGATTTCTTATCTTCGTTACCTTTCGCTTCTAGTTCTTGGCGCTCGTAATATTGGGCCATTGGTAAAACAGATGCTGGGGAAGATGTAGCCCAAGAACTTTCACTGGCTTTTAAATGGCTAGCTATCCCTGGTAACAAATTCGTAACATATTTATCGACAAACAAGTGTCTGCCTGTATCATCAGTCAAGGATTGACCGCTGAAATCATGAAAAGCTTCTTCAAAACGTGTAAAGAAATCAGAAACCGATTCATCTACTTTTTGTTTGCACGATACTAAAATAGTCCAGTCAATCTTTTTAGGGGGAATAACTGTTTTAAGCTTAGTTAATATAGCTGCAGGGAGATCTAATATTAGCTGATGCGGCTTTTGAGCGGTTCCCTCTCCACATCTAATCGTTCGAGCGCTTTCCATTCCGCGCCAAAACTGGCACGAACATCAATTCTACGAACGGTCCTCCACATATCCAGAGGTAATATTAACCCGAAAAATGAATCAATATCACACAATGTCATAGTACAAGAAGTTATAGCGCCTTCAACTTCCTCATAGAAGGCGGCTGGATTTTTACGTGGATCAGGCAATGCTGCTTTTAGCGCCATTACATCTGCCCTATTCCAAGGAGTATATGCCCAATTATAAATGAAATAACCCTTATCGTCAACAGAATCTTTATCATCATTATCACCCGTTCCTCTAGGAGGAACATACAAGGGCGCGGCTTCCCGCATGGGCTTCATATAGACCGTCATTTGCTTATCTGTTCCAAGGTTAGGCGACTGCTACTCTCCAGACTGGGGTTTTCGCGCAGCTTCATCTGCAAGCTTTTTCTGCTCCTTCAACCGCCTCAGCCCGTAGTTTGACCAACCATCTAATCGTGTCACCCACCTGAGAGGAAACAAGAAGACCGTCACGCATACTCTTACAATCTGCTGCTACATCATCAGGTTCTAAATTTGGAGAAAACTTTCAAAATAATTCAACGACTTCTGCAGCAAATGTTTCAGTAAAATACAATTGCTCTTTTTCCGTCCATCCCTGTATACTAGTTAAAAGATCAGAAGCAGAATCAGTACTACGTAATGCTTTACGAGCAACTTGTCTGATATCAGCTGCACGTTGTGTAGACAGCATAGATCGAGTGTCCCGCAATTTTCGTTGATCCGAGTCGGAATCCTCACCACCTTTGAACGGAGCGGACGGAACGGCATACGGAGGTGGAGGTCGATCTAGTAACGAAAAATCATCTTGCAGATTATTAAGGACAGTATAAAGAGGCTGTCAGACAGGATATTGGCCAGATACCTGCAATCTATGTTCTTTCTCCTCTCTCTCTTTCAGCTCTTTCACTTCTTTCTTTCTCAACTCCAGCGCATTCTCATACACATTCTTTCGCTGCTCTTTCTAAGTCAAGGCTTGCTCACGTCTCGCTCGTTCACGCACTTCTTTCTCCCACATACGCAGACATTCAATCATATCACGTCTAGACTTCCGCTCAAACATACATCGCTCAACATACTCAATCTTTCGCACATCGAATGACCCAGGCATAGGCCAACGTAATTCAGGATCACGCTTCGTGTATTTGTTCCACAGTGTGCTGTACATTATGGAAGAAAGGCCAAATTTGATGTACATGTCTCTATTAGGCGTCCCCTCTGGGGGAGCCGGTTGTGATTCTTTGAGTCTAAATCAGGCCCCAGTACAACAGCAGCACATCTTTCGAAGTGCGCTGAAAACAGGCATGCTGAAAATAATGCAAAATATGCAGTATTATACAGCAAGTGGCACTTAAGGT
The DNA here is from genome assembly GCF_964263255.1 of Lissotriton vulgaris. Classification (NCBI taxonomy): domain Eukaryota; kingdom Metazoa; phylum Chordata; class Amphibia; order Caudata; family Salamandridae; genus Lissotriton; species Lissotriton vulgaris. The sequence goes on from NC_141687.1 coordinate 2,106,085,127, forward strand.
ACTTCTAGTACGTTGCGCCGTTCAAATATTGACTCATTGGGAGAAAATCTCCACATTACCTGCCTATATGTGTTGCAGCACATATATCTAACACATTATCCAAATACAAAATAAGACCGGTCTTTACCAATAACAAATATGCCACGGTAAGTGTTCCTAAAACTACCTTACCATACAAGGGCATCCAAACCCATAGTATGTGCCGTAAAACGGCCCTTACCAATCATAGGGTGTCCAGGTTCCAACTGCCAAGTTCTAAATTCAACTAAACGGCCACTGCACGGCAAATCGACAGAAGAGATCTCAGTCGAGGACCGGCGCCACCTGGATGGTCAGATCGGAAAGAAGGAAAAAAAAGCCTTGGATGCCAAGACTCGGGTCTCCTCTGGCATGCGTACGCGTCCGCGGCGAGGTCCCAGTCCTTTGTCGCGACCAGTCCTTCGGGCATCCGAGTCGCCGATGAGCCCCACGTGTCGGGCACCAATTGATGTCTAGGGCCTCAGCCAGACCCGCTAGTGCAAGGGGTACGGAAACTAGAATACAAAAGAGTAATATTTATTACACCTCATGAGGTGGTGCTACAGTTCAAACAGTACCCTTCGGCATTGCAAGAAGTAGCACCCCGAGCTAAGAAAGCATAGTTTATTTATACCAACACAGGGGCTCAAAAGAAGGCGGTACAAACGCAAGAGCACAGTTTATGTACATATTAGGTAATATCAAGAGGCACAATCGAGCAGTGGGAGGAGCTATAGGGTTGGAGACTAATACACAAGAGCTCTTATGTGGAGCTTTTCACTAACAGATGTAGACCCCTCCAGGGTACGTGCAGAAGCAGGGGATGCTAAATATAACTTGTTGCCGGGCAGATTTCAAGTGTTGTTGACAAGAAGGTAGGACAAAGCACATGGTCGACATGAGGCAGCATGCAGCAGACAAAATGGCTGCCTGGAATACAAAATGGAGTCTGCTAAATGTCAAGTTAACAGCTAAAACTGAGATGTTTTCTGCTAATGCTTAATCTAGTCGCTGTCAAATTACTTCACCCTTCCAGTACAGACCAAATCCACTAGCACCTGCTGCATCTGAATATATTTGGATATCCCATTCTTAGGCCCTGTCATGGGGATGCTATTGAATTCATCGTAAAACCTGTGCCACATGCCTACGTCTTCCTTCGTCCCTGCAGACAAGCGCATGTGATGGTGCGGCAGCGTAAGCCCCACCAATGACCTGCTCAAACTCCTACAAAATGTTCTTCTAAACCTGCCCACCCAGCATGCAAAATTTAGATGCACTAGCAGCACTTGCACCTCCCTCAACATCACTTTCTCTCTGGTCAACATGTCATCTATCAACATTTGCATATGCAGCTTTCTATCCTTCGATAAGCGTGCTTCCATAGCCACTGAGGCCAATTCAATACCCAGAAATTACAACAGCGTGCTTAGACCTTGTGTCTTCTCTGGTGTCAGGGGCACCCCAAGTAACCCCATGAGCTCCTGGAACCTTGCCAGCTGCTGATGACAGTCTGCCAAATCGGGTTGGCAACCAGGATGAAGTCCTCTCCCTCACCAACGACCCCGCAACCGCCAGAGCCAACCTGCACGAAGGGATGACAGAAGTAGCCAAGTGGATGATGAACAGCCGCCTGAAACTGAACTCAGACAAGACGGAAGTCCTCATCCTGGGATCCTCACCCTCCGCCTGGGACGACTCCTGGCGGCCCCCCGCCCTGGGCAGCGCACCCAAACCAACAGACCACGCACGCAACCTGGGCTTCATCCTGGACTCCTCCCTCTCCATGTCCAGACAAATCAACGCCGTCGCCTCATCGTGCTTCAACATCCTGCGCATGCTACGTAAGATCTTCCGGTGGATCCCCACCGAGATCAGGAAGACGGTCACCCAGGCCCTCGTCACCAGCCGTCTGGACTACGGCAACTCCCTCTACGCCGGAAACACCACCAAACTCCAGAAGAGACTCCAGCGGATCCAGAATGCCTCAGCACGACTCATCCTGGACATCCCCCGTCGCAGCCACATCTCCGGACACCTGAGAGATCTGCACTGGCTCCCGGTCAACAAGAGAATCACCTTCCATCTCCTCACCCACTCACACAAAGCCTTACACAACCAAGGACCAGCATACGTCAACAGCCGCCTCAACTTCTACGCTCCCACACGCCAGCTCCGATCGACCAGCCGCGCCCTCGCCGCTGTCCCCCCGGATCCGAAGAGCCACCACAGGAGGAAGGTCCTTCTCCTACCTGGCCGCCAAGACTTGGAACACCCTCCCGACCCACCTCTGCCTAACCCAGGACCACCTTGCCTTCAGGAAACAGCTCAAGACCTGGCTGTTCGAGCAGTAGCGGACCCCCCCTCCCCTAGCGCCTTGAGACCCTCCGGGTGAGTAGTGCGCTATATAAATGCATTGATTGATTGATTGATTGATCAAGGTAGTGTGTCACAAAACGAATGTCAGTTCTTATGATATTTTTTTCTTTTTATTTTATTTTACAGTTTTATATAGCGCAAACTTGACCCGATTTGGGTATCAGAGCGTTTTACATAGCACCAGTTGCATTACATGAGGACACATTTTTTTTTTGTATACGCACGTGGAGATTAAGTGATTTGCACAGAATCACAGGATGTTCAGCATCATTGCCGAGGCTCGAACCCAGTTCCCCAGATTCGAGGTCGACCACCCTAGGCGTTAGGCCAACTTCTATAAAATCATTAACTGAAACTCCCTCCGGCTGGACAAGCGCTGTATCAATCTATACTGGCCTGGTTCCTTCTTCGGCACCACCTCTATAGGGGAAATTATAAAGTCCCTGAGCAGCCACTCTGTGAACAGGTCCTCCATGCACCCATTGCTAACCTATTTGAGCAATTGGTCCCACACTACTGCTTTGTTTGAAGCCGTTGACCTCACATTTTCAGCCCTCCTGGAAGACCTAGGACCCTCATACCTCTGCCTGAACCCTTCTTTGAAACTGAGACTCAATAACAATGCATCCTCCCTGCGTGGATAGTAGGTCAGCCAAGCATCTAGACACTCTTGCCTAATGGGTGTACGATCCTTTTCCCATGTAACCCTGTGCTTCCTACCTCCAATTCCCCCAGCCATCTGCTGTCCTTGCTGCCCATTGTACACACAATTTTGTTGGACACCCTGGCCAGACTGCTTCCCTTGACCGCTGTATCATGCTCCAAGACATTGCACCAATGGGTGCCTCCCCACACATTTTGAGCATTCGTGCCTAAATTTGCAGTATTCTCTTGTGCAAACTCCCTTATTAAAATCCCAACAGACCGCCTGGTCACCCCCTAAATTCTTTGGTGTGAATCTCGCCCCCACCCCCAAGGTGGGACGATTCTGAAAGGGGAGGTATGCTGAAGGGAGCCCACTGGCTGTGTATGTAGTCTTCCCAAACTTAACTGACCCCATTGTTTGTTGATACAGATCCGAATCAATTTCATCCCATTTGGCATCCGGGTTCCATGCAAGGCTGGCTCTGCACTCTTCATCATAGTCTGACCACGCATATCTCCCATAAGTCATCTGTGCCCTCCTAATCAACCCATATATTTAAACAAGGACACGCACCTCTCTGGGTACTTTTTGCAATAATCAGTTGCAAATATCGGGAAAGCCACTGTCCAGTTTTCTATTGTCATGGGCACCTTAGGCCTCTTTGACAACTTCAGCTCCTCTTCCTTCGATCCCTCTGTTGACCTCAATTCCCTGTGTAGTAACTTCAGCATCTCTACATGCTCTCCCTTCCATATTTTTTCTTTTGTGGTCAGCATGAGGTGTGCCCCCAGTGGCTTTGTTACATCCATGCATGGCAATTTCTGTAGTTTAATCTCATGACTTTCCTTTGCACCCTTTACTTACAACCTATTGCCATTCTTTACCCCCTCTTCTACCTCAGACTTGCGTGATGCCGTCCCCATTATGTTGTCTGTCACCCCCGCTTTAACTGCCTCCCCCTCAGCCACTAGGTCCTCCGTGTCTACCCTAGTATCCTTCACATACAGCCCTTTGCGGTGACGGACTTCCCCATCCACCACCTCTCCCCCTATGTTGGTCCCTACTGACACTGTGTGCTTGGGAAGAACATGAGGAGCATACCCTCATCAGCCTTACCTGGTGACAAGGTTGGGGTCCGCACTGGAACCAGCTGCCTAACCAGTTGTGCAGGGGGGTTGGATGGCATTGACCTGGGCCAGGTAACCATCACCTTTCTCTTTTAACTGAAACATACTAGTCACATTATTACTGGATCCCCCTATCCTGTCTGAGACCCCCGTGTCCTCCTCAATGATCTCCCCTCCTCTATGCTATCCTCATCATAAATAACTTGTGTGACATCCATTTCTCCCTTTCCAAGACCTGCCTTATCTCCCATATGTGCTTCCGCACTCCGTCACCTAATGCGAAAGAGCACCTCTAAGGCAATGCCCAGGCGCTGATGGGCTGCATGACGCCCTTCGGCCCCAGACACATGCTCTTGCCCTAACCATCTCACCTCTGCCCCAGAGGTCACATTGACCCAACTAGGCTTTTGCACCCCTGAGGCCACCTCCAATCTTCGTGTGGCAGTGTTCCTACTGACTCTTGATGCAGTCCGGCTGGCCGCCCCAGACCGTACCATCTCTTCACCTCTGTATTATGGAGCTGCATGCGACTCACCCCAGACTGCCTCATCCTGCACTTGCTGATCCCGTAAAGAAAAAGTAGGGTCCGGCAAGCCGGGGTTAGTGTCCCTGCCTGCTGCTTCCTGTATTGGGATCAACCACCACTGTCAATATTCCCCTCTACCCTGCACCTCCCCTGGGGTACCCCATGCTCCCCAGATATCACCTTTGCACCTTCCCATTCCAGGCTGCACTACTCCTTCCCTCCCTAACTCTGCCGAGAGCCCTTCTTGGCGCTGGCCCCAATCTTGCCCATGTATACCTTGGTTGGTTGCGTACATACCGCTGCTTGATCCCTCCCCCATACCCTCTTCCTGCTCCTCCTCTTCACTTCATTATAGCATTGCTGCCACTGTGGCAGTCGATGGACTCTGTTCCAGCTCCTTCCCTCCAGCTCCCACCCCCTCCCCTTCTCTTACTGCTGGCACTTCTTTGGCCCCTGACTACACATCTTGTTTCCACCCTCTCTTGTCTGACCACCGCAATCTGATCCCACAAGGTGCCCTGTTCAACCACCCCCCCAACTCCAGTGATTCTGGGGCGCCCCACTGGAGGTCAACCTGCCTCCCTCCTTTTGCTTGCTTCCCTCCCCACCATAGGTCCTCTTCCCCTGATGACTGCTGTTGACCCCCACCCAGGACACACTTTCCCTCAACTGCATGATGGTCTTCTTCCTCCACTGGGTCGCACCCCATGACCTCTCGCCAAACATCTGGTCGCCCCACTGCTGTACTGCAGAGGGGCCTGCCACCTTGCCCACTGGCCCTTTCTCTACTGCCTCTGATGCCACTAAAACCCTTCACCTGCCCCCTCATGAGACATTTTTGCCCTCTCCTTCATCCGCATCTCAGCTTTAAGCCCCGCTCCCTGTCTCACGCGCGGCTCCTCCAGCTGCTGTAACCTCATTCCGTTGCCTGCCCATTGCGGACCCGCCCTTCTCTTCCTCCAACTGAAGAGTGGGATGACGTGCGGCGCCCCTCCCCTTTTCTCCGCTCGTGTGATACCTGGGGCTGCCCTTACTCCATGGCCCCTGTAGTGATGCCTCTATGCCCACAAAACTTCCTTTAGCCAGTTATGGTGTGTGTATTATGCTTTATTAATCCTTAACATCGGGGAGAGCCTCCGTTCACTCGAGAGGTCGCGGCTTAACAAAATGGCTGCACTTCCGTTTCCGCCCAAAGCTCCGCCCCCGAAATAAACTAGTGCGTCGCTACATATCTCCCCCCTTTCACAATATATAAAGGAACAATAGGATAAGGTAATAGTCTTTGTCTTGGCTCACAAATATATATACGAGATGGAACAGTCTTACTTGATTTCCATACTGAAATCTTCGTATCTCTTCGGTGTCTTAACTGCTCTGCCCGACCTGGTTCTTGTCGGCTCCCGATCAAGGTGTTCGTCATGCAACTCGATCTGGCTTCCTCTCTCTTTGTCTTTTAAATTTCTTTGTCCTTGACTAAGTCTGTCATTTCCTTGGTTCTTTGGCGTTGGGGATCTGGTCCTTCTAGGTGTTTCCTCTTCCTCCGGGCGGTGATGGTCCTCTTGTCCTTCTTCCTGCGTTAACTCTTCCACTCCGTCTATCTCCTCCGTCCTTTCCATTCTCTGTTCTCTCCATCCATTCCATCCTGTGGACTCATCTCCTCCGGAGCCTCCCACTTAAGAATTTTGTTGCACTTCGCCATCCTGTCTTGCGACCATACCTTCCCATCATTGAGAAGAGCTGATCTGTTGTACGGCTCAATTACTTGTAGTGGTGCTGTAAATTTGCTTTCGCCTTTCTTTTTCAACACTGCCAGCTTTACTCTCACCGACTCACCCTTTTCCAAAGCCACTTCTCGGACGTTCTGCCTTTTATTGTAATGTTCCGTGTACAGGGCTTGTGTCCTTTCCATGTTTCTCCTCACCACTGCTGCGGACCATTTACTCTGGACTATCAGATGTTTCCATGCCAGGTTATCCTTCGTGAATGGATCTCTCCCTCGCAGTACCCGGAAGGGGCTGTACCCTGTCATGGCTGGGGTGATGCGAAATTCCCATAATATCTTCGGCAGCTCTCTCTCCCAGTCTTGCCCTGCACTGATCGCAGCCTGCACCGATCCCATTATTACTCTGTTGAATCGTTCTGCCAATCCGTTCGCCGCTGGGTGGTAGATAGGAGTGTGTTTGACTTCTATGCCATTTCGGCCATGAAAGCGTCCCACTTCGTGGACACAAACTGTGGCCCATTGTCGCATGTGATCACCTTGGGGATTCCTTCCCTCACAAATGTTGCATCAAGAACGACAGCACCGCTTCCGTATCCACTGTTTCTCGTACTTCCACCTCCGGCCATTTTGAATACCAGTCCACCAAAACTATTGCATATTTTTGCACTCCCTTGATGTTGAGGATCGGCCCAATGATGTCTATTGAAACCATTTCTCAAGGGCTGGAGGGAATGTTGAATTTCCCTAAGGGTGGTCTTAAGGGTGTCTGTGTTTTGTCCGCTCTGCTGCAAGGTTCACACATCCTTACATGTCTCTCGACTTGGTTATCCATGGCGGGCCACCAGTATGCCTGCTTAGCACGGACCTTTGTTTTCATGATGCCCAGATGTCCCTCATGAAAGATCGTGAGGAGGTGTTCCACCAAGCTCTGCGGAGGAACTACTTTGTCCCCTCTCAGTAAGAAGCCTGGGTTGTCTCCCATCGGCAATTCTTCCCGGACTTCCCAAAACTTTTTTAACTGGCTGTCGAGATGTTTCTTGTCCAGCTACCCATGTATCACATATCCCTTAACCGCTGTTAAGGTTTCATCTTGGTTGTATGCCTCTTTCCATTCCTGTTCACTAATCACCCGCTCATGGTCTTGCGTGACCGTCACCATGTAGTTTTCCCATCCTGAGGTTTCTTGATCTTCCGCCCGTTCCATAGCAGCAGCTCTGCTCAAAAAATCAGCAACTCTGTTTTTGGTTCCTGGGATGTACTCCACTTCATACACAAAGTCTAGCAAACTCAAGGTCATCTTCGCAATTCGTGGTGTGGCGTGGGCATGCCCACTAGAGGTGAGAACTTTCACCAGGGGTTTATGGCCCGTGCGAAGCAGGAAACTCGAACCCCATAAGAACTGTCGGAACCGTTCCATGGCCCACACCGCCGCTAACATTTCCTTTTCTATTATACTGAACTTTTCTTCATTGGGTGCGAGTGATCTTGAGGCAAAACTGATCGTGGATATTTCCCCTTCTCTTGATTTCTGCATCAATACCGCCCCAAGGCCTATGTCGCTTGCATCCGTGGTCAGTATGGATAAGGCAGTTTGATCAAAAACCCTTGAGGGGTACCGCATTGCAGATTTCTTGTTTGAGGGCCTCAAACTCTCCTTGTTCTTCCGTTGCCCATTTGAACACATTCTTTTCTTTCAGTAACTGTCTCAGGTGGTGGGTCTTGGAGGCAAAGTGGGGAATGAACTTACTGTAGAACTCTGCCTATCCTAGAAATTATCTGATGTCCTCCTTCTTCGTAGGTGTCGGTGCGTTCCGTATGGCTGCTGGATTTGCTCTTTTTGGTTCAATTCCCTTCTCACTGATTTCGGGACCCAGGTAGGTTACTGACTTTACTCCCAGTTTACATTTCACGCATTCTGCCGTGAGTCCATTTTTTTCCAGTATCTACAGCAATGCATGCAGTTTTTCATCATTGTATCTTTTTGACTTCCCCATGATGAGGATGTCGTCCTGGAAGTATTGTACTCCCTCCTCCTTCTTGAATAGACGGTGCATCAGTTTTTGGAATACGGCTGCAGCCGATGCCAATGCAAACGGCATCCTTACAAACTTATAGCATCCAAAAGAAGTTATGAATGACGTGAGGTGACTGCAAGATGGATGCAATGCGATTTGGTGATAGGCTGAAGACAGGTCCACCGTGGAGAACCACTTTATCCCTTTTGTCTTTGCTATCATTTCATTAATCTTGGGTAAGGGGAATTTGTCTACCCTTATATTTTTGTTTAGCTCCTTGAGGTCCACGCATAGACGCACCTTCCCATTTGGCTTCTGTGCTACTACAAGGTGTAGCGACAGGGTAATTTTAGTCTATTTTCAGACTGGTGGTGACTATAATCCACTACCATTTTAGCCCTAGTTGCATTTTCGTTCATTTGTAGGGCTTAACTATGCGCTTTGACAATGTTTAGTGCCTTTTTCCGTTTTCTTGGGCCTACAGGCCCGAAAGCTAGAGAGAAGCCATTTTGTATTTCTGCCTCGACTGTCCGAGGAGCTTGCAGGGTAACGGTAGTGTTTAGAATTCATCCTGTTGTTCGCTAGAGAGGAACCGGTCAAGACTGGCCCTTATCGAAGGAATGTGTTTGTCTCCCCGGCTCTAGACGCAATACGCAGGTGGCCACTGTGGAAGGCGAAGGGAGCCGGGGACTGGTACAGGAATTTGGTGGGAGTCGGCCTAATACCAAAATTTTCTATAGAGAAAGTGAGCTCTATATTATCAAGGAGCTAGTAGAGAGAGGAGAGAGCAGCGTGTGGGGTAGACAGAAGAAGTTGGTCCAAAGGCTGGTGCATAGAGATTGATACCATCAGCTAATCGAAATCCTGAAACGAAGAGAGAGAGTGATTGAGAATCCTGTAGTGACATCATACAGGAGTGGCAGAGACTAAGTCCAGAAGAGGGTTCGAGTATCCTGGAATGATGGCAGCGTAGATGAGGTGTAGCGGTGCAGACGTGTATTCGTGAGCCATAGAGGGAGAGCAGAGTCCCGAGCACATTGAAGACAAAGCGAGAGAGAGAGGTATCAGCTCTGCTGCTGAAATGGAAAGACACACGTCTAAGGTGAGGCGTTCTGAGCTTAGTGTAGAATACATCTAAATATTCATTTTTATACCCTTTTAGTTTAAAAGTAGCGACTAACCTTATTCATGTGTCTTTTTCTCATTCTGTCATGCTTGATTGTAGAATAAAGATTCAATGATAAATATCTTTGAATGTTGTTTTTATGAATGAGATTAACCTTTCCTTTTAACCAGGTGCTGACATGCAGAAGGATGGGATATGCCCTTCTGCAAAGGTAACTGATGATGAGGGGAGAGTGTGAACTTCATTTGGGAAATAACTCTTAAAGATGAATCCCCATTAGTATCCCCATTAGTGTATATCGTCGGGTGACGTTAAAGATATCGTCGGGTGACGATAAAGACATCGTCGGGTGACGTTAAAGATATCGTCGGGAGACGTTAAAGAATATAAGATGAGGTAATTATAGGATAAGAAATGGAATCCATTAGATGTTAGTGGTATCTTTGATTATACAGGCTTGTAAATAGCTTATTTTCACTTTCTCAGGTGAGTATTCTAGATATCTTGTAAATAGTGGCCTGAGAAGAGTGTCGTTACGTGACGACTGGGTTAGCCACGGTTGGTGAGCTGCCTGTCCTAAGAATCCGGTCGTTACATTTGGCGTCACAAACCGTTTTCGATTGATGGGTGCGGGTATGCCTTCGTGATTCCGTATGGGAGTCCGTTGGGTCTCGCCGTAAACGATTTTGTATATATTTGTTTGATTGTACAGTTTTTTGTTTGATATTATTTTTTCATTTGTTCTTGTTTGTTTGTTACGATTGTATGATGTTTTTGAAAAAGTTGAAACAGTCTTTTCAGTTGCCTGTGGAAATTCCTGGTTGGGAGTCAACTGCTTATGAAGTGCTTGCTCATGAATGGGCTAATTCAACTGGTTTGAGTGAGAACTGGAATTCATGTTTGGAAGATGCTGAGCCAGCTCAGGTGGTTGCGTGCTTGCAGAAAGTTCCGGTAGTGAAAGGCGATGAGCTTCCTATATTGGGATGAGGAGGTTGGATTTTATTGAATGCGTACAGGCTTGTACATGAGAAATGTTCTCGATTAGAACGTGAGAATAAAACTTTTGAGGAACAGATTGTTCAGGTTCAAAATGATGTTACTCTTTTACGATGTCAGAATAAATTGCTTGCTGACAAGTTAGAAACGTATCAAGCTGTAGCCGAGAGGGCTGCTGTGCGCATTGCGAAATACAAATATCGACACAGACGTGGTAGAGTTAATACCAGAAAAGTGCGTATGGTTGTTGCGAAAGCAGGGCTCGATTGGAACCCTGACGAATGGGATGGTGATATTTGGAATTCGTCTGATTCATTTTCTTTGGCTGAAGAGAATGCTGCACGTGCGCCTTCTCGCACTAGACGTCATTGTCATTGTAAAGACCGTACTGAGATTTCTGCTCAACCGATTTATCGACGTAAATTACAGGGCAATCCTAATGCTCCCCAGGGAATTCCTCTTGACAGCTTGGAGGATTATACTCAACAAGAATTAAACGACATTTTGGATAGGTTCCGGCAGAAGTCGGGTGAATCCTTGCTTACTTGGATGGTTCGTCTTTTTGATTTAGGTGCTTCAGGTATCTCGTTGGATAAAGACGATGCCGTGAAATTTGTACTTTGAGTTCTGATCCTATGGTTCAAGAATGTTTTCGTAATTACAATAGCGATGATCAGACTATTCTGTTGCAGTTAGCCGTACAAGGTTGTAATCACAAGTACCCTACTGAATCCGATTGGCCTATTAATGAGAAGACGTGGTATACTTTGAGAGATGCTTCTCAGCGATTGAAGGAGGAGGTTATGAAGACCGCTATCTTTTTGGGTACAGCAAATAGGTTGATGAATGGTTTGCTTAATGCCTCTGTGAGGAACAGAATCATTCGTACTTCTCCTCCTGCGTACAAACAAGTGATGATGACTTTATTAATTAATCAGACTGGTAATTCTTTGTCTTAAGTGATTGAGGCTGTGCGTGAATTTGGTGAGTTGGGTGAGTGGATTAATCCTGAACGACAGTCTCGACCGGATGGTCGCACTAATGATTTCAGATTCTCTAGACGTGACATGTTTCAAGCTCTAATAAAGGATGGTGTGAAAGCTGATGACATTCATGATTTGCCTAATAATCTGTTATGGGTTATGTTTCGTAAGCGTGGCCTGGACAGGAAGGAAGTAGCTAGAAAGGTCCGTAAACAGGACTTTGATGTTATTCATTCTGATGGCAGTTGTGATGATGCTATGCCACGTCAAGAGACAGGCAGAGAGAGTGGGAGAGAGAGAGAGTGGAGTAGGATACGAGATGAATCGTCCCATTTTAGATGAGAGCGAGAGAGAGATAGAGAGGTGAAAAGAGATCAGTCTGTACGCAGAGATGGAAGAGAGAGAGATCAATCCCCAGAGGTGAGACTGAGAGACAAAAGATCACGATCCCTTGAACGGAGATCACAATATTTTTCAAATGACAAAAATCCTTTTCTTGAAGAGAAAGGGTATGAACGAGAGGTGACATTACCTAAACGATATGAGAGTCTTTATCCTGATTTGACTTGGGCGACAGAACACAGTAAACGAGACTAGGAAGTAGGTCAAGCTCCAGTCCAAAATTGGGCTCATAAAGATTACAGGCCTTATGTAGACATTGAAATTTATTGGAGACATCTCAATATACAGAGGGCCCGACCATTAATGGATACTGGAGCGGAGGCCACTGTAATTTCTGGAAATCCCAAAAAGTTTAAAGGACAAGGCTACACGATTACTGGATTAGGTGGTAAAGAAACCCCCGCAGTACAAACTAAACTCAAATTGAGAATAGGTAGGAACCCCCGAAAAGAGTATCATGTATTGGTGGTACCTTTTGATGAATATATAATTGGAATTGACATTTTGAAAGGTATGACATTGTATTTAGATGACGGAGGACGAATACAACGGGACGATCGGCATAACCACCGAAAACACAAAGAACTAATCAGCAAACTCATAGAAGACGGATGTCACTAGGAGATTGCATCTTGACTCCGAGAACCATCCATAGTTTTAAACCTCCGTGTACAGAACAACACGAGAAGTCGAGTGTCTTCCTTTCAGAAGTTCTCTACATCGTTATCGCATCAATTATTAAAGACCGGAACATCAGCAGCTCCCAGCTCCGGTAACAGAGACTTCATACCGTCAACGTTATATGGGAAAAAAAAGGTGTTTATACCGCTCTCGCATTAATTACGAGCGACCAGCATATCAGAACCGTCCGTCCCCCACAGCAGAGAACTCAGGCGGGAACACTATAAAACAGGAAGTATTATTTGGGGTCGTAAACATTTAATAAAGAAATACCCCGTACCCAAACCCGGGCGTTCTCGTCCCAGAAACATTGCCAAGGTTGATGTTATAAAGAAAAATGCAGAATTCCTGAAGAAGGCGAACGGCCGAAACGCGTCGAAAGGAATATATTCTGTGTTAAAGACTTGAAGTCTCAAATTGTGTAGACATTTTAAGAATTAGACAGTGTGTAATTATTACCATGCACTATATGTGAAAATATGTGAAAATTTGTGTACAGAAATAATTAGAATGTGTTTATATAAAAAAACAGAAATGAAATAAGAGTTCAAAAAAAGTTTTAAAAAAAGAGATATATAATATATAAATAAAAAACACTTAACACTTAACACTACCTGGTAGAAATTGATTTATCTAAAGTACAACGTCTAACTTACCCAGAAGTACAAGTACACGTAACCCGGTGTGTGCAGGTCAATTTTTTCAAAGAAACAAATTTGGACACAAGCATTATATATCAACAAAATCTGTGAGAGTCGGACGCTTAAAAAAGCCTCCGATTAAAATTCCCCAGGCCACGAAGGTGGTTTCAATGAAACAATACCGTATTCCCGGTGGGCATGATGAGATCAGTGCTACCATTCAAGACTTGATGGATGCAGGAGTGGTAATTCCCATTACTTCGGCTTGGAACAATCCTGTTTGGCCGGTACGCAAAAGTGATAATTCTTGGCGCATGACTGTTGATTATCGAGAATTGAACAAACATACACCTTCTCTGACTGTTGCAGTCCCTGATGTTATTACTTTAATTGAAAGAATCCAGAAACATTCAGGTACATGGTATGCAACCATTGACATTGCTAATGCTTTCTTTTCTATTCCCATTGCTCCCGAATGTCAAGAACAATTCAGTTTTACCTGGAATGGTCGTCAAATGACGTTTAGAAGTCTTCCCTAAGGCTATGTACATAGTCCGACAATCTGTCAGGATAGTAGCAGAGCATTTAGATGAGGTGACTGTAGACCCAAATATTTAGGTGTGTCATTATATAGAGGATATATTAATTCAAGGTGAGACACAAGATCAGGTGCGAATACAGCTGAACGAATTGTTGCACATTTACAAAGCAAGGCCTGGGAAATTAATCCTGATAAATTGCAGGGTACAGCGCAACATGTGAAGTTCTTGGGTATTCATTGGCATGAAGCGAATCGAGAAGTGATTCCACAAGTAATACAGAAAATTGCAGAATTTGCAGTTCCTAAAAACAGAAAAGAAGCCCAAAGATTAATTGGTGTATTTGGCTTTTGGCGTCAACACATTCCACATTTGAGTCAGATTCTGGCCACTTTGTACAAAGTTACACGTAAAAAGAATGCGTTTGAATGGAACAGAGCACAACAAGATGCGTTTGATTTGGCGAAAGAAGCGATTCAGCATGCTTTGGATTTGTGGCCAGTGCGTGATGGTGATGTGGATCTGAATGTATCCGTACAAAATATGTATGCAAATTGGAGCCTATGGCAAAAGCAGGGTAAAACTAGAGTACCCCTAGGTTTTTGGACCAAAAAGTTACCTGACGCTGGTGAGTGTTATACACCTTTTGAGAAGCAGTTGCTTGCATGCTATTGGGCTCTGGTGGATACCGAGCAATTAACATTAGGACATGATGTGATTTTGAGACCAGAAATTCCAATAATGCAGTGGGTTTTGAGTTCGCCGAAAACTCATAGAATTGGCCATTCTCAGGAGGTGAGCATTATAAAATGGAAGTGGTATATACAAGATCGGGCTCGTGTGGGCCCAAAAGGAGTTGCAATGTTGCATGAGAAAGTGACGCAGGCGCCGATGGAAGAGAGAGAGAAAGAGTTCTCCGTACCTATAGTACAGGAATCTCCTGTTAAGTGGGGTATGCCGTTCGATGATCTGTCCGTGGAGGATAGAAAACATGTATGGTTTACGGATGGTTCAGCCAGGTACATAGGAGAAAAGAGACATTGGAAAGCAGTCTCGTATAACCCCACGACTCAGAAATTGTTGAGTACTACTGGTGAAGGGCGAAGTAGTCAGTTTGCGGAATTGTATGCTGTGTACCAAGTTTTAAAACAAGAATTGCCAGGAACATGTCATATTTTTACTGATTCATGGTCGACTGCGAATGGATTGGTAGTTTGGTTACTTACTTGGCAGTCTCATAATTGGATGGTTCACAATAAAACGATCTGGGGTAAAGAATTGTGGCAGGAAATTTACGAATTACTTCCTCAAAGCAATGTCACAGTTTTTCATGTTGATGCTCATATGCCTATTGACTCACTTGACAAGTTATTTAATAACATTGCAGATGAGAAATCTAAAATTTCTGAGGCAGTAGTGGACCGACAAAATTCTGATTTGGCGGGATTGGTGAAATGGGCCCACCAAAAAGCAGGACATTTTGGAGAGAAAATTACTAGCAGGTGGGGTACTGATAGAGGTATTCATATTCCTCTTGATTTGATTAAAACAGCAATACTTCATTGCCCTATATGTCAACATTCCCGACAAAGAGCGGTGCCTAGAATAGTGAAAGGCCAGTTACATCGAGGTAAATCTCCCGCACAAATTTGGCAGATCGATTATATTGGTCCTCTGCCCATGAGTAAAAATTCCCAATATGTCTGTACAGTTGTTGACACTTATAGTGGTTTTCTAATCACTTTTCCATGCAAGAGAGCTATCCAGATAAACACCATGAAGACATTGGATTTGATTACATTATATTATGGTACTCCATTTCAGGTGCAGTCTGACAATGCCTCACATTTCAAAGGACGATTAGTACAAAATTATTGTGCAGAAAACAATATTGATTGGGTGTTCCACATTCCTTATTACCCGCAGGCTGCGGGTCTGATTGAAAGAATGAATGGATTATTAAAAGACCAGTTGTGCAAATTGTCAGACGGTACCCTAAAGAACTGGAAAGACCATTTATCAGATGCTTTATTGATTTTGAATAACAGACCTTATTTGTATGCAAATTCTCCTTTAATGCGTTTGTTTCCTCCCCACATTGATGTTCAACCTAATTCAGTTAAAAGCACAGTTTCTTATTGGGAAATCACCCCGGAGCTTTGGCTCCACATAGAGCTACCCCTGGATCCGCGGACTTAGACCTGCATTCTTTGAAAATGACTGTTCTGATAATCAACAGTATTGTGATAATTGAAACAGGAATTGGTGTTCAAATATCAGCAGAACATTTTGGATTGATTGTCCCGAGATCTGGTTTAGCTTTAAAAGGCATCCAGGGGGGCGTGGCCAAGATGGCGGAGTGAGCGGACGCTTCTTCCCGCAGCTCCTCCAGCCCGACTAGGCCCGAGCCCTTTTTCGGCAGCTTCTCTCCCCCGCTGAAGCTCAGTGGCCGTGGGACGGGTGGGGGAGACCTTGGTGCATGCACGGGTGTTAAAATTGGGTCCCGAGTGCCGTTGTAAAAGACCACCTGAGCGATGGCGAATTGACTGCGGAGCACCACTGAGTCGAGGCGGCGCGAGTGGCCGGAAGCGGGGTCTTGCGGACGGAGCCGTACAGCGAGCCCCGGCACGGGGGCTTCGGCTGAACAGCGTGGCGTCTGTTTGCCACTTTGCAGCAGTTCTGTGCCTTTGAAGCTGGTGAGCCGGATGAACAGCCCGCGAGGGACGCCGCGGGGAAGAACAGTCGCTGACTGGGAATAGCGACACTCGAGACCGCGGCTGCGGCCTTGAACGCCACGCGCTCCCCGGTCCCGACTGATGTTTGGGGAGAAGTACGGACCGGGGGGGCAGAACAATTGGCCCTACTACGGATCGGGAGACCCCGGAGGGGACTCATTGTTGTAGCCCTGAGACTGTATGCAACTCGGGCAGTGGCCATTGGAGTCGGAAGGTCTTCTTGGAGACGCCTAGCTGCCATTTTGTCCCCGAGAAGGCGACGGAGACGAGCCCCTGAGGTAGCGGCCTAGGCTACTACGTGCCCCCCCAGACGGAGTGTCCAGCAAAGGTGCGGTTCGGTTGGCGGTGCCACGGACCGGGAGATCTCTGAGCGGGCTCACTGCTACAACCCCGGAACTGGCTGGCGGTCTGGACATTGGTTAGAGACGAAGGAGGGTCTATACAGTGGCGCCCGGCCGCCATTTTGTTCTCGAGGGTACGGAACAGGCGACGGCCCTGCTATATCGGAATCTCACCTCGACCCAGCGACGCCGGGACCTACTGTTGGCAGTCTTGAATTCCCTTTTCCATTGGACGGTGTGCTGTGGTCCACGGTGTGCAAATGGCGAGCGGTCGGAACATGAAGAAAGGGGATCTCACGCTCCCGGACATGCTCAGCAGGGCCCAGCAACAGCGCGATAAAGTTCAGCCGTCCCCGAGCTCCTCCAGAAATTCAGGAGAACCGGCTGGGGGGGAGCCCCCGGTCACGAGATCTTTCATGGAGGCCCTGTTTAGTTCGCTCAAAGAGGACTTTCAGACACTAAAGCAGGAAGTGGCCAGCGAGGTGCGCGAGGTTCGCAGTGAAGTGGGGGGCCTTGGTGAGCGGATCGAAACGGTGGAGACGGCGGCCCACCGGATGGATGAGGAGATTGCCCACCTGCAACAGGAGGTACTTCGCCTCAGGGAACAGCACGTGGACCTCCAAGCGCATAATGAGGACCTGGAGAACAGGTCGAGACGGAATAACATACGGGTCCGGGGAGTCCCGTCCGCTGAAGAGGGTGCTGATGTTGCTGGCTACCTGAGGGACATGTTCAGGGAGATCCTGGTTGAGCCAGCGGACTTCCCAATCCGGATTGATAGGGCCCACAGGGTTGGCCGTCAGCGACAATCGACGGCGCCTCCACCGGACATTTTGGCCTACCTTCCTGATTTCCTTGTAAAGGAGCGCATAATGGCGGAGGCCCGCAAGAAGCAACCACTAACCTTCCGAGAACGCCCCGTCGCGCTGTTTCAAGACTTGTCTGCCATCATGTTGCAAAAACGCAGGGCCTTCAAGATTGCGACGGACTTCCTGAGGGAGCATGAAACACCGTATTCTTGGGGGCATCCCTTCCGTCTCATCTTTCGCTGGAACGGCGTGATGCACCAATTGCGCTCCTTGCAGGAGGTCTGTGGGGTCCTGGGTCTCACAGCTACAGAGGAGGACGAAGCGACGCCGGGCCGAGACGCTCAGAACGAGGAGGACGACGGAGAACGGCAAGAAGGAGATCGGTGGCTAGCGCCGGGAGGCCGGATTCACCTACCATCAGAGCGGAAATGGCCAACGCGTTGAGAGAGGTGGCCAGGGACTCTGCTGCCACGAACGGTGTAGCCTTGACGACGTAGAAACGCTGCGGGGGGAGAAGGACATAGCTTCTGATGACAGCAGGTTTGGGGCTGGAGGAAGGTTGGAGGGGAGGCGGGAAGAACGAGTGGCCGGACGTCCACTTTAAGTACTTTCCACGGACTTGTCCGTTCTGGGACATGACTGGGACATTGGGTTGTTCGAGTTTGGGTGGGGAGGTGGGATTGTTGGCCAGTTGCCATGGGGTTGGTTCGGGGGAAGTTGGGGGGAAGGGGGGAAATCGTCCAGTGCCTTACATAATTTTGCATTATTTCACTTTAGCACCCCTGCGCTGCCGCCCCGTGCCCTACCCTGCCCGATTGGGTGCCCGCAGCTTAGCGCACACTGGCCTTCACGAATATGGCGACACTTAAAGTAGTGACCCTTAACGTTAAGGGATTAAACAATCCAGTTGAAAGAAGGGCAATCTTGTCTCTGTTGGAGGGGACACAAGCGGACATTTGTCTCCTGCAGGAAACCCACTTGTTAATACAAGACTGTCATAGGCTGCGTTCTCGCAAGTTTCCCACACAGTTCTTCTCTTCCACTACTTCTAAGAAAGCGGGGGTGGCCATATTGATAGCAAGTTCCTTCAGGGGGAGGTGCTGTACAAACTCACAGAACAGAAGGGGAGGCTGTTGGCGTACCGCCTCAAGCTGGGGGATGTGACGTTTACTATTGGCTCCTTGTATAGCCTGAACGACCACCAGGAGCGCTTTCTAGACTCGGCGTTGGTGGACGTGACAGCCTCCCCGGACAGACATATCATTTTAGGGGGGGATCTGAACATGGTTTTTGATTCCTGACTTGATAGATCCGCGCAGAGACACCCGCAAACTGGGGAACTTTCACAGGCAGGAAAGGCTCGGCTTGCTGATCTGGACCTGCACGACCTTTGGCGCACACTGCACCCCACGGATAGAGACTATTCTTATTATTCACATGCACACCGGACATATGCGAGGTTGGACCACTTGTTGGTCAGCGGACCGATGTGTGCCTCTGCCAAGACGGCGGACATAGGGGTCCTCTCATTATCAGACCACGTGCCGGTCGCGGGTACATTTGTGCTGCCACCGGTCTCCCCCTCCCGTGGTTTCTGGGGTCTTAGGGACACCCTATTACATTAAAAAACTGTTGTGAAACACATTGAGGAGTCGATCCGGGAGTACCAAACACATAACAATAACCCGGACACCTCGCTAGCGACACAGTGGGCGGCGCTGAAGGCGGTCCTGAGAGGAGAGTTTATTTCTATCTCCTCGGCAGAGAACAGGGAGAGACAGCACAAGAGGAAGGAGTTGACTTCCAAAGTTAGAGAACTGGAGCATGTACATCGCCGTACGGGAGCCCCTAGGATATGGAAACAGCTGAAGGCTGCTAGAAAACTCTTATCGGCGTTAGATATGGACAGGGCGGAATACGCGGTGCTGCGCCTGAAACACGTGTTTTACATGGGAGGGGACAGGTGTGGCAAACTCCTGGCGAATAGGCTTTGTGTGGCGCATCAGCGTAACCTGGTTAAGGAACTGTTGGATTCTGATGGGGTGGCGGTCTCTGAGGACGCAGCGGTAGCGGAGGTGTTCCGTAGGTTCTATGAAGACCTCTACACAGGGGAGCCCCCTTTGCCGCAAGATACAGCGGACTACCTGGAGTCGGTGGCCCTCCCGGCCCTGGACCCAGCGCAGGCTGGGTCCAGGGCCGGGACCCAGCCTGCGTATCACCTCCTCTACGTATGCACGTAGAGGAGGTGATAGCCGCCATCTCCAGGCTCAAGCATGGGAAGGCCCCGGGCCCGGACGGTTATACGTCCCTGTTTTATAAGACCTTTTGCCCGGTTGTGGCACCTATCCTTGCCCGCCTATTCAACTCCTTCTCTGCACCGGGGGCCATTCCGCCGGACCTACTAAGAGCAACGGTCTCGGTAATTCCAAAACCAGGGAAGGACCGGACCCTCTGTGGCTCGTACAGGCCAATATCCCTCCTGAATGTTGACCTAAAGCTATATACGGGGATTCTGGCGTCCAGACTGGCTTTACATCTACCGGGCCTGGTAGAGGCTGATCAGGTTGGATTTGTCCCAGGTCGACAAACAGTCGATAATACCAAGAGAGTGGTGCACGTCTTGGAGAAGGCCTCACGGATTCCAGGAGAAAGAATGCTGCTGGCGGTGGACGTGGAGAAAGCATTTGATCGCGTTCATTGGCTCTATATTGAACAGGTGCTCCGGGAGATGGGTATCGGAGAGAAGTTCTGTTCGCTGATTTTTAATTGCTACAAGTCCCTATCGGCTACAGTTAGAGTTAATGGCTGTAGCTCCCGCAGCTTCGAGATAGAAAGGGGTACTAGACAAGGGTGCCCGCTTTCCTCACTTCTCTTTGCCCTATACATGGAGCTGTTTGCCCAGAGGATTCGCCAGAACCCGGATGCGATAGGGGTTAAGATGGGACGATATGTCCATACGGTTAGTCTCTATGCGGACGATGTCCTATTGACCCTGGATGACCCGACGCGGGCCCTCCCGGCATGCATTAAGGAGCTGGATGATTTCTCGAAAGTGGCGGGCTTCAAGATGAACATCGGCAAGTCAGCGGCCCTGGATGTGTCCCTGGCAGTGGATACAAGACGAGACCCGCAGAGGCTTTTTCCTATGCAGTGGTCGTCATCCCTGGTACCTTACCTGGGGATTCTGTTAGCACCGACGTTACCAGCAATGGTGACTTCCAATTACGCATCTCTGGGCAGGAAAATCAAGGAGGAGTTGGCCCGCTGGGTAAAGGAATGTTGTCCTGGCTTGGCAGAATAGCTGCGGTCAAGATGACGGTCTTGCCCCAGATCTTGTATCTCTTTTGGGCCTTGCCGCTCCAACCGCCTACGGGATGGATTAGACAGACGCAAGCAGATATTGCACGTTTCATCTGGCAGGGTCGCAAGCCGAGAATGAAGAAGGTTCTCCCCACACTGGCCCCGGAGGCGGGAGGCCTTGGCATCCCAGATCTCCGGAAATACTTTCAGGCAGCGCAGTTGCGCTACTTCGTGGAATGGAGCAAATGGGAATCTGACAAGCATTGGCTCTTTCAGGACCAGGCGGTGGCGGGGAGTCCTTTACAGGAGGTGCCATTCTTGCGGCGGATCCACCGCCCCCCACACCTGTACGCTTCCGGTGTCACGCGAGTCCCCTTGAGAGTGGGACGCTGTTAATGAAGTTCACAACCTCACCACATTCCCCTCGCCTTTCATGCCGATAGCAGAGAACCCTGATTTCTCCCCAGGTCTAGAACCGGGCGCATTCATGCACTGGAAAGCAGCGGGCTGCCGTGCGCTCTTCCAGATGTATGATACGGATGGGGTGGTCCTCTTTCAGCACCTGAAGCAGGAATTCCAACTGACTGAGGCAGAGAGGTTGAGGTACATGCAGGTTAGGCATTGGGTGCTTCAGCCGCAGGTACGAGACACAGCAGATCGCCAGATGAAGCCGTACGAGAGGTGGTTAATAACTCGCACCTCTGACGCCATCTGATCACGGACCTCTATAAATTCCTGCAACCCTCCCCATTTCACTTTTATAATCCTGGCAGGGAACGCTGGAATAGAAAGCTGGGGAGGACGCTCAGCCGTAAGGAATGGGATCAGATTGCATACCGCGCGAGACACTCGGCATACCATACAGGACTCACAGAAACATTCACAAAGGTGTCTAGTATTGGTATTATACCCCGGAGAGACTACATGAAATGAATAGGAACATTGGGAAGGCGTGTTGGAGGGAATGTGGGCAGACAGGGACTCTTACACATGTGCTTTGGGACTGCCCGTTGTTGAGGGACTACTGGACAGAGATCATTGACGAGATAGACGCTCACTTTGAGGTAGAATTGCCACGCTTCCCGGCGTACGTTTTGTTGGGCCTCCCGAATGGGCTAATGTACCAGCTGAAGTCCCATAGAGGTCGGCAAATAGCAATAGCATTGGGATCGGCGATCCAGAACATATTGATACATTGGCGCACTACCACAGTCCCCTCCATCACGGGCTGGCTCCATAGACTCTGGCATGTCCTGGGCATGGAAAAACTATCGCTTATAGTGGCGGTTGACGTGGAGCAATTTGATGAGTTGTGGCGACACTTTCATGCGCTCTTGACCACAGAATTTAGAGAACTTACCTGTCCGAGATACCTTAGACTCCTGAGACTAACGCCTCCCGCAGACCCAACCAACTAAACAGACATGAGACGGGGGCTCATGGGGGGGGGAAGCAGGGCGCATAGATAACCTAAGCACTGGACGGGGGGAAGTTGGGTGGGGGTTGGGGGGGAGTTGGGGTGTTGGGGGGAGGGTTCAAGGGGGGAGGGAGGGTCGGCTTCTTGCTTTTCCTTTCTTTAGCCTTTCAGCTTCACCGACAGTGGCGAACACGTCAAGCCTTTCTTCAACGGAACTTTATCTGCGGTTGCCACTGTCCATCACCATGCTCTGACTACTCTTGCTTTAATGTTTTTGTTTGTAATGTGCATACCCTTCCCATCTTTGTCCCCTTTTTCTCCTATGTTTTGCCTTAATAAAAAGCTTTAAACCTAAAAGGCATCCAGGTGCTTGGTGGGGTAATTGACAGTGATTATCACAGAGAAATAAAAGTCATCCTGTTAAACGGTGGCAATTCTGAAATCAAAATCCAGAAAAGTGATCGAATCGCTCAATTGATCATTATGCCAGTTTTCAGTGGCGCGATTCAAAAGGGCACTGCTCTAACTCTGTTAACAATGCGCGGAAGCGGTGGATTCGGTTCAACTGACAATCCTGGAGCTAGAGTGTGGGTGCAGTCGCCAAATAATCCCCCTGAACAGGCAGAAATTATAGCAACAGGATCTGACAACACGATACTAGTGATGAGGCCAGGACAGGAAAGCTGGGATGCAGTCCCGGCTGATAAATGTTATCTGCGAGAATGAGTAGTGCCTGTTCTTTTATTGCAGATCATTGCATGGATTGCTGCTGCCGGATGTGTCGTCGTTGGACTCCCTTTGGTCTGCTGCGTCGAGAGTCAAGAGAGCACGCAGGACCGGATTAATGACAGAGAACGTCGTTCCATTGCTTTGTGGGACATCACTACTAACTTTTGGACGCATCTAGCCAGGACCATTATAAATTCTACACACTTTTGCTTAGCATCTATGAGGTCTGTTAACGACCTCCTCACAACGTGCCTTGTGGCTGTACCAATCTCAACAGACTCCCTTCTACATTTCTTCAATGTATCTGAAGTTTATCCTACATTTATCCATTCTGATTTTTCAGCGTACGATTACTGTGTATCCTGAGCTAACCGGAATCCCCATTGACTTTTCAAATTTCGACATATAATATCACGGAAAGTGATATGTGTTACAATATGACCTGCGACCCTAGATATATAGGCAAATGTGCCCAATTACAATTAGAACATTCCAACCCATCTTCCCCCATGAACATTTTTTATGTGTTACCAGGACTCCTGCCGCGTGCACTTCAGTCCAAAATCATATGAGTTGCAAATGTCTTATAGTGACTGCAAGCCATTATTATCATGTGTTATTACTGCCCGGATGGCTCTTTTCCTGTGGCAATGTGTCCTGATCCTATATTCCTGCAAATATTTCTGGAGGTCCATGTGCTTTAACACGATTAAGTCTTTTAATGTTTTCTTATGATGAGGCTGCGTCATCCCGCATAGTGCGTGATGCACCTCCACTTTCAAGAGACTGTGATTCTTCCTTGCATTTGTTTTCTAAAACTGAATATCTTAGTTTAGCTACCTCTATTGTTGGTGTTCCTGCGTTGTCTGTATATAATGCCAAAACTTTAGGCAAACTTGCTTGTTGGATGGTGAAATCCTTGAATAATACTTCTGCTATTTTCACCGACTTATTATCAGACACTCAAGGCGAGCGCCGTGCTATTTTACAGAATAGAGCTGCGATAGATTATTTACTACTAAAACATGACCATGGCTGTTCAGATTTTGAGGGCCTGTGTTGCTTTAATTTATCAGATCATTCTAAATCCATTAGATCTCATCTTAATAAGTTACATGAGCTGACACAAGAAGTTAGGTAGCATTTAGATGTAGGGTGGTTTGATTGGCTTTTTAATTGGCTGCCAGATTTCCATTCTTTACGCCAGGCATTAGGTGGCATTTTCTTAGCAATTAGTTTTTAGGTCTCGCCTCTCAATGCGCATGCGATTGAGCAGAGCGAGACTATAGGCACTTAAACAGATTTTACCCAACTGGGTTTTTGGTGCTGTGCCCGTGCGCTTTTAGGTCAATGCGCAAGCGCATTGACCTAAAATGCGCGCGCACAGCATCAAATTGTCAGCCATCTGTTGCCCAGCTTGGTGCCGCTCCACCCCCTGCGGCATCAAAGGCTTTCACGGCCGGCCGGCCGTGCTTTCAGTTTCACGGCCGGCCGGCCGTGTGAAGTGCACTTCAAAGGCCGCTCTCCCTGCTCCACCCCCTGCTGCTGCCGAGACGCATTTCTCCTCCCCCCTCCCCACAGCAATGCCCTCCGTCTTGTTCTATTAGGCCGTTCTCTTGTCAAATTCATTCAGACAGTCTCATCATTTCCTCTTACCAAATGATTTTACTTCCGTGTACCGAACTTCTGCCGGTCTGAATGTTTGTAGATTATTTTGCATTGAGTTTGCAAAAAGGGCAAAAGAAGATAGAACAGCTACTCGTTACCCTGCAATTCCCTTTTAGGTTATAGGTAGCGACTAACTTAATTCATGTGTCTTTTGCTCATTCTGTCATGCTTGATTGTAGAATAAAGATTCAATGATAAATATCTTTGAATGTTGTTTTTATGAATGAGATTAACCTTTCCTTTTAACCAGGTGCTGACATACAGAAGGATGGGATATGCCCTCTGCAAAGGTAACTGATGATGAGGGGAGAGTGTGAACTACATTTGGGAAATAACTCCTAAAGATGAATCCCCATTAGTATCCCCATTAGTGTATATCGTCGGGTGACGTTAAAGATATCGTTGGGGGACGTTAAAGACATCGTCGGGAGACGTCAAAGAATATAAGATGAGGTAATTATAGGATAAGATATGGAATCCATTAGATGTTAGTGGTATCTTTGATTATACAGGCTTGTAAATAGCTTATTTTCCCTTTCTCAGGTGAGTATTCTAGATATCTTGTAAATAGTGGCCTGAGAAGAGTGTCGTTACGTGATGACTGGGTTAGCCACAGTTGGTGAGCTGCCTGTCCTAAGAATCCAGTCGTTACACAAGGGGAGAGAGCCATTCGGCGCTCTCGATGGCTTCTATGATGCCACTCCTTTCCAGGCGCTCAAGCTCCTCCTGTACCGCTTCTCGGCTACGGAACGGAACGTTCCTGACCTTGTGGCTCACCGGGCTTGCTCCTTCCTTTAAGCATATTTTATGCGTACACTTGGTCATCTTCCCTATGGTTCCATTGAAGACCTCTGGGTATTCTCTTCTCCATGCATCTTCTTCATATCCTCATTCTGTGTCCATCATTAGCACTCCTCCTGGGTTGAGCTGTATACCCAAAGCCCCTTGGTCCATCCATCCTGATACTGACGGTCCCTTTTCTGCCACATACAGCTTGCCATCCGCTCTGCATCCTTTAAACTCAAACGTGAGGGGGCAATACCCAACCATGGGTATTTGTTCGCCGGTGTATGTGACTGGGCGTATGTCAGGGGGAACTAGGTCCGCCTTCGTCTCCTTCTTGAAGTCTCTCTCCCATACGGTTCTCTGCACTATAGTATAAAGAGAACCCGAATCTGCAACAATGTCAATCTCTACGCCACCTATTTTCATCCTTAGTACTGGTTTCTTTGATCCTGTGCAGTTTATCCCTAGGACTTGGTCATTTATACACAACACTTCCTCCTCTTCCTCCTCTTCTGCCTGTGTCTCGTCTTCCTGTTCGCCCTCTTGGGTTACGTATTTCACTTCTGCTCTCTTGGGTCGGCGTCTGCATACTTTTTCATAGTGACCCATGAGGCCACAATATGCACATTTGACCCTGAAGGCTGGACAAACCTTGTCATTTCCGGCGTGCATGGGCTTCCGCATCTGTAGCAGTTTTCCTTGCCTTCCCACTTGGTCCTTTGGATTCCTCCTGCTTTCTGCGTGTATCTCCTCTGGGACTGTGTCTTGCCTGGTTTATTTCCCTCCATTACTTTGCACACCTTCGTTTTGCTGATGGTGTCTATCCTCGCTGCTTCTGCGCACCTCTTCGACAGCACGGCCTTCTTTACTAGCGCCACAGTTCCTTGAGCGGGGCGTCACTGTTTACCCACAACTTCTCTTGTATGACTGTGTTGGACGTAAATATTTACAACAAGGGGTGGTGAGGGACAGAGTCTCTGAATTAAACAGAATACTCTCACCCAGTCAAGAGATCAGGGCTAGATCCAACACCGTTTTTTAGCTCACTGCACCATCCCAGTTTCAGAACATGGCTGTATGCAAATTAGTCTGTTCCTGTCCCAGTGCATGATGGGAACAGGGCAAACCAAACTACAAAAGCCAATTCTTACACTGGGAAGGAAACAAGCTACCGGGGACCGGTTTCTGGCATTTCAGCCGTCTTCGGCCCGGCTTGCTTGAATCCTGATGGTGCAATGAGCAAGGGACTCACATCTGAGTATACCCTTCCACGCTTAGGGTGGACAAAAATATTTACAACAAGGGGTGGTGAGGGACAGAGTCTCTGAATTAAACAGAATACTCTCACCCAGTCAAGAGATCAGGGCTAGATCCAACACCGTTTTTTAGCTCACTGCACCATCCCAGTTTCAGAACATGGCTGTATGCAAATTAGTCTGTTCCTGTCCCAGTGCATGATGGGAACAGGGCAAACCAAACTACAAAAGCCAATTCTTACACTGGGAAGGAAACAAGCTACCGGGGACCGGTTTCTGGCATTTCAGCCGTCTTTGGCCCGGCTTGCTTGAATCCTGATGGTGCAATGAGCAAGGGACTCACATCTGAGTATACCCTTCCACGCTTAGGGTGGACAAAAATATTTACAACAAGGGGTGGTGAGGGACAGAGTCTCTGAATTAAACAGAATACTCTCACCCAGTCAAGAGATCAGGGCTAGATCCAACACCGTTTTTTAGCTCACTGCACCATCCCAGTTTCAGAACATGGCTGTATGCAAATTAGTCTGTTCCTGTCCCAGTGCATGATGGGAACAGGGCAAACCAAACTACAAAAGCCAATTCTTACACTGGGAAGGAAACAAGCTACCGGGGACCGGTTTCTGGCATTTCAGCCGTCTTCGGCCCGGCTTGCTTGAATCCTGATGGTGCAATGAGCAAGGGACTCACATCTGAGTATACCCTTCCACGCTTAGGGTGGACAAAAATATTTACAACAAGGGGTGGTGAGGGACAGAGTCTCTGAATTAAACAGAATACTCTCACCCAGTCAAGAGATCAGGGCTAGATCCAACACCGTTTTTTAGCTCACTGCACCATCCCAGTTTCAGAACATGGCTGTATGCAAATTAGTCTGTTCCTGTCCCAGTGCATGATGGGAACAGGGCAAACCAAACTACAAAAGCCAATTCTTACACTGGGAAGGAAACAAGCTACCGGGGACCGGTTTCTGGCATTTCAGCCGTCTTCGGCCCGGCTTGCTTGAATCCTGATGGTGCAATGAGCAAGGGACTCACATCTGAGTATACCCTTCCACGCTTAGGGTGGACAAAAATATTTACAACAAGGGGTGGTGAGGGACAGAGTCTCTGAATTAAACAGAATACTCTCACCCAGTCAAGAGATCAGGGCTAGATCCAACACCGTTTTTTAGCTCACTGCACCATCCCAGTTTCAGAACATGGCTGTATGCAAATTAGTCTGTTCCTGTCCCAGTGCATGATGGGAACAGGGCAAACCAAACTACAAAAGCCAATTCTTACACTGGGAAGGAAACAAGCTACCGGGGACCGGTTTCTGGCATTTCAGCCGTCTTCGGCCCGGCTTGCTTGAATCCTGATGGTGCAATGAGCAAGGGACTCACATCTGAGTATACCCTTCCACGCTTAGGGTGGACAAAAATATTTACAACAAGGGGTGGTGAGGGACAGAGTCTCTGAATTAAACAGAATACTCTCACCCAGTCAAGAGATCAGGGCTAGATCCAACACCGTTTTTTAGCTCACTGCACCATCCCAGTTTCAGAACATGGCTGTATGCAAATTAGTCTGTTCCTGTCCCAGTGCATGATGGGAACAGGGCAAACCAAACTACAAAAGCCAATTCTTACACTGGGAAGGAAACAAGCTACCGGGGACCGGTTTCTGGCATTTCAGCCGTCTTCGGCCCGGCTTGCTTGAATCCTGATGGTGCAATGAGCAAGGGACTCACATCTGAGTATACCCTTCCACGCTTAGGGTTGGACGTATGCATAATTATTTGGTCTCTTATCAGTTCATCGTGCAATGTTCCAAACTTGCATTGCAATGCTAGTTTCTGTAAGGCTGCTACGTACTCATCAATTGTTTCGCCACCTCCTTGTTTCCTCTGGAAGAAGTTGCACCGGTCTATGGCTACACATACTACCGGTCGATAGTGCGAGTCTAGATCCTCTATCGCATGCTGTAATTCGTCCGTGTCCGTGGGTGGTCTGGTCTTCTTCACTAGGTTGTCATATACTCTGATTCCTTCGGGGTCCAGATTGTGTAGGAGTATTTTCTTCCTCCTGGAACTCAAGTATTCTCCTTCATTTTCTTCTTCTAGGGCCGATAGGTAATTCAGAAAATACCTCTTCCAGTCCTCCTATGGCATTGTTGATTCGCCTCTCTTTGATAAGAACGGGACTAAGTTGGTGAGGGAGGATGATTGCGCGCACATTTTTCCCGCGTCGCGTTGGACTTGGTGTTGTGGCACAATAACACTAGGCGTGCTTCCTGGGGCTTGCCTTTCCTCCTGTCTGCCTTCTCTCTTTGGTTCTGGGCTTCCGTCTTCTCTGCTAGATGTGCTGGAGGAGCCCCGGGCTACATTGGGCCAATAGTGTCGGTCCCTGGCTGTCTCTTGGGGTCTTTATATGGCTTGTTCCCGTGGCCTCATAGCTCTTCCTGTAAACTTCGCCTCTTTCCTTGTGGGCTGTGGCTGTTCGTTCTTCTCGCCCCTAGTTTCGCTTCTCTTGCGCACTTTTTGGCGTACTGCGCACTTTCCTGCCTGCTTTTCACTGCTAGGGTATATTGCAGCTCTGTGAGCATAACGTGCGTTACCTCTTTTATGCTTTGTGGCCTTTGCTTCAGTGGCTCCAGTCTCCCAATGCCATGCTCAGGATCCTCTGGTCTCCAGTGCCTCGGTTTTTTTTCCTTTATTTTTATGTTGTTTCCTTCATGTGCTCGATCCGAGCCTCGTCGCCATTTGTAGTGATGCCTCTATGCCCACAAAACTTCCTTTAGCCTGTTATGGTGTGTGTATTATGCTTTATTAATCCTGAGCCCTGGGGAGAGCCTCCGTTCACTCGAGAAGTCGCGGCTTAACAAAATGGCCGCACTTCCGTTGCCGCCCGAAGCCCCGCCCCCGAAATAAACTAGTGCGTCGCTACAGCCCCTGGCACATACCTTATTCTTCATTTCACTCCTTCGGCCCGCTGCGCTGAGCACGCCCACACCTTCACAGCCACACCACTGGCCGAATGCCGGAACCACGAGGTTCGTGCGTCCCGCTCCACCACTGCCAGTAGACGCCTTGCCTCCTCCATCCGGCAAACTCTGTTCACCATTAGAGATATACTATTTCCTACCTACGCTCCCGTTAAGGCTTACAAAAGCTTTCACCAAAACTCGCTCTCACTCTAAAATCCCACCGGCTGCTGTGTCACCTTACCCAAAATGGTAGCACAGAATTTGAAATGGCTTGTTAAATATCTCCCCTCTTGCCAGCCCAAAAAATAACCCACCAGCCTAATTGTGCTTGGGCTAAATCACTGGCTCAAAAACCCTGGCGGTCGGCCGTCCCCCCAAAGCCCCATTTTCGTTCAAGCAATATTAGACCTGAATGTTAAAAACAATGCCTTGTTTTTGTTCATCACATAATACAGTATTTTTAGCGTCTCTAAGGGCCATATGTACGAACGTTTAGCCATTTGGTAAATAGTTGCAAACATAGGGATTTCTAAAGTACTAAAGGCATTTTAATGGTCCTTTTTGCAAATAGAAGGAAAAGTGAATTTAGAGACTCCAAATTGTGAATCATTGTTAGGAATTTCCTTATAGCGATTTAGTATATAAATGAATGAAGTGTTTGCTAATTCCACATAGCCGCAAATTATGATTTTGCTTGTGCAATTTACCACCAAATGGAATCAGGTACTAATCAGATGCAACCTATTTAAAGAGCCCCAGAATGCATCAGGCCCTTTCACAATGGCTGCTTCGTATGTGATGGCGAGGAGGTTGCGAGTTGTGGCTGATCTGTAGAGCAGGAGGAGAAGACGGGAAAGGATTTTTGGGTTAGGTTAACCATTTTTGAACAAACTGAAAAGGAGATATTTGAAAATATAGGCTTAGTAGTCAGATAATTATAGACTTAATAGCTAAACTTAAACCCCTCCTAGAAAGACATACAGAGAGAAGTAATGCTATACCAGCTCATGTCCATGTACAGGTACAATGAAGTAATTTCAATAGAAGGGGGTGTTTCCCAAAGTGACTTATCACTTTGCAGACAAACTTTCATTTTACTGTATTGCCCCATTTTATTGATAGTGTAGATGGGACTCATGTAGCAATATGTCCATCATCTGAGAATGTGTTTTTATTCCGTAATCAGACAAACTCACTCCTTAAATATATATGATGTGTGTGATGCATCCTGTGCTATCACCGACCTTGTTGCACCTTTTCCAGCCAGCACACACAACTCTGACATGTTCTGCCACAGTGGGATTTGTGATTTTCTATCTAGAGGAGACTCTAAGGGGTGCTATTTGCTTGGTAAGTGTGTTTAATACTTTGCATACATATGTAGGCTAGGTGTATTTCGTTTTTTCTAATATTAAAATGTTAGATAAGAGAGACTAGGTGGCCCACACACATGAAGACACGGCTTATGCTGGCCTTCGGGGTGGCAATATGAAAGATAGCAAGGACATGGGGGGCGCTAGACCCACCGAGACTCACCAATTGGAAGCAGGTTCTAGACTAGTGCAGGCAGAAAGAGTTTTATGCAAAAGCAGAGGATGTCCAAAAAAAGGGGAAAAAATGTTGAGCCCATGGAAGAAATATAGGATCTAGATGGATGGGGAGGCAGAGGTGAGGCAACAATAGAGTAGTAAACCTGAGGTGTATTCGGTGCTACCACTACAATCTGTGCCATGTTTTATTTATTTATAAAGTTTTATATAGCGCAAACTAAATCCTGAAGGATATCAGAGCGCTTTACAATAGGACGAAGAAAGGACATAAAAACACAAATGTCAACAAGTAGGGGTAAAAAAGACAAAAACAGGATTCATCGCAGATTCCAGGACAATTGCACCATGGAGGGTAATACAGAAAAAGACAGGTATACACAGGCAATGAAGGGGATCACAGTCTGCGGTAAAGAGGAGCAGTAACAAATGATGGTACAACGGACGTAGGAAACAGTGTCCTTGAGCAGATGAGCCTAGCCCAATCAGGGTAAGAATTTATTCATAGGGAATCTTTTGGCTTCCAATTTGAACGCCGTCGTTGAGGAGATTCTGCGTGCTTCAGGTAGAAGAGTTTCATATCTTTGGGGGCAGCATCGGAGAAAGCTCTGTGACAAGTTTTCTTTTTGCCAAGAATGAGTGGTTTCAAGAGGAATGTATTGGCACTTCTTGAGGCTCTTGCACCACAAGATAGCGCAAGTTTTTGCGCAAGGTACCTGGGAGTATTGAAGAGAAGGCTTTGTGTGCCAGAACCGCAATGTTTAACTGAATTTGTGCTTCATAGGGCTACAACTTAAGAGATTTTAGGACTGGGGATATGTGCTCATTTCCTTTGGTGCCTGTAACCAGTTTAGCCGCTGTGTTTAATGATACCCTTAGTGGAGTCAGGGTGTATTTGGGAAGGCCACAGAGAGTAGCGCTGCTGTAGTCAAGCCTCGGCAAGACAAGTGCTTGGACCACCTGCTTGAAATCATTTTGTGGACGGAAAGCTTTGATATTTCTAAGAGTGCTCATCAAGTGGTTTGCTCCATTACACACATTGCTGATATGATTTTTCATATTTAGGTGCTTATCCATGGTGACTCCGAGCGATTTGGCTGAATCAATGATGAGAGGGGTACAGTTAAAGGCAGTGAGGTGACTCAACCACATGTTTATCTTGGGGATGTGGTTAGGAGGGTAGATGAGCTGGAATTCCGTTTGGGAGGTGTTGAGCAGGAGATGGTTCTCAGTTAACCAGTTTTGAGTAGACGTTAGGGTAGTGTTGAGGGAGAGGATGTTTTCCGGGGAAGAGATTTTCAAATAGAGTTGTGTATCGTCCGCATACATGTGGAAGAGAACGTTAGTGGAGTTTAATGAGTTAGCTAAAGGTTCCAAGAACAGGTTAAAGAGGATAGGAGATAGGGCGGACCCTTGGGGAACCCCCATGAGAACCGAAGAGGGCTGAGAGAGAGAATGATTTGCCTTGACTCTTTGAGATCTGTGGTGAAGGAAGAAGGAGAACCATTGTAGCACCTGACCAGAGAAGCTCATCCTATTTTTTAAAATGGCAAGGAGGTTTTCATGATTAACCGCGTCGAATGCGGAGGAAAAGTCGAGGAGGATCAGGAGGCAGGATTCGTTTTGGTCAAGCATTTTTAAGTTGTTGTCCATGATGTTAGTGAGCGGCGATTCAGTGCTGTGCCCTTTTTGAAATCCGGATTGATGCTGGTCATGGAGTTGGCAATTCTCTATGTGAGCACAAAGTTGAGATTGTACGCATTTTTCTATGAGTTTTGCTAGGGTGGGTATGTTGGAGATAGGGTGGAAGTTATTGAGATCAGCTTTGTCTGCGTTCCTCTTTTTTAGAATAGGAGAGACCTGTGTTGCTTTTAGGCAATCAGGTATTGTGCCTTGTGAAAGAGAAGCATTTACAATCCTTGTCCAGAAGGGGATGAGTAAATTCTTGATTTTTTTAAAGATGGCCGGGGGCAATGGGTCACTGAAGCGGTTGGATGGTACATATTCTGAAGGATCTTGTTGATGTATTTTTCACTGAATGGGGTGAAGATGCCCAATGATGCATTGTTCTTCGTGATCAGGCTGGTAGAGATGCGCTTATCTAAGAGGTCAGGAGGTGATACGACCCTGGGGGAAGGTAGAAGGGCCTTCTTAGAGGTGAGGTCAATGGAGATGAGTTTAGCTTTCTCTGTGAAGAAAGCAGCAAGCTTGTCGCAAGAGGGTGGGCTGCCACCTGGGTCAGAGTGGCTTGGACCTGCAACTGATTGCTGGTTGACCAATTTGAATAGTTTTCGGGGCAGTTTGCCGCTTGATCGAGTTGGAGTCTAAAGTAGTCAGCCTTAGTGATCTTAATTTGTTTGTTGTAGAGGCGCCTAGAATCTCTAAGGAGTTTAAGTTGGCCCGAGGAGGGATTGGATCACCAGGAACCTTAAACTGCCCTAAGGTTGTGGCATTCCATGTTTAAGCTGTCATTATACCAGGGTTTGGATGTTTTTGTGGAGGCATTTTTTTGCTGGAGTGGAGCAATGGCATCCATGATGTTTAAGATGGTCGAATTGTTGGAGTCGGTGAGTGACTGCACCTCAACCAAGTCAGCTTGGGAGGTGAGGGCCGATTTACATTGGGCAGCAAGTTCATTAGAGTTTATTGATCTGAGATCCCTTTTCCATATCTTTGATTTCATTGGTTGAGCCTTCCTCATTGACTCCTCCCTGTTAATATAAAAGAAGATGCAGTGGTGGTCGGACCAGTCACATGGGGTAATGGAGTCCAAGGCAATGGTCTGCCCTTTCGAGATGATGAGATCTAGAGTTTCTCCTTTAATATGAGTTGGCTGTTCACAGTGTTGAGTCAGTTCTTGATCATTTAAGAATGATTTAAGGCAAGAAACAGCGAGGTCGTTGGGGTTAGACCAGTGAAGGTTGAAATCACCAGGGAAGATTTGGTACACAGTTGAATCAACATTGACAGAGATGATTTCCATTAGTTGTCGATGAAAAAGAGAGTGTCTCCCTGGGATTGGTAGAAGGTGTGATGTTTACAAAACGGTAGGTTCATACTTGAGATGCTGAGACAGAGGTATTCACAGGAGGAAGGCTTAGAGGACTCCAAGTAAGAAATCGAGAGTGTGTTTCTATGAATACAGTCTAGGCCACCACCCAACTTCAGAACTCTGTCAAGCCTAATTATGTAGTGAGTGGGAGGTACTAGTAGGTCTAGGATTGAAGAGGGATTCGACCAAGTTTCAGTGAGTATGATAATGTCGAAGTCATTGTGTTGGATGAGCTCGAAGATGTCGTTGGCATGTTTATTGGCTGATCAGCCATTAAGTAATACACACTTAAGTCGTAACGGATTAGGGGGAAAGAAGTCTGGGTGACCATCACACGAGTGAGGTTGTCATTATTGCTACCTCTAAGATTGCGAGGAGGTTCTCTGTACAGGTTTGAGTGGATGGTTTGTATCTGTCTCGGCTAAATCATGTTGGGGTTGGACCAGGTAGAATAGGAGTTGTGACATGTGTTTGTATTTTTGTATCTCTTATTCCTGATATCGCCAAAATACATCTACTTGCTGCTATTTGATTATAACGATGGATCGGCTATATGTTTAATAAAAAAGAATGTTGCATGAGTGATAAGGGGAGTTTTGTTTTTCAAAACCGTCCTGATAACAGCTGCGGGGCAATTGGGATTATACAATACTACAACAGATTTCTGCTGAAAAACGTTTGAAAATTGGCAAAACTCACTTAATCACTTATCCTTTACCACTTTTGAACATTTAGGACAGAAATCCTCTTCACATTAATGCAGAAATTGAAATATTGATGAAGAAATTAAACCTTAGCCTATGAGGAGGTTCGTATCTATACGTTAAATTAGCTCTCGGCCCTGATGAAGCAACAAATGTAATTGTACAGTTCGTCAAACAAATGTTGGCCATTTATCTTTTTGATAAAATGATAAAGGATAAACAGGGAACATTTCTATAACACTCTACAGTCATACATGCAAGATGATGCCACGTCCATTAGCCTCCGAGAACTCTTGACAACTCTTAGTATGTTTGGTGACGATAGAAAGTCTATTTTCACACACACAAGAGAGAAAGTTTGAGCCTGTTTCAGCTACGCATTCCATGGTCCACACACTTCACCAATTTACTGGGTACCATCTGTATGTATATACTGTAATTCAGTGAACACTGTAAAATAAGTAATGTTGTGCGTCTTACTTATCCATAGTCCCTTGATAATCTTCTTAAAACGTTTACCTTAAGAGGTGACATGCACTACATTGTTGAGGGGTTGTTAGTGTAACTCTGCATGCCTTTTCTCAGGCTAATTGTTGTAGAGTCTTGATATTATGAGCTTTAGGACCCTCACGGTTCTGAGAGAATTCAAACAGGAATTAAATAAGCTGCTGGGGTTGTTAAGCTGTGGTTATCAAAAAAGATGATCTAATGTGTACCATTAGGGAGTTGTGTGATAGAATGCTGAAAATAAAGACATCTGTTACATAGCTACGTGAATGGTTTGTTTAATTTATGTGCTCCTGGGCTGGAGTGGATGCGGCAACTAGCGACGAGTAATTGATACGTGCCTTGAAGGAACAGGACTGCTCTCCCTGAGA
Organism: Lissotriton vulgaris; assembly: GCF_964263255.1. Classification (NCBI taxonomy): domain Eukaryota; kingdom Metazoa; phylum Chordata; class Amphibia; order Caudata; family Salamandridae; genus Lissotriton; species Lissotriton vulgaris. The sequence goes on from NC_141687.1 coordinate 2,106,121,117, forward strand.
GTTTGCAACAAAATAGCAAACTGCTTGTGCGTGCCACGTGCATTCCATATCAATGCAAAGCAGTCTGAGGTCAGCATGTGTGGAGCCAACGTGGCCCTTGGAGAAGTTGAAGGCCTAGCAGAGGAGCACATTATAAAAGCCCACCAGAACATCACTGGTAAGGCTGAAGGAAGAGATACTGCGCTGAACCAGAACACAGAGCCATCATCCAAGCAGAGCAAACACCAAAGGCAGTGCCAACCAGGTACAAAAGCAGAAATCATCTTACCGGCACAAGTATGTGAAGTGTCATACGACCTCTGATCGGGCTTGGGGACCCAAGCTCATACACACGGGTTGTGTTTGCAGAAGCTGCAAGTGGTGCCCCCAATGCGATCACATGAATGGCACAGGGCAACACAATGTCGGCAAGGGAACATGAAATATACCGCTTACGCATTTCTGAAACCACCTCTTCCGTTTGAAATAGATAAGAAACAGAACATTGTTGCCAGATGGGCTGCATGGATTAAAACATTTGATGACTTCATAGATGCACTAGAAGAAGAAGATGAAAAGAAAATTATCAAATACTCAAAATATGCGGGGGATGGAGTGAAAGAAGTGATAAAGAAAGTCTCACAAACTGAAGCAAAATCGCACGAAAAGGTAAAAGAAGCGTTGGAAAAAAATTCAAGTCAATGCAGAACATAGACTATGAAAGATACATCTTCTGCCAAGCATGACAACAGTTTGGTGAAACGATGGATGAATTTGTTGAAAGACTTGAGACACTCATTAAATATTGCAAGTTCTGTGATTTCACCAATGAAGAAGCCATGTGACTCACACACAGTCTGGAGAAAATGATAATGGCTGCAAGACAAGAGGAGGGAGCAGATGGACAAGCTGATGAGTTGTATGTGGGAATGGCCCAACATAAATCGGCCTTGACTGTGAAAAGCAAGCATACATACAAAAGGAGCAAAGGGGGAATAAGGGGTCAGATCGCCCCCCACTCAAACAGTCAAAAACAGTACAAGATCTGACCCCACACAAACAAACCACTTAATTATACAGACACACAGGGAGCGCCCACTGTGCACCTCCCCAACTTCCCTTGCAAAGCCAACTAATTGCAAAAGGCCTGCTGGTCCGTGCTGTTTTTGTTAAGACAGACATAATTAACCACAGCCTATGACTAACTACAGCCTATAGAACCTTAAAAAAATACTCACATTAGTATGTGTTGCATATTAAAGGTAGAAGAATGTGAGAGAAGGCCAGTAAGCACCTCATGTACGCAAACCCAAAGCTACTGGATGGTACTCGCCAGTATGTCCACGTTGTCATTATAAGTTGCTTACAAGGCCAGAAGGAGAAAATAAAATAAATGATGTGCTTAGACATTCTCAGAGGTGAGAAATTGTGCAGAGTATAAATCAAAAGAGCAATATGTAACACAACACTGAGTCTGTGTAGCTAACTCAAAGTCGACTGGACCCCAACAGTGAACAAGAGAAACTGCTCTCCGAATTAAAATGGGGTACCACTCACATGCAGGAGATCCTTTATGAAATGCTGCGAGTGTCCTCAGGTTAAAAAACAGGCATATATATGGCCACTTTCACACACGAAAGGCCAACATATTTCGTTGCCAATACTCTGTAGGCAACTTTGGCAGGGCATATGGGGAAACCAGTCTTCACCTCTAATCTTTACTGCACCATATCAAGTTGTTGCTGTAGTCCCTCGTACTCCAGTACGTGGATCAGTGGGACGAGGCGCTGCATTACAACAACACCGGTGCGGTGGTGACTGACAATTGCGGTCAGGCTGGTGAAACGTGACCTTTTTGGTGTGGTATTCGCCATTGAAGAGGGTTGCAGGTACAAGGGACTACAGCAACTACTTGATATGGTGCAGTAACGATTAGAGGTGAAGACTGGTTTCCCCATTCGCCCTGACGAAGTTGCCTAGAGAGTATATGGCAACGAAACATGTTGGCCTTTCATGGTTGAAAGTGGCCATACACATGCCTGTTTTTTACCCTGAGGACACTCGCAGCATTTAATAAAGGATCTCTTGCATGTGAGTGGTACCCCATTTTAGTTGTGAGAACAGTTTCTCTTGTTCACGGTTGGGGTCCTGTCGACACAGTCCAAGGTTCTATAGGGTGTAGTCATAGGCTGTGGTTAATTACATCTGTCTTAAATTGAACAGCACGGACCAGCAGGCCTTTTGCAATTAGCGGGCTTTGCAAGGGAAGTTGGGAAGGTGCACAGTGAGAGCTCCCTGTGTGTCCGTATAAATATGTGAAAAGCAAGCACCAGTGAAAATAAGATGCAAGTATTTTGACATCTTTCAAGATATTAAAATTATGCTTCCAATGTGGATTTTCATTTCTCCATGAAGGTAAATGTCCAGCCATAGGACAAACGTGTAAAGGTTCCCGAAAAGGAAACCACTTCATAACAGTTTGCAGAGCAAAAGAAATTTTAAATGTGCCACGAGGGAAGGACAAAATAAACACCTGAATGTTCCAGAAGCATTCTGACATGCCCACAAAACCAAAAAGCAACATCAGCTACAACAAATGGAAACAAGACCAGACCAATCATTGTCAAGCTCAGCCTGCAGAGGCTCTTTGACCTCACCATTGAGTGCCAATGAAGAAGAGCTACCGAGGAATGATATGAACATGTTGGAATAGTTGCTTGAAAAGAAGTCGACAATTCAAAAGAAACTCACCAAACAAAATAACAAACTTCATTTAGACGCTGTCACAAAATCACATTGAAGGTGTATGATCAACCAATAACTTTTATCATAGACAGTGGTGCTTCAATCAACATCATGCCTGTGGAAATGTTTACCAGCCTGCCCCCCTGTGCCACGCCTCACTCCATCAGGCACAAAGGTATACACATGGGCTGCTAATTAACCACCTCAAAGCAAAAGATCATTCATCTCAACCATGCGACACAAAACAACTCCCGTACAAGCACCAATCCATGTACTTCAAGGAACTTCATCCGGTGCCTGTCTACTCAGTTTCACCTCCTCTACTGACATAGGACTGATATCACTCACTTACAAACTTCACACTCAGTCTGAGATTGTGAGTAAGTTCCCATCATGGTTTCATGGTTTCATGGTTTAGTAACACTCAAGACAATGAAGGTGCAACTTCATGTCAATGAGAACATTCGCCTTGTTGCTCAGCAACATGCAGAATTGCCTTTCCTTTGCAAAAGAAAGAACTATAGACACTGTTGAAATATGATATCATTGGAAGCTCAACTGGTTCTATAGCATGGGCTTTGACCCCAAAAAATAAAAGGACATTGGAGGTGCTGTGCACATTTGCATTAAGTTGCACCAGGCCAATAATGCAATCGAGAGAAAAATACATCCTAGTCCTCGCAAAGCAGATATGGTCGTGCAATTGAATAGAGTCAAATTCTTCTCCCGTCTCAATTTAAACAAGGGAAACCATCAACTCAAGCTAGAAAAGAATCACAGATACGTTACTACTTTTTCAACTCACATTAGTTTGTTCAGATACAAAAGACTAAGGGGCCACTGGAATTGTGGTGCAGGGCAGTGCAGCAAGTTACCTTGCTGAGCTCCCCTGCGTCACAGTGAAAGGACAGGAATGCACTGTATTTATCAAATACGCTGTACCTGCACATGCGCTGTTTTGTCAGCCTGAAGGGTGCCTGCATTACAGATAGGATTCTTTTTGTGCAGAAAGTGCCACCTTCAACCAAAAACAATCCTAAGAGGCCATGAAAGGTACAGTCTTTTTCTTGGTGTTCAAGTGCAATAGAATTACGGTGTTGGCACGACCTCCATGTAATTTTTGCCATGGGCCTCCTGTGGAATGCCTTAACAGATCCCGGAGCAGGCAGCGTTATACATGCTATTTTCGCTTTTTGTGTCAGTGGTGCTCAAATTCACAAGAAATGCTTACTTTACATTTCAGTGACAAGAAACAATGATTTATTGTATCATGATTTTGTAAGCCCTTGTTCACAATGAGGTATCGTAGCTACTTTCCAATTACATTTTAGAAAGTTTGCTGGACATATGCCTCTCGTCGAGGCTGATAAAAATAAAATAAAATATTGAAATTGCTGTTTCCGATTGGACTGGCTTCAGTCCAGCATGAAGAAGTTGTTGAATAGTGCTGTTATTCAAAAGCTCACTACTGCTTTTTTTCTTTGTTTCACATGACATAAGATGGATTTAATGCGGTGGCTGTGTATGTTCAATCAGGGCTGGCTTTAGGATGCTGGTGCAGCCGCACCTGGCACTGACCTTTCGAAGTGTGTAGGGTGGGTGTCGCTGTGTTTTTATAATAACTTTTGGGTTTGAAAGCAGGTGCTTCTAATTTCCATGGATGCCCATCAGTCTTCAGTGATACCCCTGATCTTTACTGAAACCTATTTATGTCGTTAGGCCAAACCAGCTATCCCTTCCAATTGGGGTCTGCTGAATTGTATGAACCATCATTTAGAATGTCATCTAGTGTATCCTCACTAATCAGGTCCTTTATCTTGGCTTGTCCAAGAGAGTAAGTCTGTTTCACTGCGTTGCTCAGGAAGACAATTTTCTGTGGTATGAGGCATGCTCTAAATGATGTCTCAGTTCCCTAAACTTGCCAATATTTAGTCTCCCAGACAGATTTTGTGTCTATGGTGTGCCTCGAAAAGTCGGCCCCCTGTAAAGACAGCTGGGAAATCTACACCACACTCTATGGGGAACAGATCCAGGACAGGGAGGAACATATTCGTATTATATTGGCCACATACACCATAACCCAGATAACAGATGAAGAACAGGAGTCTTTGGACAACCCACTCACGGTGACAGAGATCAAACACGCCATTCACCACCTGGCCAAAAACAAGGCCCCTGGACACTACGGCTTCCCCAAAAGGCTATATGCCATATTCGCTAGATTCTTGGTCCAACAGCTAGACACAATCTATCAAGAGGCGTTGGCAGTAGGGCAACTCCCCCAGACTATGCGGGAATCTATATTGGTGACGTTCCCCAAACCAGACCGAGACCCTCTACACCGGACCTCATAACGCTCCATCACTCTCATGACCGCGGATTGCAAAATACTCGGGAGGATCCTAGCGTACAGGATTACAGAGGTACTCCCCAGACTAATACACTCAGACCAGTGCGGACCAGGGTTGAAGGTAAACTGGGATAAATCCTCCATCTACCCCCTACACCTGAATGCAGCTCGCAGGGAAATTGGGTTCGGAGACGTCACACTAGCATGGACGGGGGATGCCCCACAATACTTGTGTGTCAGACTCTATCACATGCCACAGGACCTCCTGGAGGGCTACCACTACCGAGCCCTCCGAGGACTAAAAGGCCAAATCAACTTCTGGTGGACTGTGCTCCTAGCCGCAATAGGAATGGTAGCACTATCAAAAATTATCATGGTACCCCGGCTCCTGTACTATTTTGTCAATGTCCTGGTCATTCCGCCATGCTCCTTTTTTCAGGAGTTAAACTCATTACTAAATTCTTTAATATGGGGAAAGGGCCGTAGCAGAGTAGCCCTATCAACTATGCAACTGCCACGAGATAGGGGAGTACTGGGCTCCCGTCTTCGAAGCGTATTTTCTCGCAGCACAGCTGCAGTGGTTGTCGCGCTTGACAGCGCACCGCAACCTCTGGGAAACGGACACCCAAATGGGACAAGTAGCAATCCCAGAGGACGCTTCTCCCAAGGACCAAGCCCAATCCCGAGTATTCCCTGTTGGTTTAAGTAGCCAAATCCTGCATCCTGCAGATTGACCGCCTGTCTGGGACCACACCCATATATTTCCCATTCCTGCCACTAGTTGGCCTCCCAAAGGGACAAGGGCACTACACTTCGGGAGAACTACAAATTTGGACAGAGCATGCGCTCACAGAGAACGAAGCCCTGTTCACAGACGGTCAGCTGACATAGTTCGCAGCATTGACCGAAGAGAGCGGGCTCCCGGTAGGACAATTCCTGCTTCACCGACAGCTGGTGTCAGACTGCAGAAGGACGTGAGACCTCACGGAGGGAGAACCCAAGACACACCTAGTACTACACACACTCCTACACATGGGGACGGAAATGCATCATATCACATGGATCTATAAATCCATTATGGAACTCACACGCACACCACTGACGCGACTGCGGCTCCGATGGGAGGAGGAGTTTGACCAAGCCCTCCATGACAAAGAGTGGCTCACAGCCCTAGAACACCACAAAAAACTGTCCTGCAACCAAAGATTCAAAAATTTCCAGTTTAACGTCCTACATCGCACTTACCTCACGCCGGCTCGGCTTAAGCGCTTCTTTCCGGCATCACAATTTGACTGCCCCCCCCTGCGACACACCTCTTACGCCCCCTTTATCCACATGTTTAGGACATGCCCCACATTACGAAATTTCTGGGCCACAGTGCACAATACAATACGAGAGGTCACCGCCTGACAGAACTTCACACATGGGAAGCATGTGCCCTCGGCATCTTCAGACGACATAAACAAAAAAAGATAGAGACCAAATTTGCAACACTAGCCATACTCAGCATAGCTATGCACTGGTGATCACCGGGGGGCCCCCCAATTGCCGCATGGTGGGGTCGGTCAAGAAATGGGGCACGGCCGAAGAAGATATAATCAGGCACGAAGAAGCACGTGGTATGCAACGGAACCCCATATCAATGGAATTGGTGATGATCCTCCATAACTTTACACAAACACAGGCTGCACATGGGGAGACCCCACAGGCCACCCAAGAGGAACCAGGACCTAACCCACACCGATCCATACAACCCCCCCTGCACTAGCCCACCCCTCCTGCCACCCACAGTAGACCACTCCACAAGCAGTGACGTGACCCATTGCCCATAGATAACGAACCATAGAGGAGCGATGCCCCCTAAATCCACCCACTACCCCCCTCAACTCCCCCACATCTTCCCAAGTTACATTCCCAGTGTGTCTATGAATATGGATTACCCCTTCGCATTACCACTTACAGGCAAGAAAGGTCTAGCAACTGTCATGAGGGACTGGGTGTCACAGTAGTCCTCTCGACCTCACCTACAAAGATGGTTCCAATATACCATACATAGGCAGAGCGACAACCCCCACCTCAACGGAAACGCAGCTATCACCTGTTGAAATGTTGATACCACATTTCATACACTGAAAATTGTACCTGATTGCTGTAGGATAACATAAACATCCAATAAAAAGTTTTTTTTTAAAAAGACAGCTGGGAAATAAAAGAAGCAGAAAATACCTGTTTCATGACAGTTAGCATATTTCTCTTTGCAGGTGTAGGTGCAAGCGTATAATAATATCTCATGTCTGAAGTTTTAAACCCAGAAAAAAAGCACAATTTTGTGCAAACATTTGTGAACTGCCTTCAGGTGGTGTCAGACAATGTTCCCATTGATGGAAAAAATATTATGTGTGATACCTGCTTTGTGAAGGAAATGATGACCTTAGTGTTGGTAACAATACATGGTGTTAAAATCAGATGTATCAGATGTATCATCATCCAACTATTTACTTAAAAATGCAGCAGCTTGTTCTAACTCTGACAGCATAGTATTTGCAGTTTCAAAATCCCAATCATCAGCGAAAGTACTGCAGGTGATGACATCACTTAAAGAAATTTTAAACAAGTGTGCTGTTTTCAAAAGTTCAGTTGGACCATATAAATCATATGCAACCCTGTCCCACACTATTCCCTCACTAACCGGAACTGTTCTAATGTTAACTGAGAACAGGTCTCTCTGTTCACGGTGTGATGATGCGTGTGGTTTCAGGACCAAGTTCACATGTTGTACTGTGGAGCGTTCTGGGAGATAATGTCCATTCAGGAGCAGGAATAAGACAGTCACTACACCTATCCAAAGGACTAGGAAAAGTAGACCAATTGCAATCCAGAATTGTAGCCAGGGAGTATCAAAGTAAGTATTTTTCAGTCAAAGTTAGGAATCAAGTAGTTTTTGTTTGTGGGAAACAGGAGCTGGCTCCAATGAGAAAGTATCAAAATCGATGAAGTAGCCAGTTCAATCTATTTTTGGTAGCTCAGCAGGTTTTGTAGAACTGGCAGATGACTTGTTTCGAGACATATTCACATAGATGTCGGTATTAAGCTGAATTGAGATTTATGTTTCATTTGTATCTATCTATCGTAGAATGGAATCTTCTAATGTTATTAATCCTTCAGTCTGAACTTCCTGTCTTGTAGCGAGAGGAGATCAGTGGCTACCCAGGAGTCAATGTGGCCTACTATTTAGTGTCGGCCACATAGTGTGGTTTGATCAGATCAATGGGGATGAATCTCTTTTTTTGCCGGCAAGGTGGGGAAGAAGTACTGTCCTTGTTCCTTCGACAGCCAGGACAGATGTATGCAAGATGGCCCAAATTTGTTTTTGTTCACATTTTTTTCTTTGAACAGGTCCCCAATCTTCGGGACCCAGGCAGGTCTTGCCTGAACAACTTTCACTTCCCCAGTGGCGGCGTGTTTTACTTGGACGTTTCTTCGTAATGGCCGTCATTCTTTGAGTTCCTGTAAAACAGCCAGACGATCATTGATGTTAAATGTTTTTTTACCTGCCACTGCGCTGCCGCAATCGAGGTCGGGTACCCACATTCTAGTCCCAAACAGGACTTCATATGGAGTATGGCCCCCCAGGGAATTATTAAGTGCCCTCTGGACCCCATATAGGTAATTGCCCCAATTGCCACCCAAGCCTAATACCGTTGCTGTTAAGGATTGCTTTAAGTTCCGGTTCTTCCTCTCCACAATTGAATTTCCCTTGGGACGATACGGAGAATAGTACCCCAAGACCACACCCAAACTACTCATGGCTACTTTGTAAGCCCGAGAGCTAAACGCAGGGCCACGGTCACAATGTAATGTGCCAATTGCGTCTGTCCCTATAAAAACTCGCAAATCCTTTATAACAATTCGAGCACCAAACCCACAGGAAACTAGAGCATGAATCCACTGCCACCAGGATGTACCTGCAAGCCTTGTCAGATTGTAAGGGGTCCCAGAGGTCCAAATAGACACATGCGAGAGGTCGGTCTGATATCAGTAGTTGTGTTTGAAGTGGACGTGCTAAGGTGGAACCCTTCATCTGCTGACAGATGTCGCACTTAGGACCAAACGTTTTGTCTGTTTAGTAAGACCTGGCCACCAATAGTGTTGTTTTAGAAGAGAAATTGTTGCATTAATACCTACGTGTGCTGTACCTAGAACCTTGTAGCTAGAATTAAACCTTATCTGAGATCTATGTTTGGTATTATTCTATCTCCCACTCCTGGAATATGAGCCAATGGAATATTTTGAGTATCTAACTTGTAGGAGTACTTGAGGGGAAAACCTTTTGGCAAGGCTGATCTTTTGTTATGCGTAGAGTTCACAGCTATCATTATCTGTCCATCAGTCCTCGTACTAGAATGAGTAATTGCAGCAATGCAAGCAGTTCTCACTGTCGCCTTCATGAGTCAATGAATTCCCTTCAACGTAAACACCAACACGCTGATGACTCAATGTATGAATTAGATGAGCCTGTGGCAAGCCTTTTTTCAGCTCTGCCACATGCTCCAAAACAGCGTGTGCTTTATTGTGTAACCTTAGGAATCTCTAAAACCATTCTGGCCCCAATAGTGAGGATATTCATTTTATGAAAGGACACAGTAAAATGAATCGCACACAATAAGTGTGAGCAATTCCCCATCCGTATTTTTTAGTGCCAATATCAGGGCTTTTAGTTCTGCCAGCTGTGCCTTGCAATCTCCTAGAGACTGCGTATTGCTAGGACGGAACTTGCCATCCTGCATACGCCCCTTTACAATCGCACATGCTGTGCTGTATTGTTGTTTACTTCCTACCACAGGCCGGCAGATCCGTCAGTGTAAATGATGAATTCATAATGATCTAGAGGCATTATTTAATTCGGGAGAGGATTTTCTTGTTCGGAGTGCAGAAATGCTTGTGTTTTTCGTCAAGATCTTTATATTAGGTTTTACAATGTGTAACGGGGTCTCTGTTTGGAGGGGGATCAAAGGACAATGAGACAATAAACGGGTCTTTTATTGTCTCTTGAAGTCAGAGTCCGGTACGCTAGTGTCCTCCTCTAGTATGTGCCTCGTCTTCAGTACGCCGGCTTGCATCCACGGGAAGGGAGAAGTAAGGGTAGTCCTGGCTTCTTAGGACATCCGTAGCTCAGGTACCGGAAGTAGACCAAACCAAAATAAAACAAAAGAAAAAAATTGAACGATCAGTGAGGAAGCAACACTCTTCCTGATAAGGGGTAGCAGGGAGTTAGGGACGAGTCACCGCAAGAACGCCGACACCATGTGAGCCTTGTCGTGTCCTCCCTCTCGTTCTCCACCCCTACCCGTGCCCAGAAAACCCCTGCAATTTAACCCGCACCTTGTCAAGCCACCCTCCTCCTGGAGGGTGGCGGGCGGAACGTGATCTCGTGGGCCTCCTGGCTTGGCGTCTTCCTCTGCTGCAGCGCTTCTCCTCTCAGAATCTCTTGGTTCGTCTGTGTTTCCCCGCCTCCACGCTTCCTACACTCCTCTCTCCCGGGATTCTCCTTCCACATAAGTGCAGGGGCTCACTTCTCTTATTCCGTCCGCTCTCTCACCGGATTGGATGGTGGAGGGAAACGTCACGGGCCACGTCCTTAAAGGGCACCAGCCCTGCCTGCATGTAAGGCAATATTAAGCTGTTAACAGAGTCATGAGGCAATTACGTTTCCCTGTCGTCAGCGGAGCCCTGACACATGCCCCCCCTGAAGATTCCCCGATTGGGGGAACTAGGTTAACGTGACAGGTAGTCTGCATTGCTCTGTTCTCTGCCTTTGCGGTGAAGGACCTGAAAGCGATAAGGCTGAAGGGCCAGAAACCAACCAAGGACCCATTCGTTGTAGCCCTTATTCCTCTGTAACCAGGTGAAAGGGGCATGATCCGTATATAACAGAAAAGAGCGTCCCTCGAGATAATATCGTAGCTTCTCTATACTCCAGTTAATGGCTAAGCATTCCTTTTCTATTACAGGGTATGCTCTCTCTCTGGGGAAGAGTTTCTACTAACGTACAGGACAGGCCGTTCCAACCCTTCGTCATCTACCTGAGAGAGGACAGCACCTATTCCCAACCCGAGGCATCTGTCTGCAGGATGAAGGTTTTCTGGAAGTCTGGTGTTAGTAGAAAGGGGGAAGTGGTTAAGGTGTCAGAGTCCGAAAATCTATAATTTCTTCTCTGGTAGGGGATCTGAGTCGCCTGGGAGCGGACTCTTTCTTCAGTAGATCTGTAAGTGGGGCGGCGGTGTCTGAGAACTGGGGGATGAAGCGCCGGTAATAACCAACCAGTCCCAAGAAAGCCCTTAGTTCTATTTTTGTGGTGGGATAAGGGGTGTCTCGAATAGCCCTTACCTTCTCACTTTGCGGTTCGATCAAGCCCTTGCCCAGCAGGTACCCCAGGTATTTCACCTTCTGGTAGGCGAATCTAGACTTTTTTGCATTGATGTGTAGATTTGCAACTCAAAACTTGGGGAGGATGGCCAATAGATGGCCCAGATGCTCATCGCAGGTTTTGCTAAAGACGACAATATTGTCCAGATACACTGACGAATATTCTTGATGGTCCCTTAAAAGGGTGTCCATCTGCCGTTGGAAGCTAGCTGGGGCACTATGTACGCCGCATGGCAGGACCGTGAATTGAAACAACCCCTCTGGTGTGGAAAAGGCATTTTTCTCCTGATCCTCTGGATGGAGGGGGATCTGCCAGTAGAGCTTGATGAGGTTGATGGTGGTGATATAACGAGCCTCGCAAAGGCGCTCAATCAATTCGTCCACCCTGTCCTGCGTGGATATTTGATTCACCGCCCCAAAGTCAATGCAAAACCGGGTACTCCCATCAGGCTTCGGGACTAGGACAATTGGTGAGCACCAGTTGCTCTTTAAGAGCACCACCACCCCAAGGGCCAACATGTCAGCTACCTCTTTCTTTAGGGCTGCCCTGCAGGCTTCGGGGACTGGATATGGTCTTTGTTTGACTACCACCCCCTTTGTGAGGGGTATCGTATGGGTGGCTAAAGAGGTCCTGCCTGGCCGATCTGATCAATTTCAAGGAGTGTACGTGGTTTTCTGCCGAACATTAGTTCAAAGGGAGATACCCCCAAACTACTCTGAACAGCGCTGCTATCACAAACAGGGCCAGGGGAAGCAACTGGTCCCAATTCTTCGAGGTCCCCAATGGACAACTTCTTCAGGGTGAGTTTTAAGTTTCTGTTGTACCGTTCCAGTAAGCCATTGGTTCGGGGATGGGACACGGATGTGTGGATGTGGTTGATTCCTTATTGCCTGCAGACCTACTTCATAAGACAGGAAATTAAGGGTGCACCCTGGTCTGTCACGAGTTCTCGTGGGAACCCCATCCTGGAAAACACCTCTATCACCCTCTGTGCTATCGTGGTGGTGGTGGCTGTTCCTAGTGAAAGTGCTTCAGGGTAACATGTGGAATAATAAACTAATTTGAGAACATACTGGTGGCCTTTGCTGGACTTGGGGAGAGGTCCTATGAGGTCCATGCCCACTCTTTCAAAAGGATGACCTATGATGGGTAGGGGCTGTAGGGGTACCTTTGGGGGAATGTGGGGGTTCCTTCTCTGGCATACAGCACTCTCTTGACAATATTTCTTTGTCTGGAGATTTATGCCAGGCCAGTAGAAACAACTGAGGATCGCCTGACTAGTTTTCTCCGCCCCCACATGGCCTGCGTGGAGATGGGAGTGTGCGAAAAAAAGGATTTGGTCCCTGAAACTGGTGGGGACTAGTAACTGGGGTTCCGCCCCTTCTTTTGCAAGACGATAGAATAGCCCATTTCGTTCCAGGAAACAAGGGTAAGTAGGTCTGGGGTTGTCTCTTGTTTCCTGTGCCCCTTGCCAGGCACTCCGGAGAGAGGCATCATTTAGCTGGGCTGCCCTGAAGTTGTTATCAATAGCCCAGGGTTCAGTGGACAGAAGGGTATTATGCGGACTGGTGTCTGCCGATCCTACCTTTAAAGTGTTAGACATGAGAAGGGAAAAGCAAGGACTATCAACTCTATCAAGGGTAGGGAGGACTCCTACGAGGACCGGAATGCTGCTGCCTGTCTTGGTGCGAATGGTCAACTGAGCCGTGAGGTACTCTTGGATATCCGCATGCACACACGAGATATTGACAGTTCGTTCTGGTATAAAAGCAAAGGTGGGGACTACGTCTTCCCTGGCTAATGAGTGTTTGCACCCTGAGTCTAGAAGTGCTATTACTTCTTTCTGGTTCACCAACAGACTCACATAGTAGATGTGTCCGGTCTCTTGGGCAAAGCGGACGGATCGGGGAGCATAACTGACGTCCATGGGTTCGTCTTCCGGATTGTCCCTTCTTTTTCTGCAGAAGCGGCTATATGGCCCCACTCGCCACATTCGAAACACTGAGGGCCGGACATCATCGGGCTGTCAGGCCTTCCAGTCCGGTTTTCTAGGTGGTTCCACTGGAGCTTATATATTTTTCCGGTCGTATTTCGACGGTGGGACCCCCCTCCCCCCTCTGGGATTTCTCTGGCTCTTTGATGGAAGGGTGGCTTTGGGCCCGGGAATAGCAGGTAGGCATTTCAACGGCCTGTTCCAAGGTCAGATCGGTGTGATGCTTAAGCCACCTTTGGGTACCATATGGCAGGGCCTCAAGGTATTGTTCCAAATAAATTTTGCTCATCACTTCCTCTATGTTAGACTCCTGGGGTTTTAGCCAACGATCAGCAGCGTCCTTGATCTTATAAAACAGCGTTTTGGGGGTGTCACCTGCAAGGCCCCGTTCTTGCCTAAATTTAAGACTGTGGGTCTCGTCGTCTACCCCTAGGCGGTCCAGTATATAGTGTTTTACTATACAATAGGTTGACGTGCCATCCTTGTTGATGATCTGGTACTCTAGAGGTGCCAGGTAGAAGGGCCACCGATCCGCCCGCCATCCACTGGCCCGGGCAGCCCTTTCAAAGTTAAGGAAGAAGAAGATCGGGTCCTCCCCTAGTACGTACTTCTGTAACGGGATGACCGTACCAGGGGGTGCCGGGCTTCTTTCTTGACCAATGCCCATGAGAAGTTGGCTCTGACCCTCTGCCAACTTGACCATCTGGTTGGCCTGCTGTTGTATGGCTGCCGTGAAGGCGGCTCTGTCCATCTCAGCCTGATTGGAGCTTCTCTCAATAGCCCTCTCCAGTTTGGCCTTGACGTCTTTTAGCTGGTGTATCATGCTCTCCATCTTGCATCGACGGGGCTATGCCTGCATTCTCCACCATGTTGTAACGGGGTCTCGTTTTGGAGGGGTTTCAAATGAAAATGAGACCAAAGACGGTGCATAAACGGGTCTTTTATTATCTCTTAAAGTCAGAGTCCAGTACGCTAGTGTCCTCCTCTAGTATGTGCCTCGTCTTCGGTTCGCTGGCTTGCATCCAGGGGAAGGGAGAAGTAAGGGTAGTCCGGGCTTCTTAGGATGTCCGTACCTCAGGTACCGGAAGTAGACCAAACCAACATAAAACAAAAGAAAAACATGGAAGGATCAGTGGGGGAGCAACACTCTTCCTGATAAGGGGTAGTGGGGAGTGAGGGACGAGTCACCGCAAGAACGCCAACACCATGTGCGCCTTGTCGTGTCCTCCCTCTCGTTCCCCACCCCTACCGGTGCCCAGAAAATCCCTACAATTTCGCCTGTACCTTGTCAAGCCACCCTCCTCCTTGAGGGTGGCGGGGCGGAACGCGATCTCGTGGGCCTCCTGGCTTGACGTCTTCCTCTGCCGCAGCGCTTCTCCTCTCTGAATCTCTCAGTTCGTCTGTGTTCCCCAGCCTCCATGCTTCTGACACTCCTCTTCTCCTATTCCGTCCGCTCTGTCGCCGGATTGGATGGTGGAGGGAAACGTCACAGGCCACAGCTCCGGGGGTTCCTCTGAGGGAGTGTCCTTAAAGGGCTCCAGCCCTGCCTGCATGTAAGGCAATAATATGCCGTTACCAGAGTCATGAGGCAATTCCGTTTCCTTGTCGTCTGCGGAGTCCTGACACAATGATATACAACCATGGAATCACTCCTGAGCACATTTCTTATAGGAAGAGTAACAGTTATCTGAGTATGACACACAGCTTTTCAACGAGGTCACAGAATATCGCGCATTTTTTTTCAGATAGAAGCAAAATCCCTTTTAGAGAAACAATTTCCAATATACATAGCTCGTTCGTGCTCAGGTTCCAATAGAACTCAATAGTTCAAAAGGAACTTTATCTGTAGAGAACAAATCAAGACAAGAAAAAATAAGGATAAAGGCGACCACATTGGAAAAAATAAATTCTGTGGTGTTTTGTGTGACCGAGCCAAGGGGCGGGTAACAGCGCATCCCAGAATTTCCTATGCCGTGGGACCGGATGAGGGTCCACATCACTGACGCCCAAAGTCAAGGTGATGGCACTACTGCATTTCTTGGCCACGGTCACAGTGGCAACATCTGGAGGAATGTCCCAGCCCATGTTTAGCAATGTACTTTGTGATGTACTGCAGACATTGACCAGACACATGGACACCTACATCAAGTTTCCAAAGCAAGGGGAAATGACCAATATAAAAGCTGATTTTGATGCGTTTGGGTGAATCCCACATGTCATTGAAGCAATAGATAGTACACATATTGCTTTGATTCCACCCCAGGCCAATGAGCAAGCATATCGGAAAAGGAAGCACTTCCACTCAATCAACGTACAGGTGGTGTGTTTGACAAATATGTGTTTCTCTCACATCTGTGCCCGATTTCCCGGATCAGCCCACAACTTGCAGATTCCAAGGACCAGCTATTGCCAGAGTGGGCCTGGTTTGTTGGTAAGTACACTTTTTAATGCTGTTTGTTTTTGTGTCTTATCAGTGAATATTTGCATGTAGATTGTACTTATGTCTATCTTCCATTTAGAAGACGCAGGATACACCAACTAGCCACAGTTACTAACACCATTGCAGAATCCAGTCACTCCAAGAGAACTCCACTTCAAGAATGCCCATGGAAGGACAAGGTGGATAGTGGAGTGGACTTTTGGCCTCCTGAAGGCAAGATACCGATGTCTTGACAAAACTGGAGGAGCCCTACAATATTCTCTACGAAACGAGTGCCATATCACCTATGCCTGCTGCATGCTCTACAACCTGTTCATTAGGAAGGAAATCCCTCTGATTGAAGATGAAGGAGACCAACAATTGCCACCTGCTGAGGATTCGGGATTGGGCAATGAAGACAGTGGTGAGGAAAAAGGAGTTGACTTGCTAGAACAGCTTATAAAAAAACTTACTTTCATGACTGTAAGTATGCACTGAGATGCCTTTTCTATTCCACAATGTTTGTTGTTGTGTAGCTGTGTGGACTATGTCTATGTACACATCAGAGGGCCAATGTTTATGCAGGACAGGTTTGGGAAATTATCATAGTTACATACATACGGTCCCATTCAGGCCAAAGTAGTGTTATCAGTAACATTGTTCTCCTTAAAATTTCAGTTTGCTCTTACTTGTGAGACTTAATTTGCCCTCGCTTATTTTATTTTATTTTGTTGTTTTATTTCACTTTGCCATGTCATTAACTGAGGGAAGTTTCAGAGTTGTGACATCACCAGGCATATGATGATGTGTCTGAGTGCAACCTGGACATGGAATGATCCTGTGAATGTCCAACACAGACTATGAGGTTTCATAACTGTTACGACACCTGCTTGCAATTATAGGAATTGAAGTTGCTACAACACCAATAAACTTTCATCCAAATGTGTGAACTTTGTTTTGCAATAAGCGTACCATCACGTGCTCAACATCAATGTGGTTGTGGGGATAGACCATGGTAGTTCCCATTCAAAACACCTAGATGATCTATATGTGAAAACTTGATGTATCTCTAAATGTGTGTCCTCGTTGTATTTCACAGTGCAAATGTCACACCACTGATATATGGCTGTAACCTAGCTATAGATGCAGCCCAACTTCTTGTAATGGTACCTATTTGCACTGGCCAGTAGTACAGTCATGTGCGCTTTACTTTTGTCCACTGATTGTGTATGTCATTTATGATGTTTGTGATCTGCTACCAGGTGTTCACAGCTTTGCATTGACATTTGCATTGTCTGATGTAGCCCCTCCGAATATTTGTCTAGTTGTTTGAACACGACAAACTAGTTAGGGTGGTATAGATTGTTGAGTGGGATGTCAACTTGTGATGATTGGTCTAAAAAATGGCAATCTGTGAAAAGGTACAGTGGACTAAAGTTTGTATGATACACTGAATCTGTATGATTATCTTGTGGTGCCACGATTGATTGACTTTGTGGCACTTAAGGTACAATTTATATGTCCTTGTTGACTTAGGTTGATTACCCTTTCATCAGAGTACAAACCTAATACTCACAACTAATTGAGATAGACGTCAAAGACACAACATGAGCTGGTATTGATGTGCACATTTTTTTTTTTTTACAAAACATAATGGATAGGTGATGATACATATTATAGATCTGTGAAAATGAAACAAAAAGAAAATAGAGAAGTTCACAGTGGTGTTGGTTGAAATTCAAAGAGTCACAGCCACAGTTATCAGGGTCCAAAGTCCAACAGTGTACTTCCATCTAATGTGGAACAGTTGGAATGGATGGTCAACAAAGTGAATGAATAGTGCACAACGAAGGATATAAAGTGTGCTTTTTTTACTTCCTGGGGCTAGTGAGTTGCCATCTGACCCTCGTGTCTCTTTCTTTGGATGACAATATGTGGTGTGGAAAGAGACACCTTCCCACAAATGAGTGCGCTCAATTTGCAATGAAACACTCGGGTTTCTTCACAACATTTTTAGTTTCATCCATGTTTATTCCAACATCTTGTAAATCAAAGTTCCATTTAATTTTCCATTTGCTACGGTTTTATAACACAGTTCATTAAAGTATATCTCTCCAATGGTCAACAAATCTTTATCTCCCAATGCATTTCGGGTCGAAAAACACAGACCCTTCGTCAGGGGACTATGAAATGAAAAGAAACAGGACCAATTAATTCACCATCTAGTAATCACTATGTAAACTAAATCATCAAATTAGATTAATATGGCACATAATCAAAATTGGAATACATTCAGGATAAGGTAAACGTTACATGCTGTGAGTAGTATTTTTCACATACTAAGAAGACGTTAGACTGTCAAAGATCGATATCTGTCCGAAAAATGAAAAATATCTGTTTAATAACTAACTCACTCGGGAAAGAACCCTATGACTAACGCTCAGTTCATTAGCGCGTAGCTTTTTAACTCGCAGCCTAACGGCAGGTTTGCTTACATGCGACCATCGGGTCTGGGGCGCAGAGTGTGCGGCTTTTTCGTCTTGGCGTTCTACCCATTACGCGCCAAATATTTACGAGTTAATGAGGAACTGCAGTTCCGGTCATGTGATCAGCATGTATTCCAATCACTGAGGTTCTATACCCTTGTCACGTGGTTAGGTATACTAAGGCTTCAAGGAAGTTAGCTATGTAAACAAACTTCGGGTGCGCAACCCATGCATACAAATAAAATAGCATAAATTAGGAAACGTATCACGTATATAGCATGAAACGAGTAGTCAAAACAGGAAAGCATACCATAATTGACATATGCCGATCACATGACCAGAACTGCAGTTCCTCATTAACTCGTAAATATTTGGCGCGTAATGGGTAGAACGCCAAGACGAAAAAGCCGCACACTCTGCGCCCCAGACCCGATGGTCGCATGTAAGTAAACCTGCCGTTAGGCTGCGAGTTAAAAAGCTACGCGCTAATGAACTGAGCGTTAGTCATAGGGTTCTTTCCCGAGTGAGTTAGTTATTAAACAGATATTTTTCATTTTTCGGACAGATATCGATCTTTGACAGTCTAACGTCTTCTTAGTATGTGAAAAATACTACTCACAGCATGTAACGTTTACCTTATCCTGAATGTATTCCAATTTTGATTATGTGCCATATTAATCTAATTTGATGATTTAGTTTACATAGTGATTACTAGATGGTGAATTAATTGGTCCTGTTTCTTTTCATTTCATAGTCCCCTGACGAAGGGTCTGTGTTTTTCGACCCGAAATGCATTGGGAGATAAAGATTTGTTGACCATTGGAGAGATATACTTTAATGAACTGTGTTATAAAACCATAGCGAATGGAAAATTAAATGGAACTTTGATTTACAAGATGTTGGAATAAACATGGATGAAACTAAAAAAATATTGTGAAGAAACCCGAGTGTTTCATTGCAAATTGAGCGCACTCATTTGTGGGAAGGTGTCTCTTTCCACACCACATATTGTGTTTGTAAGACAAGGGTAGGGGGCCTTGTGGCATGAGTTGCACCAACCTTTAATTCTATTCTATTGTGGAGTAAATTTAAACATTGGAGTGCACAAGGATAACAATTTCCAGTTCTTTCTTTGGATGACCCACCCCACGTTTGGGGGCGGGAACAACAACTACAGGCTCATGGGGTACTGAGGACTCTCCACCAGACTCAGCGTTGCTCCCTGGTACCCCTCATTGGCCTCAAGTACCCGGGAAAGGTTGGCTTGGGCATCAGTGGCACCAGCTGTTTGGTGACTGGGATCCGCACGTCCCCTCACACCACCCCTACGCCTATGGGCTGGCACTCTTTGTGCCTGCACAGTCGAAACAGATACTCCTTCCTCATTGACTGAGTTTGTATCTCTTAATACCAGAGTGTACTGTGCAGCGGTGATAGTGTTATTGCCCGTAGTTGATGGTGCATCTGTTGTGGTAGGGGTCAGCTGGGTGTTGGTAGCTGAGGTGAGAGTTGTCGCCGTTTATCCCGCTGAATGTGCTGATGCAGTCTACCGAGCCAAACCTGATGGGCTAGGTTCCTCCTCGTCCAAAGGTCTTCTTCACCGGGGAGCTCATCCAAGGTTGGAGTTTTGGCATGACTGTTTTCTTCACTTTACATTGATGTGTTCCCAGATTGGCCTGTTGGTACAGATATGACACAGTCAATTATGTGATGATACATCATACTTTATCTGGTACACATTGAGAGTATGCCTTGATGAATAAACAGTTTTAGATGGCTGATTTGTCACCTATCGACATGATGTTACCCATTATGTGGCATTGTCAATTCCACTTGATCATGATGTGGATTATGGTATTACTCTACATCTGTGCTGATATGGTAAGGTCCTCAAATTGGACTGTAATATGTCTACTGACATTGACTTGTACCTGCACTCTAAAGATGACACTTGAGGATTTGTGAGTTCAAAAGCTACATGGAGTGCATGACATACATACTCATCTATTGTTAATGCTACTTGTAATTTGTGTGTGCTGTGCATGGTCTATGTCTCACCTGACACTTTGAAGTAACAGCCAAACCCTGAGCAGTTTGTGAATATTCCCATGTAATTTACTCATGATATGAGTGATGTTCTCATTCTTTTCTACAGAAGAGACTGTGGTACTTCAGCCTGAGTTGGTATCTGTGTATGTGCCTAGCATTGTGTATACACAGCTCAGTGATTTTGACCTTACCCTCCATAGTAAGATGTGAGGGAAAGGGTTTTGTAGGTACATTATAGGTGTTTCTGTGAGATTGTGTTAGAAGGCCTGCTGAGATTAGTGATCAGTGCAGTGAGTCCTCCTCCTACCCAGCACACTCAATCCACCTGGGCCTATTGCTTCCTGACAGTGAGGGTGAGTGTGGTAGCAAGATGGCTGACATAGGGCGGTGGAGTTTTGGAGTGGAAGGCCCGCTGGGATGTGTGTCTTTTCTAAAACTCCTCTCCCTCCTATCCACTTGACCAATGATTTACTGCAAGTAAGGTGTGAGTAGTAGCAAAATGGCTGACAGTGGGGGATGGAGTTTGTAGTGGAAGGCCTGCTTGGATGTGTGGTCTTTTCTAACACTCCTCCCCCTCCCCCACACTTGACCAATGAATTCCTGCCAGTAAGGGTGTGTGTAGTAGCAAGATGGCTCACAGAGTGGGATAGAGTTTGGAGTGGAAGGCCTGCTGAAATTTGTGGTCTTTACTGAAACTTCTACCCACTTGAGCAATAAATTCCTGCCAGTAATGGTGTGTGTAGAAGCAAGCTGTCTGACAGAGAGGGGTGGAGTTTGACGTGGAATACCTACTGGGGTGTGCTCAGTGCAGTGGGTACTCCTCCCAGCCCTTCCCCCAGCCAGCCCATAGGGTCCTATTACTTCCTGCCAGTGAGGGTGTGTGCGGTAGCAAGATGGATGACAGAGGGGGATGTGTGATCTTTTCTAACACTCCTCCCTCTCCTCCCTACGTGATTAATGACTTCAGACCAGTAAGGGTGTGTGTAGTAGCAAGATGGATGACAGAGGGGGTGGAGTTTGGAGTGGAAGGCCTGCTGAGATGGGTGGTCAGTGCGTGGGTACTCTACCCAGCCAGCCTAGTCAGCCCACCTGGGCCTATTGCACGCTACCAGTGAGGGACAATTGGTAGGAGAGATGGCTTACACAGGAGTCTGTTGTTCTTAGGTGGAGTTAAAGTGGCTTATGGTAGGTGTAGTCCTTTCCTTGAGGGAGATCTAATTACTTGATGAAGCAGTTTGCATTATATACCTTGTAACTACTTACTCCAGTTGAGGGCCATTTTAGGGAAATGTTGACAGATGTTGGTGCCATGATGAGTTACATAGTTATACACTGACTGCTGACATGTAGACATTTGAAAATGTAATAGTTTAGGTACATTTGAATGTCCAGCGCAGTTATACTAATTGTCTGCGTTAGTTATAATTTACAATACCTAGGGTACTGCTACATTTGTAATTACAAGACTTGTATAATTGCAGTTCAGTGTGGTAAGTTGTTGTGGCTGATGTTTGGGGGTCACTTACCAGACTTCAGTCTTTCTGGTATTCCATAAAAAGGTATTTGGCTGCATGATGCCATACATCTTCTCCTCCCAGACAGTAGAGGTCACAGGAGGGCCACCACTAGTCTGCTGTGCGACCCAGTGGTTTCTGTTGACTATGATCTTGAACCTCCTTCTGACATTGTCCCACCTCTTCCTGATATCCTCCATTGTACGTGGTTTGTTAGTCACTACATTCACCTTGTTGACTATCCTGTCCCATATATGGTTTTACTGGGTGATGGAAGTCTGTTGGACTTGGGTCCTAAATAACTGTGGCTCTACATTGAGGATTACATCCACAAGCACTGTCAACTCCTCATCTATAAAACATGGCTGCCTCCTTTTGACCATAGTGAGTTAGTGAGTGTGAGGTTGAAAAAGGGGGAAGAATAAGAAGGAACCCCCCCCAAAAAATGAAATGTGCAGTGAGTGGTGCAATTGGGGTGCATGACGGTGTGAAGGGATGACTGCAGTATATGTCCAGGGAAGACCTGGCTAAGCAGTTCGGGCTGGACTGTTTGCATGAGGCATGGGGTCAAGACTTCTTTGCAAATTACTGGGTCTGAACTGGGGTGCCGAAGTGAATTAAAGAACGATGATGGATTCCACCCAGATCTGTGACTGGGGTTGAAGTGTCTGAAAAGTTCAGTGCTCCGTCCATCATCTCCTTGTGTTTGCTATGTATGTGGTTAGGAACAGCAATGCACTGTGTCAGGCTCAGATAGATTGTGATAGCAAAGGATCATGGTCTGGTATTTTTCTTCTTTTATATGTGGATTGCTGGGTGTGTTTACTCCTAGAATTGTCATCAGCTGTGGGTTTTTAGGGCATACTATGTTTTTTGTGGAGTTAGTTATCATCACTTTCTGTTATTTATACTTGCCATGTGGTAAACAGGCCATCATGGAACCGCTATCTCGTCGGATGCATCATAATCGGCTCGGTGGTACAACCGATGCATTTGTGGAGTCGGAATCCCTATATAAAGCCTTTCCGACCGACGCGGTCAGATTGAACTTGTTGCCAATCAATGCGGTTAGAAATTTACCTGGTATAGGTAATGATACAGTGGTCAAAAGGTTCGCAGTAGAGTCGGTTGGAATCTCACTGCAGCTGTGTCGATCGGATGGTTATTCCGACCGACATCATAATCAGACCCTATATACCTATTGATATTAAAACATCAATATATTTACATGTGTAAACTATATTTTTTCTAATATGTCGGTACTTACCACTATAAGTAGAGGAGCACAATATTGTGGTAAACGGTATTTTTGACACAATATTTTTGTCAACGATATTGTTTGCCATGATATTGTGTCATTGATACAAGGAAAGTGGTTTAGTGCAAAGAGAATTGAAACAAAGTCTATTGACCCGCAAAAAAAAAATGAGGGGAGTTTCAATTGCATGGAAGACAGTAAAATGTGGCTTATTATTTGGTCATTGTTCTACACACAGCTTTGGCGTATAAAGTATTAGCCTAGAGGAGTGGTGGCTAAGAAAATGACGTTTATGAAATTGGTGATTTGGGTGTTCTGGATGAAGTTAGATTGTGAGGTAGTAGGTTTGGATAATGGAAGAAAACGGGGAGTTGTGGCAGAAGTGTGTTGATGGATGGAACTTCTCTGGAGATTGAGAAGGAACAGATGGCTGAGGAGAATCTAAAGTGGAAATGATGAGACAAGGAGGAAGAACATGAAGTGAAATGAAGGGAAAGAAAGGGCTGGTGTTCAGAACAGAAGTTGATGGAAGATATGATTGAGAAAGAGCTGGTATCAGAGAGAATGAACAACATTAAGTTTTAGGCAACTGATAAATATTTTTTGTGTGTTTCAGAATTTGTATTATATTAAACTTTTGTTGTATAGCTACTGAATATGCTGTACGTGCATTGATGGAGGCTGTGGTCTTGAACTAGAAATCTTTCTGGACAAAACCAAATTTGGAGCCAGTACTTCAAGTCTTTGAACTGGTAATACGCTGAGTGGTATCATGTAAAGATGTAGAAGTGAGCCAGAAACTTTTTTGAGCATTATTGTACGTTGGTAACTGTTTGTTTTTAATAGATTCCAACGAAATATGTTGCTTGTGGATAGAAATGTAACAGCATTTGTTAAGGTATCTAAAGGAACAACAACATATTAATAACGCAACAACAACAAAAGTACAACATCTCAATAACCAAATACAACAGAAAAGAATAAAACAAGCACAACATCATCACCACAAACCAACTCATGCAACATGACAACACCAAAATACACAAAAACACCCATAGCACAAAACAACAATACACCACAGCCACACAGCACGATTATGTTGTGCCATTTCATCTTTCTGTTATACTGGTATATTGCTGACATATGTTGCTGTGGTTGTGTTTGTGAGTTATGTTACCTTGTTGTTGTGTTCTACCGTTGTGTTGGCATGTTCTATTGTATTGTTTTGTTGTTGAATTTTAAAGTGTTGCTTGGAGTTTATTTTGTGCCAAAATAGTGTTATTCTATTGTATTAATGTAATACAAGGCTCTGTATGTTCTTGTATTGTGTTGTGGCGTTGTATTACTGTGTGGTGATTGCACCCCAGCAGCTGCTGTCAGCTTAAGCATGTTCAGACAGTCGTATCAAACAATCCCTCTGCTTGCAGCCCACTTCCATAGGCCTCGCACCAAACACTGAGCTTTTCCCCACTGAGAATATATATCTCATAGCCCTCATAATTCGTCGTGAAGAAAGGGGTGGGCCAAACTTCGGCTGCTCTGCTTAATTCTGGTGACTTTCTCCAGTTGATCTGAAAAACAACAAGCCAAGAAGAGACAAGCAATTTCTTGTTTGAGTTGTGTTTTAATAACTGTACCGCTTCCCCGGGACTATAACGTCGGATACCTTACTGAGCCCGACTGACTAATAGTGGAAACTGATCCAATCCAGGACACCAAATTGCGCGTGCGTAAAAAAAACATAAAGCAGGACCGGCTGGTAACGTTCTAAAATGGAGTCAATTATTAGCACCGGCTCTCTCCAGTTGCCAACCCTGCATCTTGATGAAATGCCGCAGCGTGCTCCAAGAGTTTGAATGTGTGCAGTAAGTCCAATGCCTTTTTTTGTCTGAATGGCTGCCCGTGCTGCTGCCCTGTCAGAAGCCACCGCTGGCGCTTGTCACAAAAATGAAATCCTCCCCACTCGTTGATAGCTTGGTTCGTGTCATTCCGTTCCCCGGAGCGTCATGTCGGTTGTTCGTCTCCCCGGGCTAAGGGAAAGATTTAATTCCATTTGTGTTTATGTTCGCACAGGCTTGCAGGTGGGGGAGGAAAAAGCTGCAGTGCCCAGATGTTTGGGAGCCGCCGCGGCATGCATATAATTCAGATTAGGGAGGAAACAGCATTGAGGAAGCGCTCGGTGCTGGAAACAGCGTTTAATAATCTAGTCATGTTTAATCCTAGTAAAGGCAGCACATTTTACATCCCCGACACTGGCTTCACCCAGACGCAGGGTTTACAGAAATCGAGGAAGCTACTGTTCTCCGTCTTCTCTAGCCCTCTTAGGTCAGTCCCACACATCTGTTTTGTCCGGATTACCCCACCAATTGTCCCTTCTTGGGTTAAACTGTCCGGGAAGGTATACACCTGTTACAACGCATTTGTTACAACGCACTACCATTACAACGCTACTTTTACAACGCATACCATTACAACGCATTGCGCTGGGGGGCGCTCTAGGATAGGGAATAAGTATAATTTACTATCCAACACCTTCCCTAGGGTCCACGGGGACTGGAGTTAGAATAGTAAATTATACTTACCACTATCCAGCACCTCAAAGCGCTATGCGTTGTAATGGTATGCTTTGTAAAGGTCTCGTTGTAATGGTAGGTAGTTGTAACGGTATGCGTTGTAACATGGTACATCCGTCAGGGAAGTTCTGTACGGGCCTACAGAGCTCAAGGGCAGCAACGCAATCCTTGTATTGGCGTCTCACTGCCATACGTGCATGTGGCTATTTATGGGAATCAGAGCTGGGGCTCTCTCAAAGGCAGTAAGCGTGCAGGGGCTGGTCTGCAGGGGAGTGGTGCTGAAGTACTAATGTCCAGTTCGATGCGCTTAGATTGATGTATGTGGCGAGTGCTCCGAGCTGGTTGCTGCAGGGACTGGCAGAGAAGTCCTGGTCACGTGGACACGTCCATGGCTGTGGCCTCACCTGCTGGGACATACAACAGTACTCCAGCCCAGTCGTGGTGTGCACTGCCATAGGCGGATAACATGGTATTCACGGCAGGGCAAGGCTTTACAGATCCATCTGGTTATCACTGTTCTGTATGGACACAGAGATGCAATGTACAGAAACTCTTCTTAAGAAACATTTTGATTCATCTCTTTTTTTGTCTCAGTGAGTTCCTCCAACTAAAAGGGGTATTTTTTTAAATATATCTTTATTATCATTTATAGATATATATACATGTCTTGTTGAGTCTGATTACATACATGCAGTACCATGATATTGGGTGGGTATCCCCTTCCCTGTCCACATCTTTTATGAGCAGGTGACCTCAACCAAACCTGTTTATCCTTTTCATAAATAATGCAATTCACTCAACCAATAAATCTCATGCAAAAAGTAACTTTTAAACTCCCCAATTACCCCTCCCTCCCTTCCGTGTCAGAGTGCTAGTGTTACTTCCTCCTGGATTTTCCCAGTAGTACCTATTGTGTATCATTTCACATCCTGTCCTTCTGCTAGTTTCCTTCTATGGGATCTGAAGGTTAATTTCATTTGTCTGGTTCTGGTGAGTTAGGTACCATGGGAGTGTGAACCCTTCATGCCCTCATACATTGTTCCCCAGGCTCGCAAGTCATCCTCCAGTTTATCATCCAGTCTGATCTGTTTCATTCAAACTGTTTCTGCAGTTGCCTATTCACAGACATCTCCCATCCATGCCAAAGTCTGCGTTGCGGTGGGATTCTATTACAGGACCGGAGGCTTCAGATTATGCTTCTCTTATCTTTACTGCAAAACACAGCAGCCAATGAAAATGCATATTTTCTTGTATAAACAATACTAGCAGCCCGTCCCGATCTTGTCCGGGAGCAATCAGGCTTCCCCGACCTCCGCCTGCCCCGACATTGCCCAGCAGCCCGGGCCCCCGGCCGCTCCGTCCCCTGCCTGCCCCAACCCCCGCCTTCCCCGACATTGTCCCCCGGATGCCACAAAGGCCCAGTGTTGAGGTGCTCTGCATAAATCTCCATGGCAGATACTGTGTCAGTCCCCGTCCCCTGCCTGCCCCGACCCCGCCTGCCCGACATTGTCCCCCGGAGCCTTACCTCAGCCAATCTAAATTCTATCCTTCTGTTTTGGTGTAAGTCCCAGTCCCCCGCCTGCCCCGACCCCCGCCTGCCCGACATTGTCCCCCGGAGCCTTACCTCAGCCGCCGCTTCTTAGTTCACTGCTCCTCGCCGCTGGTCACCGCTCCTCCCGCCTGTCCGCTGCTTCTCACCTCCTCCCCCGCGCCATGTCCGCCACTCGTCACCACTCCTCCCCCACGCCATGTCCGCCGCTCCTGGACGCCGCACCTCCCAACGCTCCTGACGTCAGCACGCAGGTCGCGGCCTGCGCTACTTCGAGGGGACTACTTTTTTTATAATGTAAATTTTTTAAATATAACGTATTTTTTAACTTTATATAGCCTATGTCCATCTGCACACCCTGAGGATTACAACGATGTATCGGGTGTGTGGATTGACGCTGTGGTCCCCGAGTTTACCCACCTCAAAGTTCTTCCTTTATAATAGTAGTATAGATAAAAAAACGACATTGCCCATGATACATACATATTAGCCACGCCTCCATAGTTCATGCGTGGTCCCATCGTCCTCTTCCTTGCTGCTCACAGCAAGAGTTAAGTGCACCTTTCATGTACCCTCACTTTGCCTTTGATTGGGGTTGTTTCATGGTAGTGATTGACTGTAATAACTTTATTTAAAACCTTTATACGATTGTGGTTACCTTCATTGGTGATTTCTTTCTGGTTGGGAGCGAGAGCTCCGATTTTGCCAAGTTCAGCCTTCTCGGCTTCGTGGTATTGTGGCCCGGGGGGCGAGCGGAGCCCTCTGTACGTGATGCAACGCTGTTTCAGCGTGTCGTAGGCACGTTCTTTGACCGGGCAGAGCGGCAGCCGTTCTTCTTTCACGCGGGCCTTTGTTTACCGGCATTACTGTGCACCGGTGGCTGGGCTCCCTAATCGCCCTCCTTCTGCCACACGCGCCGGGTGGCTCTCGGCTGACACGCGCACCTAAACACGCTCAATTGGGCTCATTTTGGGCTGGTTGTTGGGCGCGTTTGGGCGGCGCACCTCGGCGCGATTTACCTAGCAGATTCAAACACGCATTTTACTCGGTTTGCCGCTCTGTTTAGGATCGCCTGCAGTTAGGTTGTAAAATACTGGCCAGAAGAGTGAGCACACACTATATATATTTCAGTATTGGCCCAGGTCTCTGACCTTTACGATTACAGCTTTGCTGAGGGGGTCTAGTGATAAGTGTACAGTTGATAGTGTGCTGGTAGGCTACCCCCACACCCCCCTCCCTTACCCCTCCTGGTTGCTTGTTTGGTTGCTATCTCAGCACCAATTTTACATATATCATAGCTCCTCAGTCCACCTGAATAATGGAAGATTGGGTTAAATACCCAGCTGAGTCTGATGATGAGGAGGAGGTCTACATTGGGCAGCAGGAGGCTGTCTTGGAAGATAACTTAGTGGAGGCACTGGATGCCTCCGTCCAGCCCTCGGTACATACAGCTATGGAGACTACGGTTCCCCAGACCGTCCAACAGGCCCTGGCGGCGGCTCTACGACCTATTAAGAAGCAATTACAAAGCTTTGCTAAGCGACATGGTTATGGCAAACGGCCTCAAAAGAGGAAGACAGAGGCTTCGACTTCGGGCCAGGGCAAGGTTCCCACCAAAGACTGGCCACATGCCCAAGCACTGTCAACGCTGCCAGGCAGCGGGGCAGGCGAACACTCTTACACAGGCGGTAAAGCCAAGGCTAAGCTGACAGCTTACACCGATACAGATTCCACTGCGACGGGCACAGACATGGATACTGACACCTCGGATGAGTCCCCTCCTCCAAAGGGCTGCAGAGGCCCTGAACACTCCTTTTACGTTCGACCCTACCGACATCATACACCCCAGATCATCTGATTGGACACCGCCTTCTACGGTCACAGATTATTTACACGACAATCTTCGGAAAGGTTTCTCCCGGGAGGTGCGCAGTAGACTTCGGTCCGAATGCTCACGCCCGGACCTCCCAGATAAAGTGGCGGAGATGCCTGAAATAGACGTCAGTCTTCTAACGTTTCTCAAGAAGTTCTCCAAGGATCCGAAACGTGGGATTGACCGCGCTTGGCGCGGCTGCCAAGATAAAATGCTGGACGTGGTGGGGCCTTTGGCCAAAATCTTGGAGATGGCCCTGGCAGCCAAGGAGAGTTCTACACCGATTGATCCTGGCGGGCTAGACCCAACGGGCCATATGCCTAATTGGCAATGCCAATTGCGCAATTTCTGCGGAAAGGCGCAAGTCCTTACTCAATTCAATTTCAAAACTTTATTCGGTTATTAGTACAGAATAACCATAAAAGTACAAATAAAATCACAATTATAAATGATTCTTCCAATGCACCTAGATCAATTCATCACAATTCAGGTTACAATTGATTTCCGTGATTTAAAAACATTTTTTAAAAATGAGAAAATAAATACAATGGTTAAAATATTATCGAGCTTCTGTACAGCTAAAAAGGCAGGGCGACAGCGATTAACACCCATGGTCTTCAGTAATGGAACAACCCACATTCGCCTAGGCATAATATAAAATTTACAACAGAAAAATATATGTATATCTGATTGATCTGCCAAATCGTCACAGGGGCATTTAATCAGGTTTTTCGACCAATAGTTTATAACTGGGAAGCGGAGCAGCCTAAACAACAAATTAATTCTAAATCGGGTTAACAAAAACCTCTCATGGTCACTCATTTGCAAGTTAAGATATGGCTGTATTTTCCTTGAGATCACGATTTGTTCATGGGCCACTACCGTTATTTTCTTCATTTCAGTTGCGGTTCTGTGATTGTGCAGGTAGGTCATACATTTTTCTTTTAAAAGCTTTCTTGAAATGTTACAGAGAGAAGATGGTTCTAGTAACTAGTCCCCCATACCCAGTACCGTAAGAAATTCCCTCACATAGCATAGCCATCTTATTCTGCCACTTTTTTCTAGCCCAACCGCATTATTCATGATCGAACGATTCATCCCACACTCATTAGTTGTCCAAATCCTATGCCATAATAGAACTGGGGCAGTCTTTATAATAGTCCTTACTCATACGGATGGACAGTAACCTTACTGAGTTGGCGGATGCCGAACCGGGCCCCTTGGCAGGCGGACAGCTCTTCGGGGAGCGCTTCGTAAAAGACGTGTCAAAATACGTTAGTACATTTACATCACTAGACAAAGCGCAGACTGGCATAAAGAGACTATTCCAGCAGGGTGTTTTTAATCGGGCCGGACGAGGCAGGGGCCGCTCGTCAGGTCGTGGTTTCTAGCAAGGCTCCCAGAGAGGCGACTTTCGACGCGGACGTGGGACTGGGACTCCATTCATGGAGGTACCTTTTACCCATCGCGGCGACGATTCAACAGGGGACGTTTCCAGAACGGCAACAATAGGGCAAACTTCAAGGCACAGCAGTCATCAGGTGAGTGTCACAGACCACTCTCATCTTCTTTTGGGGGGTCGTACTCAACACTGTCTGCCGCAGTGGCAACAATTGACTCAGGATGCATGGGTGTTGCAAACCATCATGGGTTTTCACTTAGACTTTTATTCTCCTCCTTTTCAAAACACTCTCCCCACGAGTCTCCATTTTTCCCTACAAGATCGCAGTTTTATAGATGAAGAAATTGCAGGGTTGCTGCAGAAACGCGCTATAGCAGAGTGCAACGAAGCAACTCACGGTTTCTGCAGCAACATCTTCCTTGTGCAGAAGAAAGGAGATGGGAACAGGCTTGTTCTGAACCTCAAGGGTTTCAATCAGTTCCTCATATACAATCACTTCAAGATGGAGGGGATCCATCTTTTAGCAGATTTATTGCAAAGAGAGGATTGGATGGTCCGGTTGGATCTCAAGGGCGCCTACCTCTCCATTCCCATTTTCCATCCGCATCGCCGATTCCTCCAGTTTCGCTGGAACGGCCGATGGTACGAATATTTGGCCCTTCCTTTCAGGCTCTCCTCAGCTCCTTGGTGCTTCACCAAGATGATGAAGCCGGTGGTTGCCCACTTACGAGAGAGAGGGATAAGACTGATAATATACCTGGACGATATTCTGATCATGGCGCAGAGCCACGTCACCCTCTTACAGCATCTGAACCTCACGACAACGCTGCTTCAGAGCTTGGGGTTTGTGATCAACCTGGCAAAGTCAGTGGTTCACCCAACACAGGTGATAGAATTTCTCGGGTTCACGATAGATTCAAGATCTGCTCAGCTGTGTCTTCCAAGGGGGAAACTGAGAGACCTAAAGAAAGAGATTCTGGCGCTGCTGAGCAGGCAGACTGTCTCACTCCGGGCCATTGCCAGGGTAGTAGGGATTTTGGCCTCCTCGATTCAAATCATATTCCCGGGCCCTCTTCATTACAGGGCCCTTCAACGTCTGAAGATCAGGCACCTTCAGAAAGGGTTGTCTTACGCGGATGTCATTCCGCTGTCTCCCGAGGTCAAGACCGAACTTCAGTGGTGGCTGAGTCACGTAGATGCCTGGAACGGCAGGGCAATCTTCGGTTTCCAACCAGAAGTGGTTATAGAGTCCGACGCCAGCGGCTGGGGCTGGGGAGCGCGCTCAGTGACATCTCCAAAGGCGGAAGATGGTCACCACAAGAGTTGTCCTTGCATATAAATTGCTTAGAGTTGCTCGCCGGGTCGTTCGCAATAAGAACATTATCCCCGAAGCAGACCTCATGTTGCATCCTCCTCCGCATGGACAATGTGTCCGTGGTGAGGTATATCAACAAGTTGGGCGGAACGAGATTGTCTCTTCTTGTCGAAATAGCAAAGGATTTTGGGCATTATTGCCTCGATCATCAGATCTCGGTGATTGCGGAGTACATTCCGGGACAGTCCAATCAGGTGGCGGATTGGAATTCGAGATACCTCAGGGACTTCAGCGACTGGAAGTTGCTTCCCGAGGTCTTCCAATGGCTTCAGAAGATATGGGGTCCTTTTCAGATGGACCTGTTCGCCTCCAGACTCACTTGCCAGATACCCCGGTTTTTCAGCTGGAGACCAGACCCAATAGCTCAGGCGACCGATGCTTTCCTACAGGATTGGTCGGGCGCGATTAAGTATGCGTTTCCCCCGTTCCTTCTGATCCCCAGGGTGATATCACAGGCGATCAGGCAACAGGCAGACATAGTCCTAGTGACGCCATGATGGACATCCCAACCGTGGTTTCCGATGTTACTTCAATGGAGCTGCGAGCTTCCCAGGTTGCTTCCCCAGTCAAACTCGTTGTTGCTGGGTCCTCAGCAGGAGCGGCATCCAATGATACTGGACGGCCGACTCACTCTGATGGCATGGAGGCTTTCAGGAAACAGTGGCACATGCCAGAAGTTTCTGTCAGGACTGCTGAATTTATCAAGCAAGCTTGGCCACCGTCCACCAGGAAACGTTACTCCTCTGCCTGGAGGAACTGGGTGGATAGGTGCTTAAAACGAAATCTGGATCCCGTGGGATCGGAGCTTTCCCAAGTGCTAAACTTCCTGTCGGATAAAGCCGCGGAGGGACTAGCTTATCGCTCAGTCAACAATTTCCGATTGGCCATTTCGGCGGGGCATGCGCTGGTGGACGGTAAACCAGTGGGCATGCATCCGGTTGTGTGCAAACTGCTCAAGGGAATTAGGGTGGCTAACCCTCCTAAACCCAAGTACACGGGACTTTGGGATGTTTCCTTAGTTATTTCTTTGTTCAGCCGCTGGCCTATCAATAGTGCCCTTTCTAGGAAACAGCTCTCGCCCAAATTATCTATGTTGTTGTGTCTATCAGCGTACAGACGTTCCTCGGACGTGAGAGCACTCGACGTTACAGGTAGTGTGTTTACCCCTGAAGGGGTTTCTTTTAATATTACAGGACGCACCAAAACAATGTCTCGACATATTGACTATAATGCTTTCCCAGAAAATGAAAAATTATGTGTTGTGAATTGTTTAAGGGCATATGAAGAGTGTACAAAGGCATTGAGAGCTCCAAATTGTTCGCAATTGTTGATTGCATTGCAGAAACCATTCAAACCTGTGGCGGCCGCCACTATTGCCAGATGGCTCAGATTCGTAATGCAGGAAGCTGGTGTTGACATAAAAATGTTTGGTGCACATTCTGTTAGAGGGGCCATGGCCTCGAAATCCTACATGTTGGGTTCTAACATTCAGGACATTATGCCTTGTGCAGACTGGTCCTCGGAGTCAACTTTTAAAACATTTTATTATAAGCCGGTGGGAGATATTACTTCTGTGGTTTTTGAACAGCGTTAAATTAGCATAATCTTAAGCCTCTGGTCCTGTAATAGAACCAAAAATTTGCTAGAATTCGCGCCAAGAATTTTTAATTCTATTAAGGACATGGAGGCGAGGATTATCCCACCCGGCTTTTTGTTGAGAGTATAAAGCTAACCCGCCCATGTTCACTGTTATGATGTATTCATTTATACAGTGGTTACGGTTGTCTCATTTCCTGTATTTCAGGATCAGACAAGAAGTCTGACTAGACGAAGTTGGATGGTTCGAGCTTACGCTTGAAGACTGGTTTATTCTTCCATGTTGGAGGAGATTTTGGACTTCATTCATGTTCATGTTTGGACTTGCGTTCTATGCAAAGAAAGAGGATGATGGGACCACGCAGAGGGTTCTTATGGACTATGGAGGCGGTGCTAATATGTATGCATTTGGGCAATATAGTTGTTTATATTGTTTATACAAGAAATAATGCATTTTCATTGGCTGCTGTGTTTTGCAGTAAAGATAAGAGAAGCATAATCCTCGCCTCCGTGTCCTTAATAGAATTGAAAATTCTTGGCGCAAATGCAGCAATCTTTTGATTCAGCCATGTTATAGCAATTCAATATTTTGCTAATACTAGTACTAATAGTTCAAACCTCCTGCTTAGTTTTTAGGTCTCGCGAGGCATACTGCGCACATGCGTAGTCGAGCTCACGAGATTTTATGTTTTAGAGTGAGTTTCAATAGCGAGGGTTAAGCCCCACCCCTCTTCTCCATTGGCTGGCCTCCTAAACGGTGGCCAGCCATTGGAGAAGAGGTTGCCATGACGTATTTCTTTCTCTTTAAGCCCCGTCCTTTTCAGACTGGCTTACTTGGCTTCCTGCTGGCATAGAAGCTTCTTATCTTCTTTATGGGGCCAACAGATGGCCCTGACAAGAAGATAAGAAAGCTTTTACGCAGGAAGTCAAGAGAGAAAAGTGTACGTCATGGCATCTGCGATGTAAATACTTGTTGTCTTGCCTCAGTGCCGTACAGAGCTTGCGGTGAGAAAAATGGCAGGAAGTGTGAGAAGAAAAAGCCCTTGCTTGCCCGCAGGGCATGTGTGCTGGGGGTTACATTCTCCTCCTCCCGGAGGGAGGGCAGAAGCCGCGCTCGAGCTTCCTCAGCGCCCAGTGACGACCTACACGTGAAAACTTTTCAGGAGTTTAGTGACTCTTAACACTGCGCACGCTAGCTGACTTCTTTTGAATTTACCATCACTTTGGCAGCTTGAACATTGCTCAGGGGAGTAGAGAGTCACCATCGGGGGAAATCCATTTGGTGTTTTTGTGAACACTTCCCCAGCTCTGCGCATGTTGCCGACTGCTCCTATGACAGGTGTTCCCTCGTGGTAGAAGCGGCGTCCAGTGGTTCTCCAGAATTTAGTGGCCTCTCCCTCTGGGTTGGGCAGCTGACCTGGTGGTCGGACAGGTTCTTTGCCCCCCTCTTTACACGTCCAGCTGGAGAGAGGAGGGGCTGCAGGATGGAGAGCGGGGTGGCCTTGGATGGGAGCCCGGCAGCGTCCTGCCCGTCTCCGCAGCCCATCCTGCCAGGCCCGGCCCGGGTCCCAGGGAGACTCTGAGCGTGCAGTCCTCGGGTGCTTTTCTCACCCGTGTGCACCCAGCTCTTCCAAATGACCCCTCTGGCGCCTGCCATGCTCACCCAGCAGCATGGATCCCGAGCAGAATCCAACCTCAGCAGAAAGCTGCACACCAGCAGCGCCAAGGAGCAGAACGATAAGACAGCTGCCTCTGTGCCCTTGCTTATGTTACAACTTCTGGTACAAGTGGTGTCCTCTGTGCGTCATAGAGTGCTTTGCCGAGGTGTCCTATTTTTATCTTAGGCGGGTGCACCTTTCCTGCGTTAATTATTCCACAATCGTCTATACTTCCTATGCATGCACAATTTCCTCTAACAAAAGGCGGACAACTTGTATTCTCATCTCTCCGATATTCCCATGTGCGTTATTCTGTGGGCCTTTAGTTTGTACACAATGGTTTTCCCTGAATCCCGTTGTTTCTTTGTTTCGTTGTTTTGGGTGTACACCGTTTCAGACCGCTCTAAATGACCTTGCATGCTTTTAAGCACCTGGGGTAGATTTACAAGCCCCTTGCGCCACTTTTGCGTCACTTTTAACATGGGAAAAGTGACACAAAAGTGGCGCAAATTGCTTGTAATCTGCCCCCTTGGTGGCCGGATGGGGCAGCTGGTGTCACCTACGCAATGGCGACCAGCCAGCCAAGCCTTTCCCGTCCCCGCCAGGGACTATCCTCAGTTAGAAACATTTCTGGTGTTGGATGAGATCCCAAGAGTTCACTCCTTTTGAGGAATGCAGTCGATGGTTGTGAGGGGAAGGCATGTGCCCGCTTCAAGTGCCCTCTAGGAGGGTATGCTTGCAGTTCTGCTGTTTCCAAGTGTTTACCCGCCATCACTCTCTGACACCTCTCTACCCCCCTCGTTTATGGCATGGACTGCGCCCCCTTCACCCCGCTCACACGCTGAATTGGAAACCTGATGACCCCAGATGCAAGAAGACCTGAGTTATGAAACTGAATTTCACTAGTGATCACCGACGCCTTGTGTGATCCTGGGCAGGGCAGGCAGTACCCCCTAGCTCTTGCTCTGCTTTGGCTACCGTGCATACATGTCCTCCACTCACACATTCTAGGGTGGCCAAGCATGGCTTGTTAATATATGGACTAGGTATGAATATGATAATAGTGAATTGAATACAGAGTGAGGAAGACAGTATTTTGACAGGAACATGCTTGCATCAAATTGAGCTTCAATCTTTCGTGAAATTTTTTCTTGCTTGTATTTCCAGATCAGAGAACAGAAAAGCATGACGCTTCTGCTACTTGCTCTGGAATCACCGATCAGGAAAAGGAGCTGTCAAATAGCCCATTGCAAGCTTTTCTGGTAAGGATTTGGTAGGCTTATAATGAAATGAAAGGCATACTTTGTGTCAGGCATGAGCTTGCTTGAAAAAATATTTCCATCTTTGTTCCAATCCAATCCCTGGTTTGGGCCCTTATTACGATGTCGGCAGTTGGACTGTCGACCCCCATCGTGGCGGTCAGGAGACCACCGACAACCAGTCAGTTGTCCAACCATCGAATTAGGATGGGACTGCTGTGCTGGCGGTGGGAAAGGGCTCTTTTTTACTACGTCATGTGCTGAGGCCCGGGCCGCAGCATAAGCTGCAGTGTAAAAGACAACTTTCTGCACATACTTGCATCGTGTGCCATGCACAACGTGGTGCACAGCCCACAATGCCTGTTGCCATGCACCATGTGGTGGACAGCACACGGTGCATGGATGGGAGTGGGTGGCCCACAAGGGATGGGAGCCCTGTTTGGGGCCTCCAAAGTCCCTTTCGGACAGACTTCTCTTGGCTTTCGGGACTGCCATGAAAAGGCTGTGAGAAAGAGACTTTGTAATCCAGAAGCCGGTGCCTGCCTCAGCACTGCCATTGCTTAGGGATTGCGATTCCGACTGCTGCCCTGTTGGGATCTATGATCCCGGTGGAGGCAGCAGTCTTCCCTCTGACCGCTTGTGCACCAACCGACTGTATTAAAATCCAGAGGTTGGGCGAACCACAGCGACCGCCTGTTGGAGGTGGTCCGATCGACATTGTAATGAGGGCCTTAGTGTTGTGTGCTGATGTAGGAGTGTGCTATGAAACATTCTTTTCTCAGCTTGTGTACTGAAGCTTTTACACTCTTCTTGTTTCTCGTATCAAGTCCCCACATATTTACACAACTTTTTGTCCTTAAAAAGCATGTCCTGTGATCGCCTGTTGAATTTAACCACTTGTAATGTTGTCCGGCATTTGTGTAGCACAAATCTTCCACAAGTGTGAATCATGGCTCTACAACTGTCTGGAGAGATTACTGGCAGGCCTATGTGTTGGTGGAAACGACGTGTGTATGTAGTGTAACTTATGTGGGAATAGTTGGGTGAGGTTTGCAAGGGCCTGACATGTGGTTGGTTATGTTACTGTGAACTTGGCACTGCTGCTATTCATGCAGTGTTTTATAGAGGTACGTGAGAGGAAAAAGGGCGCAGTTCATTCATCCGTCTTATCAGGTAGCTCCCAAGCGGTGGCTCTTGGAAACTATGTCTCCCCATCCTTCTCACTACCCTGCAGAGTACCTCAGGGTTCCTCCCTGAGCCAGACATCATTTAATCTGCATGTCATCCCTCTGGCCAAATTAATCAAAAGCTATGGCTTCATATTTGTGTCTTATGCAGATGACCCACAGATAATTGTCTCAATTATTAGCTCATCAAACTCCACACCAGTCAGATTCCACAACTGCATGTGTCATAGGCAATTGGATGTTAGACAATTGTCTAAAACTTAATTCATCAATAACCGAAGTACTGCTTTTCAGTAACAGCTCATCAATCTGGACAGACAGTTGGTGGCCCTCCCAACTGGGCCCTTTGCCAACCCCGTCAAATAAAGTAAACAAGCATTTACAATGCAACGGTCTCGCCTTTGCAAAAGTTAGAGCTATTGGCATTGTAAATGACAATGCCATTTATTTATCTGTTTTCAAAACCAACACATAAATAAAAATGTTGTCATTTACAATGCCAATAGCTCTAACTTTTGCAAAGGGGAGACCGTTGCATTGTAAATGCTTGTTTTTATTCTTGGGAGCAGTTAGTAAGCCCAGTAACACTGTACCGATTTCTTTAGGTACCTCCCAGCCGTAGGCATCTTTCAATTTGGTTAGTATTTCGACCCAATAAAGCGTCAAAGCATGGCACGTCCACACCATATGTAAAAAATCCACTTCTGGTGCTTTTACAATGGGAACACTCACTGGAACGGTCCCAAAACATTCTGCTTAGTGTTTTGGGGGTAAGGTAAAGTTTGGTGTATGAAATGATATTGAACTAATTTAAACCATGCATTTGAGCTCACTCCTTTAACTCCTTCATTAATTCTCGTCCATTCCTGTGTTGTGAGGTGGTCTCCTGTGGCTTCATCCCATCATGTTTGGATGGGAAGAGCTTTATCTGCCAGGTCATCCCGGTCACTCGGTATAAATGAGAGATGAAGTGACGTCCCTGGGGCATATAGAGCATTACTTGGACAACGTTCATTATAGGGGACTCCTCAGGAAAAGATTACCAAATCTCTAAGGCCACCTAAGATATCTTCCCATAATGTAGAAACTGCCCCTTCCCCAGTTCAAAGGCAATCTCTGCGTTTTTCACGTGTAATAAATAAACTGTTTATTTTCGTAGAGGTTTCCCATTGTCAGGCAAACTGGAAGGGGTATTGTAGGGAGCTGGCTCTCTACATAGTGTACTAAAGCGAAGTACATTGTGCAGAGTCCAGTGGGTCCCCACTTCGTTTACAGAGACTAAGGGCCATATGTATGAAGCAGAAAATCGCTCGCAAACGATGGGAATCGCTAAAAATAGCGTTTGCGACACGAAAAATCGCAAATCCCAATGTATGAAGGTGAAAAAGCATGCAAAAGAAGGAATCGCTATTTAGCGAGTTCCAAACCTTGCGAAAGTGGTAAATTGCGAATACCATAGTGATTTCCTAATTTGCGCTCAAACCGGTTAGCAAAATCGCAAATCTGGGAATCGCAATTAAGAATTTGCAATGGAATGTATCAACCAATCGCAAATTGCGAAATAAGGGAATTCGCAAATTAAGGAATCGCAATTACCATCAAGTGGGAGCAGGTGGTAACGAGGTGCAAAGTATAAAATGAAGCCCAGAATGCAACACACTCTTTTCCACAATGTCTGGGCTCTACATGATAGTGAGGAGGTGAAGACTGAGAGCCGTGGCGCAGAGGAGGAGACGGCAGGAGAGGATATTTCGGTTGCGCACCACCATCTTCCAGCGCACTGAGGAGGACATCTACACCCATTACAGACTGGAGGAAGAGAGCATACTTGATTTAATTGAGGAACTCAGGCCCCACCTAGAACACCCCACCCGCAAGACACAGGCCATACCCACACACATCCACGTCCTGTGTTCACTACACCTGCTGGCCTCAGGCAGTTGTCAGGGGGTCATAGCCTCCGCAGGAGGGGTGTCACAAAGTGCCCTGTCGTGCTCCTTCCATGCGTTCCTCGACGCCATGACACATAGGATGCAACAACACATACACTTCCCCAGCACCCCACAGGAACTAGCACAGACCAAGCAGGACTTTTACAACATTGCCCAATTCCCCCACGTCATAGGATGTATAGATGGGACACATGTTGCCATTTCACC
Source organism: Lissotriton vulgaris (assembly GCF_964263255.1). NCBI lineage: Eukaryota > Metazoa > Chordata > Amphibia > Caudata > Salamandridae > Lissotriton > Lissotriton vulgaris. Next base: position 2,106,160,968 of record NC_141687.1, read on the forward strand.
CCCGTCAAACATAGAGTATGTATTCCGGAACAGGAAATGCTACCACTCACTGAACATAAAGATGGTGTGTGATGCCAAAAACATAATCACCGACATAGTGGCAAAGTATCCAAGAAGCACACATGACGCCTTCATATTCCGTCACAGTGGGCTATACCGTAGACTCTCAAGAGGGGAATTTGGAGAGGGATACCTACTAGGTAAAAGCACACAATGACAGGCCACATTTTCAATGACTAGCATGTGCAAGACAGTGACTGACCTTTCTACATTTCCACTCACAGGGGACAGTGCCTATGCAGTCCGGGATTTCATCCTGACACCCTACCTGAATCCTGCCACTGCTGGGGAGCGGCGCTACAACCGGGCACACATTTTAACAAGAGGCACCATCGAGAGAACATTTGACATATTGAAGAGCAGGTTCAGATGCATTCACAAAAGTGGAGGAGCCCTCCAATACAGCCCAGAAACGTGCTGCAAAATTGTAGTAGCTTGTGTCATGCTGCACAACATTGCTACCAGGAAAGGGACACCAATGGAGTTGAGTGACTCAGAATCCTCCGACGTGGAGGGACCTGGACCTGTACACATGGAAGCTGGCGTAGCTGCTGCTGCAGCTGGGCGACAGAGGCGTGATGAGATCATGCGCAACTACTTCTAGGTGAGAAATAATGATACAATGAAAACTTAAGCCTATGCTAATGTGTTTAATTCCCAATAGCAACAATGTCACACATCCAAATGAACATAAAGGAACTCTCCCAATCCAATGCACATGTTGAATTCACAGTGCAACAAGTTTAGTCTAATCACAGTAATTGCAACACTGTTGCTGGCCCTATTTCTCCCCTGTGTGTAATAGTCATTTTGCAGCAGTTCCTATTGGTGTGTGGCAGGCCTGCTGCTCCTGACACTACGGCGCTGAATTGCCTTCATATGTTTCGCTTGCAGGCGGTGAACCTGGAGCATGTGCATTTCGAGGCCAGCAAAGACAGATTCATCCTGATGCTCACTGGAGCTCAAGCCTGTGCGGGGTCTACGCCTGCCTGTGGTCTGTGGTCTTGACTCCTTCTGCTGGGTAACTGGTGCTTCAGACTGCCCTGTCACATTCTCCTCATCCTCATCTTCCATGATCCTCAATGGCCTGACGATCCTCCTTCTGTGTCCCTGTGGTTGGAGGAAAGGACTGTCCTCCTCATCTGTATCCTGGCCCTGGCTAGCTTCTCCAGAGGCTTGGGGTCCTGTGTCACTTGCACTGACTGTTGCCTTTCCACTTGCAGGTGCTGTGGATAGAACAGCACACATTAATATTGTGTTCCTGTAATGTGATGTTCAAATAAAATCTATCACAGTGTTCCCTGACTTCACTTGTGTAATTCACCTTTCCTGACCTGCACATGTGAAATTTGCTTTAGTTGGATGCTACTTCAAACATTACTGACTATTGTGATTACATATCCCATAATGCATTGCTGTGAGTGCCTGTGTACTGGCTATGGGCTGACATGTGGTTCCCCTTATCCCTAGGTCGCTGCAGGGTGTTGCTGGGGGTGGTTTAGGGTGGAGAAGGCATGCTCCTTACCTCGTCTTGCAGCTGGTTGGGCAGAGCTGTCTAGCAGGGACACGCCCGCAACACTCTGTGGAGGCAGTGTGCCCTCTACCAGTTCCTCCAGTGGCGTAGAGTCTGTGACTTTGGAGGTTCCCCCACCGGTGAGCTGGGACTGCTCCAGCCTGGTAGCCAACTTCTCCTTGGAGCGCTGGCCCAAGTCGTACCAGCGCTTGCGCAACACTTCTATTGTCCTGTGTGTCACTCCAAGGGCATTTACTTTGGCTTGGATGCCTTCCCAAATCCTTCTCTTCCTGGCTTCAGGCACCTTGTGTGAACTCCTTCCAAATAAAGCCTCATGGTTTGGCACCATTTCTGTGATGAGGGTTTCTAGTTCTGCCTCAGAGAACTTGAGCTTTCTCTTCCAGGCTGCTTCCCCCTCTTGCTGATCCTGCTGGGTAGCTGGAACATCCTTATTTCCACCTTCTGCCATGGCTCCTGAGTAGCAAACAACACTCACACACTCTCTCAGTAACAATCCTGAAGCACCATGGGAAATCACTCACTTCCTGGATGGTGATGTCATCATAAAGCATCAGGATTGCGATTGGATGGTTCTAGAAAATCGCAAAATTGCGATTTTTCAGGTTGGAACAACGCTATTTTGCAATTTTCGGGCTGCGATCTCGCAATTTTTGCGATTTTCGGACTGCGATCTCGCAAATTAGCGATTTTTTTCGTTTATGGAATCGCTATTGGCAATCGCGCAATTATTTAGCGATTATGGGCGAATTGCTAAATATTTGCGATTGTGTTGATACATGCCGATTTGCGATTCTGAATTTGCAATTCGGTACAATTCGCAAATTCAGAATCGCAAATCGTTTTCTTGATACATATGGCCCTAAAGTAGGTAATACTAATGCTCTCTTTTGTGGTAGTGTGAATGAGCAGTAACGCTTATCAGAAGGTAGTGCTACAAATGTATTTCACTCCCAGAGGCAGTAAATGAGACACACACACTCAAAGAATGAATCCGAGACCAAACTTGAAAAATTACACTTCTTTTTATATTTATTTCAAAACAAAGAACTCCGGTCAAAGGTAAGCACTGTTTTCATTAGAAATATTCACAGGAAAGTAAAACTTTGAAACCCATGCACTTTTAAACACAATGCAATCCCATGGGAGGAAAAGTCAAAGACACATAAAGGTACGTACAATCGGTTTCAGGGGTTTATCTTTGGGGTTCAGAGTTGTATTGGGCTGGAGTCCAAAGTATTACCAGCAGTTTTTTGGGAACTGCCCAGGTTCTTCTGGAGCAGAGTGCTGATGAGGCTGGTAGCTGGCGCACTACCATGAATGGGGGCCCACCTGGAAATAGGCTGCACAGGGGCATTTGCGTGCAAGTCTAGGAGCCCCCAAATGGGGCTGGTCACAAGCGGATTTGGAGTAAGGTGGCACAGCCGGTTCGTAATGACCCAAGCTGGACAGGTCGGGTGCACAGTGGTTTGGTCAGCCAGGCTGGGTGTGCAAAGATGCACCCCACGATCAGGAACAAACAGCTGACAGAGGAGAAATCACGGCAGCTGCTGCACTCACGAAGTTGCCACAAAGTGAAGCTATAGGCAGCAATATTATCAAGTGATGCTGATGTCCCTCAACAACTGCTTGGTCCCGGTGCAGCAAGGATCCGGACTAGACTCACACGGTTGATGATTAGTGTTGGGTGTCCGTTACCCCGGGGGTTGGTACTGCAAAGCTCCAGTTGGTTCTGGTGTCTGCACATTCGGTGGCACGACAGATCTGACCTTGAAGAGCACGAGTACCTACTCCTGCTCATCTGTGGCATCAGTCGGGCAGGGGAAACTGCAAGGCGGAGGACCGGACTTTGCTTGTCAGTGTCACCGGACTGTAGGGGAGTAGCTCCTCTATTCCAAGGGAGAATGTAGAAAATCTTCGAAGTACTAGCGGGCTTTGGTAGTTCGCCAGCTCGCAGGACAAGTCACTTTGTCACAATGGTGGAGAGAGGGCTGAGCACGGGCAGGGTTTCCTACTCAAGTCTGCAGGTCTGCTACAGTTCAGTCCAGGCAGTGATTCTTCTTCGTCCTTCTCTTGATCCTTCAAATCTGAGTTCTTGGATGCAGGTGTGTCACCTAAATCCTCAATTACAGGCATTTAAGAGTGACAGGTAGTAGCCAATGGGATACCTATGTTTAGGGTGTCAACAACTTAAACATGGCCACTTCCTGTGGGGAGTGGGCATAGCCCTGACCGTAGAATGTCAATTCCATCCAGGGGTGGTGCTGGCTGAATGTGGGCACAATTCCTAATCTTAAAAATGTCCCTGTGTGTCTTGCTGATTAAAAGGAGGGAAAGGACAGGGGTGTGGGCATCTCCACTATCTGGATAGGCCTAAGTTGCATAGCAAAGGCGCAGGGCCTTTGAAGCTTCCCACCTTGGAATGCACATCCTGTGTAGAGGAGGTGTGAACATTTCCGCCCAGGGCAGGCTTTGTTTCTTGCCTCCGAGAGCAAATACTCCCACTTAAATAGGTCAGAAACCGGTCTATGATGGCTGGCTGGTTGTGACTGGTTAGTCAACACACTACTAGTAGTCGGTAGGTTTTCAGGGGCCACCTCTAAGGTGCTCTCTGGGTGCATTGATTAGTAAATCCAGTACTGGCATCAGGGTGGGTTTATCAAGACGAGATGCTTGGTACCAAACACCTTGGGGTACAATGAAGCCATCATGTATCTGAGAACTCACAATCACAAGTGTTCAGCCCTAGTACTCGTCATGGCTTCCCAGTGCACTTGTAATATCCAAGGGTGAGCTTAGATATTGCAGGGACATATCCACTACCACAAACATGTCCACTTATGGATATAGTGAACGCTGCCGTAGGGCTGTAAGGCCTCGGGTAGAGGTGACGTACCTATACCACATGCAGTGTTTGGTAGGCATGGTACACAGGAATGTGTGGCAGGATGATTCTTCGTTTTTCTCTGCACCAAGACACGTAGGCTGCAATGGCAGTTTTGCATGAACTTGGTGAGGGGCCCCATAAGGTAGCACAACTTGTTCTGCAACCCTTAGGCACCATCTTTAGTTTCAAGGCCCTAGGTCCAGGGGTACCACTTATTAGGCACTTAGATGCATGCTACAGGGGTGCCAATTGTGGAGATGTTACAGTTTAGGGAAAGAACACTGGTACTGGGGACCTGTTTAGCAGGGACCCAGTACATTTTCAGTCAAAGTTACATCCAGATACCAGGCAAACAGTGGAGGGTATCTGTTAGACCTGTCAGCCCTTTGGGTGGTCCTTCCCAATTTTTCTCCCCTTTTAGCCTCCTCATTTTTTTTTTGTGTCCACAATAATTTCTGGTGTTGTCTTTTAGGGCTTTGGGTGCCTCACCATCTCCACAAAATCCTGAGGCACATGTGCCTTTCAAAATGGAGAATAGGGAAACATAAAATGGTGGCCTACACAACTCACCTCAGAGTCTGGGGCCATAGGTTTGTATGAGGAGTTCTAGAACCTTCTGGATCCCTTTGGACTCACCTGGCCTGGACTATAAAAGGTGGACAGGGGCGGCCATTTTAGGTCTTGTGTTCTTGTGAGGGAGAGGAAGAGAGGTCAGGAGTGGAGGCTACCTGTGGGGAGGAAGGTGCACTGAGGAGGGGGGGGATTGTCTAGAACTGGACTCTCTAGCCCTCTCAACTGACGCTACCCCCTACTGTTCGATTGAGCCCTGAACCTCACAACCTTCCTGGGAGCACCTTTCCTCTTGAACTCTAGTGAGAAACCCTGTATTGAGTCTGGCAGGTGAGGGACATCTGACCCGGGAGTACATGAGGGGAGAAAGTAGCCGAGTTATCGGTGGTTAGAGGCTTATAACCCCTGCCGGAGCTCATTTTATCTTTGCTGCTGCCTGGAGTTAGAGTGCCCAGCGACTGTCAGGTGTCTCCCTTTCCCCTCGCAAACCTAATTAAACTGCTGCTATAGAACGGGGAGGAGGCCAGGTAGATCACCGCCACTGCCCCAGGACTTTGGCCATCAGATCGAAAGAAAAACCCTACCTTAGTGCGGCTGGCCCGCTGAGGTCTTCGCCGCTGGGCTGTTGTCTCCGGTGCGGGCTGACGGCGTCCACGAGCCCCCGCTGAGGAGATTGAGAGATAAGCGAGGGGGCCCGGTTTTAGTCAGCGGAGTGTCAGTTTCCCCCTGTGGCGCCATTGCGGAAGTCCGTGCGCGCCGTCACGTGAGCACAGGAATACGGGGGCGGGAATCCGAGGAGGCCGGCCCGTGTTCAGTACCCTCCCTCTTTGACGAGTGAGGAGAGGGCGGGGCACACGGCCGAAGGAAAAGTCGCGGAAGTCGCTGCGCAGTCCCGGCCTCGACAGCTGCTAGGAGCCTGCAGCGTTGGGGCAGGAAACAGATCGAAGCTACAGACAAGCGAGTTGGGCTGAATGCGGCTGAGCGAGCGGACTGAAATGAAACCGGCAATGACCTGGTAAGACCGTTAAAGTGTTGTGGGGAGCCCCAGGTACTGAGAGGGCCTCACTGCTTTCTCCAAAGTTGGTGGGTATTGCAGAAGGATACGGAGGAGTAACGGAGGGAAGGGGGTATTTGAAACAGTACTATTGTCCCACACAGTGCTACGGAAGAGGAGAGTCAAACAGCAGGAGGTGCCAGCTGAGTGAGAACTGCCGAATCCACCAGGGCTTTGCTGAATAACTAAAAATAACTGCCTGCCTGAAATTACTGCCTCAGGATGAACTAATTCTAGAGCAATTTAGTTATTTATTTGCCTGGTATCTCAAACTGAGCCACACCTGTGGATGTAAAATGTATGGATGCTAATGTCAGAGGCCTAGTTGTGATAACAGAGTACATCAGAACTGCCTATCGCTTCATTTTCTTTCAGATGAAGGAGGGGGGATGTTAATTGAGTTTAACTACACTGCTATCCTGCTTAAAAATGTTGTGACTAAGTGAGATTTACCAGAGAACCAAATTACTGTGTCATGGGAAATGTTTACCAGAGCAGGTAACTCAAATACAATGTAAGAAATGGAAATATAGTAACGTGTTTGCAACTAAGAGACATACAAGAAACTGAGCAACAGAAAATATAAAGATTTTCTACTTTTCTAAAAACGGTGTGGTGTTTTTGGTGGTTGGGCCAGTGCTTAATTTGTAAAATATGAAGTGCAGGTGCTCAAATGTCGGGGAAGCCGACTGCCGAGAGGAGACGCTGCGGAAAGGAGTCTGCAGAAAACGGGACTGCGAGGCCCACCAGGCAGTGCGAGTACCAACAGGCACACCTGCCGCCTCTTCCCGTGACCCCTCCCCTCTGGGCCCACCTTCATAACGCCTCGCGGCCCCCGCTCCGCGGGAGCCGCTCGCTAGGCGATTGGAGAAAGAGACCCTTGCTGGGAGAAGCTGCCCTTCGCTTTTGTGTGTCCTGCCCACGGACTGTGCTGCGGGGAAGCCGACTGCCGAGAGGAGACGCTGCGGAAAGGAGTCTGCAGAAAACGGGACTGCGAGGCCCACCAGGCAGTGCGAGTACCAACAGGCACACCTGCCGCCTCTTCCCGTGACCCCTCCCCTCTGGGCCCACCTTCATAACGCCTCGCGGCCCCCGCTCCGCGGGTGCCGCTCGCTAGGCGATTGGAGAAAGAGACCCTTGCTGGGAGAAGCTGCCCTTCGCTTTTGTGTGTCCTGCCCACGGACTGTGCTGCGGGGAAGCCGACTGCCGAGAGGAGACGCTGCGGAAAGGAGTCTGCAGAAAACGGGACTGCGAGGCCCACCAGGCAGTGCGAGTACCAACAGGCACACCTGCCGCCTCTTCCCGTGACCCCTCCCCTCTGGGCCCACCTTCATAACACCTCCCGGCCCCCGCTCCGCGGGTGCCGCTCGCTAGGCGATTGGAGAAAGAGACCCTTGCTGGGAGAAGCTGCCCTTCGCTTTTGTGTGTCCTGCCCACGGACTGTGCTGCGGGGAAGCCGACTGCCGAGAGGAGACGCTGCGGAAAGGAGTCTGCAGAAAACGGGACTGCGAGGCCCACCAGGCAGTGCGAGTACCAACAGGCACACCTGCCGCCTCTTCCCGTGACCCCTCCCCTCTGGGCCCACCTTCATAACGCCTCGCGGCCCCCGCTCCGCGGGAGCCGCTCGCTAGGCGATTGGAGAAAGAGACCCTTGCTGGGAGAAGCTGCCCTTCGCTTTTGTGTGTCCTGCCCACGGACTGTGCTGCGGGGAAGCCGACTGCCGAGAGGAGACGCTGCGGAAAGGAGTCTGCAGAAAACGGGACTGCGAGGCCCACCAGGCAGTGCGAGTACCAACAGGCACACCTGCCGCCTCTTCCCGTAACCCCTCCCCTTTGGCAGACATCCTGTATAATTGGAGGACCAGTTACGCGTGTGCGGGACTCAGCCCGGGACAAAGCCCGGACTAAGGGCGGACCCTCTGAGACCCTCCGAGAACCGAGGAGACTGGACTGGCCATAAATCTTGGCTCTACAGGTACTGTGTGCTCCGTTATCTCCCCTTATCAACTTCGACTGCCTTGCTTTTTTTACCTAGGTTCTGCAAATGTCGTTGCTAAACGTAGACCAGCCTGCACCTGACAAACAGGGAGTGTTCCTAAATGGTACCTTGGACAATTATTTTTCTAAATCATCCCCCGATATTGCTAGGGAGATTGTCCTGGCGGAGCGGCGGGCGGATCGACGTCGCTCCGTGGAAAGCATAAAAAATGGGTTAGTTCCTTTGCCCTTACTTCCCGCTACTGGTTCCACCGACACTGACACTGATCTAACAGTAAATGAGTCGACTATCTTATGGGATAGCCAGCCCTTGGAAGCTAATGTAGTTGTGCTCACACAAAACTCTTCATCTACGCCAGAAGTGAATGGGTCATCTTCACATGTAAATAATCAAAGTACATCAAAGGGAGAAGTCTTGCCTGTTGCGAAAATACCCCGTACTAAGGCTAAAAAACTGACTCCCCTTCAAAAAACTTATGGTCCACCACCAAACAAAAAACAACGGAAAAGGGGAGACCCTCTCCAACCTAAACTAAGCTGTCGTGATTTTGGCAAGAAAATGAGTAATGTTGTTAAAGAACCTTGTACTCCACATATAGTCAGTGAGGGGGGTATTACGCCATTAACTTCTTCTGCCTTGCCAATTATCCCGTCAGCCAATGAGGACTCTATGGACACGAGTGTGGTTGTTAATGCACCTACTGTGAGCAAGGATCCTGTGTCATTACTTGATATAGAGAGCTTGATTAAATCTTACTCAGCAAGTATATTGGAGAGGTTGATGGAGGTGGAATGTAGGCTGTGTAAAATTGAGCGTGCACTGGGTAATAAGGATGTTGTAATTAACACCGGGTTGAACAATGTAACCAATGCAACTCCAGTCAATGTATCAAAAAATATACCAGCTCCAGCCCAACCACCCAAAACTACCCCTATTCCTATCATTATCCCTCCCTCTATTGCATCTACCTCCAAATCTATGGGGAACATGTTGATGGCGACTGCACAAATTCACCCACCCCCCAAATCCCCCCATCAAAAAAACTCTGTTCAACCGTCATCAAATGTTACAAATAAAAACATTGGTAACACACCCAATCCACCTTTGGGAAAACCAACAAGGGAGGTGGGGGAGATTAGACATGCTTGGGGGAAAGCTAGAAGGACTCCTCTGCCTGAACTTACACCAGAGGCAGTACCCTTTGTGGTAGTTTTAACAGGGGTGCCTGTGCTCGGACCAAATAAGAGGGAGGGTTTTGCCCAATTAAAAAATAAGATTATGCATTGGCTTAGCGTATATAGGCCAATTGCAAATCATGTTAATGGTGAAATTGTCCATGTTTGTTGCCGCCAATGGCTGGGGGGCAGACCCAAAGACATTGATGGTGACGTGGTGGTGGTGAATTTTAGGGACCCAAACGCTGTCCAATTCATATTGAACTGGCAGACAGGCAGTGCAAATAATATAATAATCCCCAAACCATTAACCTACTTTTACCCGAGGTCAGTGGTGTTTCCACCACAGCACCATCCGCCCCAGTATCAACCATTACAGCATATACCCGTAACTCAACCAAACAATCATTCCATTGTACAGAACGCTGGGAGTAATTATTATGCTTTATATCCCCCCCCTCTGCAGAATGTAAATAACATGCATTACATTCCATGCCCTGTGATAGCACCAGACCAGATGGGATGGAATTATGTATCGGCCAAGACACATAACACCCAGAAAGGCAGGATGGACAACCTTAAACCATTCACACCGCTAGAAACCTTTAATAGGTATGACATCTTTAGCGGTCTAGATGATTGTGACTGATGCCATGAGATGTGGGGGTGTGTGGGGCTAGATACATTGAGTTCTGGTGATGTGAGTAATAACACTCCGAATGCACTGGTCAATACTGTGCTTTTTGATGATGTGAATGATGTACTGGTCAATACTGTGTCCTCTCGTGTGGGTAAAATTGTCCATGACAATGTTAATGTATCCCATGATGCAAAAAATCCAGAGGAGCAGGTTTTGCAGACAACTATTCCGCATAACAATTCACTCTTAGAGGTAACGCCCTTGGCAATTCAATCTGTGCTTCCAACTTCCAATGAAGAGATGCCTAGGGCTTCTACTGAGAGACCAGTTATTCCTGAAATTCCGATTAAAATGATCTGTTGGAATATAGCTGGAGTTGATAAAAATCTAAGGGACCCGGAGTGGGCAAACTATATAGAGTCCTTTGATCTTTGCCTCCTTCAGGAAACTTGGGCAGTGGAGACGCCTCATAGGGTGGGTTACAAGACCTATGGGATTGGTGCGATACCCTCTAGAAGTGGTAGGCCGTCAGGGGGACTTTTGATATGGGTGAAAATAAATTTAAGGGTAAATATGAGGAGATACCGGCTAACTCTGCAGACATATTAGCTTTAAAGATCACAGCTTGTAATGGGAAGAACTTATTCTTTATAAATGTCTATAACAGGCTTTTACCCTCCTCAAGAGAATCACCGACCATTGCTAATTTAGATTGTTTCCTGAGCAGATTAGATCCCAGGGAGGATTTTGTCATTTTAGCTGGCTATCTAAATTGTAACTTCGAGCCAGTCTTGGGCCTTAGTGAAATCTTTAATGAGGAAGATCAAGCAAACAAAATCCCTATCCTGGAGAATGTAAAATCGGTCAAATGTACAACATTGGGCTTACAATTGATTAATTTATGTACGGAACACTCTCTTAGGGCTTGTAACGGACGGTTATCCTCCGACAGCTCTAAGAAACCAACATTCACCAGGAACAACTATAAAAACAAATTAGATTTTGTGATTGCTTCTATTCCCCTCTGGCCTCATCTTTTGGACCTTGAAGTAATGGAACGGTTTGAAAGTGATCATTTTCCCCTAAACCTGACGTTGGATGCCTATCTGTTCAACGATATGGTCCAGCAACCCACATCTGAGGAAAATGATGCTGTCAATTCTGAGATCCATATCAGTAATAATAGAAGATCCCTAAAATGGCCATTCATACTGGACCATAGTGACATTCTAAGTGAAATATACTCACTTTTGGCAGGTACCTTTGGTCCCTATCTAGCTGCAATAGGTGATGATGAAAGTAAAATTTCATTTCTCCAAACTCATCAAAATTTTTTTGCTGACCTAAGGTTACTAGTCACTAAGATGCCAAAAACAAACCAGCAGAAGGCCCAGAATCTGTCCCATAGTAAGCCATGGTATGACAGATCCTGTAGAGAGTCCAAGAGGGAATTACTAATGGCAATAAAGACCAAATCTCCAACAGATGTAAAAAGAGCAAGGAGTAATTACAAATCTGTCCAGAGGGCCTCAAAGATAGCATGGGAGGAAGACAAATGGGCTGATTTGCTGATAGCCGCCAGGTCACGTGACAATGTGGCTTTCTGGAGGCTGGTCACAAATGGTAACCATGCAGTCAGGGTAATTAAAGATTTTTTTTGGATGAGCAAACTTGGGTCACCCATTTCACGAATTTAAATAAAAAATACGATGACCCACATATGAACATGAGTGTAGAAAATCCTGAACCCCCAGCAGACCACCTGGTTTTTACTTTAGGGGAAACAGAGTTGGCATTATCACAAATTAAATCCGGGAAAGCTCCAGGTTTGGACAAAATCCCGGGGGACCTATATAAGCATGACCTAGGAGTATGGGCACCTTATATTAATTATCTGTGTAATACATTTTCTTGCACATTAGAATTTCCTGAAAGTTGGAAGGGAGCGGAAATTGTTTTAATTTTTTAAAAAGGGGATAGGATGGACCCATGTAATTATCGGCCAATAAGTCTAATGGACATTTTACAGAAAATCTACTCACGACACATTTTATTACGCGTGAGTAATTGGCTAGATGAAAATTCATTTTTAACTAAATTCCAAGCCGGTTTCAGACCTAAGGTCAGCACAATAGACCAAATTTTTAGATTCTGCTGCCTCTACTGGAAGTACGTAGTGATTAAAAGGTGCCATCTATATGTTGCCTTTGTAGATTTAAGGGCTGCATTTGATTTGGTGCCTCGCAATCTCTTATGGGAAACCTTGAGTGCAGCAGGTATGCCAAACAATCTTGTCGTTCAGATTAAAGAGTTACACGAAGGGAACTTTGCGAGAGTTAGATGGGGCCCAAATGGTGAACTAACTCAAAAAATACCCATCGAACGTGGAGTACGCCAGGGTTGTGTCCTGGCCCCGACGTTATTTTCCCTTTTTGTAAACGATATCCCCTCCTTTTTAGGGAGATGTAAAAATGATTCTCCGAAACGGAACGGCGAAAAGGTGACATCTTTGCTATTTGCTGATGATACGATTCTGATCTCCCAAACGAAAAATGGCTTACAGACATTATTAAATACCTTTAATGAATATTGTAGCCAAAAGGGGTTGGAGATCAATGGTAAGAAGACCAAATGTATGGCCCTAAATCCGATTAAACCGGACAAGGGCTGTCTAACTTTAAAAGGAGTTAAGCTTGAATCAGTGCCTCATTTTTCTTATTTAGGGGTGACTTTGGATTCAAACTTTACTTGGAAAGCCCAAATTGATAAAAGTAAATTAATCTTTGCCCAGAATGTTAAACCAATTCTTAGGGAGCAAAGTATGAGCACTAGTAAAGCGGTGTCCCCAGTGATGGAACTATTTAAATTTAAGGTCCAAGCATCTGTCCTCTATTGTGCTGAAATATGGGGTCCTGGGTCCAGGGAGACTTTTAGTGTCTTAAATAATAACTTTATGCGCAGCCTGGTAAGGGTCCCTAGAGGTACCCCATTAGTTCCCCTGGAGCTTGACTTAAACTTCAAAAGGACAGATTATCAAGTGTTGATTCGACCTCTAATGCTGTCGGTGAGACTATGGCATGTGCCCGAACTTCAAGACTACTGAGACGGGTTGAAGGAAATTATGATTCTTGACAGCCAGAGCACCACCCCATGGCTAAGGCATATTAAAACATGGTTGAACAATATAGGATTGAAGCATTTTTGGGAGAATCCCGAGCAATTACCTGCTAACCCCAAACTAATCCTAAAAAGGGCCTTTTGGAGTTTTATGTTAAGTAGGACTGTAAATATTACAACCAGTGGTACCTTAGTCGCAAAGTTTTTAAACTTTAAGGATGAACCGCTCTATGAGATCTTTATGGACGAGATAGAGCCGCCACTTGCCAAAACTTTATTTTTAAAATTTCGGTATGGAAATGTATTAATTAAAACTACTTTGGCACGTTGGGCTAGGAACCGCGACTCAGCATCCCCAGTAGTGGATGAAATTTGCCCCATGTGTGTCTATAACCAGACCGAAAACGAACAGCATATTCTTTTTTTCTGTCCCTTTTATCTACAGGCTAGAAAGAGGTGGATTAAACCAATATGCCTACTTTTAGGCTTGAGGTCATGCTCACAGGCTCTGAGAATCCTAACAACAAATACATCTCAACATATAATATTTAGTGTCAGTAGATTTTTACTTTCTATCTTTTATCAAAGGAAAAAAATAGGGCATCAATTGTAACTGAACTGATTGCTTGGGATTGACATGATGGTCCATTCTATGTTCTATGAATGTATGTTCCCGCTCAAATTATCCTCCGACTTGTATTGTATTATTTTTATGTATTGTGTTTTATGAATTCAAGTGATAACATGTTTTTAATTACTAATGAAATGCAATGTAATGTATGCACTGTCTTTTATGGCATTTTAGCCGAAATAAAGAATTTAATGAATGAATGAATGCTCAAATGTTTGAAGGACGCCACACCTACTTTTCTCTGGCTCCACCCACTTCCTCCATTGGCTACACCCACTTACTCTTATTAGTTCCACCCACATCTTCAACTGGCACTTCTAAAAGTCAGATGTCATTTGCAGGCAGCATGTAGGCCTGTGTTTAATGGTAAGAAGAGTGAAACTGCAAGCTATCCCTATTCCTGAGCCTATCCCAGAGATGCTGTGCTTGCAGGGATTCTTTGTTGAGCTTCCTGCAACAGCTGTGTGTTGTAACTACTATTAGGTGTGTATCAGTGAGGGATAACTTTACATCTATGTTCGGGCGTGAGCACCTGTGCAGGCTTATTTAACACATCAAACTTACACATTTGAAGAATATAAACTTCAATGTAATGACATTCAGGAGTAGGAATTGAAGGCCTAAAGTATTAAAGATAATTTGGACTACCGTTTTGTTGCAGGCCACACTAGAGAAATACTTTTTCTACGCAGCAAAATAGAGTACATTTTCACCATAACCTTGTTGTCCTCAAAATTACAAACATTGCTCAAAGTTGTTCATCAATCACAGACGTGTAAGTATAACGCCCTTTTTGGGAGCATAATTTAGTGGAGTCCCAAGTCTTCTTTCTTTCTCTCACTTGCTTGCTTCAGTTTTTCTCTCTAACCCCCACTCCCCACTACCCCGTCTACTTCTAACTCCAATTGTCTTTACTTTTTTTCTACCTATCCGTCCCTCAACACTGTCTTTCTATAGATCTTTCATTCACTCCTCATCCATCACTTGCTCCGTCATCTCTCTCTTAGTACGTGCCCTCAAAGCTCACACTCCTCTTTACCTCTGTCTCTTTCTGCTGCCTACCCTTTCCTCCCCACCCTCTTCAAAATTATTCTTCACCTCACCTTGCTCCCTCTTGCGATCATGCTTCTGCGGCAGTGAGGCTGGTAGTAATAATGATAATTAAACAACAGGGGGTGGTGATGGACAGAGTTTCTGAATTAAACAGAATACTCTCACCCAGTCAAGAGATCAGGGCTTAATCCAACACCGTTTTTTAGCTCACTGCACCATCCCAGCTCAGAACCTGGCTAAATGCAAATTAGTCTGTCCCTGGCCCAGTGCATCATGGGAACAGGGCAAACCAAACTACCAAGCCAATTCTTTCACTGGGAAGGAAACAAGCTTCCGGGGACCGGTTTCTGGCATTTCAGCCGTCTTCGGCCCGGCTTGCTTGAATCCTGATGGTGCAATGAGCAAGGGACTCACGTCTGAGTATACCCTTCCACGCTTATGGTGGACAAAATAATTAAACAACAGGGGGTGGTGATGGACAGAGTTTCTGAATTAAACTGAATACTCTCACCCAGTCAAGAGATCAGGGCTTAATCCAACACCGTTTTTTAGCTCACTGCACCATCCCAGCTCAGAACCTGGCTAAATGCAAATTAGTCTGTCCCTGGCCCAGTGCATCATGGGAACAGGGCAAACCAAACTACCAAGCCAATTTTTTAAGCGTGGAAGGGTATACTCAGACGTGAGTCCCTTGCTCATTGCACCATCAGGATTCAAGCAAGCCGGGCCGAAGACGGCTGAAATGCCAGAAACCGGTCCCCGGAAGCTTGTTTCCTTCCCAGTGAAAGAATTGGCTTGGTAGTTTGGTTTGCCCTGTTCCCATGATGCACTGGGCCAGGGACAGACTAATTTGCATATAGCCAGGTTCTGAGCTGGGATGGTGCAATGAGCTAAAAAACGGTGTTGGATTAAGCCCTGATCTCTTGACTGGGTGAGAGTATTCTGCTTAATTCAGAAACTCTGTCCATCACCACCCCCTGTTGTTTAATTATTTTGTCCACCATAAGCGTGGAAGGGTATACTCAGACGTGAGTCCCTTGCTCATTGCACCATCAGGATTCAAGCAAGCCGGGCCGAAGACGGCTGAAATGCCAGAAACCGGTCCCCGGAAGCTTGTTTCCTTCCGAGTGAAAGAATTGGCTTGGTAGTTTGGTTTGCCCTGTTCCCATGATGCACTGGGCCAGGGACAGACTAATTTGCATATAGCCAGGTTCTGAGCTGGGATGGTGCAATAAGCTAAAAAACGGTGTTGGATTAAGCCCTGATCTCTTGACTGGGTGAGAGTATTCTGCTTAATTCAGAAACTCTGTCCATCACCACCCCCTGTTGTTTAATTATTTTGTCCACCATAAGCGTGGATGGGTATACTCAGACGTGAGTCCCTTGCTCATTGCACCATCAGGATTCAAGCAAGCCGGGCCGAAGACGGCTGAAATGCCAGAAACCGGTCCCCGGAAGCTTGTTTCCTTCCCAGTGAAAGAATTGGCTTGGTAGTTTGGTTTGCCCTGTTCCCATGATGCACTGGGCCAGGGACAGACTAATTTGCATATAGCCAGGTTCTGAGCTGGGATGGTGCAATGAGCTAAAAAACGGTGTTGGATTAAGCCCTGATCTCTTGACTGGGTGAGAGTATTCTGCTTAATTCAGAAACTCTGTCCATCACCACGCCCTGTTGTTTAATTATTTTGTCCACCATAAGCGTGGAAGGGTATACTCAGACGTGAGTCCCTTGCTCATTGCACCATCAGGATTCAAGCAAGCCGGGCCGAAGACGGCTGAAATGCCAGAAACCGGTCCCCGGAAGCTTGTTTCCTTCCCAGTGAAAGAATTGGCTTGGTAGTTTGGTTTGCCCTGTTCCCATGATGCACTGGGCCAGGGACAGACTAATTTGCATATAGCCAGGTTCTGAGCTGGGATGGTGCAATGAGCTAAAAAACGGTGTTGGATTAAGCCCTGATCTCTTGACTGGGTGAGAGTATTCTGCTTAATTCAGAAACTCTGCCCATCACCACCCCCTGTTGTTTAATTATTTTGTCCACCATAAGCGTGGAAGGGTATACTCAGACGTGAGTCCCTTGCTCATTGCACCATCAGGATTCAAGCAAGCCGGGCCGAAGACGGCTGAAATGCCAGAAACCGGTCCCCGGAAGCTTGTTTCCTTCCCAGTGAAAGAATTGGCTTGGTAGTTTGGTTTGCCCTGTTCCCATGATGCACTGGGCCAGGGACAGACTAATTTGCATATAGCCAGGTTCTGAGCTGGGATGGTGCAATGAGCTAAAAAACGGTGTTGGATTAAGCCCTGATCTCTTGACTGGGTGAGAGTATTCTGCTTAATTCAGAAACTCTGTCCATCACCACCCCCTGTTGTTTAATTGGTAGTAATAATGATGGCAGCAGACTGTATTTATGTTTACCAGCAGTGATAGGCAATTTACGATTTGCATTTCTACAGATCGGACAGAGCCAGAAGGATATTTATTTTTGTAGCAGTCGTGGGTAAAAATGTGATTTAATGCTTGTTTTTATTGTTGCAAATTATGCTGAAAAATTGCCATTACTGCCTCAATAGGATGTAATTTGGCCCCACTAGTTGGCCTCTGCATGCTCAGGTCTCGACACACCTGAACTGCGGTCTGTGGGCGAGAAGGGAGCATGGACTGGAGTATGGCCTGCAGCTTGTCAATAGAGGCTATGAGCTCCATTGCAAAGACACAAAGCCACGGAGTGCATTCTCTTGGCTGCCTGTACTCATGGATCTTCATACAGAAAGAAACCCAAAGGAACAACACACAGTTGCTGTTGCACCAGTACTGTGTCTGTGTTGCATTATCATATATATTCCATCAATGCTCAGTCACATGCTTGCAGGAAGTGCTTTTAGAACGATGGGGTGCCGGACTTCCGCGTCATGCCTGCACAAGCCTGAGCCAGTGAGCCTGATGAACAGGGCCGGCTTTAGCACTGGTGGCGCCCAGTGCGACAATGTTAGTTGGCGCCTCCAATGACCACCTCCACCACAGATTCTCTCACTAGCACCCTTTAACAGTAACCAAGTCTCAAAACTACTCTCAGATGCACTGAATTCGTTATATAGCGTTACTCGTACCAGTAAAGGATGTCAGAGCACTTTGCATCACACACACACACATTACACAGACAATCAATCATACTTGTGTGAAACAGTGTGTAGGAAATGTTACATAAGCCAAAGGACTAAAAGTGTAGGAGTCACAGGTCATCCATACTTGTAGGCAGTATGGTTTAGGAGTGCTTGGTGTGGAGAAGCACAAACTCAGTTGAAAAACAAACAGCATAGTTGGGAGTTTTCTTTAATAATAACAATCCATTTCTACCCAAATTAGCCCTTTTTTGCAACATTAATCAATGTTGTATATTTTTCAGTGTATGCAGTTCTATTATGAAAGTTAATTAATACCTCACTATTCTATATATGGACTTTAAGTTATAAATTGCAAGTAACAAAAGGGTGGCTCTTTTAAAAGCAGTAACCTGCTGATCAATTTACATTAAATGCACTCTAATGTACTTGGTAGACGTTCTTTGTAACAGGCATATTAACCCTCTGTGCAACCCTCACATAATTTTTTATTTTTTTTTGAAAACCTTTATTTATCGCAAACATAGTACACAGCGTCTGCCTACAACCACTGCGGGCCGGCCGCTATGACAATATCCAACCTACCAAGGTACCTTGCTCTACAGTAGATGACAAAGGTAACAACGCCGCGCTAAACAGGCAAGGGACCGGAGGGAAAGGATAAAGAGGGTTTCATTTTATCATTTTGACGAATCGTCCTAAAGTCAGATCGGGTGGCTGAGTGGGCGAACAACATATAAAGGTATCCAACAAGGAGACATCGTTATCAAAATACTAGCATACATTATTACAATAATAATACACAAGCGCAGAAGCACATATCGCCCTAGTCAGCGCCCACCCAAAGAATATATCACATTAAGGAGTCATAATCCAACTTATCAACAGTATAATAGGATATTAGAGGGATCATTGAATAGCAGCAATGGAAGGATGTGACGACGTATATAAAGCACTCCTTATATGGGAAAAATTTCGTGACAGATAATGCGCCCTCAAACAATTGTGGAAAAGGGGGAAGGAAGAGCAAAGGAATTGTAGTCATTCAGTGGCTATGCAGTGTAGTCGATATCGTAGTTAGAGAATCAATCGACCATGTGATAAGACGTAGATACGAAGCACTAAAAATCGTCCCGGAAAGAACCAAACCCAACCTCCCGTCTGACCCCAGATGGACAAGAAGAAAAAGAGGAATAAGAGGAAGAAAAAGAAGAAAAGGCCATAGAAACAAGAAGAAAGGAAATCAAGCCCCAACCCCCCCACCCTGCACGTTGAAGAGGCTATGGCCCTCCCCCCCCACAAACGTGCCTGTCGCCCCAAGAAACCCACAGAAGGGTAACTCCCAAGAGAGAAGAAAAGAAGGGAGGAGGAGCCCACCAAATACTAAGTCCCCCTGACACCCCAGCCATACAACCTCTTCTACCCCATGTACAGTAAAGAATAGATAGCATACAATACTGAGAAAATAGGGAGAGATCACGGGTATCACAGCAGTACGCACTTAGGAGGTACCCCAGTCCGAGTCCCCACCCGCCAATCGAAACCAAGTCGTCACCACCCCACATGTGAATCGGCAGAAGCGGGGAGATGAAAGCATCACTTAACGTCATTAGAGTCTCACTGATGTATTGTATAATAGCGCTTCAATCCGAGATCTCGCCAGCCAGGAACTTACAATCCACAAATTTAAGTCCGCTAACCCTGGCCAGTCCGTACCCGTCCCCCCGACCGGGACCCTCGTGGGGCAACCCCCACTAGTAAAACAAAGGAACAAGATGGCCGCTTTCGACAGGGAGATGGTGTTCCAAGACAAAATGGACGGTTCCAGTCTAGACCGAATCCATGAACACCACTGAGTGGTGTCAACCAATGCTGCAGAATGATGAAAGGCAGAAGCAGGGCCAGCTGAGCGTGGACAATAAGGCTAACCAAATGCCGCGCCTGCGGCGCCGTTCCAGAAGGCAGCAAAGTCCAGGCAAAAGTTACAAGTTCCGACAGACATGGAGACAGTGTAGCGCTGGTGATGAAAACAGGCATCAGAACGCGTCCGCCGGCACTGTCAGTAAGCCGAAGTGGAGAGCAGTCGTGACGCAACAATGTAGCCCGGTCTAGAGTGAGGATGGGCAGAGCGTCACGGTGAAAGAAGGAAGCCAATGGTGTAGGATCCACCCCGGTCATGGCGGCATCAAGACTCTCGGACAGCGACAGAAAGCCTTCACGCGCGTCCGCCCGCAAGCCGTCAAGTGCACTGAGAATAGAGCCAGGAGTTAGAGCAGCCGGGGGTCCCATCTTCTCCACTAGTACAGGCGCGGTCTCCAAAGTTAGTACAGTGTCCAGGGCCCCGCAGCACAGTCTAGTGCTTATCGAGTCAACGTTGGTAATCAGCGCCGCTGGATCAGCCATCTTGGCAGCCCCGTCAGGGGAATCACAGTGGCACCGGGGCGCAAATACTAGAGAATCACAGAGACTCAGGTCGCTGTCCCTGGGCAGATCCGTAAGCAGTGGGCGATCCGTGATATGACCTCACGCAGATCAATTCGGAGCGGTAGCAGGCTTATGGGGAAGCTACAGTGTCCAAATGTCTCCCATCATGGGGGTGGCGCCACTCACCTCCCCTGTAGGTCCCGGTTGCAGCGGCACTCGTGAGAACTCCCGGTCGGCAGGTACCTAATCCATAAGTGGCAGGCAGTCCCATACATTCGGAGACAGCGGCGCCAATCAAGACGTAAGGGTCACTCTGCAGCCATACCCCATCGTAGCTCCGGCAGCCGCCATATCTGCATCCCAGCCTGGGTCTCGATTACGGGGGTAGGGACGAACACCGTAGAGCACTTGGTAATATTTCGGGATCTCGGGCAGGCAGGGACCTCGGAGGAGCACCAGTAAATGCAGCGCTCGCTTGCCGTCCTCTCGGTATCACCCAGCGGCAGGATAAAGGTCAGGATATCATCGCGAGGAACAAAGGATCGAGGAGCCGAGGGGCTACACGTCCGTTCCCGTCGCCATCTTGGCTCCTCCAACCCTCACATAATTGAAAACCTCAACTAAACAAAACTCTGATCTCTGTCCAGGAAAAACATTAATCACAGGAATTATCTTGGCATTTTATTTTCGTGAGGCCCCATAATTGCAGGAGGAAAAGAATGGACAGCAGGCTCTTTAAAAGCATAATAAAGTTGCAATCATGGTGCCCCCAGGAAGCTAGCACCCCCGGTCGCACCACCCTAGAGCCGGCCCTGCTGATGAATCTGGAATATACAGACAACCAGTACTGGGAATATGGCCAGTTAGGAGGACTGTCTGCTATATTATAGGATGCCGCCAGGCATTTGGGCGAGTGAGTGAGCCCAAACTCCTCTTTAATAAAATTCTTTTGGAGCGCACATGCGCTCGATTACAATCCAGATTTGTCAGTGATGCCTCAGATATTCGGACGGTGTTAGTTTACAGTCCAGTTCAATGATTTTAGTAACTTGCATAAATAATTGTACCGTAATGGAAGGAAGAGGGAATGCCTCTTGCTTGCTTATCTTTTTTTTTAGGCAAGGCCCGGGGTTACTCCAAGCATGCGTGCCCATTGCCAGGCGGTAGTACAGTACCCAGCCGTTTGTTGATTGAGACACCTGAGAAAGTGAAACCAAAATGCGTTTCATCTAGAAATGAATTTGGGCGCGGCTGCGCACCATGTTTGGACAAGTCAGCGAGCCAGGGGCTGGACAGGCAGGGCTTTGAGTTTATAACGTGGTTAACCCCGGCAGGTCAGTACTGCGGTGCCGGCAGGGAAGGCCCTATCGAGATGTACCTGCAGCCGGCAATCAGGGAATCTGCATGAATGAATGATGACCAGACCACACAGTACTGTGATCACATCTTAATAATTTAATCTTGTGCCGGAGACGAGCTGCCAATCACCACGGTGATGATCTGACGACTGAACCGTCACGCCCGACCATGCTCCCCAAAAAAATAAAACAGCTTTGGTTTTGGCATGTTATTTATTAGAAAGGCATCGGTAGTTGGCTACTACTAATACTAAGTAATTTAGTGAATGACGTCTTACCGTTACTCGTGGTGGTGGGCATGGAGTCAGGGACACACACTGGCTGGGCACTCACACTGCCTTTAATAACTAATTAGGCGACCTGGTGCTGCTTGCTAAGCTACCATACTGCTCTTAACAGCATCGTCGTCGGGTCAGGCTGACTAGAACAAACGGCGTGGTGAGCTGCTGAGAATTTGCCGGGGCGTGGCATCGTGAATAAAAAGTCTGCGCACGCTCCGCAGAGCTCCTACCCCATCCGAACCAAAATCTAGCCCAAAAATCAGTGTCTCGCGGCCCGCCCATCGGCAAGTGGTAACACTGATTGACTGAAAGGGTCGGCCCGGCCCGGCCGCTGCCGCCATCATTAACATAATAAATGTATTTATTTGAATCTCCTCTTGGGCTCGCAGCTCAGGGCAGGTTAAGTGACTAAGAAGAGTGACAGTCGCAACACTGTTAAGCACCCTGACTCACTCGGGAGACCGGAAAAACACGATGCGGCTGCACTGAGTGCAATAGTACGAAGATAAATTATAAAATATATCTATCGGTGCAATATGTGCGCAGCAGATGCGTGTAGACCCGGGGCTGATAATTAAGTGCCGGTGCTAAGCACCAGCAAGCACCGGCACGAATTAAGCACTGGGTTGGGCGCTAGATTACTGTCAGAGGTGTGATGCAAGCATAACACGATTGCCTTTGGGATAGGTCTTTCCACTCTGTGCCAGGCTACCCCATGTGGCCTGGTAACCCCAGGTGCAAATATTGGTGTTCAGCGGTGGGATTAGAGCTTGTGCTTGCATCCACTTAGCAGTAGCTTAGTGTGCACCACGTACCTACACCTAGAGATTTCTCCTGGCGGACTCCCTAATTAGCAGTTTTGTTTTTCCAAATTCTTTTCTGGTGGTGGGTTGAGGTAGCCCTTAATTACCGCCCTTCCTTGAATTCTTCAAAGTGACTGTCTAAGACCCTGTTGGCAAAATGGAATTTGAATTGGAGGAGTTGGAGACCTACACTGCGGCCCAACTCAGGGAATTTTGACAGAGAAAGGGGGTGTTCTTCAAGCGTGGTGCGAAAAAGGGGGAACTCCAAACCAGCCTGAGAGCACGGGTGGCAGCTCACCCAGATGGGAAGAAGGAGGAGGAAGAGGGGGATAGGGACACTGTCATTGGAGTGGATGTACTGTATCAAACCGAAGGGGGGAACCTACTACAAGGTCCTAGGACACTTTCGAGAGAGGGCAGTAGTGTCTCTGTAAGGAGCTTGACGGAAGCAGAATTAGCTGACCGGAGAGAGGAAAGGCAGTTGAAGTGGGAGTTAGCTAGGTTGGAGAAGGAGAGGGAGGAAGAGAGGCTGACTCATAAATTGAGTTTAAGGAAGGTAGACCTCAAGGCCCTGCAAATAGGGACTCCTAGTATTCCTAATGGTGGCAGCGTACCCAAAGAAATAATCAGGGAGCCCAGACCCTACCTGCCAAAAGACGTAGTCGCCAGTTACAGTGTAGGGGATGATATTGCAAAATGGTTGGATGCCTATGAGGTCTCGCTAAGAGCCCATGGGATATCAGCAAGTCACTGGGGGGGGGGTGGCCTGTACACATATATGCCTCCAGTGGGGAGGGATGCACTTCTAGCCCTAGAGCAGAAGGAACAGACTAACTACCCCACCATGAAAGTGGCGCTGATCAGGAAGTTTGGACTGACTCCTGAGAAGCACAGACAGAAATTCAGGAACAGCCACAAACTGGCTACACATAACTGGGTGGATTTCCTAGACTATGCCAAGAAGGCCCTAGAGCAGAGTTCTTCAAACTGGGGGGCGCGCCCCCCCCAGGGGGCGCGACCCCATCTCAGGGGGGCTCGCACTCCACCATAAAACCTTAACTGTGTTGGTATTTAACTGTCCCGCATCGCAAGTCTACAAACCATTTCAAATTGAATTGTTTCTTGGGAGTACTCCGGTAACAGAGGGTTGCAGGAGGGAGGGGGAGATAGATGGGGCACGATGTGCTCTTTCTTTGTCATGTTAAGTGTCCTGGGAGGGGGTTAATTGGTCGAGCTGAAATACTTCCGCTGCAGTGGAAGGCAGGAAGTCAGGAAGTCTCTGCTAAAACCTAAAGCAAACGAACTGACAGTCCTGTTCCTTTGCATTAGATTTCATAGCAGAGGATACTCCTTGCCTCCCACTGCAGCTGAAAGTGACTGTTACTTTGTTTCAGTTTCAGCAGAGGAGACATCTGACTCCCACTGCAGCTGAAGCATTTCAGCTCTATGAAGGTAACCCCGTCTTGGGAGGGTTAGCTCAGCAGAAAGGAGACAACGTTTATTTTAAAATTACATTACACAGGCAGGCACACAATGCCCCACAGGCTAAAAGAGCTTCAAGTTGCCAAAAGCAAAATGCCAGCCAGCCATGTGTAGTCTTGACATTAAATAAGCTTATAATTAAAGAAATATGTATTCCTTTGTAATGTGACTTTTCAGTCTTTTTCCCCTTTTATTATTATAAGTCATGGATCATTCAGGCAGCCCTAGCACACAATTAAAAGTGCTCTCTATTTATGTCCTGTTCCAAGTATGCACAGGCAAGTGCTGACAATACAGCTTTAGGTGACTGCTTATTTTTGTATCACCTGGGACATCGAAAAAATGACCTGGCACCCCTAATTATAAAACTGGAACAGGCATATTATCAAGCGGCAGCGATAATTATCGCTGGCTGCGCTTTGGGTGAGATTTGTTATCGTCGGCTATCGCTGGACAATATTGCCATGCTACCGCTGTATTAACAACGCATAGCGCAATGGCGATAATTATTCCAGCGATAGCGGTGTTTTCAATGGATCATCGCTGGTTTTCCAGCGATGTTCCATGGAAAACGGTGAGAACCTTGCTGATACGATCCTGTGGCCGTATCAGCATAATCCACCCCCAATGTAAAGTATAGGTAAGTCAGCATTTTAGCAGACGTTAGTTTTTCGCCGAATACCGCGATTTTCGCCCAAAACTAACATCTGCTAAAATGCGTGGGCCTCCTTGTAAATATTGCGATGTGCACATCAGCAATATTTTATAAGCAGTACTGCCCAGTGACTCCCACTTTGCATCTCATTAGAGATGCAAAGCAGGCGTCGGGAAAACGGGAGCTAACATGCGCTAATGCATGTTAGCAGCCACATGTAAATAGGGCGATAGTATCTCCGCATTTTTGGCTTTTAAAGCCAAAAAAGCGGAGATAAGGCCCTTGTTGATATGCCCCAAGGTTTGTTACAAGATAAGCACTTTTATTTCCTCCACCCTGATCCCTGGTAATGCCATAATAGCAATAATTTTAGCTTATATCTGAAACCCTATGCTGCAGTCAATAACATGCTGAGTTACTTCAAGTGTCAGGAAATGCACCCTAAATTCAGACAGATTGCTCCTCATTCTCGCCATTCACTTTCACGCTCACCTTGCACTAACAGTGATCACAATGCACTCACACTGATGGCCATGCACTCACAACATTCACCCGCTCACCCTGTGCTCACAGTGATCACTCTGCACTCACAATGCTGTTCACTCTGTACCTCACCCTGCAGTCACACGAGCACACTATTCAACCTGCACTCATGTGACACTTCACTCACCTGTCCCTCTCACTGCTCAATCTGGAATTTCACGCAAATAAGCCCATCAATAACCGTACATTCATTCGTCCCACTCTGCCCTTACACCCTCACCCAAATTCATATGGTCACTTCACTCACCCTGCAGTCACTCCTCTTACTCTACTCTCACACTGTCGCATGGGTCACGGTGCACTCATGTGGGTGCTCTTGCCACCGACATAGTACAGAGGGTTAATGTGCCTGCTACAAAGAATGTGTACTATGCAGATCAAAGAACTGAGTGTGAGTAAACAATGAGAAGTGCTATAAAAAAAATGAAATGTTTGCCAGAAAGGTGCTATAGAGAGATGAGGTGCATTGTTGATGAGTGACAGCGAGGGAAGTCATGGAGGAGGAAATGGAGGAGGGGGCGCCAAAACAGACTGTGTGTGACCAGTGCTAGGGCCAGCCATGGCTGGGTGTTATTAGCCCCCACCTGAAGTTTGGGTCTAGTTGCGCTCCGGTACACAAGTATGGCCTGTCGTGTCCCATCAAGGTTTTTGTCCTAAATGACAAAAGGACGCATTTACATGTACTGCAATCCAGCCTTTAAGGGGGCCCCTTGATAGAGGCAGCGCTGTTTTTGCCCTGATGGCCTGGAATAATTCCTAAAGAGATTCTTGTAAATACCGTTTTGTTTCATTTCTTTTTAATGAGATTGGTGTAAGAGAGTCTATTACTATTTGCAGGGAAATGTGTTTGTTTCATGTAACAACCATAAAAAAGTTTATTGTAGATCAAAACCTGCAGTTTACTAAACACTCTTATTGTGTTGAACATTACTTGCCAGATATGGCCCATGATATGCGTGTGGCGGATGATTGTATAGTGTACCAGATTCCTGAAATTTCTGTTAGGTGGTGGGGGGGCCCAACATCTAAAGAAATTCAGCTGGGGGGGCTCAACCTACAAAAGTTTGAAGACCTCTGCCCTAGAGGGTTGGGTGCAAGGCAGCGAGGTGGGGGGACTACGAGGGGTTGTATGATCTAATCCTAAAAGAGCACCTACTCGAGAAATGTTTTCCAGAGCTGCGGCAACACCTGGTGGACAGCAAGCTCACCAGTCCTAGGAAGCTTGCTGAGGAGGCGGACATCTGGGCTAGTACCCGGGTGTCCTCAAAGGGGACTGGAGGGGATTTACAAAGGACTGGTCAGGGCGCTCCCCAGAAGAAAGAGGGGGGGAGATAAAAAGAGGGATTTCTCAAAAGGCCCTCAAAACAGTTCCCAAGGAAGGGGATCCGGATTCATTCCTAGGACCAACCCGCAGAAAAACCCTCATCCTGACCATAGTCAGCAGCCAAGGGTTGTCCGCTGTTATGAATGTGGTGGGGTTGGGCACTATAAAGGAGATGTCAAGTGCCCAAAGAGACCACTCCCTCCCCCTGGAGGAAAAGTCCCGGGAGTAGCTAGTGTAGTGCTCGGGGAGGAGTTGCCCTTAGATAAGGGAGGGGAGTGGGCGGGAGTCACCTTAGTGACCCTGGGAGATCCGGAGATGGTTCCTAAGATCCAGGTGCCCTCAAATACTACCAAGTATGGGCAGTGGATCACCATCAATGGCCAAAG
Organism: Lissotriton vulgaris; assembly: GCF_964263255.1. Taxonomy (NCBI): domain Eukaryota; kingdom Metazoa; phylum Chordata; class Amphibia; order Caudata; family Salamandridae; genus Lissotriton; species Lissotriton vulgaris. The sequence continues at coordinate 2,106,188,058 of NC_141687.1, forward strand.
AGGGGAAGCTCTGAGGGACACAGGTGCCAGTATGACTATGGTAAGGAGTCATCTGGTGTCCCCAGAGCAGGTGATTCCACACGTACTTCACCCCACCGCGATGGCTGACGGCAGAATAGGTCACTACCCTGTGGCCGAGGTTCCCTTTGAGTGGGGAGGGGTTGCAGGTCCTCTTCGAGTTGCCGTAAACCCTGCCGTGCCAGTCGATTGTCTGTTGGGGAATGATATGGAGCACAATGCTTGGAAGGAGGTGAAATACCGGACTCATTCTGAGACGCTGGGTACACCTGACTGGACCTGTGCCAGCACAAGGTCCGCGACTACCCGGAGGGGAAGTTTGCCAGGGCTGGAGCCTGGAACAAAGGCATAGCCAGCTGCCAAAAAGGGAAAGATCCGGGGACAGGAAACTCCTGCCTCGGCATCAACGCCCCGTGAGATGGATAGGCCACCTGTGGTGGGGGACCCAGAGTCCACGGAGGGGGATGTTGTCTCCCTGGAGAACCTACCGATCCCTGCCGAATGGCATGTGGAGGGGGGCCTACCAGGGAAGAGTTTTGTCAGGGCCAGAAGGAGTGCCCTACCCTTGAGGGCCTGAGGCAACAGGCCGAAGCCCAGGCAGCAGGTAACATTGCAGGGAACTACCACATTTACTGGGAGGATGGTCTTCTCTACAGTGAACCCAAAGCTCCATTGCATGGTTCATCACGGGCCTTAGTCGTCCCCCAACGTTACCGAGCCTTTCTCTTAGAATTGGCTCACGATATAGCCTTGGCAGGACACCTGGGTCAGGACAAAACCTTTGCCCAGCTTGTCCCCCATTTCTACTGGCCTCAAACGAGGGTGGCCTCCGACACTTACTGTCGGACATGTGTGTCTTGCCAAGCCAGTGGGAAAACAGGGGTTAAGCTAAAAGCTCCCCTGGAACCACTACCTGTCGTTAGCACCCCCTTTGAAAGGGTGGGCATCGACATTGTTGGGCCGTTGGATCCACCTACTTCAGCTGGTCACAGGTTTATCCTGGTTTTGGTGGATCACGCCACTCGATACCCAGAGGTAATTCCTTTGAGGACCGTTACTGCACCTGCAGTGGCTAGGGCCCAGATGGGGATCTTTACCCGAGTGGGTTTCCCCAAGGAAGTTGTGTCCGACAGGGGGACAAACTTCATGTCAGCCTACAAGCGGGCCATGTGGAAGGAGTGTGGGGTTACCTACCGGTTCTCCACCCCTTACCACCCCCAGACCAATGGTCTGGTGGAAAGGTTCAATAAAACCTTGAAGGGCATGATCAGAAGTCTGCCTGAGAGCCTGCGGAGGAAATAGGACGTCCTCCTACCCTGTTTGCTGTTCTCATACAGGGAAGTGCCACAGAAAGGAGTGGGCTTCAGCCCCTTCGAACTTCTGTATGGGCACCCTGTTCGTGGACCTATCAGCCTGGTGAAAGACGGATGGGAAAAGACACCCCGGAAGCTTCCCCAGGATGTGGAGAGCTACATGCTGGCCTTCTGGAGCCAAATGGCTAAGTTGTGGAAGCAAGCTTCTGACAACTTGGAAGCCAGTCAGGCAGTGATGGAAGAGTGGTATGACCACAATGCTCACACTGTGGATTTGGAGCCTGGCCAGAAAGTGTGGGTGATGGAGCCTGGAGAGCTTAGTGCCCTCCAGGATCGCTGGACAGGCCCCTTTGAGGTGATTGAGAAGAAGGGCAAGGCCACTTACTTAGTGGACCTTAAGACCCCTAGGCAGCCCCATCGGGTGCTCCATGCCAACCACCTCAAACCCCACCATGAGAGGCCCGAGGTCATCTTGATGATGGAGACTGATGGAGCAGAGGAAGAGGAAAGTGAGCCTCTCCCTGATCTATTTTCGTCTCAAGAGAAGGATTGGTCTGTGGAGAGAGTGATTTTCTCACCATCCCTAACTCCTGAACAGCGGAGGGACTGCCGCCAAGTCCTGGAGCAGTATTCCTCGCTGTTCTCCCTTATCCCGGGAAGGACCCACCTGTGCACCCATGATGTGGACACAGGAGACAGCCCACCTGTGAAGTCTAAGACCTACCGGCTGTCAGATAAGGTGAAGGCCAGCATCCACAGTGAAGTCACTAAGATGCTGGAGCTAGGAGTGATTGAACCTTCAAGTCGCCCCTGGTCCAGTCCGGGGGTTCTGGTACCAAAAGCTGCCCCGCCGGGCACCACTCCCGAACTCAGGTTCTGTGTGGATTACCGGGGACTGAATTCAGTGACTAAGACAGATGCTCATCCAATCCCTAGGGCGGATAAGCTCATCGACCGGCTGGGAGCTGCCCAATATCTGAGTACTTTTGACCTCACATCAGGTTACTGGCAGATTACCCTTACAGATGGAGCAAAGGAAAGGTCAGCCTTCTCCACACCTGAGGGCCACTACCAGTTCTGTGTGATGCCCTTTGGGCTCAAGAACGCTCCTGCCACTTTTCAGCGGCTGGTGAACAAGGTCCTCTCCGGGATGGAGGCCTTCTCTGCTGCTTATCTAGACGACAATGCCGTCTTCAGCAGCAGCTGGGAGGACCACTTGTGTCACTTACAGGCTGTTCTCCAAGCCCTCAAACAGGCTGGCTTGACAATCAAGGCCAGCAAATGCCAGATTTGGCAGGGGTCAGTAGTGTACTTAGGCCACTTGGTGGGCAGGGGAACGGTGCAGCCCCTCCAGACTAAGATTGAGGCTATCATGGCCTGGTAGCCCCCCCAAGACCCAAACCGAGGTTCGAGCATTCTTGGGCCTCACAGGATATTACCGTCGCTTTGTGAAAGGGTATGGCACAATTGTTGCACCCCTAACTGAACTCACTTCCAAGAAGCAACCTCGATGGGTAGTCTGGACAGAGGCCGGTCAACGAGCCTTTGACACCTTAAAGCAAGCAATGTGTGCAGCTCCGGTCCTAAGGGCCCCAGATTTTTTCAAGGAATTCATTGTCCAAACGGATGCATCAGAGCATGGCATTGGGGTGGTGCTATCGCAACTCAATGAAGAGGGTCTGGACCAACCTGTTCTCTTCTTGTCCAGGAGACTGCTTCCCCGGGAACAGAGGTGGAGTGCGATAGAGCGGGAAGCCTTCGCGGTGGTATGGGCTCTGAAGAAGCTGCTGCCATACTTGTTTGGCTCGCACTTCCTGGTACAGACTGACCACCGACCCCTTCGTTGGCTGATGCAAATGAAGGGAGAGAATCCCAAGTTGTTGAGATGGTCCATCTCCCTACAGGGAATGGACTTCCGGGTGGAACATCGCCCTGGAGTGGACCACGCCAATGCAGACGGTCTCTCAAGGTACTTCCGCCTTAGTGTTTAGAACTCCCAAGGGGTTGGGTAGCTCTCCCCACTTTCAGCTGGGAGGGACGCGTGTTAGACCTGTCAGCCCTTTGGGTGGTCCTTCCCAATTTTTCTCCCCTTTTTGCCTTCTCATTTAAATTTTTTTTGTGTCCACTATAATTTTTGGTGTTGTCTTTTAGGGCTTTGGGTGCCTCACCATCTCCACAAAATCCTGAGGCACAGTTGCCTTTCAAAATGGAGAATAGGGAAACATAAAATGGTGGCCTACACAAATCACCTCAGAGTCTGGGGCCATAGGTTTGTATGAGGACTTCTAGAACCTTCTGGATCCCTCTGGACTCACCTGGCCTGGACTATAAAAGGTGGACAGGGGCGGCCATTTTAGGTCTTGTGTTCTTGTGAGGGAGAGGAAGAGAGGTCAGGAGTGGAGGCTACCTGTAGGGAGGAAGGTGCACTGAGGAGGAGGGATTGTCTAGTACTGGACTCTCTAGCCCTCTCAACTGACGCTACCCCCTACTGGTCGATTGAGCCCTGAACCTCACAACCTTCCTGGGAGCACCTTTCCTCTTGAACTCTAGTGAGAAACCCTGTATTGAGTCTGGCAGGTGAGGGACATCTGACCCGGGAGTACATGAGGGGAGAAAGAAGCTGAGTTATCGGTGGTTAGAGGCTCCTAACCCCTGCCGGAGCTCACTTTATCTTTGCTGCTGCCTGGAGTTAGAGTGCCCAGTGACTGTCAGGTTTCTCCCTTTCCCCTCTCAAACCTAATTAAACTGCTGCCATAGAACAGGGAGGAGGCCAGGTAGATCACCGCCACTGCCCCAGGACTTTGGACATCAGATCGAAAGAAAAACCCTACCTTAGTGTGGCTGGCCCGCTGAGGTCTTTGCCGCTGGGCTGTTGTCTCCGGTGCGGGCTGACGGCGTCCAAGGGCCCCCGCTGAGGAGATTGAGAGATAAGCGAGGGGGCCCGGTTTTAGTCAGCGGAGTGTCAGTTTCCCCCTGTGGCGGCATTGCGGAAGTCCGTGCGCGCTGTCAAGTGAGCGCAGGAAGAAGGGGGCGGGAATCCGAGGAGGCCGGCCCGTGTTCAGTACCCTCCCTCTTTGACGAGTGAGGTGAGGGCGGGACACACGGCCGAAAGAACCGCCGCGGAAGTCGCTGCGCAGTCCCGGCCTCGACAGCTGCTAGGAGCCTGCAGCGTTGGGGCAGGAAACAGATCGAAGCTACAGACACGCGAGTTGGGCTGATTGCGGCTGAGCGAGCGGACTGAAATGAAACCGGCAATGACCTGGTAAGACCGTTAAAGTGTTGTGGGGAGCCCCGGGTACTGAGAGGGTCTCACTGCTTCCTCCAAAGTTGGTGGGAATTGCCGAAGGACACAGAGGAGTAACGGAGGGAAGGGGGTATTTGAAACAGTACTATTGTCCCACACAGCGCTACGGAAGAGGAGTCAAACGGCAGGAGGTGCCAGCTGAGTGAGAACTGCCGAATCCACCAGGGCTTTGCTGAATAACTAAAAATAACTGTCTGCCTGAAATTACTGTCTCAGGATGAACTAATTCTAGAGCAATTTAGTTATTTATTTGCCTGGTATCTCAAACTGAGCCACACCTGTGGATGTAAAATGTATGGATGCTAATGTCAGAGGCCTAGTTGTGATAACAGAGTACATCAGAACTGCCTATCGCTTCATTTTCTTTCATATGAAGGAGGGGGGATGTTAATTGAGGTTAACTACACTGCTATCTTGCTTAAAAATGTTGTGACTAAGTGAGATTTACCAGAGAACCAAATTACTATGTCATGGGAAATGTTTACCAGAGCAGGTAACTCAAATACACTGTATGAAATGGAAATATGGTAATGTGTTTGCAACTAAGAGAAATACAAGAAACTAAGCAACAGAAAATATAAAGATTTTCTACTTTTCTAAAAACGGTGTGGTGTTTCCTTTTTGGTGGTTGGGCGCTAGATTACTGTCAGAGGTGTGATGCAAGCATAACACGATTGCCTTTGGGATAGGTCTTTCCACTCTGTGCCAGGCTACCCCATGTGGACTGGTTACCCCTGGTCCAACAGTATCCATGTCAAAAGGGGGACTTTCCTACACAACCCCCCAAACGAAGGATGAGACTAACCGTTCCCCAGACAGTCTTCATTGTTCTAAGTGGAAGAGCCTAGAAAGGCCATCTGCAAGGTCAGTCCCAGATCTGTGTTCCACTATAAAGTCCATTCCCTGTAGGGAGATGGACCACTTAAAAGGCTGTAGGTTTTCACCATTCATCTACATACGTCATCTGAGAGGTCTGTGGCCAGTTTTGACAAGGAAGTGAGTACCAAACAGGTATGCTCTCAGATTCTTTAGGGGACAAACCACAGCAAAGACTTCCCTCTCAATGGCACTCCAAAGCTGTTCCCTGGGGAGTAACCTCCTTCTTATAAAAGCAACAGACTGGTCATGGCCATCACTGTTGGTTTAGGATAGGGCCGGTCCTATCTCATGCTCAAAGGCATAAGTTTGCACAATGAACTGTCTAGAGTAATCTGGAGCTTTGAGAATGGGTGCTGAGCACATTACTTCTTTCCGGGTGTCAAAAGCCTTTTGACAACGAACCGTCCAGTTGACCTTTTTAGGCATTTTCTTAGAGGTGAGCTCTGTGAGGGATACCACAATGAAACCACACCCCTTCACAAACCTCCTGTCAAACCAAGGAATGCCCTCACTTGAGTCTGAGTCATGGAAGCTTCTTAATCCAGATTGGTCAGGATTTTTGTTTTAAGGGTTGGACTGAGCCTCCACCTTCAAGGGGGCCCAATTATACAATTGCACCCTGCCCTATGTGACATTTGGATGCCTTGATAGTGAGGCCTGCAGTCTGCAGGGCCTGCAAAACCTTGCCAAGGTGGATCAGGTGATCCTGCTAGGTTAAGCCATAGACAACAATATTGTCAAGATATGCGCACTAAAAGCTGCCAGTCCAGGAAAGACTTGTTTCACCAACCTTTAGAAGCTGGTAGGGGCATTCTCTAAGCCAAAGGGCATAACAGTATACTGATAATGCCCATCTGGAGTGGAGAAGGCAGTCTTTTCTTTTGCTCCTGGAGTCAGGTCAATCTGCCAGTACCCGGATGTCAGATCAAAGGTGCTGAGAAATTTGGCTTCTCCCAACATGTCTATCAACTCATCCGCTCTGTGTATGGAGCGAACATCTGTCTTAGTGACAGCAATGAGACTGCTGTAGTCCAGACAAAACATAATTTCTGGTTTTCCACCCTTTGGAGTGAGGTTTGGGAGCTAAGGCCACTGGGTTAGCCCAGGGGCTGTCAGAATGTCCAATAACCCTTAACTCCAACATCTTGATGACTTCAGCTTTGATGCTTTTCTTAACATGGTCAGACTGTTGACAGATCTTGTTTTTGACAACCAAGCTGTCTCCAGTGTCCACATAATGAGTACACCAGTGTGTATGTACATGGATTAAGGAGAAGAGCCCATGTGACTGCTCCATGATTTGCATGCAGTCAGCTTGCTATTGGGCATAGAGGGTTCCAGATTAGGCCACTCCATCTACTAATCCATCTTTGTGGCTGCTGGAGAGGAGGCCAGGGAGAGGTTTGCTCTCTGTTTTCTGATCCTCATAAGTGACTATCAGCATAGTCACTTCAGCCCTGCTGTGGAAAAGTGTAAGGAGGTTAACATGGATGACCCTTTTGGGGATTCTGCTAGTGCCATGGTCAACAAAATGGGTAACTTTACCTTTGCTTTCAAGGATAGGGTAGGGTTCGCTCCATTTGTCCTGGAAGGCCCTATTTCATCACAATCCAACACCCATACCATCTGCCCTGCTTGGAACTGCACCATGGCAGCCTTTTAGTCATACAAGAGTTTTGAAACTCTTGGCTGGCCTTAAAGTTTTTGCAGTGGCAGCTCCTCCGCTATGGCAGAGGATATTTGCCCCACTGCTTTTAAGCAGTGTGAATAAGAAACATACAATGATAATAACTTTAAGGCAGATCACAATGCTGCATTGTGATTGGCTTAGGGGAGGGAGCCTGACTGCCTGCTTCTAGTTCCTTGTTCCTAATTGGAGACAGGAGAGCAGGAGCAGAGACGCGGGACCCGCCTTAAGGTACGTTTATGTTTTTTTTTAAATTCTCCACGCATGACAACCCCTCACCCTGCGGCCCCTGCTCTTGACTCTTCCCCCCTTGTGCCCCCTCCACTGGTGTGCCATGCAGACCGCTGCTGGGGTTTTGTTTGCTTTGTCCATGTACTTTGCCATCTGGGAATGAGGGCCTAGCAAATAGTCCACAATATCTTGTTTAGGCTCTATGAGAGGTCTCTCTCAGTCTTCCTTAACTAGATAAGTAGTCCCCTCACAGGATGGCCAAATAGAAGTTCACAGGGGGGAAAACCTACTCCCGTCTGGGGCACTTCTCTGCAAGTGAATAGCAGGCATGGCAAAAGGATATCCACCCTCCTTTTGAGTTTTTCAGGGAGTCCCATGATCATGCCTCTAACTGTCTTGTTGAATCTCTCCAACAGGCCATTAGTCTGTGATATATGAGATAGTGAACTTGTAAGTCACCTGACATTCAGTCCACATGTGCTTTAGGTATCTGGACATAAAGTCTGTACTTCGGTCTGACTCCACCTCCTTAGGAAAACCCACATTGGTAAAGATACCAATGAGGACCCTAGCCACTGTAGGAGCAGTGGTAGTCCTAAGGGGAATTGCCTCAGGATACCTAGTCCATTACCACCAGCATAAATCTGTTCCCTGATGCAATTGGAAGGTCAAGGGGACCAACAAGGTCTATCCTTACCCTTCCAAAGAGTACTTGAACCACTAGAAGTAGAATGAAAGGGGCCTTTGGGTAGGAACCTGCTTTGCCACTGGCTTGGCAGGTGGCACAGGAGTTGCAAAACCCCTTTCCCTTGTGGAACAAGTAAGGCCAGTAGGAGTGGCTGACAAGAAGCTTTTGCTCTGGCCAAGGTGCACAGCTAGGAGGGATGTTGTGCCAATGTGAGGAGAAATTCTCTGAACTGCTCAAGCATTACCACCCTTCTGGTGGCATCAGATTTGGTGTCTATGGCCTCAGTAAATAGGAGCTCTTCTTCCCCATAGGTCCTGTGGGAGGCACTAATATCTCCCTGTTCCTTTGCAGCTGCTTGCTGTCTCAGGCTTTCAAGAACATGACAGGTTGTCTGCCCTAGGCACTACTCTTCGCTAGAGGGTCCCCCTGGGCCTAGGAGTTCAGCAGTGTAAGGCCAAGTCCCTGGGGCTCAGTTCCCTCTTGGGCTGACAGGGCTTCTCCCTGGGGAGAGAGGACCTGAGCTGGTAGCTGTTCAGAAGCTGGTTTCCAGTCTTCTTACCATTTATCTTGGAAGGTTGGTCCATAATTTCAGGTTCCAACACCTCTTTTTCACCCTGTGCCTTGCTCTCAGCTCGGGGTTTTACACATACCCTTTCAGGAAGTCCCAGAATGGCTGCATGGGACCTTTGCTCAACCTCAACCCGAGCTGAGGACTTCAGATCATTCCCTAGCAGGCATTCAACAGGGATTGCATTAGAGACCACTAACTGTTTCAACCTAGTAACCCCCACCCCCTGTTCTAAGGACACCATCGCCATGGGATGAATCTTAGTGACATCATCAGCATTGGTGACTGGATAAGTCTGTTCAGTCCGGTACTGTCCTGGAGAAACCTGTTTTTCAGTCTACCCTAATTCCATTAATCAAATGCTGTTGCTTTTATATTTATATAATAATAGGCCAAACAGCTAAGGTTGCAAAGTCCACCCCACCCTTCGAGACAAGTGTAGCTTCTGTGTGCACTCTGATTTGCTCAGGGCATACTGGGGATCCCACCTGGAGACTTGCTATTCCAATGCTAACTGGATCAGTACTACAGGGATATTTTTGGGGACAGGGAGAGCCTCCAGTTTGGTGTCTGTCTAAAGTTGTGACACTGTGCCTTTTAAGGATCCCAGTTCTTACTTTGGTACCCAGTTTTTGTTTGTGAAGAGATGTGGGGCCCATCTTCCTTAGCAGGTTGTTGGGGCCTTTACCAGACTGTTTACTTTTATCCTTAAGATGCTCACCCTCTTTTCCCTGGGGAGGTTTAGTACCCCCTTTCTTTTGGTCACCCCCACCAGTGGTAGTTTTGGTCAGCCTAGTCTTAACCCCGTGGTCACCCTTCATTCCCAATTCTTGGGGAGAAGTTGAACCTAGCTCTACCAAGTATTGGTGCAACATTTCAAAAAACAGATGTTCTTTCATAATCAATTATAAAGCCCATCATAGTCGTGCACCTGGCTTCCTTGTAACCAACAACTTTGGGCCCTATTATAATGTCGGGCGGAGGATCTCGGTCATGGGATCAAAAGACATCTGGTCGGCGGTCCTGACTGACTAATTAGGATGCAACCGAACAGTGTTTGGTCGCATTCCTATACTTTACAATGAGAACATGTATCCTGGCCGGACTACATGCTCCCATTGTAAAACAGGAGGTGCAGTTCATCCCTGCACCCCTTGGCATGCACCTTAAAGTGCCTTCCATGGGGTGCAGGAAACAACAGGGGGCACCATGGGAGCCCCCTCGGCCTCCAACTGGAGGTCGTGCACCCATGGGGGCCCTGCTGGGGGCCTCCAAAGTTGAGTTCTGACAGCCTTTCTGTGTCGGAAAGGCCGGCACAGAAAGACTGATGAAACCCAATATCGTAATCCCTCAGGCAGAAAGATGGGATTACTGACAGAATTCCGACTGCCGGACGGGCTCTCCAGCGCCAAGAAACCGCGTGGTAGTAGTGCGCTCTATAAATATTTTAATTTCAATTTTCTCTGAACCCTTCAGAAGCCAGTCGGAATGACTGGTCAGATTCCTTTCCTACCGCCTCTATTGCAATGAGGAGGGCGGAGAGGACTCCGACTGACATATTACGATACGGTCCGAGCCTTTTCCGACAGCATCGGAATCGACCCTTGGTGTCTTTACTGAAAGATCTACACAATCAACCCAGCACTTACAACACGGTTTTCTGAGTCCCCGAGAACTCAATTCTATATTCTTCAGTGGTGAGTCCAAAGTCCTCAATCAAGATACCCTTCATGTGAACAAAAGACTCAGCCTCTGCCTCGTTCAGTGTCAGGAGTCTATCCCTGCACTTATCAAAGAATAGTTCTCAAAGGAGAGAGACACAATACTTCTGGCTGACCTTCCTTATGCTACAAGCTTTACCGAAAGTGGAAAACCATTTTGTGATGTCATCATTGTCTGTATATTTTGGAACAATCCCTTTGGGGATTTCAGAGTCAAAGGCCTCCTCTCTGTTCCTAGGTATTACATTGCTGCCACCATTCATGGGTGCTAAACCCATGTAAATGTAAATGTAAATGTACTTGTACATGTATTTATATAGCGCAAATCGCCCATATCGCAGGCCTCTATACGCTTGCTTAGGGAACCCGTCCTGGTATTCCCCTGTGAGATACCCCGGCAGGGTATCCAGAAGGTGAAAGCCAGGCATCCCGCCGCGAGGGGCCGTTGTGGAGATTAAGCAAGCTATTGCCCAGAGTCGCAGAGTGTGAACCCGTGAGTCGAGTAGGCACCGGAGTGAGAATTATCGAGTCCGTGGAATTATTGAGCCCAACCCCCGTCGGGGCGGGGAATTGAACCCTGGTCCAGGGCCGATCTCAGCTTCCGGGTCTGCCGCCTCTAACCCCTGAGCCACACTTCTCCATGTCTAACCTCGCCCTTTCTATGGCCAGTATCTAGTCCTCCAGGTCTATTCTTCCAGCCAATCTCTCCAGGAGCTCCTCCTTTGGGAGATCTTTGGGGTACTTCGAAAGACCTGAACTATCCTCACTAGAGGCAGGGGTACTTGGCACATTGGGTCGGTATTGAGGTAGAGGTGCGTAATCCTCACCTTTGAGGGGGAGGCCATATTGGGTCTTCCTCCTGTTTCGTTCCACCCTGATTCTCATGGCTGGTGTCCATCTCCAAAGGATGGGCCAGCTCATACTCTGCCAACAGTTTCTGAAATGTTGTAGTGGTAGGGTGTGCACCAGTTTTTAATTTGTACCCATTACAGAGAGCCCTTAACTGAGCACATTTCAGCTGCAGGTAAGGGGCAAGGTAAAGCTCCTTAGCTGCACCTCCTGTGGTACTCATTATCCCGCTAAAGTTCTGACCTTTTTCGCGCTAGAAAAAATCCCAACTCAAGATTATCGGACGTAACAAAAGTATGTTTTAAATTCTAAACGGTTTTAAACTTCAGGGACTTAACCAAGGCCCTAACAGTTAATTTTAAGAATTTAGAAAAAAAATCAACAATTGGACAAAAAATGCAATTTCAACTAAAGGCAGTTTTTGGGATTTACTTGTGTAGTCACTTACTGACCAAGTGGTATCAGCAAACGCAAAGTCGTAGACCCACCGCTGATCCACCAATGTAGGTAGCTGGCTCTCTATATAGTGTACTAAAATGAAGTAAACTGTGCAGAGAGTTCAGTAGGCCTCCAATTAGTTTACAGAGGCTAAAGTAGATAACACTAACACTCTCTTTGTGATAGTGTGGGAGAGCAGTTAGGCTTATCAGGGGGTAGTTCTATGCATTTGTTGTACTCACAGAGGCAACAAATGAGATACACACTCAGAAAATAAATCCAAGATCAAATTAGAAAAATAACACTTCTTATTAGATATGTTTTAAAACCAAAATTTCGTTCAAAGGTGAGCACTGTTTTCATTAGAAATAGTCACACGTAAGACGATCAAACCTGTGCGCTTTTATGCATAATGAAATCTTATGGGCGGAAATGTCAAAGATGCATAAAGGGAGGTACAGTCGGTTTCATGGGTTCACCTTCAGGATAGAAGTGGACCAAGATACAAAGTATTACCAGCAGTTCTTCGGGAACCACCGCGTTCTACTGGAACCAGGGTGTTGGTGAGTGTGGTAGCTGGTGCGCTACGATGAAGGGGGGCCACCTGGAATCAGACAGCACAGCTCTCAAATGAGGGCTTAGGTAGCAAGGGGGCACTGCTGGTGTCATCGGGACCCAGGTCGGGCAGCTCGTTCCAGAGTGGTTTCATTGGCTGGGCTGGGTCCGCAAAGATGCACTTCGCAGTCAAACACAAACAGCTGGCAGAGAAGAAATCAATTCAGCTCGGCCACTCACAAAGTGGGTTTCAGGGGCATTCAGTGATGCTGATGCCCCTTAACGTCAGCTTGATCCTGGTGCAGTGAGGATGTGGACTGGACTCTCATCATTGGGGTTTGGTGCAGAGCGTCCAGTACCATGGGGGTTGGTACTGCACGGCTCCAATCTGAAAGAGACACGTTAGTGATAGATTCCTTACCTTAGAATATCCCCAGGCGTCAGACTGGATCCGGAAACTTTTGCGTAGCAATACCCCTGCGCGCTGGTAGGCGTCGTCTGCGGCTCCGCGTCCGTCGTCTGCGGCTCCGCGTCCGTCGTCGGCGTCGTGAGCGCCGGGATGACGTCGTCGGAGTACTTAGACGGCGCCCATGCGCGCTGACGTCAGTTCTTCTTTTTTCCGCGCCAGCTAGCGCAGATCCGGAAGAAGCTCTACCCCCAGTCACTTTTTGACTGAAAAGTTTTTTGATCCTTTTTGATCTTCTCTTAGTCGACTGTCTCGACTATCGGTGCCAGGGATGCCCGGGTTCAAGCCTTGTTCGAAGTGCGGCCGTCTCATGTCGGTCACGGACCCCCATCGCCGGTGCCTGAAGTGCTTAGGCCTCGACCACGACGATCGAACCTGCGTCGACTGCCGGGCCCTGACGTCGAAGGCTAGGCGGGAGCGGTCCCGCAAGCGTCTCGAGCTGAGGCACTCGGCCCCGCGCCGCTCCAGGTCCCGGTCCCGGTCCCACGGGAGGTCGAGGGACAGGTCGCGAGGTCGGAGTCATCGACGTTCCGGAAGTGGACACCGATCGTCTGGTTCCAAGTCCTCAGGTAAGAGGCATGAGAGGTCGGAACGACACCATCGGTCCTCCGACCCGCCCCGACGCTCGCTCGATGCGGCCGGGGACTCGGGCGACACCGCCCACGCGGCTCCGCGGGAGTCGCAAGCGTCGCCGCCTGCCCCACACCTTCGGGTCCCTGGGCGCGGCGCGTCGCAGGAGGAGGTCGAGAGGTACCTCATGGCCATGAGGGCCCTCCCTCCTCAGTCGGTTCCCGTGGCGCCTTCGGGCCGATCGGCTCCGTCTGGAGGTCCTTCCGGGTCGGGCGCTTCGGCCCCGACGACGTCGGGTGCTTCGGGCCCGGCGCCGCTGGCGACTTCGGTCCCGGCGCCGCGCGACCTCGCTGGATCCGGCTCCGGATCCGGGACCTCGCCGGTCGACCTTACGACCTCGCCGGCGCCGTCCCTTCAGGTGTCGTCCCCGGCAGCCGATGTGGTTGCCGACCCCAATGTTTCCTACGGTCCTACTCAGGAGTCGGAGGGGCGCCGCTGGGCGCCGATTCCGTCGGCCTTTGGAGACTTCTATCTCCACGAGGAGGCCCTGGCTGTTAATCCTGGTCTCCAGGAGCCAGGTGACGAGGAGCAATGGGAGGGGTCTGAGGACCCTCTGGCACGTGATTGCCAGTCGCATCAGGACTGGACATATGAGCTTGGGGAGGCCAGTGGTATTGACACCTCGCCAGACACTGGATTTACGTCGCCCCGACTGTGGCTTCGGAGGCGGGTTCTGCTTACAGCGTAGTGTTGACGAAGGCAGCTAAGGCCTTAAACCTTCAGCTCCCCGTCGCGGCCGTGAGGACTAATCTCCTCACTGAGGTCCTCAAACAGCAGTCCGGCTCCGCGGAGCCCCTCCTGCCGTTCAATGAGGCCTTGTGTGACGTTCTGCTGGGCACTTGGTCCAAGCCCGCCACAGGCCCCCCTGTGGACAGGAACGTGGCCAGACGCTACCGCCCGGCACCGGGCGACCCATGCTTTTTGTCCACCCATCCCACCCCCGAGAGCCTGGTCATCCAGGCCTCTAACTCCCAAACCGCATTCCCGTCGGCCCCGCCCGACAGGGAATCCAAGAGATATGAGCAGTTCGGGAAGAAAGTCTTCTCGTCTGTGAGCCTAGGGCTACGGTCTGTGAACACCAACTGTCTCTTGGGCCGCTACACCCACACTCTGTGGGACTCGGTTGCGGAGGTGCTGCCACAATGCCCTGAGGAGGTCAGGGCTAAACTCAGCCAAACCCTTGCGGACGGCCGAGATGCGGCACGCTTTTCTATCCGGTGTGGGCTGGATACCACGGACTCACTGGGCAGGGCGATGGCAACGACGGTGGCGGTTCGACGCCACGCCTGGTTGAGGTCCGCCAACTTCTCGGCCGATGTCCAGGCCACCCTCCTGGACATGCCGTTTGATGGCCGTCGCCTCTTCGGCGACAAGGCAGACCATGCGCTGGAACGTTTCAAGGACTCCAGGGCCACGGCCAAGTCCTTGGGCCTTACGGCCCCACGCCAGCAATCGGGTGCCTTTCGCTCCTTTCGTGGCCACGGAAGGGGCGCCCCACCACGGACCGTCAGCCACGCGCCGCAGAATGTTCAGCAACGCGGTGGCGGCCGTGGGAACCGCCGTGGCGGTGGTCGGGGCCAGCGGCGAGGCCAGTCCACACCTCCCTCAGCAGCCCCCGCCTCAAAACCTTCCTAGTCCGAGTTTTCAGGCCCATGTGACGCCTGTGGGAGGCAGGGTTCGCCATCACCTCTCCCACTGGCATACAGTCACTTCGGACAGGTGGGTGCTGCAAATTGTCCGAAGGGGTTTCTCCCTCCCCTTCGAGTCTTCCCCTCCATCCATGCCACCTCAATACCACCGTGTGTCGGGGATCACTTGCAACTTCTGCAAGAGGAGGTTTCGGCCCTCTTGGCCAAGAGGGCCATCGAGCGCGTTCCTGGGCCAGAAGTAGGACGTGGTTGTTACTCCCACTACTTTCTGGTACCCAAGAAGGGCAAAGGGGGCCTACGCCCTATCTTGGATCTGCGGAACGTCAACGGCTTCCTCCGGACGGAGAAGTTCAAGATGCTCACTTTGGCTCAGGTCCTGGCTGCCCTGGACCCAGGAGACTGGATGGTAGCGTTGGACTTGCAGGACGCCTATTTCCACATCCCCGTCCTGCTGGCCCACCGGCGTTACCTACGGTTCATGGTAGGCCAAGAGCACTTTCAGTTTACCGTGCTCCCCTTCGGCCTTGCCAGCGCCCCACGGGTGTTCACGAAGGTGATGGCGGTGGTCGCAGCCCATCTGCGCAGGCAGGGGATATCAGTCTTCCCCTACCTCGACGACTGGTTGTTGAAGGCGGGCTCGCCCCAGTCAGTCGTCAGCCACCTCCAGACTACGGCCGACCTCCTGCACTTGCTGGGGTTCTCCATCAATGTGCCGAAGTCACACCTGTGTCCCTCTCAGAAGCTCCTCTTCATCGGAGCGGTTCTCGACTCGGCGCAGTTTCGGGTTTACCCACCCGAACAGCGGGTTCGGGATATTCAGGCTCTGATTCCTGTCTTCAGGCCGTTATCCCGGGTCTCGGTCAGGTTGACGCTGCGGCTTCTGGGGCTGATGGCCTCCTGCATCCTTCTGGTGCGTCACGCCAGGTGGCGGATGCGGGCTCTGCAATGGGACCTGAAGTTTCAGTGGGCCCAGCATCAGGGCAACCTGTCCGATCATGTCCTGATCTCGGAGGGCACTGCGAAGCAACTGCAGTGGTGGCTCACGGACCGCGACTGGGTCAGTGGCAGACCCCTCTCCCTACCCCAGCCGGAGCACGTAGTTGTGACGGACGCGTCCCTCCAGGGCTGGGGAGGCCACATGGGAGAGGCGGAGATCAGAGGCCTCTGGTCTCCGGCGGAGTCCCGGCTCCACATCAACCTTCTGGAGCTGCGGGCGATTCGTCTTGCACTGAAGGCATTCCTCCCCTCTGTCAAGGGGAGCGTAGTGCAAGTGTTCACCGACAACACCACCGCCATGTGGTGCTGCAACAAACAGGGCGGTGTGGGGTCGTGGACCCTCTGCCAGGAGGCTCTGCGCCTCTGGCAGTGGCTGGAACATCAGGGCGTGACCCTGATGGTTCAACACCTGGCAGGCTCTCTGAATGCCAGGGCGGACGAACTCAGCCGCCGGTGCATGATGGATCACGAATGGCGTCTGAACTCGGACGTGGCGCAAGGTCTCTTTCGACAGTGGGGAGAGCCTTGGTTAGATCTATTCGCCACAGAAGAGAACGCGCAATGTCAGCAGTTCTGCGCGTTGGAGTTTCCAAGGCGGCACTCGCTCGGAGACGCTTTTCGTCGCGAGTGGAGCTGCGGTCTGTTGTACGCCTTTCCGCCTATACCACTTCTGCCCAGAGTGCTGAAGAAGATCAGGCGCGACCGGGCCCAGGTCGTCCTTGTGGCTCCGGACTGGGCACGAAGATACTGGTATCCCGAGCTACTCAGCATGTCAGTCGATCCCCCAATTCGTCTGCCTCTTCGGGAGGACCTTTTGTCGCAGCAGCAGGGGACGGTCCTGCACCCAAACCTGTCCAGTCTCCACCTACAAGCTTGGAGATTGAGCGGCGGCAGTTGAGGCCATTTGACTTGCCTCCCGAAGTCTGTGATATCATTCTGGCAGCCAGGCGTCCCTCCACAAAGTCGGTATACGCCTGCCGGTGGAACAGATTTGTGGCATGGTGCACAGCAAAGGCTGTGGATCCTCTCTCTGCACCCCTTTCGGAAGTGCTGCTCTTTCTTCTTTCCCTTGCCCAGCAGGGCTCTGCTCTGGGCACTCTTAAAGGGTACCTTTCTGCTCTATCAGCCTTCTTGAGGCTACCAGATCAGCCTTCTTTATTCAAGTCCCCTATTGTGAGTAGATTTCTGAAGGGCATCACGCACATGTTCCCTCCTGTTCCCTTCGTGATGCCCCAGTGGGACTTGAATCTGGTTCTCACCTATCTGATGTGTGCTCCCTTTGAGCCGCTTCATAACTGCCCTCTTCGTCTCCTTACTCTAAAGACGGCCTTCCTGGTTGCCATCACCTCTGCCAGGAGGGTGAGTGAGCTCCAGGCTCTTTCTTCTTCTCCACCTTTCCTGTCTGTTCATCCTGATAAGGTGGTGTTACGTACACGACCTTCCTTTCTGCCCAAGGTTGTCACGGCCTTCCACATCGGGCAGTCCATCACTTTGCCCACCTTCTTTCCGCCTCCGCACCCCTCGAAAGAGGAGGAGAGGCTCCACCGTCTGGATCCAAAACGTGCGCTCTCCTACTACCTAGATCGCACACGCCAATTCCGGGTGGATGACCAACTCTTCGTTGGTTACGTGGGCGCGAAGAAGGGAAAGGCTGTGCACAAGAGGACCATCTCTAGGTGGATCATCTTGTGTATTCAAGCATGTTACTCCATGGCGAGGAAGGAGCCCCCGGCTGGATTGCGGGCTCACTCCACTCGGGCCACGGCAACGACAACTGCCCTGGGCCGCGGTGTCCCCCTGCAGGACATCTGTCAGGCAGCCACGTGGGCCTCGCTGCACACGTTCGCAAGACACTACTGCCTGGACAGTCAAGTCCGGAGGGATGGCTTCTTTGGCCGTTCCGTCCTCCAGGACTTTCTGGTGTGATATTGGTTCGCAGACCCACCACCGGGGTTGGTATTGCTGGGGTATCTATTCTAAGGTAAGGAATCTATCACTAACGTGTCTCTTTCAGATGCACAAGTTACTACTTGTGTAACGATATATCTGTAAGAGACATTAGTTAGTGATAGATTCCTTACCGCCCACCCATCCTCCCCGTTCTGCGAACCGATATCTAGGGTTAAGGTCATCCCCTTTCAGGGCCCTAGTTTCATGGCACCAGTGTTAGTTCTATCATGGCTCTGCGTATCTGGCGCGGAAAAGCTGTGTTATCAGAACTGACGTCAGCGCGCATGGGCGCCGTCTAAGTACTCCGACGACGTCATCCCGGCGCTCACGACGCCGACGACGGACGCGGAGCCGCAGACGACGCCTACCAGCGCGCAGGGGTATTGCTACGCAAAAGTTTCCGGATCCAGTCTGACACCTGGGGATATTCTAAGGTAAGGAATCTATCACTAACTAATGTCTCTTACAGATATATCGTTACACAAGTAGTAACTTGTGCGTTGGTACAAGTGTCTTCATGCTTGGTGGGGAGACAGATCTGACCTTCCAGAGCACAAATTCCTTCTCCTGGTCATCTGCGGCATCGGTCAGGTCTGGGAGCTGCAATGTGATGGTAATGCTTGTCGGTGCATGCAGACTACAGGGGAGAGGGTCTTCTACTTCAAGGGAGAGTGTAAGTGATTTACAAAGTGCTGTTGGGCTACGCAAGGCTTTGGTAGTTCTCCAGCTCACAGGAAGAATCACTATCATGAAAGACGAGAAAGGGCTGAGAACGGGTAGTGTTTCATGCCAAAGTCCCGATGTCTGCTACAGTTCTCGCCAGGCAGTGCCACTTCTTCATCCTTCTTCTCTTTATTTTTTAAATCTCAGTTCTTGGGATCAGGGGTGCAACCTAAATACTCAATTTAGTGGTGGTTAAGTGACAGATTCCAATGGGCTTCCTACCTTTAGAGAGGCGACACCCTCTATATGACCACTTCCTGTGGTAAGTGGGCATAGCCTTGACCCTAGAATGCTAATTCCATGTAGAACAAGATGAAGGAGTCTGAAAAGTGGGGTCCAACCTAGTGGTGGTGCTGGCTGAATGTGGGCACACCTCCTAATATTACTAATTTTCCCAACTGTCTTGCCAACAAAAGACGGGTCAACACAGGGGGGTGGGCATCTCCACTTTCTGGAGAGGCCTGGGTCACATAACAAAGGGTCTTTGAAGCTTTCCGCCCTGGAATGCACATTTTGCGCGGAGGACCCTTGACCCCACCAGGTAGGTCGCTCCCCCTCCGCACAGCACCGCCGGTGTGTCCATGCCTCAGCTGCAGCTGCTGAGGAAGTTCGAGGCCCTCCACCACCCGCAGGCTACCACCTGCGTCTCATCCCTGGTGGCCAGTGGTAGGACGTAGGTTTCCGCACAGCACCACCTGTATGTCCCTGCCTCAGCTGCAGCTGCTGAGGAAGTTCGAGGCTCTCCACCACCCGCAGGCTACCACCTGCGCCTCATCCCTGGTGGCCAGTGGTAAGACATAGGTTTGTTCATCTTCCGCTTTATTGTTTTATTGTATTGCCTGTATTTCACTATTCTATCTGGGACTGCTGTTGTTCTGTCTTCCCCCGATGCCTGTTCGTGGTCCGTGCCCGTTTCCTCCCTCTGTTCCCCTCGCTGTCCCGTGTCTCTCAGCCCGGTTTTTTCTTCAGTACCCTGCGCTCCCCCTGCGTCTCTGCTAGTTTTTTCCTTCTCTACCCCTCACTGCCACCATGTCTCTGCCTGGTTTTTCCTTCTGTACCCCTCACTGCCCCTGTGTCTCTCGGCCTGGTTTTCCTTTCTGTGCCACTCATTTTTTCCATGTATTTTTTCCATGTATTTCTGTGCCCTCTTGCCTTCTGTGACACTCGTTTTCCCTCTTTTTTGTGCCCTTTTGCCTTCTATTCCCTTCATCGTCCCTCACCGCCCCCGCCGCTGCGTTCCCTGTGGCCCCGCACCCCTGACTGCCCATTCGCTGCCCCCCGCCTCCCAGCTGCTCCTCCCTCCCACCTCACCATATATGCCGGCCGCTGCGGGGCCACTCGCATAAGGCAAGCCCGTCTGCGCCCATCCTCGCCCGTCCGCGCCTGGACTGTGCCCAGAGCCAGAACCCCTGGCCATCGCACCCGCCACGACTGCCGCCACAACGACGCCAGCACTCTGCACGCTCTCAACTCTGGACGGACCCACAACTACTTCAAGGTCGCCCCGAAACGCACACACGGTCCCTTCACCTGCCGGAACTGCAGCTACACCAGCCTCAGAGCCGACGAACCACCCACCAAGAAAGACCTCAACCACCTTCGATGCATACTACTGAACACCCGCTCTGCATGCAAACACGCCGTCGAGCTCTGGGACCTGCTGAACACAACATCCCAGGATGTCGCATTCCAGACAGAGACCTGGTTGAACGACTCCTCTGCACCCGACATTGCCATAGCCATCCCAGACGGCTACAAGATCACCCACAGAGACCGCACCAACGGAGTCGGAGGAGGAATCGCCATTGTCCACAAGTACAGCATCAGGGTCTCGACTAGCACCGGCGACGCGTTCAGCACCGCCAAACACATGCACTTCCAGATCCACACAGACCCTAACTCCACCCTCAGAGGCACCCTCATCTACTGAACCCCCGACCCAGTCCCCAGTTCAGCGACTCCATCGCCGACTTCATCAACACGCACGCCCTGACCTCCACTGACTACATCCTCCTCGGAGACCTGAACTTTCACCTTGAGAACAACAACAACAACAACTCCACAACCCTGATCGATAACCTCACCAACCTTGGACTGAAGCAACTTGTCACAACGCCCACCCACTCCGCCTGCCACAAGCTCGGCCCCGTCTTCTCCTCAAGCCTGCACGTCTCCATCAGCCACACCACCGAACTCCTCAGGACCGACCACCGCTGCATCCACTGCACCTTCCAGAAACCTACCACACACCATTGCACCCAACAGAACCCCGCCCCTGCTGGATCAAAATCACAGACGACCAACTACATGCAAACCTTGCTCTCAGCCCACCCACCGAACCCTCCAACACAGACGACGCTGCCCAAAGCCCCAGAAGCTGAATCGAGGACTGCGCCAATACCCTGGCCCTGCTGAAGAAACCTCCCCACAGAGATACCAACAATAGGGGCAGCTGGCCCACTCCAGAACTCCTTGCCTCTTAGCAAGCCTTCCGGAAACTAGAGAAGGAATGGCACAGTGAACAAACCCCGGACAGCCACGCAGCACACAAGGACGCCATGCGCAACCACCACCACCTCATCAGGGCGGGCAAGAGGACCTCCTTTGAAGTCCGCCTCAACAACAACGCACACAATAGCAAAAAGCTCTTCAACATCATTAGGAACTCTCCAACCCCAGCTCTAACCCCAACGACATCCCGGCATCGCAAGCCCTGTGCGACTCCCTCGCCACCTTCTTCCACCGCAAGATGGCAGACATCCACGACAGCTTCAACACCCAGACAGCCCCAACAGACAAGTACAAAACAGACCCTCTGCACCATCGACCACGACCCCTTGCTAGCCTGGGCCGGCGTGAGCGTCGATGACACCATGAAGACCATGAGCACAATCCAGTCCGGCTCTCCGTCAGACCCATTCCCGCACCACGTCTTCAACAAAGCAGGCAGCTTCATCACACCCCACCTGCACAACGTCATCAATCTCTCCCTCGAGATCGCGACCTTCCCAGAGAGCTGGAAAGAAGCCAAGATCAACACCCTACTAAAAAAACCTAAGGCAGACCCAAGAGACCTCAAGAACTTCCGGCCCATCTCTCTGCTCCCCTTCCCGGCCAAGGTCATCAAGAAAATCATCAACAGACAGCTAACCCGATACCTCGAAGAAAACAGAATCCTGGACCCTTCCCAGTCAGGGTTCCGCAGCAACCACAGCACTGAGACTGCCCTTATCGCTGCCACAGACAACATCAGGACTGGACAGCAGTGAGACTGCAGCACTCAACCTCCTAGACCTCTCTGCCGCTTTTGACACTGTCTGCCACCGCACTCTACGTTCACGCCTCCATGCCACAGGGATCTGAGACAAGGCTCTGGAATGGACCACCTCCTTCCTCTCCGCAGGAACCCAGAGCGTCCGCCTCCTACCATTCCGTTCCAAAGCCTCTGAGATCATCCGCGGCGTACCCCAGGGATTCTTCCTCAGTCCGACACTGTTTAACATTTACATGGCCCGCTGGCACACGTCCCCCGACAGCACGACCTCAACATAATCTCCTACGCCGACGACACTCAATTGATACTCTCCCTCACCAAGGACCCCATAACCTCCAAAGCCTACCTCCACGAAGGAATGAAGGCTGTCGCCGACTGGATGAAGATCAGCCGTCTGAAGCTGAACTCGGACAAGACGGAGGTCCTCCTCCTCGGCTCCAACCCTTCAGCCTGGGATGACTCTTGGTGGCCGACGGCACTGGGTGCACCCCGGACAACCACCGACAACGCACGCAACCTGGGAATCATCCTCGACTCAATGCTCTCAATGACCAAGCAAGTCAATGCCATCTCCTCCTCCTGATTCAACACCCTCCGCAAGATTTACAGATGGATCCCGACAGATACAAGAAAGACAGTCACCCATGCCCTCTTCAGCAGCAGACTCGACTACGGAAACGCCCTCGATGTGGGAGCCCTGACCAAGCTCATCAAACGACTATAGCGCATCCAAAACGCCTCGGCACAGCTGATCCTTGCCGTACCATGACACAGCCACATCACCCCCCCACTTGAGAAACCTGCACTGGCTCCCCATCAACAAGGATGAGGAGCTAACAAGCTCCTCATCCACGCACACAAAGCACTCCACAAGACCGGCCCAGCCTACCTCAACAGACAGCTCTCCTTCTACATCCCCAACCGCCAGCTATGCTCCGCCGACCTCTCACTCGCCACCGTCCCACGCATCCGAAGAACAACCATCGGCAGGAGATCCTTCTCCCATCTCGCCGCCAAGACATGGAACACCCTTCTATTGAGCCTACGACAGACCCAAGACCTGCTGACATTCAGGAGGATATTCAAGACCTGGCTGTTCGATCAGGAGCGCCACCCCCCCTCCCCCCCCCCCTCCCCTCGGCCGTGCCATATTTCTAACCCATATGCAAGAGCAGGGATTAATTGTGAGGCCTATACTTTCAAAAGATGACTATATGATGGGCAACTCAGTTTTTGTTTCAGTTGTTTGTAAGCAAAAATTAGCGATTGTGCTCTTGCTTCCATTGTTCTTTTCTGTTCCTTAAATGACATCCCTCAACCCAAATGTATCCCTAAATACTTATATGGACTGACTTCTTCGATTGGTTTCATTTTGTCAAACCACCTCCGTTTTCCTGGGCTGGGGCCTGCTAATTGCACAACTTTTGTTTTTTTCTTATCCATCTCTAGCTCTTGCTCATCAAAGTATGTTGTCAGGTGTTAAATAACTCTTTGTAAGCCGGTCGGGGTTTGGCTTAGGACCACAATATCATCTGCATATTGCAGATACTGTATATGATCTTCTGCCAACTTTGGAGGAAGCCAGTTTATATTTAACAAATAAAATTGCAAGTCGGCAAGATACAGGTTAAAAAGGCTTGTGGCCAAAACGCAACCCTGTTTCAGGCCATTATGAATGTTTATTTTCGAGGATAAGATGCTACCGTCATCCAACTTTACCCTTGCCCAGGTTTCATTATGAAGGACTACTATGGTGTCCAATAATTTTTGCGGAAGGCCCCATTCTTTTAGTTTCATCCATAGTCATTCTCTTGGAACTCTGTCAAAAGCAGATTTGAGGTCGATAAAACATGTGAAAAGTCCTGTTTTCCTTAGTGCAGCTTTCTTCGTGAGAATTGCTAACACGGCCAGGTTTGTAATCGTGCCCATTCCTTGTCTAAAGCCAGTTTGGTTTTTAGGAATTATAGCTTTTGCCTCAGTCCATGCTTGTAGATCTGACTGAATGCATGATGCGTAGAGTTTTGCCTCCACATCCATCAGGGCAACGAGCCTATAATTCCCAGGCTCATTACGACTTCCGTTCCTATAAATGGGGTGGAATATACTCCCTTTCCACAATTTTGGGGTCTTATTTTGGGCAAACAAATGATTAAAAAATGGCGTAAGATATTGGGCCAAAAAGTCTGGCTCTAGCTTGAAATGTGCATTTGGGATGCCGTTGGGCCCAGCTGCACCCTCCGTCTTCAGTCTTCTTATTACTTTTTTTAATAATATGCTGTTAGTTAAATGATTTGATCCAATGTGGCATATTTCCTTAGAGTCTTTTTCAAAGTGCCCATTTTCCAAGATAGTTAGACACTTAGTGAATGGATGCTGCTTTTCCTCCTGCACTATTATCAGGTCACTTTCCAGACTAGATTGCTCATCATTTGTTATATGATTATACAGGTTTTGAATGTGTCGCCTCCAATTTAACTCACTTTTTCCTGCCATTTGATACGTTCTTGTTCCCTTTATTAGTTTATTTAGAATGCCTCAAAATTTGCTACTGTTTGGCAGTTTGCTGGCCCATAGTAATTTCACCCAGAGATTATTCATGTGTTCTTTTTTTGCCTACCTGCACTTCTCCTTGTATATCTTCCTCATATCTTTGATGTGGCACTTATTTACTATTTTTCCCACTCTTATTTCGCCACTTCTTTTTCTCACCTCCCTGGCTATTTCCCTTTTTTGGTCACGAAGCTGGATAGTGTACCATGGTTCATTTATTCTTCATTGCGACTCTGGGCGTCCTGGGGGTACTGGGAATTCATTTTCCAGGGATTTCCCTAATATTTCCGAAGCTTCTTCCAAAGTTTGAACCCTCTGCGAACTTCTGTCATTTACATATTTATGCACTGCCTCCATGATAAATTCAACATTCTTACCACGCCATTTTAACTTCTTTAAATTATATATTACTGGCATTTCTATTAGAGTTTTGGTGATTTTTTTTCTGACTCAGGTTTGAGTGTACAACGAGGAAATGATCGATTTCAGGGCGGGATTGAATGTGGAATGATTCAACTGCCTGAAGTAATTTGTTGCTTACCACTGTGTAATCAATTGTGGATTGTTTTTTCCCACTTAAGAAGGTAATGCCGGCAGGTTGGTCTCCCTTTGTTTTTCCATTTAAGATATGTAGACCAAGTTTTTCCAATTCATACTTTTGATTATCTACATCATGAAGCTGTTTTCAAATTATCAGCTCGCTACATTGGAAGGTGGTTTGCAAAACCTTTATCAAGTTTATCAGACAAGACAATTTATCCTTCTTATTTGGATGAATATATATATATATTTAAAATCAACAACTGCCACGGCTTTACAATTACTAAATTTTTACTCTCTAATTTTACTACTTACAGCCAATTTTCGCCCATAGTCCAATTTTTCTGTGACACCCTCTGGTGACCATATTTACACATTTTTTCTGCCAGAATGTGACTTTCCTCGTAACCAATTATTGTTTTTGGGGTCAGATTCCACGTTTCTTGCAGTAATTTTATATCAAAACCTTGTAAGAAACCTAGGGTCTCTGGATCCTGGCCCATTTCCCTAAAACTGTGAATGTTCCAAGAGCAAAATGTTATTTGAGTTTTCTTGGGATATCTTGAAGATACCTCAGTGTTGTTTACTTTGGGTGGTATCAATTACATCAGGATCGTTGTTGGCACAGGATGTGAAGGACCCATGGCCAATCTGGAAGATCTACTGGTTGTTGCGTTAATTGTAATACGTCTTGATCTAAGTTTTCCAACTTGTTACCCAACAAGCCTATGTTTTTAAGAGTTGTACTTCTTGCCCCCCTTAAACACGATTTAGGACGTAGCTCTTGTCCCGATGAATGTGCGGCAACTGTATCTAATAATAATGGAAATTGATATTTCAATCGTTTTGGATATGCTATTGATATGCCCCAGGATTCAAAGACCTTTAGGTACATTTATTAAGAAACCAACTTTGGCATCCGTGTGGGTTTATCAACTCAAGGTGTTTGGTACCAAACACCTTGGGGTACATTGAAGCCATCATGTAGCTAGAGTACTCGTAATCAAGAGTGTCCAGCCCATGTACTCGTCATGCCTCCCCTGTGCACTTGTAATATCGAAGGGTGAGATTTTTAGGACAGGTTAGGTAAACCCTGTCTATATAACAAGGTAGACATGACATAAGGACTGTGATGAGGAAGACTAGGAATTGGAGTAATGAATGTTAATGGTAATTAATCTGGCATCAACCATTCCTCAATTACAAGATTTTTCGCAAGTATGCTTAAAATGTCTTACTTTAAACTGATTGAAAAACAAAAGACCTTAACTCTACTAGCCCTGTGAACTATTGGCTAATACCCTTTCATACATTTTCATGCAAACCTGTTGAAAGATCCTCCTCCAGATAAATGTCAGCCTTTATAGAATAAAAACCACATCCCCCTTATAATATTAAGCTGGGTTAAACCCCAATCTGAGATGACAAGGCAGAATTGTTCACCGCTTGCGATGACAATACAACTACTGATTTATCTAATGGAGATCTGGCATATCTGTTAATTGCCATTTCCCTTTTCATTAATATTGCACATGACCCTATGATGCTTCCGAGACTTGACAACATAGCAATGCAAAGAGCGGTCTTTAGATAGACTACCTTCCTACTGAATGACATATCCCATATCATGACGCATCCTCCTTCTCCTTGGCTCTTTCTCCAATTATTCTTTCTTCTCTCAACCGTTGCCCTCGTCAATGAATACCTTAGCCTTCTACCTGAATGTATCTGATTCTTCAACTTCAAAATCAAACACTACAAATGCGTCCATGAAACACAAACCATGCAATAGCAAGAAAATCTATCAGATCTCAACTACTGAATCATCATCTTTTAATGTATCCAAGTGGTTTGATGAACCAGCTGATGCTATATAATCCCTAAATATATTCAAGTTGAAAGGGTAGATACTGGCTTGGGGCAAATAAATCAAATACCATCTCTTAACCATCTAGTCACGGAAACAAGCCCCACCACCAAACGTCTAGACTCAAGCAAAGAACCGAGGGGTGATGATGGACTCCAATCCAAGTAAATAGTTTAACGCTGGAGCATCTACACAGTTTCCCAAGGCTTCCCACAGAAAGTTAAAACCCCCATTGATTTAGTACTATCGCACCTCACCTATGACAATGTACATCAACACAGGTCGGCTCATTTTCTACTTTGCAAATAACAGAGAATCCAGAACAAAACTGCCAGACAACTAATCAATCTAGAACTAATAACCCTACAATTGCTGCCACTGGTTAGACATATCAACTTTAATGAAAATTCTTATCACATTTTGCTATTCATGGCCCAGGACCACACTTCCATCAACATAAAAATCTTCTACTGACAAACAAGATCACTGATTCTTCATAACATCTCTAACTGGCTCTTCTATTTTCAGACATCTGCAGTAGAACTGGCAAATCTCCACAGCACATCATGCTATGCCCCACCATCAGTTAAAATGCTTAAAGCGCATGCTGGACCTTACCCAGTACCTCGATCTAGGCCAACCTGCAACCCACACCCTTGCAACTATGCACTCTAAAAGAGCGATATGAAGTGCTTTGAGACCTCGCCAGAGTCATTACGCACTATATACTTTGTACAGCACATTAACCTAGGTGGGAAAAATCTAATTTAACAGTTGGACTCACAAATAGTGCATTTGAATTGGATTTTCAGCTCAGCCTTCTATGTATGCAGTATAATATTTCAAATAATAAAGGATCACAAAACACAGAACAGCATTGCGAATCAGTCACACAACCAATGGAAAGGAACAGGAGGAAAGTGGGATGGTTTGAGAGTCAGAGAATGTACCTAGACAATCAAGGACAGAGGGCTATGCAAAAAGAGGTTTTCAGTGATCAGGATTTTTAGGAGACTGCTAGACCATCGCAGGGACATAATTACCACTGCCTAAGGTGCAGGATGTTCCACCGTCTTGTTCATTGCTGGTTCTGGGGAACAAACTTCTAATGAGAGGCTATTCTGGCCCACAACTGTTAAAGCCAAGGGGGGGTCATGCACTCACAATTGTATTTGTACCAAATTTATGAGTCTCAATTTTTTATATTCTAATAGAAAATCTTTATCACCAACCTACCTCATATATATTGCATCTTAGGCTGTTGACTGGATGAAAACCTATGCCCGAGTTATTTTGTTTTTTAAATCAAAGTTACCATTTTGTCCTCTAAAGTCTGATCCTGGGGGCGTGGCTAAGATGGCGGCGGAGTAGGACGTGCTTTACAGTCCCTCTGGCGCCACCAGATCTGTAGCCTTGTTCTATCGCCCTGACCAGTGCCCATCTGTGCTGGAAGCAACGAGGCCCTTAGTCCCTGCACTTACCTGTTGCCATTGATGCCCCAATTTGCTGGGACCGAGCAGGAGCGGAGTGGAGCCGTGCGGTGAGGCCCTGGCCAATACCGGGCCTGGTGGGCCTCGTGGCAGCAACAGAGCGGCGCCTTTGGCGGATCGTAGCCGCTTGCCCTGTCTGGGCGGCGTGGTGAGCAGAGCGGTAGTTGAGGTGCTAAAGGAAGCAATCGCGCCCCGCTGAGCCCGGAGTGGTGAGGGCAGAGAAGGAGGGCCGCATTTGAGCTGGACGGAGTGTGAAGGCACCCGGGGCGGCCCAGACGCCGCACTTGAGCCGGGTTGAGTGGCAGCACCCGGAGCGGCGTGGACTCCCACTGCAGGGGCGACGTGGGGTGAGCAGAGAAGAGGCGCCGCAGTTGAGCTAAGCAGAGTGACAGCGCCCGGAGTGGCTCGGTCGCCCATTGCGGTGGCGGCGGGCGGGTCTCATCTCAAGTGGCTGTGCGCTCCTGCGCCGCGTCGCGCTGCCGTCTGCGGAACTGCTGCTGGCGATTGCCCCGGCCCCTATTGCCTGAGGTGAGGAGAGCGGGGATGGCTGTACGGCCCTGATACTCGGTCCGCGGACCGGCGGACGGTGGGAGGGGCCCGTGGCACGAGGCCTACTGGGGGAGGAACCAAGAAGCTCCAGCTTGTGTTTGGAGCGGGGGCAGAGGTGCGCTTCGTCCTAGGCGAGCCCTGCAACTAGGTGAATGGGGCCTAGCTGATTCCAAGAGGCCTACTGCTTGGAGGGCGAGGAGTGCGCCCGGAGTCCGCTGATTACAAGAGGCCTGCTGTCTGGAGGGCGCGGAGTGCGCCCGGAGTCCGGCGTGTAGCTTCCCCCCCCTCCTAACGCCTCAACTGCGCCACTGACCAACCGGCTGGGTGGAGACTTGCTGTTGACTTGCATTTCGGCCGAAGCGTCCTGGGTGAGGGCGGCCCCAGGGGACGACTAAATTGAGGCCTGGGCCTAACTGCCGCTTGAGTGTTTCGTGATCGTCCTGGCCCCGGTGCTTCGAAGGAGCCCAGATGCGGATAGGGGGGGGGCGGACATGCCTCCTGGGCTTGGTGGTGAGTCGGGCACTGCCTCCGCTTAGACTCTGTGGTGGTGTGCCCTACGCACGCCTGCAGATTTGCGCCCTGGAAGAGTAGCGTGTTGGGGTACAGAGAGCCGATTCCCTGCGGTGCTTGGTGCCTTAGCAGCCTCTTGTCCTTGCCTGGCCTGGGTCCTTCCCGAGAGGCTACGGAATTACACTTACGTTTGGAGGTGAGGTGAGTGCTTGGGCTCTCGCAGGGCCCACGAGTGTGGTCTGAGGCTTTGACCCGGAGTTGTGTGTGGAGGAGCAGGTCACCTTAAGAGGAGAGATGGCGACAGTGAGGAATCTCAAAGATAAAAACGTAAAGGATGCGCCCCAAACAGGAGCAGGGCGATCGGCCTCGCTGCTCACTGCTACACCCCCACGCCCTGGTGATGGTGAGGCCTTCATGATGGAGCTGTTCTTCGCCATCAAGGAGGACATCATGGAGCTTCGTGCCCAACTCTCATCGGACCTGCGTGAGATGAGGCGGGACGTAGAGGCAGTGGGGGAACGGGTGGCGACCTTGGAGGAGCACGACCTCGGGACAGCGGAGGACATTCATCAGCTCCAACAGGATGTCTTGCACCTCACAGAGCAGAATTTGGATCTCCAAGCGCACCCCGAGGATTTGGAGAATAGGTCCAGGCGGAACAATATCCGGATCAGAGGAGTGCTGTGGAAAAGAGAGGGTGATAATTTGCACGAATATGTGGGGGCACTCTTCCGCCAGATCCTAGCTGATGAGGAACTACAGGACCTTCAATTGGATCGTGTCCATCAGGTTGGTCTGCCGCATGGGGCTCGCACCCCTCCACCGGACATATTGGTATGTGTCCACGACTTCCAGCTTAAGGAACGAATCCTACCGAAGGCGCGTGATCTTAATCCCATCCAATTTCGCGATCACCACCCGGCGCTTTTCCAGGACTTGGCGGCCTCCACTCTCGTCAAGCGCCGGGACTTCAAGCCCATCACTACTCATCTGAGGGAACAGAATATTCCTTATTCCTGGGGGCACCCGTTTAGACTCATATTAAAGTTCAATGGCAAGCTCGTTCAGGTCCGTTCCTTAGAAGCGGCTTTTGACAATCTGGGACTGGAGCGGCCTGCATCCACGACTCGGCAGGGTGAATCACCTAGCAGACAACGCAGACGATCTGCGGACTGGCAGCGGGTCGGAGAGCCCTCTCCCGTGGAAAAACCTGATCTGTCAACGAGCCTGTTGGAAAGAAGGGCTGCGGTTGCCTCAGTGGCCTTGGTCACGGACATGTCTGAGATCGCTTGAGACTCAATGGCGCGGCACTGGTTGGGCCTATAGTTGGCGCCGGAGGCGAACAGTTCTCCATTGTGGTGTGGAAAATCTTCTATGTCCTTGGGCGACGGCGTGTCCTGTATCAGGAGGTGGAGGAGTGGGACGTTGGACCGTGTTCCCCTGCTATTGGGGCCTGCTTGACAGACTGTTGTTCTTTCTTCTCTATTGTGAACTTTGAGTTTACTCCTTGTTTGGGGATTTCAGGGGCTGGGGTGAGAGAGGGGGGTTTGGGGCTGGGTTTGGGGACTGGGGTTGTTTTGGGGGCTCCGCATCAGCTTTCGAGGGCACTAGGTGAGGATCCGGGGTTCGCTAAGACAAGGACATGCTTTAATGGCCTAGGCGAATGGGCGGGTATCAACTTTCTACTTCCTTCTGTGGTACGGTGGCTAGGGATCTGAAAGTGGTGAGCCTTAATGTTCGAGGACTAAATAGCCCAGTGAAGTGTGCTGCGATCCTGTCCCTCCTGGAGAATGTGGACGGTGGCGTGTGCCTTTTACAAGAGACGCATCTCCTCTCCAAAGATGTCCGGCGTATGACAGACAAGCGCTTCCTGCTGCAGCTATGGTCCTCGGGCCCGAATAAGAAGCATGGGGTTGTCATTCTGTTTAGCGCACAAGGGCACTGCAAAGTTATTTCCCAGGTGGTGGACATTAGGGGTAGGTTCCTGGCTGTACGGTCCAATGGGGTGAACTGCAATTCATGATAGGGTCCATGTACGCCCCCAATGTTAAACAGGAGCCCTTTCTGGGGCAGCCCTCGCGCAGGTAATATCGTCTCCGAACGCGCTGATTCTGGTGGGTGGAGACTTCAATATTGTGATGGAGGGTGGGGTGGATAGGTCAGAACAGAGATCCAATCAGACTGGCACATTGTCACAAGAGGGGAAACAGTGGCTTTTAGAGGATGGGTTGCATGATGTATGGTGAATTCAGCATCCCCAGGAGGGCGTCTACACCTACTACTCAGCTGCTCACAAGACGTATGTGCGTTTAGACCACTTTCCGGTCAGATCCTCCTTCTTGCCTCATTTCATGCCGCGCTCCCTCTCCGATCATGCTCTTATCTCTGTAGTGTTTTCGTCCAGGGGCGCCCGGCTGCCTCCGGGCGGTTGGCCACTTCGGGACTCAATGCTTCACTCAGACTCAGTGGTAGCGAAGATTCGTGACACTATTACTCATTACTTAACCGACAATGAGGTCGGGGACACTCCTCTAACATCGATCTGGGAGGCCCTGAAATTAGTTGTATGGGGAAAATTCATAGCACTGGCTGCAACGTATTCTCGTCTGCGCAAAGAGAAGCGCGCAGAGCTGGAGGGGGAGGTTTGTGGCCTGGAGGCGATTCATAAGAGTACCAGGGCTGCAAGGGTGTGGAGGGAGCTGGAGACGAAAAGGAGCATGCTTAAACCCCTTGACCTTGACAGGGCGGCACACACCTTACTGCACTTGTGGCACAAATGTTATCTTGCGGGGATAAAGGGGGGAGGATGGTAGCACACAGGCTACGAGCACGTACTCAATTAAACACTATCCCTCAGGCAACGGAACACACCACTGGCGCTGCCATTGTAGGCGCCTTTCTCAAATTCTATCAAACACTATATAGGAGGGAGTAGGGGCGCCCGGGGAAATAACGGAGTATCTTGCGTCGTGTGGAATTACGACCCTCTACCGGGAGTCGGTGGATGCGCTAGACTCGGCGATACGCCTCGAGGAGGTTATATCGGCTATTGCATGGCTGAAATTGGCAAAGTCGCCTGGGCCAGACGGTTTTTCAGCCATATTTTATGAAACATATTGTGTGAAGCTGGCTCCTCTTTTAACTCGCCTCTTTAACTCATTTCTTGGCATGGGGGTGGTGACTCCGTCCATGACCGAGGCAGCAATCACGGTCATTCTCAAACCTGGGAAGGACCCTACAGAATGTGACTCATACAGGCCTATCTCGCTCCTCAACATTGATGCCAAATTATTCGCAGGAGTGTTGGCTGCGAGGCTTAGCCCCTTAATGGACGGAGTGATTGAGCCCGATCAAGTGGGATTTATTCCAACTAAGCAAGGGGGGGACAATACTAAGAGATTGCTCCATCTCATAGGTCTCGTACACCGATCTGGAGAGCAGGCCTTCCTGCTTTCTATTGAAGAGAGGTATAAGGGAGGAAAGAAACAGCTCAGCAAATTAGTAAACATATATCTATGCAAATGAATAGTCATCTGTAACGCCATGGAATTATCAGCAAATTTGTAAATTGATAACAATGTATAGTCAGCTTAAACTAAAAGAGATCAACATCTGGCAAATGAGGCATCATGCAAGGCATGTGGAAATCCTAATAGAGGCATCCTCATTTTGGGAACAACAGTGCAATCATAGTGTGTCCTCATATTGGAAACAACAGTGCAATCATTTATCAGTAAATTACCAGGGAAATCGATATGCACACACAATTCTATCTCTAGCTGGAGAGGTTATCTTTTAGTGTGTATCTAGCTTACTCTAACAGCAAGATATCTGTAAGCTATAGTGCTTCTGAAACACAAAACAAATTGATGGACGGAATGCTCATCAGCCAGGCTACCTTGAAACCGATGGATTAGTGAGCACAGGACCCACGTCAGGGCATACCCTTCCCACTTAGGGTGAAATTGCAACACAAAAAGGACGGTATGTTGAACATTGTTAAACACTCACTCCAAGTCACGGATCTTTTTTTTTTTTTTTTAACTTTATGGTGCACGTACATATGGTTACACGTATGGGCCTACAACCACAGGAGCCGGACGCTAGACAAAGCAATAACAATCAACATTCACCACAAGTCCCTCGCGGCATCCTGGTGGTACGGCAGCAGTGCAGGGTAATGTTCGTAGCAACTCAGAATGGGGCCAGGATACAGTAGTATTTTGTGTTTTATAAAGAATAAAGAAAAGGAATGAAACAAGTCTCAAGGCAAAAGACATTGAACATGAAGTTGCGCTCGTACGGGGGGAGCCTCAATTGCGAGATGAACACATTTTTGCAAATGGAGGAGTTGGTTAGTGGAGGAACAGTGGGGAGATCAAAAAGCAATAATAAATAAGAAATGGACAAGGAATGCCGTTTCAGGGGGAGAAGGAGATGTCTGGAGTATCCTCGAACGGGGGTGTACATCTGTTCCCTCGATAGGTGTTCCACTGTCTCCAAATCGCAGTCCACGCCCTAGGCTTGCCCCTAGCCAAATACACAGTCTTCTCCCTGAACATACCCCAGTCCATATTTTCCTACCATACTGACCGGTGGGCGGCCGCCGGGAACCCCACAGCTGTGCAATATCTCTCTTTGCGATCATGTTCCCAAGGGCCGCCCACCGAGTCTGGGCGACGTTGTAGTCATTCGGCTCCCACACATTCAACAAACATCTCCGGGCCTCAGGCAGCAAAGTAATCCCGGTAACACACTCCATCACAGCATGCACTTGATTCCAAAAAGTGCGGCCACCTCCCGGCATTCCCAAATGATATGGAGGAAAGTAGCAATCAATCCACATCCACGCTTGCATAACCCATCCGCAGAAAAACCCATGGAGACCAACCGAGGACCAGTGATATACACACGATGAAGGATCTTAAGCTGGACGAGGCGGAGATGGGCGGGAATGGCCACCTCCTTAGGGGAAGATAGTGCGGACTGCCAGTCCTCATCATCCAGTTCCAGCCCGTCTCCAGTCCAGGCCTCCCTGAGGCGTACAAGGAGATCCGCCAGATTGTTAATCAATTTTTTATATATTAGTGAAATCGTACTATCGGGCAGATGACCATTGAGTATACGATCTTCCAGCGGGGAGGACTCAGGAAAGTTGGGATCGGAGGCGAAGACCGTGGTCAGGGCATGATGAACCTGTGCATACCTAAAAAACTCCCTGTCACTCAGTTCATATTCATTCTTTAATGTCTCAAAAGTCTTGACAGCACCCTTAGCCCAAAGGTCACCCACTCTACTAATTCCAATCATATCCCATTTCTCAAAACGTTTCATTTTCCAGAGGCATCCCAATCTCTCCGACGCATACAATGGAGTCGCACGTGTCAACCGATCCTTCCAACCCTATGCAGCAGTTGTGTCACACCAGACTCGCACAGCAATCTTAGTAGGTCCAGTTAAATTTCTCCCTGCTCCCTTGGAATAGAGCGCCCTGTTGTAATTCCCACCCGGCAACTGATACTTGTCCATCTCAAATGCCGGATTCGGGCTGGGTGCATACGTCGCTTGATTAATCGAACTTAACTGGGAGGCCCAATAGTACCGCCTGATATCCGGGAGCGCCATGCCCCCGTCATACCAGGTGAGGGTTAGCTTAGCGAGAGCGATTCTTGCACGCCCATCCCAGATAAGCCCCCTCTGTAAGCTTTCCACCTCCCGGAAGTAACTCGCCGGGATGGTGTCGAGCGAGTTCTGAAGTGCATATAAAAACCGCGGCAGGGACATCATTTTAAAGAGCGTGGCATGACCGAGCGGCGACAATGGCAATTTATGCCAACGAACCACGTCAAGCTTCAGCCTCTGGAGAGGGGGGAGCAAATTACGCTCATAACGAGCATCAGGGTCCAATGATATAAAGATCCCCAGATATTTGAATCCCGTGTGTGAAACCTGAATGGCAAATCTACGCGGCAGGGTGGAAGACCACCGGAAATCACGTAAACACAGGATTTGGTCCAGTTGATCACTAGATCTGAATTCTTGCCAAACGAGGTAAGAACATCGAACAAGACATTAAGTGACTTTCGGGGGGAAGTGAGGTATAAAAGGATGTCATCCGCATAAAGCGAGATCCGGTCTTCAAAATCGGGGGTCCACTGAATACCTTTTATCGAAGGCTCCCAGCGGAGCCAAGCTGCGAGGGGCTCCAAGGCTAGCGCAAAAAGCAAGGGAGACAGCGGGCACCCCTGTCTCGTACCTCTCCCAAGAGTGAAAGAATTAGATACCCGGCCGTTAACGACTACCTGTGCCAGAGGTTTCTTATATAGTAATTGCACCCACCTGATAAACTCCGAACCGAAACCAAATTTCGCGAGGGCGGCCCAGAGATAAGGCCATTCGATAGTATCAAAGGCTATCGTGGCGTCCAAGGAAGCCAAGATGGCCGACTCTTGAGAGTAAACTAGAACACCATGCAAGCGCCGCAAGTTGAGTGCGGTATTACGGTGCGGGATAAAACCAGATTGGTCCGGATGGATCAGGTCAGCAATCACCGTGATCAACCGATTAGCCAGAACTTTAGCTAGAATTTTTTGTTCAGCGTTCAACAAAGAGATGGGCCTATACGAGGAGCAACAATCCAGAGGCTTACCCTCCTTAGGAATTACCACAATTGTAGCCAAGCGCTGATCACAAGGGAGGGTGCCAAGGTCTCGTGATTCCATGAACATGTCTCGGAGATATGGTGCAACTGTATCAGAGCGCAATTTATATAATTCGATGGGCAAACCATTCGGGCCCATGGCCTTGCCAGAGCGAACAGAGCGAATAGCGACCGCAATCTCATCCGCAGACAAAGGGGTGTCCATCAGGTCACGGTCCACCTCCGATAAGCACGGCAACGCAATGTCGCGTAGCAACAAATGGGAGTCTTCCTCATCCCTATCAGACACCGGGGAATACACAGTACGAAAATAGTCCGCAAAACACTCAACAATCTCGCTCGGTTCATTCACACATTTGTCATTCAAATTCCGAATCACGGGAACCACACGATTCGCCCTTTCTTTCTTATCCAGCCACGCAATCAATTTACCAGCCTTATCCCCAACATCATACAACCATCCGTGACAAGGGACTTATAATCCAACTGCTTTAGACCAAGGGCGTGGAGTCTATCATGGGTAACACCTGAGTCATT
Organism: Lissotriton vulgaris; assembly: GCF_964263255.1. Taxonomy (NCBI): domain Eukaryota; kingdom Metazoa; phylum Chordata; class Amphibia; order Caudata; family Salamandridae; genus Lissotriton; species Lissotriton vulgaris. The sequence goes on from NC_141687.1 coordinate 2,106,224,701, forward strand.
CTCCAGTTCGACTATATCGGCCTCAAGACGTACGACCTTGATTCTTAGCTTTATTGGCTTCAGAGATCAAGGATAATGCCTGCCCACGAATAACAGTCTTGAAGGCTTCCCATAGGGACACAGATGAAGACAAAGACCCCTCGTTTTCAAGGAAGTATTGATCTGGGTACTTTACCAAACTGGCGCGGGTTTTAGGATTACGCAAATATCAAGGGTTTATGGGGGAGATTCGCCCCGCGCTACTCTGTCCAGCATCCATACAAAGCCACACTGGGGAATGGTCTGAAATGCCCTGGGCAAGGTGTCGAATCTCTCTAACGGAAGGGGACTGGGCAGCAGGCATGAGGATGTAATCGAGTCTAGAGAGACTCCCATGAGCTCCAGAGTGAAAAGTGTACTGACTCTGCGTTGGATGCATCAACCTCCAGCCGTCCACCAAACCAAAAGTGTCCGAAAACCCACTAAGCCATGACTGGGATTTGAGAAGATCTCTGGGGGGATGACGATCTATGGTACCAGAGACAACAGAGTTAAAATCCCCGCCCATAACGAAAATACCCTCGGAAGCCCCAGCACTACTCGCCCAATATCAGAAAAAGTGGAGGTCTGGAGACCCGGGGGAACATATATTGTGAGCAACGAAATAGTCTTACCCTCCCATCTGCCAGTGAGGGCGGCGTAGCGCCCCCTGTCATCAAGAAGTACATCGTCAATCTCCAGGGGGAGAGAGGACCGAATGAGAATGCCCACCCCCCTAGAGTCAGTGGTGAAACCAGAGTGTGCGGCTAGGCGATAACCCCACCTATTCATGGCGTGACACATGTTGCCTACTAGATGCGTCTCCTGTAAGAGAACTACATCGGGGGACAGGCGACGCAAAAATTGTAGCACCACATCCCGTTTTATCCTGTCACCCAACCCGTTAACATTCCAAGATATTAACCTCAACCCTCTACCCCCCATCCCAACAAGAGATGCAGAACTCACCCCACAAAGAGCAAAACATTCGAGTCATAGAGAAGAACATTACGTTGCCTTGAAAAAGAAAAACAAACTTACAAACAACCCTCCCCACCCCCCAACCGAATCCCGTTACAACTCTCCCCTCCCTGCACCCCTGCATTAGACTAGAAAGCCACCCCAACTTGCAGTGTGCCTGTCGCCCTACCATTACCCAATCTACAAAAAGACCCTGGAGGAGGAAAGAGACCCACCACCCCCGCCACCCTTGGGCGTACAACAATGAACTACAAAAATAAGGAGGTTATAGGACCCAGCTGCGCAAAGTCGAATGTTCGGAGATCAGGGGCCGAGTCATGGCTTCTGCTCCGGCTCACCACCCTCGGCACCACCAGGGCGCTCAGTTCTGTCGTTCCGGGCAGGCAGAGAATCCAGCCAGTCACTCTCGTTCTCTGGTTGGTCAAAGAAGAATGTCCTGTCATTGTACTCCACACGAAGCCTGGTGGGAAACAGCATCGCATATTTCAATCCCAAGTCTCGGAGTCTGCGTTTAACACCCTGAAAACCCATCCTTTGTCTCTGGACAAGTTGAGTGAAGTCCGGGTAGAAGTTAACTAGAATTTTCGAATTTTACCGGGCCACTCACCGTCAAGACCTGCAGGATAACATCCCAGTCTCTGAAGTGAAAAAGCTTGGCAATGATAGGCCTTGGAGGGGCGCCCGGTTTCGGCCTTCCACCCGGAACGCGATGGGCACGCTCCACTGAAAAGAACTTGCTCAGTCCCGTAGGGGCAAGATGGTTCCGAACGAGGTCTTCCACCAGGAGGTCCATTGAGTGGTTCTCAGGGTTTTCCGGGACACCTACGACGTGGATGTTGTTGCGTCTTGCCCTATTCTCAAAATCCTCCAGTCGATGAGACATGAGATCATTGGTGGACTTAAGGTTGCCAATCTCAGTTTGAAGTTCGGACACATCGGCCGTGAGGCTAGAGGCCTTCAGATCCAATGATTTCACCTTCTCGTTGGTTTTGGACAAATCGGCTCTGATCAAGGTGACGTCGATAGCAACCGTGTCTATTCTGTGAGTTAGGGCCTCATACTGCTGGCCGATGGTCTCCTTCATGCCAGCGATGGCGCTCATGATGTCGTGAAGAGAAGGGTCAGGAGGCACAGTGGAATCATCCTTGGCGTCCTCTGGGGTGCGACTGGTGCCACCAGGGGATCCTTTATGTTGTGTATACCGATCCATGACATTGGTTTGGACCGACCCCCCGCGAATGGGCGCCTTAGTTTTCCGTTTCTCAACGTCGCCCCTCGCCGCCATACTGGGAGATAAGCCCCGGAGGGGCCCGCGAGACCTGGTAAAAATGGCCGCTTGCGGGCAAGTCACCAAAAGTCTTCAACTGCAGGCTCGTGCGGCTGAGGCGAAGACGTAGCCTAACACAGCGGCGTAGAGGAGAGAAGGCACACTCTGATACATCAGAGCCTGGGTGAATCTCCAACAGAGCGGAACTGTCGCGCCGTAAGACAATGCCAGGGCCCAAAAGTGAAACCGAAAGTCGATACAGGGCTACTGGGGGAAGACCCCTCAGCCGTTGTTGTTCAACTCCGTCCCGGCGTGCCAACTTGCCAAGTCCCCAGCTTACCGAGAGGTGGGCCTCAAAAGTTCGGAGAAGCGTATCTTCGGATCCCAAAGTCCAAAACAGAATTTTGAAGGAGCAAAGTGATCAGCAGTGGTTCATCTGCAAAAGCCCATCCGAAAATTCAGGATAACGTCAGGATAAATTGCAAAGAGTGGCGAGGATCCCGGGAGCTCTGTGCTCACGTGGCCATCTTGGACACTCGCGTAGCTCCTCCCCAAGTCACAGATCTTGGTATAATCCATTGTTATTTTGCTCACCACCCCATTCTAGTTTGGACCCAGCCATATGCAAATCATACTTGACCCCTGTTCTATTTGTAAAACTCTAGTATTCAACAGTTGCATGTTTCTCGCAGTCTCCTTTTTTCCAGTACCCATGACTTTGAGGACGCGGATACATACTACAAGCAATATCTATATCAAGGGTTGGGAAGGGTAAATGAAAAGCAATCCAGGTACACCTCGTGGAGATTGCAAGGTTGGCAGAAATGATTTATGGGTATGGATAAATCAGAGTATCTGTAGGGGATAAACGTTGACTGTCAATTGTGTAGATCACAGGGATTCGTAAGTGAGAAGCATACTGGGAGGTGCATTAGTAGAATCGGCCACTCTGAATGGATATGAACATAAGACGTGAATGTGGATAGGACTTGGCTGCCAAAAAAGTTATTGGAGAGCACACTAAAGCCACATGGATGGACAGAGAGCGTGTATGCCTTTGAGGTGTGTGCAGAGGCTACAGACTACTAGAAGTAGCATCAATTGTTCTCAGAATGCATTGATGCCAGAGGTGAGAATGGGGGCGGGAGGGTGGGGGGAGGGCAAATGGAACATTAATACAAGGAGAGGGTCTTTACCCACTTAATTTGAAAATCCTATTCTTTGATTAATGTTCAAAGATGCTAATGATGCCGTCATAGACAGTTATATGTGATGCGATCAGTGATATACTTTATGCTTGTGCTGTCACGCATGAGGACATCTATGAAGTTGTGAAAATATACTTAAATCATGTTGTAATACGCTTTTATGTGTATATATACATATATATATATAAAAAATCACAAACTTATTCATTGTTAATCGAATATAAGTATTGTTTTCTTTTTGTCTGACCGACACATAGTATTGTATTAGCTGAAAGCCTTCCATGGCCTTTGTAGCCCTTGGAGCCATTGAGCCCATTGTACACTGCACTTTTCAATAAAGCGTAACATTTTTCATACATGGCAAAGGGAAGCAGAATTTTGTGCGAAGAATGAAGTCAGAAAGCGCACAGCTGGGGACCGCTATTTTGCACCCCACCCGCCGACCGACAGACAGCGGCGTGGAAGGAACAGTAGTCCGCCGAAAGGCAGTGGTCGCCACAAAGGTGTCAGTAAAACCCCCAGCGCTCCAGCTAGCAGCCAAGTAAGCCCCAGAAGAGAGAAAGGGTGGTGGCGGCTTCGCAATAAATGCGACAGACAAGAAAGAAACCAAACTGGAACCGAAAGCACGCTACTGGGGGCCGCCATTTTGATCGGAACCACAGCTCACTCCAGCCGACCGACAGAGGCGTGTAAGAAGCAAGGCTCTGCCGAATGACCACTGGCACCGCAGAGTGGGCAAACGAGAGGAGCAAAAAGAGGCGCACAGGAAGCGCGGGGCAGGGTCCACAGATCGAACTGGAGAAACCCTAGCCAGCGGGGAAACCGGGCACAATAAAAGGAACAAAAACGAAACTGAAGGTCCCCCGGCGGGACCCGCCATCTTGCCCTAGATCCAGACCACGGCAATCGACAACAACCGCGGCCAGAGGGTCAGCGAAACGCGACCAAGTTCTAACACGGCCCCAAACATCGAATACCTGTCAATGCAGAAAAATCCACCGCTCGAGGGATAAGCTCCAGCGTGCAGCACGCACAGAGCAACAGCAAGAGGTGCAATAAGGCGATCGGGCCACTCATAGGCCACAATAGGTCAAACGGACCAAAACTGAGACTGGTGTGCAGAAACAACCATAACCCCAAGTTCGGTCACAAGCTGCGTAGGGGAACCACTAGCACCGCAGCAAACCACACCCTATCACCAATAAGCAAGGGGCGCTAACAAACTGAAAGAAGGCCGACACTTGCAGCAAGCTCACTGGCCTACCAACCAACAAAGCACTGCCATAAGCGATCCTACACAGGCGCTGAAAAGTCAACAAGGTCATAGGGGCAAACAACAAGGGCCTTGCAAATAAGCCTCCCAAACAGCTGCCTTCACAGAGGGCAAGAGATCAGCCAAGCAGAGAGCGGCGACACAAGAGGGGAACTGGCAGGAGCAAAGACTAGGACAAGGACCATCTGGGAGCCACGCAGGTATAGACTAGACCACCAAGTCACAGGGAGGGGTGAGCCAGAATCAAGAAGAGTGCCAACCAAACTCCTCACCACAAGCCAGAATAGGCTTTGCAACGATGGCAGGACATGAGAGCAAACTATCCAACGAAATGAAGAAATACAGAAAGACGCACCAGATTCATCACTAAAGCAAAAAAACGAGATAACTCTGGATATGATCCTCAAAATAATTAAGGAAGGTAACGACCTGGCCAAATCAACTAAACAGACAATAGACAATATGCAACTGGAGCTAGTAGCTATAAGGGCAGATCAGCACAAAACGGACTGCAGGATAGACTCTTCGGAAAAGCGTATCAGCAACAGACCAAAGATAACTTCAGGAAAGCTCAAACACTCTATCACAGGGCAATCAGAAAGGCGAAAAAGGAATACTTCACACGTAGAGTATCTGAGAATAAAAATTCCTCAAAAGAACTTTTTAAAATCGTCAAAGAATTATGCAACCCAACCAATCTCTCCCTACATCTTACCCCCTCACAGGAAAACTGTAACAAGCTTAATGACTTTTTCTGTGAAAAAATTGATACCATCTATGCCTCCTTTCCAAATCACCTGACCGAAATCAATGAACAATATGTACCAACCGTTGCACATACCAGCTGCCACGGTTTCGGCCCTTTTTCAGAAGAGGAGGTAGAAAAGGTCATGCTTGAGGTCAAGTTGGGTTCCCCATTTGACCCTTGTCCACATCACATTTTCTCCCAGTTAACCCCTGTAATATGTCCAGTAGTTACTAGAGTACTCAATCTCTCCCTTAGTTCTGCTGAATTCCCAAAATCATGGAAACAGGCCCTAGTCACCCCTTTAGTAAAGAAGGCTGGAGCAGACGTAAACAATCCGGCCAATTATAGACCAATATCCCAGCTACCTTACTTATCAAAGGTTCTGGAGAAGTTAGTCAACAGAAGTCTTTCCACATTTTTGGAAGCAAATGGTCTGCTGGACGATTCACAGACAGGGTTCCGGACAAACAACAGCACCGAAACTACACTCTTAGCGGTGACAGACAGTATCAGAACCAAGGTGGATCAGGGTAGAACAGTCGCACTGATACTCCTTGATTTATCAGCGGCTTTTGATACCGTACCCCACAATCAACTATTGAACATCCTGGCAGAGAAAGGAATACTGGGCAAAGCATTAGGATGGCTACAATCGTTCCTAGCGGATCGAACCCAATCAGTGCGCTTGGGTGACTACACATCCCCTCCACGACTCATAAAATACGGAGTTCCCCAGGAGGCGTCATTGAGCCCAACTTTGTTTAATGTATTCGTCTCCTCGCTGGCAACCATTGGCAAAAAGTGGGGTGTCGAAATGTGCTCCTATGCTGATGACACTCAGCTGATGGTCACCATTGATGGAAATGATGACTCCAAAACTAGATTGACGAACTGTCTGACTGAATTGGCAACTTGGATGCAGGACCATTGTCTTAGACTAAACGCCGACAAATCCGAAATCCTATTGTTCGGCAGAGGTACACAGGCCTGGGACAACAGCTGGTGGCCAAGTGACTTGGGTTTGCCTCCCAATCCCACTGCTAAAGCAAAAAACTTAGGAATAACACTGGATAGGGACTTATCCATGAAATCCCATGTTTCTATAACTTGCGGAAGGAGCTTTGGACTTTTGAAGATGCTTAGACGTGTCTTCCCCTGGGTGCCAACGGATTGCAGGAAAACCTTAGTCCAGTCACTACTGATGAGTAGGCTGGACTATGGTAACTCTCTGTTTGTAGGAATGGCAGATTATCTCTTCTCTAAATTACAGATGGTTCAGAATGCCGCTGCCAAAGCCATCTGCAATAAAAGAAAATATGACTCAGCTAAAAGTTGCATGCGTGAGCTTCATTGGCTCCCAATGCGGCAACGAGCCATTTTTAAGCTGTTGTGTATTTCTCACAAGGTACTCCACGGCTCAGGCCCCACCATCCTACATGACAGGGTCAGATTTCATAAACCCTCTAGAAACCTACGATCTATGACGTTAGGAAGAGCAGTTATCACCCGAGCTCGTACTGTCAGGATGGGAGAGCGGGCCTTCTCTCACATTGCGGCAACAAAGTGGAACGAGCTACCCCCTAAAATTAGAACAAATGACTGCTTTGTCTCATTTAAGAAACAATTGAAAACATTCCTTTTTCCCAGGCTAGATCAATAATTTTCAATCAGAGCTGATGTCAAATCACTTGCAACTTTCTTCAGCGCCGTGATGTCCTTTTAGGATGAATGTTAGCGCTTTACAAATAAATAAATACAAATACAAATACAAAATACAAATACAACATAGAGGATGATAACGCCCAATCAAATAAGTCCCTGCATTCCATTGCCAAGACCTTGAGCACACTCCAGAAACAGCTAGCAGAACAAGACGACCGTAGCAGAAGGGGGAACATAAAATTGCTAGGGATCCCCGAGGGAGAAGAAGACAAACCTGGATCCTGCACAGCCCTAATAGAGGAGCTAATACCACTACTAACAGGCATCAAGTTTGACAGACAATTTGAAGTAGATAAAGATACAGAGCGCCAGCAGTCAAACCGCCTCAAGGTCGCGGCCCACGACCAATCATCTACAAGCCCCTAAGATCAAACCAAACGGAGGCGATCTTTGTAGTAGCACGGAAAACCCAAACCTCAGATGGAACGGCAACAAAATAATAATTACGCAAGACTTCTCAAGGCAAACAGTAGAGACTAGGAAGGGATTCCTAGTGCTAAGGAAAAGGATGCGGAAAGATAATGTCACCTCCAGCTTTGAATCACAGACAAATGGCGAACGCTGGTCTTTGATGACCCTAGCAAACTGAGAAGATACCTCCAAGGCCCGGCACCAGTGGACATGGAAGCCCAAAGCCCAGGAGCGGCAAAAAGGAGAGCATCGGCAGACAACACCGAGGCGGGAGGCGCTAAGGACAACTAACACAACTGAGGCCTCAGACACAGAGCTAAACTGGAACTATAAGGCACCATAGCGCATGAGACATGCACAGACTAAAGTAGCTGACCTACCGCGAGACACAACAATCGACCTCAACAATACGGATGCACCGCGCTGAGCTGCGGCCAGAGGGAACCGCGGTGCAGCAGGATCTCTCACATATCCTTTAAGTTTAACTGTAGTCCCCGGTGTTAATTGCCAAGCTACTGACACTGGCGACAAGGGAAACCTCCAACAACCACAACTTGTGCCACATAGACAACAGCTTTAAAAAAAAGGCTTGGACTCAGCTCAACTCAAGCCTCGGGGGGATGGAGGGGAGGGAACTTTGCTGTCGAACGTTCGTAATGCAATCGTTTGGGGGTGGGGGGTGGTGAGGCAGGGGGCCGGGGGGGGTGCGGGGGCCTCCTAGTACAGTTGTCTCTGTTTTCTATGCTTTCCTTTTTCCTTCTCTTCCTCTATCTTCTCTCTCTTCTTCATGGGCAGACGCGAACGTTTACTGAGCCATCCAGCACGACAAAGCAAGGACCACAGGGAGGCAACAGCTAAAGAAGGTCGGGCCATATGCAGGGCAGCCAGGTACATAGAAGGGCATCTCACCAACAAGCGATACCCAGTTTAAGGAATGACACAAACTACGCAAAACCAAACACTCCCAAACATTAAGGTAGTCTCATTCAATGTTAAAGGGCTCAATCACCCGGTCAAGAGAAGAAAAGTTATAGAGTACCTAAGCAAAATGAAAAGCGATGTATGCGTGCTCCAAGAAACTAAACTGTCAGCAGAGGACGCACATCGACTGAGGGCGAACTGGATAGGACAATCGCTTTGCTCGCCAGCGGTTCACAAAATGAGGGGAGTAATTACACTGATAAACAAAAAATCCAGACTAGCGAGAGTTACGCCGACGAGGAAGGGAGAATCCTAATAACCAGCCTCAAGTGAGGGGAGGAGACGATCCACATTGCCAACATATATGGGTCCAACTCAGAGGACAATGCATTTTAGGGAAATGTTGAGAACAGACTGTGTAAGCTCCCCCAAGATGACCTCCTGATAGTAGCTGGTGACTTCAACCAAGTACTAGATCAGACCATAGACAGACACCCGCAAAGAGTTAGCCACTGCTCGCAAGGGCAAAATACCCTGAAGAATCTGTGCACCAAGCTCAACCTGAGGGACCCCTGGAGACGCCAACACCCAGATGACAGACTACACCTTCTACTCTCACCTACATAACTCCTACAGCAGGATCGACTACATCCTCATTTCAGCCTTTCACACACACTTCATAGACCACACAGAAATCGCACCAAGAACAATATCAGACCACTCACACATCAGTCTAACACTCAGCGGGAGGCACAACGAGCATGCAAGCCGCAGGTGGAGATTCAACAGCGACATCCTTAAAAACCCGGCTAATGTAACCGAAATAGAGGAGAACATAAAAGATTACCTAGAGTTCAATGATAACCCGGGCACAGACAGAGGCACCCTTTGGGACGCCTTGAAGGCCACAGTCAGGGGTAAAATACTTAGCATCAAGTCCAGAATGAACAAAGAAAGAAATAAAAAAGTAATAGAGCTCGAAGTGCAGATTAAATACCTGGAAAGGTGCCTCAGTACCAATCTAGCAGACAAAAACACCCTTACAGAGCTAACCAGGAAGAAATACGAACTCACAGGATTCTAAGTGAGAGGGCAGGTACGTGGATAAACAAATATAAAGCAATAAACCTATGTACAGCGAATAGAGCAGGGAAAGCACTAGCCTCATACCTTAAGAGCAAACAGAGGCAACACACGATTGCAGCGATAACTGACACTAATAAGAAGTCGCAAACGTCAAACAAAGAAATCCTGAAGGTCTTTAAAGACTTCTATGAATGCCTATACAGGGAGGACAAACACCTTAAAGCAGACGAGGGAGCCAGCCTCCTAGACAAGCTAAACCTACCCAAGCTGACAGATGTACAAAGATCATCACTAGAGCAAGACATAACGGGGGTAGAGAGAGAGAAAGCAGTAGCAGCCCTCAAAGATAACAAAGCTCCCGGGCCGGATGGGTACACAGCAGGGTTCTATAAACACTTCCAACCGCCTAATCAAGCCCACAATGGAAGAGGTCTTAGCACACTGTATCCATAAGGGGAAAATGACAAGCTCAATGGCAGAGGCCAACATAATAGTCATCCCAAAAGAGGGCAAAGACCCACAACACCCTCACTACCGTCCCATCTTCCTAATTAACGTAGACTGCAAGATCTATGCTAAGGTCCTAGCGGCGAGGCTAAACGCGCAGCTCCCAAACCTAATCCATAACTCTCAGGTGGGCTACCTCAAAAACAGGATGTCCCAAGAAAATACGAGACTCTTATGTCACTTAATAAACCACGCCTCCTCCAACAACGAACCAGCAGTTATGATCGCACTCACCGCCGAAAAAGCGTTTGACAGAGTGTCGTGGCCCTTCCTTGACCAATGCATGCAAAAGTTCGGACCAGGAGAAAACTATAGAAGAATAGTGATGGCACTCTATAAGAAACCAAAAGCCCGAATGGTAGTCAACGGGGGCACCTCGGAGCCGCTACTCCATGATCAGGTTCAACTCTGAAAAATAAGGAATCCAAATCAGGGGGAATACGGTTAAGTTAGCTGCATATGCGGATGACATACTCATTACAGCAGAGAATCCGGGCCCCTCGATAGCAGCCGTAATGTCCACCATTGAGGAATACGCACAGGTATCGGGCTACAAACTCAACAGGGACAAATCTGAATGCAAACCTCTAAATGTGCACACAACTAGGGAGGGCAGTATTAAGAACCTCAGGGTTGGCTTGGCAAAAAGGAGTCCTGAAATATCTTGGGCTTTACTTCGGGAGGGATCTCAAATCAACACTCGACCACAACGAAAAGACAATACTAAACAAGGTGAAAGAGAAACTAGACACATGGTCACCTAAGTTTGTCAGTTGGTGGGGCAGAGTGGAAACAATAAAAATGATGATAACACCCATGGTTATCTACCTGCTCAGTACCCCGCTCACATTCGACACCCTAAAACATCTGCACAACCTACCAGATATTGAATTCTACAGCTTTCTAAAAATAAGGGCGGCACTCACTAGGGCAGATCTTAACAAGGAGGTCCCATCAATTCTGCAGTACTTGGCGAACCTAAACAAAATTGGCCACCAAATGTCGCACCTATACAAACTCCTATGCCCGGTATCGACAAGACTAAACGTCAAGACACTAGAATACTGGGAAGCCCAACACATTAGGCTCTTCAGCAAGAGGGAAAAGATTCACCTTTGGACCTCAGTAGCCACAAATAAAGTCACCCCAACCCTAGCGCAAACTAAATACTGGCGGCCGTTGGGCTCCGTGACCGCGACCTATGCTGGAACTGCCATAAACAAAAAGGAGACCTAGCACACCTTATCTTTTACTGCCCCAAGTTCAAGTCATTCTGATGTAAAATAAGGGAATTCATAAATAGCATAATGAGGTATTCACTGCAACCAGACTTTCTAGGGGTAGTCGCCGCCTTCATGACTCCAGAAATTCAATCTAAGAACGATAGAGAACTGATAGACCTCCTGCTCACAGCGGCTGTTAAAACTATCCTAGTTAACTGGAAAGACATAGGGAAAGCATCCTTCAAAAGCTGGTTCAATTGGATCACCTTCCTAAAAGGGGCAGACAACATAACATCAAAACAATCATCCAACCCCACCCCAAAGGGCGAGATGTGGCACTCCTTGGACAACTACCTGGGTCGCACAAACCTCCATAGGCAGGTCACAGGGCTCGGTAACCTCACACACAGCCTCCCCACATTGCAGACTCTGGAAGTATGGCATCTAACTACAGCGCTATCCATCCTGTCCTCTATTCCTTCTCTCTTTCCCCACTTTCGTTTCCCCCCTTCGAGGGTAATATATAAGACCACCAATGGCAGAATACGCCAAGCTCGTGATTGTCTATCTAATGTTCATGTGACCAATCATGCCATCGAGGCGCATACTGTAAACTCACCGGCGTACACCGACACCAGTATTGCCTTCACTATATCTGTACTGTATTTACAAAATTCTTCTAATAAAATCTTTTGAAATAAAAAAAAAAAAAATTATGACATCTCCCCTTCAAGGCCATCCTGAGCCTCTTTGGAATGAAGATCCTGACAGGTGCACACTATGTGTAAATTTCTGCTGAGAACAACAAATTCTTATCCTGTGGTCGTACTGCATTGATTGACTTCTATCGTGAGAAATTGTAAGTACACTAGGATGATTTTACATGCGCTTTAGCGCATAGTTTACAACTGACCATTCATAGGGAGAGCCCTGGTCAGTTTAAATAACAATTATCTTTTGGTCTTATGCTATGCTGCCTGCTATTATGCATTAAACACTGGTTGGGCTTTAACCTTTTACTATAACACGGGATGTGTTTTATCTTTAATAAAGTCAGGGGAATTAGGATTGCAATTTACCCTAACAGCGGCACTTAAGAACTTTTTAGATTTTGCTACATAAATTCGGCTCCACAGTGACCTTACTAGAGGTTATTTGGGGACTTCTGATGTGTACAAGTGATATTTTGTAATGACATTTCTATGATTTCTGTACTAACATGGTAAGCATTCGGGTTGTTATATCAGTTGTTTATTCCTGTTCATTTAAAAGGTTTTGCTATTAGCATATCACTGCCGTCAGCTGGATGTGAAATGTGTTGCTTATTTAGTTATAGGAACTAAAGTTTTGCATTTACAAATGAGTATATTAATTTTTACACATTTGTACCAAATGTTGCCATTTTTATTACGGAAGATATATTTTGACGCAGTCATCTTTACACTCCCCTTCCAGCACTAACAGGCTTGGGAATGCTTAAATTCAGGCACAAATTTCTGGGGGGTCATAAATTCCTTGCTCGTGCAACCATGGGGTCAGTTTTCAGGCAAAAAATTCTGGCGAGGGAAGGGCTGATAAATTCCCGACCATGCGGTCAGTTTTCAAAGTTTAAGGAAAGGGGGCTGCTGCGTTCCTGCAGCCCACAAGCACATTTTTAATGCCGTTGGTGGTGCCCCTGTCTGCCTGGTGGCAGGTCACAAAACCAGACCGATCAAGGTGGACCTGATCCGGGATATGGTGTATCAGTCTATTCGCTAATGCCTTAGCTAAAATATTAACCTCTAGGTTTAATAATGAAATTGGGCAATACGAAGTGATGTCATCCTATGGGCGACCCTTTTTTTGGAAAAACTACGATCTCCGTGTGGTGCTACTCTGGTGGAATGATCACTGAGTCTGCAGTCCCCGAGTTTGGGCATGGAGCTTTTGAAAAACGTGCAAGGAGAACCCATTTGGTCCGGAAGCTTTGCCAGTATTCGTCGGCCACGGCAGACATAAGTTCCTCCCCTGTGAGCATAGCATCTAGCGATTCCCAGGGCACCGGAGAGAGACCGTCCAAACGGCCACACAAACTCCTCTATCTGTGCCTGGAACACTAACTCTACCTTGGCACAGACCTGTTCAATGTAAGAAGCAAAACTATGCACTATTTCCTTCGGGTCTATAAGTGGTGTACCCAACTCTTCTCTGATCAGGGTGAAGGGAGTGTTGTAAGGACACCCTGGCATAATCTAAGAAGCTTTTGGCTCAACTTGTCCTTGGTAGATACAGCTTTGGGAGGCTAATGGAGTCTTGCTTATCCGGGCCTGATGGTACTGTTACTTCACTAGACCAATTTGTTTATGTGCACCCTGGCCGTCGTCTCTCCCCGGTGCAAAAGCTGATGTCTGCCCATCTGGGTGTGGGTTTCAGAGCCTCCCACAGTGTCCGAGAGGATGCCCTGCACCTACATTATGCACAAAATAACCATCTATCGAGCGTTCGATAGTCGAGGCTCTGAAGATGCCAAGGCGATAGGCGCCAGCGGAATGCCTGGTGCCGGTAACCAACCCAGAGATACAAGACCACTGTGGAATGGTCCGACAGTTCTCTAGGATGCACTACGATATCTGCTACTCTGTGCAAGCAATTGTGGTGAGCCAGGAAATAATCTAGCCTAGAGTACGAGCCACCGAGAAGGTGTAGCTTCCAGGTGTAGTGTGGTGAACTCGCCACACATCTGTAAGACCCAGAGCTGAGATAAAGGATGATATATGTGTTGGCCCTGTTTCCGATGGGTGTCTCTGTGGGTGCCATCTATCCATTGTTGGGTAGACAAAAACATCCGAAGAAGGTGACTGACGCTCCGGCTGCTGAGGTGGGCCCCCCTACATCTCAGATACTAGCTCTCCTAAGTGACAATGGAATAACTGTACACTAGTTAGGGCCTATCTTGGACTTCCCAGTGTATGTTTCTACAGGTGGTCGCACAATGTGGCGAGTAAGTGTTCTCGCTACCATAGATAGTTTGTTAATGTTGGATGAGGGGATTCGTTGGGGCAGGCTGCAATGGGTTCCCAGTTGTGGTCTATTGACGGTCTGTCCCGTGAGGGATACTTCCAGTTCTCAAAGTATAGGGTGTTTAATACTTGTTATACTAGTAGCGGTTATTGCGTCAAGAGGGTTTCACAGTTGCTCATAGTTTATTCATTTCATTGCTATTTTTGAATTTTTTCCTTCCTGCTGTCCACTCCCTCATACACCCAGTAGATGGGCATTGCAGGGCAACATTTTTGGATACCTGACAATGAATTGATATTGCAAATAGAGGCCCTAATTGGAGATAACACCAACAGTACGGCGCTCTCATAGCCAGAGATCATAACCATGTCTTGTGGACATGTGCTATATTGACTGAGGCAGGTGAATAAAGTATGGGAAATACTGGATGATCAACTCTTTAAAGATAACACTAAGAAAACAGTTGCAGTCTTTTAGAATGAAATGCTGTTGAAGACTGTATTGGAAGTAAGGACGCCCACACCGGGTAGAGCTTTTGATTCTGTTAGGGATGCAGATCTTTCCCAAGCACCAAATGCCTTGTGTACTATAGGTCCCCAGGATGTAGGCTTTATTTGTACAGCTACATCATTCAGAATTACATTGCAAGAAGGTGCTATTGTATCTAGGATAATACAGTATCCTCTTTCTAAACAAACACATGAGGGCATCGCCCCTACTATACAGGCTTTGCTAGAGCAAGGAGTGATTTACCCTGGAGTGTCCCCTTGTAATACACCTACTTACCCTGGTTTAGAAATCAAAGGGAAATACTTGGCATATGGTTCAAGACATGCGCCCTCGAATGATGTAGTAGTAAGAGCAGATTTTCCCATTGTTTCCTATCCCTTCCATCATTCTGACAAATATCCTTCAGGATGCTAAATATTTCTCTGTTACAGATCTCAAAAATGCCTTTCTCAGCATTACTCTCCATCCAGACAGTTATTATTTCACAGGGTTCCCCAATCACAAGACTCAAGATTTGTATTCTCATTTGCCTCAAGGGTATTGCAAGTCCCCTAGCCAGAATCCACTGGATTTTGTGATTTGGAAAGAAATCGCGAAATCGGCAGTTTGTAAAAAGGATGCGATTTTTACAAAAGTGTCCGCAACATATGTAAACAAGCATTTACAATGCAATGGTCTCGGCATCATTAAAGGTAGAGCTATTGGCATTGCTCATGACATTTTTTTATTTTTTATTAAATCATCAATGGCATTGTCATTTACATTGCCAATGGCTTAATAGTTAAACAAATGGCATTGTCATTTACAATGCCAATAGCTACACCCTACACAGAGCCAACCTCACACAGACACACTCAACAGCACTCTGCACTCTACACTCTACAGCACACAGCACTCTACAGCTCACAGCACGCAGCACTCTACAGCACGCAGCACTCTACAGCACGCAGCGCTCGACAGCACGCAGCGCTCGACAGCACGCAGCGCTCTACAGCACGCAGCGCTCTACAGCACACAGCACTCGACAGCACAAAGAACTCTACAGCACACAACACTCTACAGCACACAACACTCTACAGCACTCTACAGTGTTTGTGTGGTGTGTGGTGTATGTGTGTGTGGTGTATGTGTGTGTGGTGTGTGTCACCCTGCACACTCACATACTGCAGTCACTGTCACTATGCAGTCACTGTCACTCTGCAGTCACACTCACTCTGCAGTCAGTCTGCACTCACTGTCACTCTGCACTCACTGTCACTCTACACTCACTTTGCACTCACTCTGCACTCACTGTCACTCTCACACTCACTGTCACTCTTGCACTCACTGTCACTCTCGCACTCACTCTGCACTCACTGTCACTCTCACTCTACACTCGCACTCACTGCCGCTCTCGCACTCACTCTGCACTCACTGTCACTCAGCACTCACTGTCACTCTTGCACTCACTGCACTCACTGTCACTCTCGCCAAGTGCCAGGAAACAATATGCCAACAGACATGAAGGCCTCAATGCGCCTTTACACGTCACTGAAAGCATGCATTTTGTGGGCTGTTTGTGCATGACGGACAGTATAAGTACTCGCCATCACCTGGTTCAATTGTACATGTTTAGTGATAGCAGTGAGGCCAAACGTTGCACTTTAAACACCGCGCAGCAGTCCTCTGATAAAAAAATATATTAAAACGTATTCCAAGTTTAAATCGAATAAAATTTGAATACAAATATGTTGCGCCAGTCTGGGTGCATAATTAGTCTTCCGGTATCACTGGAAACAGAACAATAACATACAATTATAGTGAATTGCAAAGTGCTATACTGACAGTTATTTATCGCTGACCTCGTGAGTCTGAGCATCCTTAAATCAAATGACAGTAATGAACCGTCACGATAAATACACAAGAGGTAATTACTCGGACAATCAAAACGCGGCTAATGCGCACACAGGGACTACTGTTTGCCTCTACATTCTGGGATCTGTGGGCGTGGCACAGACGAGCCGACTGAAGTAGTGATTACGTGTATTTATTTGCCAGTATTTTTTTGGGCTCGTCCATAAATACTATTATACTTGTTTCATTAATGTTCTGACACTTACTTGACTATTATTAGGCAGTGTGTCTTGCCAGTGATTAGTAGGCTACCTATAAACTTTGAGGTCACGTTTCTGAAACAACAGACAGTGTTGTATATCTTAATAAAAACATCCCGTGAAGAACCAGGAATTCATTCTGTGTCAAAATTAATACTTTAGTTGCATATTTATTTAGGAGCAGATTTACACTGCTTGAAGTACCGACTTACTTGATGAAAATAATTTCGAGTGACTTCAAGGGCGCGAAGGCTGTTTGTGCCGGTTTCAGTGTAACTCTGTATCTAAAACATTGGCTGTTATTTATGCTGAACTCAATCATTTATCTCCGATTCATTTTGGTGTCTGATCATAATGTACTTCTCCACGATGTTGTGGCTGGTTTTGTTATTACTCATTTTTTACAGTTCTAGTCCTTAGCAGATGATAATTGTTGTATTACCTTTTTTTGGCTCAAAGTGCCATTCATTACTTTTTAAAAGAAAATAATTTGCTTGATCTGAACGCATTTTATTTCAACATGTTATACTCTCAGTAACGTTATTTCATGGATTTCATTGTGACCAGAGGATAGTAGCAGAATTGTACGGTTGCTTAAGGCAAGGAACTGGCATGCTAGTCCGTCTTTCTACTACCATGACAGTCAGTGACAGGGTTTGCCTAGAAAGCTGAGCAGTGACTGTGTAATTAATTGTACAATTCAGCGCATTTGGAAGAGCTCGCTCTAGTGTCACTGCTCTCCAGTGCCTTGTCTGTGGTCCGAACATGGCTCCCGGCTGCAGCTCCTCTTCGCCTCTGTGGCCCAGGAGATCACGGTGCCGCAGGACGCCTTAATATGCTTCGTGCACTGGGAGTTGGTGTCGCAGGGCTATGGGTGTTTGGGGGCCGGGGACAAGGTGAGTGGTCCATTCGCCACCGGCTGTGTTAGCGTTCCCACTTTTGGGAGTTTGTAGCTCTTTATATAGTATTTGACACTCGCCCTGGTAGAAATATAATTAGCTTTATAAGTCCAGATACCTATGGAGTGCCTCTAGCCTACATATACGCACTTCCCATTGACATAGCTGTCAAACTTTCACATTGTTTGTGTGGCATAATACTTTCAAGGTTTCAGGGCAAGGCCCTGATGACGCGGGGAGATTCGGCCAATGAGAGCGCGGCTCTTGAGGACAGGCCAACAGCAGCGGCCAATTAGAGCGCGGCTCTGCCGAGAAACGGCCAATCGGGTCGCGGCCCCTTCGTCTTCGGCTCCGCGATCTCAGAGCGGGGAAGTCCAGATACCTATGGAGTGCCTCTAGCCTACATATACGCACTTCCCATTGACATAGCTGTCAAACTTTCACATTGTTTGTGTGGCATAATACTTTCAAGGTTTCAGGGCAAGGCCCTGATGATGCGGGGAGATTCGGCCAATGAGAGCGCGGCTCTTGAGGACAGGCCAACAGCAGCGGCCAATTAGAGCGCGGCTCCGCCGAGAAACGGCCAATCGGGTCGCGGCCCCTTCGTCTTCGGCTCCGCGATCTCAGAGCGGGGAAGTCCAGATACCTATGGAGTGCCTCTAGCCTACATATACGCACTTCCCATTGACATAGTGTCATGGCTGGATTTTCTGATTAGATGGGATCAGCCCCTAGGGGCCCCTCCAACCCAGCCAGAACGTAATCACATCCCTCCTCAGGACCATCTATCCAGGCACCTGGGTACCTACCTGAGGATGGGGAACTCGCAATATACAAGCTCATATTATTAAAAACACCACTAAATCTATAGGGATACTAAGAATACTCACTGATTACTAAGGATATCCATACCCTACACCACACTACATCAGTTAGTCTCGCGGCCACTCAGACCCAGACTAATCTACCCCAGGGCAGATATGACACACAATCCGGTGCGTCTACACATGGGCCTGCAGAACCCAATGCTCTCTTTTCCAAACGGTTCGCAATCCGGCAAACCTCCATGCCAGTATCCCCCCTGACGCTCTCACTTACACAAGCCACAATCCTGTGGGTATACACGCTGGTAATCCTACCCAACGTTCTCACTAACGCCGCATAGCAACGACGACCACATTCCTATGAACACCTTCAGATATATATATTGGGAAGTCTCTTCACTAAGGGTCTGCTACTACAATATTAGGAGTTAGCCAATTAATATAATGTACCTCTTATTCTTGGCATCATAGGTCCACTCACTCCCTATTTATGTGATCACCACTTACCTGATTGGGATTACTCATCCATTCATATAACTAATAAACACCTAGGAGATACATTTACCTAGATTGAACAAGGATACAAGGCGCATTTTAGTTTACTACAAACTGGGGGTTTTATTAGAACAATATTAAAGTACACAGATCTGTAACTGACAAAGACTATAGATAGAACACACCGCTGAAAGAGAAAAGATTAGCAATACAATAGCTTAGGGAATAAGGACAAGATTAAGGGACGAATTCACCTGATTAGTGTGAAGTCTTGTTCTAGCTGTCATCCGGGTTCCTCTCTCGTCTGTGCCTTGGCTCATCTCAGACTCTCTCTCTCTCCTGCACTCTTGGGTACACCTCTGCGCTGATCACTTTGCACTGGACTCCTCTTCCCCACGAACTGTCTCCACCTTCCAGATTCACTCTAATGGTTCCTGCCGCTCTAATGCTTTTCATTCCATTAGCTTGTTCACTCTGTCTCTGCGCCAATGTCCAATTAACTCCCTCTGCTCCCACAGGTTAGTCCACGATCTCTCCTCCGTCTCTTCTAAAAGGCATTACTTCAGACTCCAGCTATTCACACCTCCTCCTGATAAGTAACTGCTTCTGACTGCTTCCTTCAGTTCCAGCTCACTGACTGTCTGTTTGTCTTCTCTCTGTTCCAAGCATGTCCTGTCTCTTCTCCTCTTGCAATTCCACTCCTCCAACTCTACCAACACTCTCTGCTCCTTCAATTCAAGTCAGCTCTCTCTCTAGCTTGAACCCTCTCTGCTCTGCCAACTCCACTCGACTGCTTGGTTCCGCCACCTCCACACAACTCACTGACTCCGCCTCTGCACTTCACTGATATAGAATGCTGTTTCCTCATGGAAAGTTCCAGCCATCAGCCTGCCGCCCACCAGATCTCTGCACCACTTCGCATCAAGGACACACACCCAGCTGGCCAGCCTTTTGTGGTGTCTTCGACACAGAGAATAATACAGCCTACCGATAAGGGCTGGCCCAGACCGGTTCTCTCCAAGTGAAAAACAGCTTTAACTATAAACTTTACCCTTACCCTGAAAAGCCTCTCAGCTTCATCAAGATGGAGTCCCTCTAGCTCTAGGCCTGTAGGCCTGAAAGGGATGAAATGCCCCTTAGCTCTGCCAGAATACCTACATAAACCATACCAATGTGTCAAGTATGTCAAAGCCAATAGGCAATAGACAGGTTAAAGTCAAGAATAAAGGATCTATCATCATATTAAGCAGCTATCCTCTTCTAGGTCTGGAAGAAAGGGCTTAAAAGGGCCAACACAGGCTAAGAATACCTATACTAGATGTGAGCAAGACTAAGGTCTATATCACTGCTAAATAGAGCCAAAAACTCTGCCATAACATTCCACCCTTAGATCCTTATCTTGCGAACATCAATAAACAACAACATCCATATAAACAAACATCAACACAATCTATCAACAAATCAAAAACTAAAAAACTCTCTAAAAAGAATGACAACTTAACGAAATTCCACCTGAAACTCAATTGTAGGGAATACAAACCTAACAACCAACTGAAAACAAATCAAAGCACCCTTGATTCGAATGCTGAAACATATCTAAGATTGGATCTGATAACTACAGAAACTAACCAAAGCATCCTCAAACTAAATGTGCCTCAACTTCTAGTGATAACTGGTGAAATCTAGTGATGTAGGGACTTATGTGTTGAATGAAAACAGCAAGGGGCCTAAATGGGGCCTACCTACTATGGTCAACTTAAGCTAATGAGGACTCATAAAATCTATTGGTGTAGGGGCTTGTTTGTGGGATGAAAATAACAATGGGCCTAAATGAGGCCTACCTACTATGGTCAATTTAAGGAAACATTTTGGTGAAATCTGAGAAATAGACATGACAAATTATTTTCAAGGTCTGGGCAAACATTAATACATAATCATACTAAAAGACACACCTCCCAGGACAACCTAAAGTCTAGGGTAACCACCCTTTGATCAATCAAGGTGAAAATGTAATAACAGTAAAAGACAACCCCATTTCTACAAGATAGCTGGTGTATATATATATCTCTTAGTTTCTTCACACTGTGGAACACATGTGTGCACCACCATTCAAAAAAAAGTCCTTCATTGGCAAAAACTGTTTTGAAGAAAACAGGAAAACTATAATAGGTGACATGTTTGTGTTTTTTTAAAAGTGGGGCCTGCTCATAGTGATTGCAAAGAAAAAACATGGGAATAATGCAGGCCAAGGAATTACATAACCAAATCCTTTTGTGATTCTGTCACAAATAAAACATGTTTGTGTTTTTTCTTTTTTTTTTAAAGTGGGGCCTGCTCATAGCGATTGCAAAGAAAAGCATGGGAACAATGCAGGCCAAGGAATCATGTAAGAAAATCCTTTTGCTTAGTATATTTTTCATCAAAAAAAAAAAAAAAAGAGTCCAATGTCAATTTTGGGACATCAGTGTAGGTCACCACCCTGCATCTTCGGTATCCGGACACTTCCTCCGATGCGGCCATTCACCACCCTTCCGGTCTGGTCTGGTCTGGATCCATCCTCCAAAAATAATAAACTAACATAAAAACATGAAAGTAAAAAACTAAAATAATAAAGGAAGTGGGGGGGGGGGGGGGGGGCGACCCACGCACCAACACCACAACCCAGCAATCCTAGGACAAGAAAACAAGTATCATTAATCTTGCATGACAAAATTTTCCATTTAAAAAGCACCCCGGGTGCCTTTCATTATTGAAAAGAAAATATCCTAATTAATTAAAAACATTCAAAATCTAATTTTTAAGTAAATTTAGAAGGGCCTAACATACCCTAATCCTGTCTGAGACAGCCCCTCCCTTCAGAGCAGGAGCCAGGCTACAGTATGAAGTAATTTGAATCACTGCCAAATGATGATCTCACAGCAGGAGCAGGGCGCTGCAAGCCTCCAATTCCCTGATCAGAGAAGGCCGCCTAAGCCTACTGTATCTAACTAACTCCAAGGGCCAAGAGTCTGCAAGAATCCCTTATCAGCAGGCAATGAAGCTGCCTGCGTCAACAGCCAGGAAGAGCGAGTTCACCCCACCCTTACATAAACATGCCGTCCGCGGAACAAAATTGGATTATAGCCAATCATAACAGGACAGGCTGCAGTCGAAGCCTGCAGAGGAAAAAAAACTTGTCTTCACAAACCAGCTGGTCTGCCAAGGTCGACAAACAAATTCCTTGTAAGCTTGTTCCCAAGCCTGATTGCTCTAACTAACGAAAGCTAGCATATTTTTTAAAAAAAACAATTCTGTTACAATGTACTGCTACTTAAAAGCTCCACTTTCTAAAAAGACTTTTGTCTAACTAATTCAGCTAAAGGCAAGACATTAAAATATGGGCATTGATTTAGTAAGGGGCAACTCAGTTCTGCACACAAGATTATACAGTCTGCATTTAAAAAAAAAACGAATTAACATGGACTATTGGGTTTAACCTTTCTCTGCAGATATATCCATCAGGCAGCACGTTTATCGTGCAAGGTATTAAAACTATATATTGTCAGCTGTTGAAAGAGAAATAATTTTAAAACAACATAAAATGCAGACACATTTCACCATTGTATTTTGTTCAACCAGGGACAACATGTAATTATGCATTACAGTGTAATTTATAGCGCAAACCTTTCATATCAACCAAATAAAAAGGGCCACCTTCATATATTATCAAAGCTCATTTATTTTCTAACTGAGTTGGTTAACTGACATATACCGGTGTAGCTGCATACATTCACATTTTAAAAAAAAAAGTTCAGTTTGCATTTGGGAAAATAATAATGAGAATACATTTTATATTAAAAGCACACGGTTGCCTTTCACTAATTAAAAGCACATGTTACCATGCACTGTCGGGCAAGATTGATTATTCTTAACCTGTGATCACTGCAACCAGCACATTCCTTTCTAGATGGAAAACCCTCAAAGAAATAATTAATGAAAACAGCCCGTAGCATGCATTCTAACGGGCCACCTCCTTAACATTTCACTCATTTTAAATCATGCATTCAAAAATAATTCTCCACACGTCTGTGGGTGCATATTAAGAAGCGTATTTAAAAGAACACAGCTCTCTCCGTGCAAACCCTTATCTCAATCCGACTGGTTGATTTATAACCGCATCAGTTCCAAGGCAAACCCACACAAATTCGTAGACGCATTTCAAAAAGAATGTGAAATGAACAGAACCCTTTGCAAAGCACAAGATGTTACCTCTCCGTCAAGAAGCTGACAAAGCACGTAGGCAGACCTAGGAATCAGTAAAAGTCAAAATCAAACCATCAATCCTTAAAATAATACACTGACTTTTATAGTCAGTTCAGATAACCATGCAAGGTAAAACAGCATGTTTAAAAATAAAGACTGCCATCTCAATTCAAGATATTAACCCTTTGGCAGCTCAAGCACAATCAATTCCCAATGACTGCAGATACATGGGAAAATCATGAGCACATCTCTTCACGTTTACAGATAACACGTACACACATTTTCAAAACGTTATCCCCAAGCACCCGAGAGAGATCCAGCTCTCTCCTGCCTAACGTAATGATAACATGCCCTGTCCAAACCATTACCACATGGCGCTATTCACAAGCCATATTTACAAGACAAGCTTTTCACAAACAATATATCCAAGGCGCAATGCACAAGGAACACAGCAGATCAACATGAGAACATGCACCTCACAAGCCACATTAACATGGCACTATTCACAAGCCATATTTACAAGGAGCTATATTCAAAGAACTCCAAAGATCATATTACAATGAACACATTTCACATTGCACAGCATAAGCAGATGCAGCAAGCAATTTAATGGGCAATTTAAAAGCATTTTTTACACACATTTATACAATTGGACCATTACAAAGATGTAACTGGCTCCCTCATGTAATGCCATCCTTCAACCCTGACAGTTTAAACACCAAGATGAAAACCATTCCTTCCACCCTGAATAAGCCAAATGCCATGATGTAATGCAATCTCCTCACGCTGCAACTGTTCAAGCCCATAGGTCACACAGGCTACATAAACTGCAACATTACGCCAGATGGAACCGGCGTTCAGGGCACTCCCTCACAACACATGGGAAACTATCCAAGCACATGGCCAGATCACACAGGCTTCGTAAACTGTTAGTAGACGCCAGATGTCATGGCTGGATTTTCTGATTAGATGGGATCAGCCCCTAGGGGCCCCTCCAACCCAGCCAGAACGTAATCACATCCCTCCTCAGGACCATCTATCCAGGCACCTGGGTACCTACCTGAGGATGGGGAACTCGCAATATACAAGCTCATATTATTAAAAACACCACTAAATCTATAGGGATACTAAGAATACTCACTGATTACTAAGGATATCCATACCCTACACCACACTACATCAGTTAGTCTCGCGGCCACTCAGACCCAGACTAATCTACCCCAGGGCAGATATGACACACAATCCGGTGCGTCTACACATGGGCCTGCAGAACCCAATGCTCTCTTTACCAAACGGTTCGCAATCCGGCAAACCTCCACGCCAGTATCCCCCCTGACGCTCTCACTTACACAAGCCACAATCCTGTGGGTATACACGCTGGTAATCCTACCCAACGTTCTCACTAACGCCGCATATCAACGACGACCACATTCCTATGAACACCTTCAGATATATATATTGGGAAGTCTCTTCACTAAGGGTCTGCTACTACAATATTAGGAGTTAGCCAATTAATATAATGTACCTCTTATTCTTGGCATCATAGGTCCACTCACTCCCTATTTATGTGATCACCACTTACCTGATTGGGATTACTCATCCATTCATATAACTAATAAACACCTAGGAGATACATTTACCTAGATTGAACAAGGATACAAGGCGCATTTTAGTTTACTACAAACTGGGGGTTTTATTAGAACAATATTAAAGTACACAGATCTGTAACTGACAAAGACTATAGATAGAACACACCGCTGAAAGAGAAAAGATTAGCAATACAATAGCTTAGGGAATAAGGACAAGATTAAGGGCCGAATTCACCTGATTAGTGTGAAGTCTTGTTCTAGCTGTCATCTGGGTTCCTCTCTCGTCTGTGCCTTGGCTCATCTCAGACTCTCTCTCTCTCCTGCACTCTTGGGTACACCTCTGCGCTGATCACTTTGCACTGGACTCCTCTTCCCCACAAACTGTCTCCACCTTCCAGATTCACTCTAATGGTTCCTGCCGCTCTAATGCTTTTCATTCCACTAGCTTGTTCACTCTGTCTCTGCGCCAATGTCCAATTAACTCCCTCTGCTCCCACAGGTTAGTCCACGATCTCTCCTCCGTCTCTTCTAAAAGGCATTACTTCAGACTCCAGCTATTCACACCTCCTCCTGATAAGTAACTGCTTCTGACTGCTTCCTTCAGTTCCAGCTCACTGACTGTCTGTTTGTCTTCTCTCTGTTCCAAGCATGTCCTGTCTCTTCTCCTCTTGCAATTCCACTCCTCCAACTCTACCAACACTCTCTGCTCCTTCAATTCAAGTCAGCTCTCTCTCTAGCTTGAACCCTCTCTGCTCTGCCAACTCCACTCGACTGCTTGGTTCCGCCACCTCCACACAACTCACTGACTCCGCCTCTGCACTTCACTGATATAGAATGCTGTTTCCTCATGGAAAGTTCCAGCCATCAGCCTGCCGCCCACCAGATCTCTGCACCACTTCGCATCAAGGACACACACCCAGCTGGCCAGCCTTTTGTGGTGTCTTCGACACAGAGAATAATACAGCCTACCGATAAGGGCTGGCCCAGACCGGTTCTCTCCAAGTGAAAAACAGCTTTAACTATAAACTTTACCCTTACCCTGAAAAGCCTCTCAGCTTCATCAAGATGGAGTCCCTCTAGCTCTAGGCCCGTAGGCCTGAAAGGGATGAAATGCCCCTTAGCTCTGCCAGAATACCTACATAAACCATACCAATGTGTCAAGTATGTCAAAGCCAATAGGCAATAGACAGGTTAAAGTCAAGAATAAAGGATCTATCATCATATTAAGCAGCTATCCTCTTCTAGGTCTGGAAGAAAGGGCTTAAAAGGGCCAACACAGGCTAAGAATACCTATACTAGATGTGAGCAAGACTAAGGTCTATATCACTGCTAAATAGAGCCAAAAACTCTGCCATAACACATAGCTGTCAAACTTTCACATTGTTTGTGTGGCATAACACTTTCAAGGTTTCAGGGCAAGGCCCTGATGACGCGGGGAGATTCGGCCAATGAGAGCGCGGCTCTTGAGGACAGGCCCACAGCAGCGGCCAATTAGAGCGCGGCTCCGCCGAGAAACGGCCAATCGGGTCGCGGCCCCTTCGTCTTCGGCTCCGCGATCTCAGAGCGGGGAAAACAGCTGCTAGGTCAATTTCAGGGGCCCAGGTCGCGGCGGTGAAGTGCGGCAGATCGGGGAAAGGCGCCCAAGGTCGGCAGGGCGAGTTTAGCAATCGCAGGTCCCGGCAGGGTATCGGTTTGGCCCTGAGGATGTTCACGGGCTCACAACCACCTCCACACACGTGCCGATGAGCACGTTGATCTCGCAAAATGGCGGAAAAAAGCTCTGAGTTTTTTTCGGATTTGGGGGCGTGTTCGGTGGGCGTGGCTAAAAAGTGGAAAGAAGCACACCGAACACACCTCCAAATCCGAAAAGGACGGAGCCTGTTTGGAGTGACGGCTCTCTCCTGCAATGGCTGGCCTCCATTTAGGAAGCCAGCCAATGGGAGAGAGCCAAAATTAGAGGCGGGATGAAGAGCCCCTCTAGTAGACATAAGATCTCGCTACTTCCGGTTCTGACGAACCGGATAGTAGCCTCGACCTAAAAAACAAAAAACTGCAGTTCACCCTCTCTTTACTGGGTGTCTGCTGCCACTGAGCCATTAAAGGGAGGGTGAACAAAAGGCTGACAGCAGAGGTGATAAATCCCTCTGTCGCCTGCCTTTGAAATGCACCTCGCCCTCTCCTAAGCAATTAGCCTGCAGGCCACCTCACACCTTCCTGCAGGCCATTTGAAAGTACAAGTCTGCAGTATTTTTGTGCCATGCACATATTTTGCCCACCGCAAATATAGAGCAAATTTTGAGGTTTCGGTTTGCAAATGTTGCTTTTTTTTACCACGAAATTTGCCACACAGTGCCGCAAAAATCCTGTGGGTCTGCCTAGCATTTTCAACAGAATGGTGAAAAATTATCTGTCAAACTTTCAGTGTGACAGTATGTTGTTGCTGTATGTCAACTACATATTAGTTTGCAGTCCTACAGAACAGCAGTGTATGAAAGATACCCTATCTCGTCTGGTTACTATCACACAGAGAAGATACAAGGTAGAGAGAGACAAAGTTCAGTATTGTCAGGAGGAGGTCCATCACCTTGAACAATTACTGTCAGCTTTTGGTCGACGAGCAACTCCTGAAAGAGCCCATCTATACACCAAATTAATGAGCCAGACATTTATTGATCTCTGTAATTATGTGAGATAATGTTTTCTTGATTATAACACTATTGAACAAGTGAAAGACAGAAATAAGTTAAACTGGACACCAGAAATGAGGGAGGCCTTCAAAAAAATTGAAGACCGAGATAAAAAAATGCCACAGTTTTGGGGACTCCTGATGACACCAAGGAGTTTTCTCTTTTGTCATTGCAATGGCCAAGTGATGACAGATGTCCTTATGCAAAAATATCCTCTAGGAAATAAACCCATTGCATATTTTAATAGACAGTTGGATTCAGTGATGAAAGGACATTATCCTTGCTAGCAAGCTCTCGCCCCTGCAACCTTTTTAGTGCAGAAGACCACCCCCATTGAGCACCTATGATGCTCTATGTAGAACATGCAGGTTTTGCTATCATTCAGAAGGCTAAGACTACTCTAACCACACAGAGTATGTCAGGATATGAGGTGATACTGTCATTGGGTGAGTGGGGGGGTAAGAAATCCATAACTAATATATGTCTATTACAGATATATCGAAACTTGTTCATCTGAAAGAGACTATTCGTTATGGATTCCCTACCTTAGAATAGATACCCCAGCAAAACAAACACCAGCAGTGGGTCTGCGTACCAAGTTCACACCAGGAAGACCTGAAGAACAGAGCAGCCAAAGAAGCAGTCTCAATTGGTTCTGGAATTGGTTGTCCAGGCAGTAATGTTTAGTGAGCGTGTGCAATGAAGCCCACGTGGCTGCCTGGCAGATGTCATGAAGGGGGACTGCAAGTCCAAAGCAGTAGAAGCTGCCGTTGTCCTGGTGGATTGGGCGCACAACCCTACTGGAGATTCCTTTTTCGCCAAGGAATAACACATTTTAATGCAAAGGACAACCCATCAAGAGATGTTTTTTTTTTTGCATGGCCCAACCTTTCTTGACGCCCACATAGCCAACAAAGACCAGATCATCCAACCGGAATTGTTTTGTGCGATCCAGGCAAAATGAGAGCGCATGTTTTGGATCCATATGGTGAAGCCTCTCCTCCTCTTTAGAAGGATGCAGGAGCGGGAAGAAGGTGGGCAAAGTGATGGTCTGTCCTATGTGGAAAGAAGAAAAGAAAAGGAAGAAAAGAAGGTTACGTTCGAAGCACAACCTTGTCCGGATGAACAGAAGGAAAGGAGGTTCAGAAGAAAGAGCCTGAAGCTCACTCACCCTGCGAGCAGAGGTGATGGCAACCAAAAAAGCAGTCTTTAAGGTCAAGAGTCTGAGAGAACAATTATACAGTCGCTCGAGTGGGGGCATATGTAAGGTAAGTCAGAAAAATGTTCAAGTCCCACTGGAGCATTACGAAAGGGATAGGAGGAAACAGACGAGTAATGCCCTTAAGGAAATGTTTTACAATAGGGGACTTGAACAGAGAAGGCTGATCAGGAAGGCGATGAAAGACTGAAATACCCGAAAGACAGCCCTTGAGGATGCCCAGAGCAGAGCCCTGCTGAGCCAAACAAAGTAGGAGAGGAGAACCTCAGAAAGGGAGGCAGAAAGGGGATCCACAGCCTTTGCTACGCACCATGCCACAAATGTGTTCCATCTGCAGGTGTATACTGTTTTAGTAGAAGGACGCCTGGCTGCCAAGATAACATTATAGACTTCAAGGATGAAGATTGAAGGCGGTCAACGGTCGCCGCTCAATCTACACAAGGAGGTGGAGGCTGGACAGGTTCAGGTAGAGGACTGTCCCCTACTGCTGTGACAGAAGATCCTCCCGAAGGGGCAGTCTGATCGGAGAATCGATGGTCATGTTCAAGAGCTCGAGATACCAGACTCTTCATGCCCAGTCAGGAGCCACAAGATTACTTGGGCCTGGTCGCGCTTGATCTTCTTCAGCATTCTGGGTAGAAGTGAATTAGGCGGAAAAGCGTATAGAAGACCGCAACTCTACTCGCGCCGATAAGTGAGTGCCACCTTGGAAATTCCAACACGCAAAACTGCTGACATTGCGTGTTCACTTTGGTGGTGAATAGATCTAACCAAAGCTCTCCCTACTGCTGAAAGAGACCTTGTACCACCTCCGAGTGAAGATGCCATTCGTGATCCATCAAGCACCAGCAGCTGAGTTTATCCACCCTGGCGTTCAGAGAATCTGCCAGCTGTTAAACCACCAGGGGCATGCCCTGATGCTCCAGCCACTTCCAGAGACGAAGGCCCTCCTGACAGAGGGTCCACAATCCCACTCCATCCTGCTTGTTGCAATACCACATGGCGGGAGATTTTTCTGTGAACACCACTCTTCTTTTGACAGAAGGAAGGAATGCCTTCAGTGCTAGATGAATTGCCTGGAGCTCCAGAAAGTTGATGTGGAGCCCGGACTCCGCCGGAGATCAGAAGCGGGATGCAGGAGGCCATGAGGCCCAGGAGCCTCAGGGTCAATCTCACCGAAATCCGGGATAGAGGCTAGAACATCGGTATCATTGCCCGAATATCCTGGACTCACTGTTCGGGAGGATAGGCCTGAAACTGCACTGTGTCCAGAACCGCTCCAAATCAAAGGATCTTCTGAGAAGGGTGCAGGTGCAACTTCGGCACGTTAACTGTGAACCCCAGTGAATGCAGGAAGTCCGCCGCAGTCTGGAGGTGGGCGACGACAGTCTGGGGTGAGCTCGCTTTCAACTAACATTTGTCAAGATAGGGAAGACTGGAACCCCTGATCTGCGCAAATGAGCTGCTACCACCACCATTACTTTCATGAACACCCGAGGAGCGCTGGTAAGGCCAAAGGGGAGCACGGTAAACTGAAAATGCTCGTGGCTGACCGTGAACTGTAGGTATTGCACGTGGGCTGGCAGAACGGGATGTGGAAAGAAGCGTCCTGCAAGTCCAACGCTACCACCCAATCTCCAGGGACGAGGGCAGACAGGACCTGAGCCAATGTCAGTAATTTAAACTTCTCCTTCCGGAGGAAGCGGTTGACGTCCCTGAGGTCCAAGATAGGACGCAGGCCTTTGTCCTTCTTTGGCACCGGAAAGTAGGGGGAGTAGCAGCCATGACCTACTTCTGGCACAGGGACTTGCTCGATGGCTCCCTTGGCCAAGAGAGCCGCTACTTCCTGGTGCGACGGGCCAAATGATCCTCCGACATGCAATGGAGTATAGGTGGCATGGAGGAAGGGGTAGTCTCGAAGGAGAGGGAGTAGCCCCTTCGGACTATCTGCTGCCCACTGCCAAATGGTGGCCCTAAAAAGTCAGACTAGGAAGGTTTGGAGGCTGCTGCAGAGAGGGCACTGGTTGACTGGCCCGCCCGCTGGCCCCCAGACCCACGACGGTGGATCCCACGTCCTGGACCCCACACAGGCTGGACAGCCTGCGCAAGCCTGTGGCTCTGGGCAGAACATGGTGGGGCCCCCTTCTGTACCCACGAAAGGGGCGAAAAGCAGACTGAGCGGGGTGAGAGGTGGTAGTGAGGCCCGAGCATCTGGCCGTAGCCCTAGAGTACTTGAAGTGCTCAAGCGCATTTTCTGCCTTGTCACCATCATCCGAGAAGCCAGCGGACCTCAGCTAGGCGTAGCATCACAGGGTTACCGATGTTGAAATTGTTCTGCCTAGCAAGTTGGTGGTGTCCAGCTCACAGCGAATGACGAACTTTGTTGCATCCCACGCTTCTGCGACCGCACAGAGAGTAATGCCCGGACCTCCTCTGGGCACTGTGGCAGCACCTGCCCAAACGTGTCCCACACAGAGTGGGTATAACGGCCCAAGAGACATGCGGTGTTCACCGACCACAGTCCTAAGCTGGCGGAAGAAAACCTCTTGTTCCCAAGATGCTCTAGCTTCTTGGATTCCCTATCTGGGGGAGCAGTAGGGAACGCGCCTTAGGATGTTGAGGCTTGGACCACAAAGCTCTCAGGGGTATGGTGTAGGGAAAGGAAATTGGGGTTGTCCGGGGTCGGGCAATCATCCTATCCACAGGAGCACCTGTTATGGGCTTGGACCAGGTGCCCAGAAGGATGTGCAGGAGGTGCTCATTGAACGGCAGCAAAGGTTCCGAAGCGGCTGCTGATGGTTGAAGCACTTCCGTGAGGAGGTTAGTCCATACTGCCACCGTAGGTAGCTCAAGGCCTAAGGCCTCAGCCGCCCTACGTAACACCACAGCATAGGAAGCCCCATCCTCCGTAGCCACGGTAGGGGGAGAAAGCATACCAAGGTCTGGATGTATCTAGACCACTGGCAAAACCCAGTTCCTTGCTCCAGTCCGCCTCTTCCAGCTGGTCTGCTAGAGGGTCAGTCCTCCTCACCCTCCTCCGGCTGCCACTCAGGGCGATAAGAAACCCCAGAATAGAAGAGCAGAACAAATGTACCGGTCGGCGCAGGTACCGGCGTCGACAGCTCCGTGCCAATGTCAAGGGGGAGGCTGGGGTCAACATCGGTTGGGGACACAACCGGCGTCGGAGGGGACGGAGGTGTCACAAATGGATTCGGCGCCAGAGGTGTCGTAAGGTTGACTGGTGCCGATCCGAAGCCAAAGGCATCGAAAGCCTAGAATCCCCAGCCGAGTCCTTGGGGCCCAAAGTCATACCGGCGGAGTCGGGCTGCCCAAAAATGGAGTGGAGGGCTTTTCAAAAGCTACGAAGTTGGGCAGAGGTTGCTTCAGCTCCAGGGAAGGGAGGGAAGCTCAGAGCTCATCCACCAGGTTCTGCGGGCAGAGCCGGACGACTACCTTCTGCATCCCGTGTTGGCCGACAGATGGGTGAGAAGGCGAAGAGCGTCAGTGCTTCTACGCCTGCTTCTTGTGCTTCAACTTACCCGAAGATGAAGACTTCGAAGAGGAATGATGGTGGTGACTCCACGACCGGTCCGGCGACCTCTCTTGACCGGGACCTCGAACGGTATGGAGCTGACTGCCGGGCCTCGAGAAGCTTTCAGGACCATATCCGCAAAGACTTCGGGTTCATGGACTGGCAGTCGGAGCATGACTTTCGGTCCGTGGTCGCGATTCAGGCACCAGAGGCACACGGGATGTGGGTCCATGACCAACATCAACTTGTGACAGGAGTCAAAACGTTTGAAGCCAGTCTATGGCTGTGACATCCCTTGCACCAGGAGTCGAAAGACACGAAAAAAGAAGTCGACAAAAAGGTCAAAAAAGCCCTAGGGTACCGCTCTCTCCAGATCTGCGCTGGCTGGCGCAGAAAAAGAAAGAACTGACGTCAGCGTGCAGGGGCAGCATCCAAGTAGATACCGCGACTTCATTCCAGTGATAGCGACGCCAACGACAAACATGGAGTTGACCAACGCCACCTACAGACGCGCAGGGGTACTGCTGAAGAAAAATTCTATGGATCCAGTCTGACACCTGCGGTTAATTCTAAGGTTAGGAATCCATAACTAATAGTCTTTTTCAGATAGAGAGTGACCGAGACCTATGAATACACAAATTTCTGCCACTAGATGTAATGTACAGGGAGAAAGTACAGCTAAAATTTTGAATGATGAAATGCATGTTTATAACTCTGAATTAACTAAAGTTGTGAAGTTCACTTTTATTTATTTATTTATTTATTAATGACATTTGTAGAGCGCGTACAATTACCCGTGGGCGTCTCGGCGCTAAATGCAATGATGTCTCTCCATGATCAGATTGTACAGAGGCTTGATTTACTGATTAAATAACCATGTTTTCAGTTTTTTTCTAAACTGAAGGAGTGAAGGGCTTGTTTTTATGTGGTTTGGTAGGGTATTCCAGAGTTTAGGGGCCGCAATTGAAAAGCGGCGGTCACCCCAAGAAGCTGTTCGGCTGCGTTGAACCACTAGTTGATTAAGTGAGGTAGATCGAAGTGTTCTAGGCGGGTTATAGGGAATCAGTTGCTCTTTGAGGAAGCGGGGTCCTTGGTCCTGTAGTGTTTTATAGACTGTGCACAATGATTTAAATTTTACCCTGTTATGGATGGTTAACCAGTGGTAGCTTTTCAGAGTGTCCAAAATAGGTGCAAATTTAGGTTTTTTTGACAGTACGCGTGCAGCAGCATTCTGCACGGTCTGTAGTTTTTTGGTGACTCTGTTTTGTGCATTGAGCAAAAGACCGTTACAGTAATCTAGCGATGTCAAAACCAGGGAGGTGACTAACGTTTTGGTTGCTGAGTCTGGTAGATAAGGTATAATTTTTCTTACCATTCTGAGCTTGAAATGGGCGTTGGCTGCCACCTTATTTGCATGGGCCATGAAATTAAGCTGGTCATCGAATGTTACCCCTAGGTTTCTGACTTTAACCGTGGGGCAGGGAGGTGTACCTAAGGCCGATGGCCACCAGGCTGCTGACCAGACTGGCGAAAGATTACCAAAGATAACCACCTCCGTTTTATCGGAGTTGAGCTTCAGGCAATTTTTTGCCATCCACTCACCGATAGCAATCATCCCACTTTGGAATCTCTCTGCCACCTTCTGTCCATCACCCTTTATGGCCAACACCAGTTGAGTGTCGTCGGCGTATGAGGTTAGGCTCATCCCATATGCTTTGATGACACTGGCAAGGTCCGACACATATATATTAAATAGTGTCGGTGTTTAAACAGGAAACAAAAGAGAAGCGTGCCACCACTGAGGTCGACATCTCAATTGAGCACAAAGGCGATAGTGACCAGAAATGGCCTTTCACTGTGACAAGGGATGCCGCCACTGCCCTCCAGGTAGATGGTAGGAAGCCTTGAATTCATCTATCGGACATTCGACTAAATGCAGCATCACGTCTAAAACAAGAGGGGGCACGGGGAAGACTGATCGTAAACCTCTGCCTAATGATAATTTTTTTAACCAGCGAACCGAAAGTAATGTATTCTTGTTTTCCTTTTTTTGTCTCTTAATACTATCACCTCTAATATTTCTCTTTCATAATAATGGACATTTTAGCTCTATCATCACACACCTGCGAAAAGATCTCTCTACTCATGCTAATGTGTCCCATAATTTCCATAGCAGATTATTAAATAATACGTAGTATCAGCACGTCGGACATAGGTTCCGAAAGTACCAATGAATCATTTTTCGTTTGCTCTGTAATTCCTCATGCCACAGGATCAACTAGGCTACATTATACTTAAGTACCAGTAAAAAGCACAGCTCTATGTCTTTTACATCTCTACCTGATGTTTTATATATCCTTACAGAAAGGCAGGACATTACGTAGGAGAGGATGTAGCCTGACTGCTAGAGCAGTCGACCTCAAAGCTGGGGAACCGGGTCTGAGTCTCAGCAACGACGCTCAACATCCTGTGATTCTGGGCAAATCACTTAATATCCCCATGCCCAACACAAATGAATGTGTCCTTCTGTAACAAAATTCGTGCTCATGTAAAGCGCTCCGATACACGATGTCTCGGTTCTAGTTCGCGCTATATAAAAAAAAAGTATGAGCTTGGCAGGACATTAAGTGCGAGATAGAACGACTGAAGAAAACAGGTCATCTTAACATTGCAGAATGAATACAAACGTCTTAGGTTTAGGGTTCTTAGGAGTAACATGCCCGCCCTCTGAGTGTAATAGTTATATAGTACATCCTTTGCCCCCTGATTGTGTTCGTAGGCCTGACGTTAGAGTTACTGGATCAGTTTCTGCCCATGATCAATGGCATTCCGACATTGAATATTCCTTTAGGGTCATGTCTTTATGGAATGGTATTAATATTAGTCGGATGCAGTTAAAAAAAGTGTGTGTGTATGGAATGATCATTTTGTGTGTTACACTTGAATAGATAGTAGTGTAAGTCCTCAGATCGTCATGAGGTTAACTGCGGTTTCTTTAAATTTCAGAGGAAACAACACCGTTAATGTAGGCAGGACTATCAACTGCTGTAGAGTGGTTTGCCTTGCCAAGAGGATTCTTGTCTTTTTTCTTTATCTTTTATTTACCCAGTGTGAATAGTTGGCTTAGTATATGGTGCTCACTTATGTAAGTGTAGCACTTTTGCACTAATTCAGACAATCCTTATGGTGAGTTTAGTGGTTTCAGACAACCTTAGAAAGGTCTCTAAGTGGTAGCTGTGGAGAGCAGCCTTCAGGCTTAGTCTGGAAGGAGTGGAAAGCAGCTTGCTTTACCAGACCTTAATTTTATTGGTATACGTTAAGAGAAAAAGAACCACACAGTGTTTTTATAAAAATAAGTATTTAGTATAAGACACACTAAAACATAACAATATCTCCAACCCAGAGATATAACACAATGCACATAATACTTTGCAACAGTTTAGAAGCACAAATACACAGTGGTCGCTAGGGAGAGACCAATCCATATACTAAAATAGTGGAATGCGTACCATGACTCAAGACAAGAGTGGACCCAGAAGACGTAGAAGAGCTGAGGACCCAAGGAGAGTATCTAGGAACCCCACGGAGGTAGTGTGCAGAGTGGGAACACAACTGTGTACTCAATTCAAGTCAATGGGTAAGCCGTGGTTGCAATTGTAAAGACGAAGGACCCTTCCCAATGGACCCTGATGAAACCACGTGGAAGACAGATGGTTGGAAAGTCACTCCACCCATGGACAACCTAGGAACTAGGATACATACACCAGGGAAGCCGGGTGCGTAGGTGTGAAGTGTAGTCGGAAACCACAGTCGAACTCAAATGAGGACTTCAGGAAGATGACTAAGAAGGTGAAAGTGTCCGATGGAACCCAAATGTGGATTCAAGTTGAGCAGTACCTGCAAGCAGAGGGGGCAGAGTCTATGCTACTCGGGAGTGACTAGGAGGCATGGGAGACAAATGCCCACCGATGTCAGCAGATGCAGGAGAGTTGACAATGACCTTGGAGCTGCAGCTGTGTGGAGCAGGCGGCGCTGAGGAAGACTAAGAACCATTCAAGAGCGGTCCTACACCGGATGTCGAGAGTTGAGGGGTCGGTGTCCGTACGGAGCACCAACAAGCCTTCGCAACCGCAAACAACATGGTAGGCGAAAAAGGTGAAGTGTCGGGACAAGCAAGGTCCAGGTGACTCACCACGAGCAGGGGAGTCGGGGTAGGCCAGAGCAAGCAGGGGAGCGCTCTGTAGCCAAAGAAGACCCTCAAGAGGACCCACAGGCCAGAGGCACAGGAGTCGTAAGAAGACATTTAGCAGCTCACCAAAGATGCAGACTCACAGTGCAAAGGATGCAGTGAGGACAAGGTCTTGGCTGCAGGAGATGCTTGAGAGCAGAGCTTCTTGGAGCCCGAAGTCCTCTGGTGAAGAGTCAACAAGCCTAGGCTACGGCAAGTTGTCGTGGTGCGAGGTTCGGTTCCTGTGGTTCTGACAAGGAATACTGTCCTCAAACTTGGTGAGAAAACAGTGCAGGCCTCAAGGGAGTTTTAGAAACACAACCTGTGTTGCTGAGCCTTTTAGAGCCTGTGGGAGCCCAGGATCAGCAGACCGGTCAGCTGTGTTATGGTGCCTGCAGATGTAGGGAAGAGACTCCATCACTTCAAGGGAGATTACGTCAGGTGTCTTGGCTGTCCACAGGCCTTGGTAGGTTCCTGTATGGGGCACGGACGTTGCAGCAGGGCTGCAGGACAATGAAATCAGGAGCAGCAGGAGTCTTCTCAGTTGCAGTCTCAGTGCCCATGGTGAAGTCCAGCGAAGTTCAGAGTGCCCAGACGGTCAAAGATGAATTGGTTTTGGATCTGAATTTTGTTCCCTGATGAATCTAGGGACCCACACACAGGTAAGCCCTTCAGTAACCTCAGGAAAGCGTTAGGACGATTCAGGGGTCCCTCCCAGAGTGGCTGGACAGTGGGGAGGATACTCCCATGTCCTTTGTCCAGTTTTAAGCCAGAGCAGGAGTCAGTGTCTCCCTGAACTGGTTTGAACTGGAGTATGCAAGGAGGCCACCAAATGTGCCCGTCAAGCAGTCTCAGTGGCACTGGCAAGCACCCCCACCCTGCCCCAATACACTAAACCCTGTCTGGAGGGGTGGTCACACCTCTGTGTGACAGGATATCTATTATTATGCCTTCACATGCTCGAGCTTGACTCAGCAGCAGTAGGGCAGTAACATATCTCTGGTCTGCAGCAGCCCTAGCTTGCTGTCCGTTTCTGGAAGACTGGTAACAGGAGCACCGAGGGCCTCCCAGAGGAGCTTTACAGTGCATGGAATAACGGTGTGGGAGTATGATTCAAACATGTTTGATACCAAACATGACAGGGTTCGTTACAGCCAGTTTAGAGATGGTCATTGCATAATGACGCATGGCCACTCAATATGTCGTAATGGCTGACCGGGGGAATGGACTCCGAAGGCTGTAGGGGTGCCCCGCTCATGGAGGGGCATCCTCACACTTAGAACGAGCACCCTGCCTTCATGATTGAATGGCCTTCCTTAGAAGTAACTGATAGGTTTTAAGTGTAGTGGCCTCAGATATAAGAAAACGTATATCTGTTGTACTAGTGCTAGCACCAGCTTCCACAGGATGTAAGGGCAGGCCTGTAGTCACAATTTGAGTGGTCTCTCATGGGTGGCATATTACATGCTTCAGCCCATGGGAGACCCCTGGTGTACCTATGCCCTGGGTACCCTAGAAGGGTACACCAGTAGCCAATCTGGAGTGTACCCAAATACTCACCATGTCCAATTTAGGAGAGAAAGCACAGGGGCTAGGTCCTGGTTAGCAGCATCCCAGCCAGAAACCACATCACACCAGGCAAAAGTTGGGGGTAACCATAAAAGCAGATCCTATTTTCCTACACCCCGCAACAAAACTGTGTTGAGAGCAGACAAGAGCATGGCCAGTGTGAGCATTTTGAATTTCTACTTATGTATAAAGTGGGTGCAAGTCTAAAACATGACAAATGCCGCTGTCCTTCTTTGGTACCAGAAAGTAGAAGGAATAACGTGTCCTACTTCCGGTGTGGGCACCCACTCTATGGCTTGTTTGGCCAAAAGGTCTTGCATTTTCTGCCACAAAATGGGGAGATGGTACTCAGTCAGTCAGTTGGTGTGGTCAGGGGGGGGGGGGGGGTTTGGGTGGGAGGGCAGTGGATGGTGTGGTAGTGAGAGAATAAAGGGGCATATCCTTGCTGAACATTTTGCAGGACCCACCTAGCTGATGTTCCGGCCTGCCAACCGGGCAAGAATCGTCACATCCTACCCACCAAGTGGCTGCGGTCCACAAAGGGCAAACATAAAGGAGTTTTGTCAGGTGGTGGGGTGGGGGGGATGGTAGAAGACTGGGAGCCCATTTTACCTTTACCATGGAGGCAGTGGGCATCAAGTCCTCGACAGCAAAACCGTTGGGAACCATGTGGAGGTTGGATTGGCTGGTGGTATGGGGCATCTCTGCCAAAACTGCAAACAGAGCAGTAGACCTGATGTGCAGGAAAAGTGGGACAGATAAGTCCAGGGAGCATGCTCTGGCACTGCCCTCCTTCAACTGCTCGAGGGCGGAGTCCGTCTTGTCCCCAGGAACAAGTTACTTACTTTCAATAACGCCTTATCTGGGAGAGACTCTATCGAGCTGCAGATTCCTTACCTTAGAACAGGGGGTCTCCAACCTTTTCTGTAGTGAGAGCTACTTCTGATCAGTGATAATCGTTGCGAGCTACTAAGGCTAAGCAACGAGCGCATTGTTACCAGACACCTCCACACCCAAATTAATTGACTTTAAGCCTAATGTCCACAGAGCCAGATACTATGATTTGCACAAAATACTTTGAATACATGCACAATGACATGGCTGCCATGTAGTTCAATGAGTGAGTGGTCTTTGGGGCTGAATGTACATGTGTTACGTATGAATGGGAAATTGTTGTGTGAGTGACTGCAAACCTGTGTCGTATGAACTTGCAACGCAGAACACACCTTTCGCCATATATGGAACCGTTACATGTAAACCACAAACATACAATCATTTCTTTTTCCAATTGGAGTAATTTAACATGCAGAAAAATGTTCTGCAAAATTGTTCATAATATGGAACATTTTTCTGCGCTTCAGATTTTCTCTCATTTAAAAAAATAGCTATACTTTTCAGTTAACTTAATCATTCAGGTAACTTTTCATTTTAATGTTCTCCCATTTAAAAGCATTCAGAAACATAATTTTTTTCACAGCTCCACTACTGAGTTGACAAGGACTTTTAAAGTTAAATACCTCAGTGCTTCAGTTGTTCACCTCTGAGCCATGGGTCATACATGTGACTGAGCACTGCTCATTATCAGACCCTATCTGAAGCCTGATGATAATAATGTAAAATAAACAACATTCCCTTAACTTTAAAAGGAAAATATGACCTGGTGCTTATTTAAAAATGAACTTCGGGCGGGCCAAGTCCCAAATGGAAAAGGACGCGCGCTTGCAGAGCTCCGCTTCTCCACAACCTCTTAAAGACTTGACTGCAAGGGAAGGGTCCCCGGAATACACCGGGGTGATCCTGCGTCCCTGGAAAATTGCAGAACCCGCCACGGAGACTCCCAGCCTCCGGGGACCAAACAGCTGCGATCAGAGCAGCCGCCACCTTGGGGCCGCTAGGAGGCCTAGCATCGGCGGCCTGCCTTTGCTTCCTCTGGCGACCTTGGAGGCACCCAACCAAGGGCAGCGCTACAATAAGGGGGCTGCATTCGCCCGCCATTGAGGTCCCGGAGGCCTGATACACCAGACGGCAAGGCAGATCTGATCTTAAGAGCCCATCAGCACACATACTCTTCCCTGCCTGCTGCATTGGTGGCTGACCGACGCAACAGGAAGAAGGGATCGGCTGCGGCGATCACGCAGCGGGACCTTTTGCCCCCCACTCCCTCAGCTGTCGAGCCTTCCCGAGATCCTCTCGCTGCCGGCTTTCTGCTTGAGGCTGGCTCTGGTTCTTGCCTGGAACCCTATTTTCCTGCCTGTCCCCTGTGTTGTGCTGTGCATCTTGGACCTGAGCAGCAGGGAAAGCCTGGGGAGTGAGGCCTGAGACCGGGTGTCACTGACAGAAGAGGCAGGGACCTGCCATCTCACTCGGCAAAAACTTCTGGCTGCTCACAGGTAGGAAGATCAGCTGCGGAAGCTGTGCAGCAGTAGGCCTCTATCCCCCCTCCCTCTCCTGTTGGGCCTGTGGTGTTACCTCCTGGGTCCCAAACACGGAACTATTTGCTCTGCCCCAGGGGTTCACGTGGACCTCTGCATAGCTGTCTTGCCTGCTCCCTAAGTATTGGAACGCCCTGGGGAGCTTCTCAAATTCGGCTTATGTCCTTCAGATAGCGTGCCCGCATGGAGCTCTAGCCAAGCACGTATCATTGCGACGTCTTCAAGTACTTGGCTACTGCACGCAGTGGGAACCCACATGTTGATCCTACCTTCACCCGGTACCTGGTTTGATACTGCTGTCGGCTGCAATTGGTGCCCCCTGGGCTTATTGTGGCTGGCGGCCCCTGAGACAGTGGACCACAGACGACGTTGTCTCTTTCGAAGGCTGGGGGAAACGGCTGTGGGAGCACACAGCAGGGTCCCATTTGGGCCTAGATCCCACTCAAGGCCTTAGCTTCTGAAGTTCTTGACAGAACTGGGGGGGTGAACATCGTGAGGACTGACAGGGACCCAGTACTGAGCCTCCGAGCCTCCCCTATACCTAAGCACACCCACCGCTGATTAAGGCTTTTAATCCCTTCCTTGGAACTGAAATCTCCCCTAGCCGGACCATAACGTAACTGGACTGGCTTACCGACCACAAAGCTAGCACTTCTTCCCCTGTCTTTCTGGACTTCCCCCTGTGGATTGTGACAGCTAGCGATAACCCTGTGGCTATCCCTATGGCTGAAATCCACTCTCTAACCACAGACTACCTCGGACCTCCCGAATACCTCATCAATCGAAGACTCAATGGCAGCCCCAATCATGCAGGCTTACATTACTTCTTTTCTGCAAGAAATCAAGGCTGAAATGGGATCACTTAAGAGTGACTTTAAATCCTGCTTATGAGAGATCCAACAGGATGTCACAGAAATTTGGGGCCAGGTGGATGACCTCAAGCGCACAATGGACACCCCCACAGAAGACTATGAGAGCCTTTGACACAGAATGAATGAAATAGAAGCATATTAATCTACACCTGAAGCAGGAGGATTTGGAATATAGAAGTCCGTGAAATAATATCCGCATCAGGGGAGTCCCAAGGGGAGCAGAGGGACAAGATATTATGGCCTTCACTGCCAATCTTCTACACTCAATCAGGGTGGATGATGATGATGCCTCCCATCCAGCCCTTGACCGGGCACATTGAGTTGCTAAAAAAAAAACATAGGAGTTCTATTAGATGCAACAAACAGACTACAAGGCTGACTGCTCACTATATAGAAGCTGGCCACTCATCTACAGAACTTAAATGGACAGTAATAGAACAACCTGCAATTCCACCTCACATCACAGACATCAGTGGGTTCTTATTTAAAAAGGAACAAAGATGGGTTTTCAAACTCAAATCTGACAAAGAGGGCCTTAATGAGGACATTCCTTGGATGTCACTCAAATGATGATTCTCTGCTAGATATTACTGTTGTTCACGTGTGGCTACATTAGCTTAGAAGGGGCTGCTTTTGTTTTGGTATCTCTTTTTGCCTGCAACCCCTTGAGAGCCATTACCGCCCATCTGAGCGTCCAAGTACCTTAAAAATTCAAATGTGTGTTTGTCTCACTGGCGGTCTACGAACAATATAGTGGACATCGCGCACATTCTGCCTTTTTGCGTCCTTCTGCCATTCCCTTTCATCTGAGCGTCCATGTACCTAAGTAATTAAATGTGTGTTGGCCGCACTGGCGGTCTACGAACAATATAATGGACATCGCGCACATTTTGCCTTTTTGCGCCATAATAAACTTCAACTCCCATGAAGCCGTGCGTTTGGGTGCGTTTCGTGACGTCACACGATCGCGCCCCGCTACGGAAGGAGGAAGCAGAGACATAAGGAGCGATCGGGCGCCTCGTCGGTACCTCCCACGACAGCCCAGAGGGACGCCCGGGGTACCGACGGAGAGGTAGGCGTCCCGATCCTTTCTGTGTGCCGTTTCACTTGCTGTTTGTTACCGCCACTGGTAGGGGAGGCGTCCCGATCCTTTCTGTATGCCATTTCACTTGCCGCTTGTTACTGCCACTGTTAATCCCTCGCACGGCAGGAGCGACCCTTGGTTCCTTACGCCCTGCTATTTGGCAGTTCTTTAGGCATGTTCCGCCTGTGTGGGTAGTGCCATTACATTAGTGAGATGGTTAGTTCTTTGGACAGTAGGTCAGCGCTCTGCTCTTGGCATGACGTTAACAATCAATGCCGGTTATGCTGCCCTCTATTCTCCGCATAATGTTTTGTGGTCTTGAGTTGTTGCTGGAATTTCGTGACACTCCGGGTCTGCTCAGCTCCTCTTCTCATGTATGTTTTCTCGCTACTTTTCAGAGCGGTGCCCTGTTTTACCTGCGCTGTATGCCAGGTGAGGTGGGATTTTCTCTCCTGCCTAATTGGTGAGTGAGTAATCATGAGTATATAACCATGTTTTGTCAGGACTTGTTGGCACACTTTTTGGTCCTTTCCTGACTTATGACAGTGAATTGTGTTAGGTATAAATGTTTTTCAACACAGCACTTTGTCCATAATAATTTCTGTACTTTGTTTCTCCCTTGCTGTGTGCCTCACGCTCACCCTGTCTTGGCATTTAACATCAAAGCCAGGAGAAGGATAGAATCACTGGATCGCAGGTGATATCTGTTTTCTTCCTTTGATATATGTTTTTGTATGTTTTTTAAGCAGTAGCGTTCTTGGTCCTGAAGAAGCAGCTGGATACTATATTGATCTTGTTAGTCTGCAGAAACATGTCGACCTTCCTTATCCATCAGTGGTTATTTGTTTAGACCACCTACGCACTCATGTTTTTTATTTTAGGAGCAAAGTGATTCTCTAATAAACAATCCTTTTTCACTTTCCTACCTAATTTTACATTTCACATTTCACTTTTGCACATTGCACTTCACTAGTTCTAGCACTGCTTCTAGTCACCATACAATTTCTCTTTGAGTTGTTTTCCCCCCTCATCATAGTACAATTAGGTCTTAACAACTGACCAGTCCACTGTGAGTACCTCACTTTGGTCTCTGAGGGTGACAGTTCCCAGATGATGAAGGGCGGAATCGAATGGTGACTGATGGGAATTTTCTCCTACAGAGTTGAGTGGTCCCATTGTTGTTTTCTTTAGATACATTAGCAGTACATGTTTGTTGTTCCCCTTAGGCACCTTTTAGGGTTTAACTTAGTTCTTTTTTGACTCCGTGCTACCCTTTTGTTGTAACATTGAGTTGCTAGCCCGAGATCACCCGGGCTTCGTCCCAGATATCCTCACTGAGTACATTTCTTTGTAGAAAAAGAAGCCGTCCTTCAGAAGATAAGG
Organism: Lissotriton vulgaris; assembly: GCF_964263255.1. Taxonomy (NCBI): domain Eukaryota; kingdom Metazoa; phylum Chordata; class Amphibia; order Caudata; family Salamandridae; genus Lissotriton; species Lissotriton vulgaris. The sequence continues at coordinate 2,106,268,724 of NC_141687.1, forward strand.
GGTGAAACAAATCTAACATACAAAGGTCACGCCATTCAGGTCTTCCAGGACATTACCCCGGACACTCTCCGTCGTCCCAAAGAACTCAAACCCATCACAGACTAGCTACGGGATCTTCAAATCAAATATCAATGGGGCCACCCTTTCGCACTGATTTTCTAATGGGAAGGCAAACGACAAGTTCTTCGTGTAGGAGAGTGGGGTCTGCAATCCTATGGTCACCCCCAATTTTTGCTTTTTGCTTCACTGGTTTACGACTTTCCCTGGCTGTGGGCCTGCTAATCAGACCCACAGCCTAGCTGTTCTCTCTCTAAATTGACATACATGTACCTTAGGTGCATTTACCAATTGGTACTGGGCCACCTTATCAGTCCCTGTACAGCATACCTTAGGTATCCAGGGCATAGGTGTACCCAGGGCCTACCAGTGGCTGCAGCATGTATTATGCCACCCCAGGCTGGCCATCCAAATCTGACACAACTGGCTGCACGACAGCTGGGGCAGGGTGGTGTAATCACCCTTTGCTTTAGATATAGTATCTCTATATCTAACCCTAAAATGGACACATATATTCCTATCAGTCACTCCTATGGCAGGCCTTATCAATCCTGAAGGCAGAGTGCTTGGAATTATGTGAGATGGTGCTCTGGCATGAGCTAAGCCCATTTGCAGCTTGCGGAACCAAGTCCTAATAGCTGTTCCATGATAACGCGTACCATATACTCTTAAGTGCATTATAATCCTCGTAGTTATTTGCTAACTTAGGTATCGCTTTATCAAAACATGTCGAGTAAGGTGTCATACAAATTGGAATACTAACCCCTCGCCAATTCTGGCGACGGGGATAGCATTCCACCCTTCTAGAGGGGCACGACATGTATGTAACTGTGAACCCCGGTTAAAGTTAACTCGAGCCTCAGCATCACAAGATGGATGCTGCCACCACAGACACAAGTCTGACCTCCTGCTGCTGGGAGTCCTTCCAGCGAGGAGAGCTCGGACAAAGGGTTTCCTGTCAGGGGCGTGCTAGCAGCATCCCAGACAGGGTTTTGTGTATCCCAGGTAGGCAGGGCTGAGAGGAAGGTGACTGCAAGTGGCACCCCGGTGCTCACTGTGCATATGCCGGCTCAAACCAGTTCCAGGGGTACCCCAGCCCCTGAGCTGGGGAAAGTCCGGACAAGGGAGAGGGGTGTAACCACCCCCCTCCTGGTCCCACCCATGGGCAGGACCTAGTCGCGTGCCAGACCCTTTTCTTAGAATAAAGGTAGGAGCGGGCCCCCTTCCCAAATTAGATAATCTTGAATCTTGAACTACTTTCCACGAAAGGAACTCTTGACATTCTCTGAAGACTCTCCCTTGTGGCTAAGGAGTAGCCACCCTGCACCCGCAGGCACCACCTAAGCATCGCGGTTTGCTGCACGTCCATCCTCCGGATCAAGACTGACCAGCTCGACGAGACCCTGATTCCCTGGCATCTCTGACCTCTACCTGCATCATCAGCCCAGCTGAGATTCATGGGTGTGACGAGACCTGAGGGACCGGCCATCTTCAAAACCTGCACGACGCTTAACCAGCACGACCGCCGAGGGATCCTCGAGTGAGTGCACTGGGGTTTGAGAAGCCCCAACCCAGAGCAGCTCCAACACCGAAGTCCAGCCCCCCCAGCATCCACGAGATCTGCGTGGGGCCCTTCTGCTCTTCTGCTGCATGCCACGTTGTCCGGTCACTTGCCCCTTGGCTAGTGACCCTCCTGATGATGTACCACGACGTTTTCACCGCTGGTCTAGTTGCTCCAGACTGGCCCTTGCTCCCTTCCAAAAGAGGAGCACCCGGACCCTCCTGGTCCACTCCAGACGCCATCTTGACTCCACCGCGTGGGCTTGCCTTAGCCAAGGCTTGTTGCTCCAATCCTGGTTCTAGCATCGCCGACAGCAGACACCCTCTTGGGACAGCTCGCACCTCCAGCCTGGTCGCCGACAACGCCTCCTAGCCCGTGTGACTGCAGAGTCCAGCGTCGCCCACTCACCTGATCGCGGTGATCTTATCCGGTGCCATCCTGGTGCCCACACAATCACTGGCTAGTGATTAAGAACTGAGTCCCCTCTGCTTTCAGGTCGTCTCCATCACCGATCCAGGCTTGGATCACACCGAACATCTTCACTGGTCGCCTGCCAGCAACTTCTTCTTTCAGGCTCCATAGACTACAACGAGGATTCCCGACGTCTTTTGAACCCTATGCAGCCGCAGCCCCTGGGCTAGGTAACCCGAGCATTTCGGTGCTCCAACGCAGGTTCACTATCCAAGTGTCCAGATCCTTTTTCGTTTTAAGTCTACCTAGTCGGATTCGTCCGGAAACAGTAACTTTAGAAATACTAGCCTCCATAGACTTTGTCCCGCATCCCGCGTGAAAGTGCACACTCTGCACCCGATTTCCCTAGGCCTCCTGCTCCTAACCTTAGAGTTCAGAAGGGTAGTCCTAGCGATCCTGAAGCCTCTGGATCTTGTTACTTACCTGCTAGTATTTCGCATTCCACTTTTAGAGTATATGGTTTTTCGTGCCCCTCAGGCATTTGTGTAAATTGTGCAACTTGAAGTAAGAGTTTTGTATTGTGCTTAGCTCCCTGACTCATAAAGAGTTCAGGGTAGACTTGTTATTAATAAATATCCTTTATTTTTATAACAACTTGTGTGGTGTCCTTTCGCTTGGTGTTCAAGGGGTATATGTGATGATAAAACAGCTGGCTTAACACGCCCTCTAGAGTTTAGCCTAAAGACTGCTTTTGTCCACGCTACTAGGATAGCTGGTCTATGAGGTTGACTTACAACCAATCATCAATAAGGGTCGTTTGGTATGATACACAGTGATCACTAGAATAGTGAGCACTATATATCAGGCCAACTTCTCACACTCCGCTTGCTGCATGAAGCGAAAAAGCTCCTTCAAATTTCAGCAGGATTGGATGACAAGGGACACTCTCCACCGGGATCTCCACGCAGAGGGGCGATACGACCGAATGGTCCACCATCCTTGCCCTCAAACGCAGGTCACGAGCCAGGGAACAGATCTCCTCCAAAACAAAGCAAGAAGCACAAGTTACTACTTGTGTAACGAGATATCTGTAAGAGACATTAGTTAGTGATAGATTCTTTACCTTAGAATATCCCCAGGCGTCAGACTGGATCCGGAAATTTTTGCGTAGCAATACCCCTGCGCGTCGGTAGGCGTCGTCTGCGGCTCCACATCAGTCGTCGGCGTCGTTAGCGCCGGAATGACGTCGTCGGAGTACTTAGACGCCGCCCATGCGCGCTGACGTCAGTTCTGAAACACAGCTTTTCCGCGCCAGATACGCAGAGCCATGATAGAACCAACACTGGTGCCATGAAACTAGGGCCCTGAAAGGGGATGACCTTAACCCTAGATATGGATGGGTGGGTCGGTAAGGAATCTATCACTAACTAATGTCTCTTACCGATATATCGTTACACAAGTAGTAACTTGTGCATCTGAAAGAGACACGTTCGTGATAGATTCATTACCTTAGAATAGATACCCCTGCAATACCAACCCCGGTGGTGGGTCTGCGAACCAATATCACACCAGAAAGTCCTGGAGGACGGAACGGCCGAAGAAGCCATCCCTCCGGACTTGACTGTCCAGGCAGTAGTGTCTTGCGAACGTGTGCAGCGAGGCCCACGTAGCTGCCTGGCACATGTCCTGTAAGGGGACTCCTCGGCCCAAGGCAGTTGTTGTTGCCGTGGCTCGAGTGGAATGAGCCCGTAATCCAGCAGGGGGCTCCTTTTTGGCCATGGAGTAACATGCCTGAATACACAAGACGATCCACCGCTTAATGGTCCTCTTGTGTACAGCTTTTCCCTTCTTCGCGCCCACGTAACCAACAAAGAGTTGGTCATCCACCCGGAACTGACGTGTGCGATCTAGGTAATAATAGAGCGCACGTTTTGGGTCCAGACGGTGGAGCCTCTCTTCCTCTTTCGAGGGATGCGGAGGCGGAAAGAAGGTGGGCAAAGTAATGGACTGCCCGATGTGGAAGGCCGTGACAACCTTGGGCAGAAAGGAAGGCTGTGTACGCAACACCACCTTGTCCGGAGGAACAGAGTAAAAAAAGTGGAGTAGAAGAAAGAGCCTGGAGCTCACTCACTCTCCTGGCAGAGGTGATAGCAACCAGGAAAGCAGTCTTCAGTGTGAGAAGACGGAGAGGACAGTTATGGAGCGGCTTAAAGGGAGCACACATTAGATAAGTGAGAACAAGATTCAAGTACCACTGGGGCATAACGAAGGGAACAGGAGGGAACATGTGTGTGATGCCCTTCAGAAATCTATTTACAATGGGGGACTTGAATAAGGAAGGCTGATCTGGAAGACGGAAAGAGCCGAAAGGTACCCCTTAAGAGTGCCCAGAGCAGAGTCCTGCTGGGCAAGGGATAGAAGGAAGAGTAGAACTTCAGAAAGGGGTGCAGAGAGAGGGTCCACAGCCTTTGCTGTGCACCATGCCACAAATCTGTTCCACCTGCAGGCGTATACCGACTTTGTGGAGGGACGCCTGGCTGCCAGAATGATATCACAGACTTCAGGAGGCAAGTCAAATGGCCTCAACTGCCGCCGCTCAATCTCCAAGCTTGTAGGTGGAGACTGGACAGGTTCGGGTGCAGGACCGTCCCCTGCTGCTGCGACAGAAGTTCCTCCCGAAGAGGCAGACGAATCGGGGGATCGACTGACATGCTGAGTAGCTCGGGATACCAGTATCTTCATGCCCAGTCCGGAGCCACAAGGATAACCTGGGCCCGGTCGCGCCTGATCTTCTTCAGCACTCTGGGCAGAAGTGGTATAGGCGGAAAGGCGTACAATAGACTGCAACTCCACTCGCAATGAAAAGCATCTCCGAGCGAGTGCCGCCTTGAAAATTCCAATGCGCAGAACAGATGACATTGCGCGTTCTCTTGTGTGGCGAATAGATCTAACCAAGGCTCTCCCCATTGCTGAAAGAGGCCTTGCGCCACGTCCGAGTTCAGACGCCATTTGTGATCCATCATGCATCGACGGCTGAGTTTGTCCGCCCTGGCATTCAGAGAGCCTGCCAGGTGTTGAACCACCAGGGTCACGCCCTGATGTTCCAGCCACTGCCAGAGGCGCAGAGTCTCCTGGCAAAGGGTCCACGACCCCACCCCGCCTTGTTTGTTGCAGTACCACATGGCGGTGGTGTTGTCCATGAACACCTGCACTACACTCCCCCGGACAGAGGGGAGGAATGCCTTCAGTGCTAGACGAATCGCCCGCAGCTCCAAAAGGTTGATGTGGAGCCAGGACTCTGCCGGAGACCAGAGGCCTCTGATCTCCGCCTCTCCCATGTGGCCTCCCCAGCCCTGGAGGGACGCATCCGTCACAACCACGTGCTCCGGGTGGGGTAGGGAGAGGGATCTGCCATTGACCCAATCGCGGTCCGTGAGCCACCACTGCAGTTGTCTCGCAGTGCCCTCCGAGATCAGGACATGGTCGGACAGGTTGCCCTGATGCTGGGCCCACTGAAACTTCAGGTCCCACTGCAGAGCCCGCATCCGCCACCGGGCGTGATGCACCAGAAGGATGCAGGAGGCCATCAGCCCCAGAAGCCGCAGCGCCAACCTGACCGAGACTTGGGATAAAGGCTGAAAGATGGGAATCAGAGCCTGTATATCCCGAACCCGCTGTTCGGGTGGGTAAACCCGAAACTGCGCCGAGTCGAGAACCGCTCCGATGAAGAGGAGCTTCTGAGAGGGACACAGGTGCGACTTCGGCACATTGATGGAGAACCCCAGCAAATGCAGTAGGTCGGCCGTAGTCTGGAGGTGGCTGACGACTGTCTGGGGCGAGCCCGCCTTCAACAACCAGTCGTCTAGGTAGGGGAAGACTGATACCCCTAAACTGCGCAGATGGGCTGCGACCACCGCCATCACCTTCGTGAACACCTGTGGGGCGCTGGTAAGGCCGAAGGGGAGCACGGTAAACTAAAAGTGCTCTTGGCCTACCGTGAACCGCAGGTAACGCCGGTGGGCCGGCAGGACGGGGATGTGGAAATAAGCGTCCTGCAAGTCCAACGCTACCAGCCAGTCTTCTGGGTCCAGGGCAGCTAGGACCTGAGCCAAAGTCAGCATCTTGAACTTCTCCTTCCGGAGGAAGCCGTTGACGATCCGCAGGTCCAAGATAGGGCGTAGGCCCCCTTTGCCCTTTTCGGGTACCAGAAAGTAGTTGGAGTAACATCCACGCCCTACTTCTGGCCCAGGAACGAGCTCGATGGCCCCCTTGGCCAAGAGGGCCGTGACTTCCTCTTGCAGAAGTTGCAAGTGATCACCTGACACGCGATGGCATTGCGGTGGCATGGATGGAGGGGTCGCCTTGAAGGGGAGGGAGTAGCCCCTTCGGTCGATCTGCAGCACCCACCTGTCCGATGTGATAGTGCGCCAGTGGGAGAGGTGATTGCGAACCCTGCCTCCCACAGGCGTCACATGGGCCTGAAAACTCGGACTAGGAAGGTTTTAAGGCGGGTGCTGTGGAGGGAGGTGTGGACTGGCCTCGCAGTTGTCCCCGACTGCCGCCACGGCGGTTTCCACGGCCGCCACCGCGCTGTTGAACATTCTGCGGCGCGTGGCTGGCAGCACGTGTGGGGGCGCCCCATCCATAGCCACGAAAGGAGCGAAAGGCACCCGATTGCTGGCGTGGGGCAGAGAGTCCCAAGGACTTGGCCGTAGCCCTGGAGTGCTTAAAACGTTCCAGCGCATGGTCTGCCTTGTCGCCGAAGAGGCGACGGCCATCGAACGGCATGTCCAGGAGTGTAGCCTGGACATCGGCTGAGAAATTGGCGGACCTCAACCAGGCGTGGCGGCAAACCGCCACCGTCGTTGCCATCGCCCTGCCCAGTGAGTCCGTTGTATCCAGCCCACACCGGATGGAATAACGCGCTGCGTCTCGGCCGTCCGCAAGGGTTTGGGCGAGTTTAGCCCAGACCTCCTCCGGGCATTGTGGCATCATGTCCGCAACTGCGTCCCACAGAGTGTGGGTGTAGCGGCCCAAGAGACAGGCGGTATTAGCAGACCGCAGCCCTAAGCTCACAGACGAGAACACCTTCTTCCCGAACTGTTCGTATCTCTTGGATTCCCTGTCGGGCAGGGCCGACAGGAATGCGGTCCGGGAATTTGAGGCCTGGATGACCAGGCTCTCGGGGGTGGGGTGGGTGGACAAAAAGCATGGGTCGCCCGGGCCGGCAGGTAGCGTCTGGCCACGGTCCTATCCACAGGCGGACCTGTGGCTGGCTTGGACCAGAAGCCCACAAGAACGTCACACAAGGCCTCATTGAACGGCAGCAGAGGCTCGCTGGAGCTTGACTGCGGTTTGAGGACCTCGGTGGGGAGGTTAGTCCTCACGGCCGCGACCGGGAGCTCAAGGTTTAAGGCCTTGGCTGCCTTCGTCAACACTACGCTATATCTTGACCCCTCCTCCGTAGCCACAGTCGGAGGGGAGACAAATCCAGTGTCTGGCGATGTGTCAATACCACTGGCCTCCCCAAGCTCGTATGTCCAGTCCTGTTGAGACTGGCATTCCCGTGCCAGAGGGTCCTCAGACCCCTCCCAATCTTCCTCGTCACCTGTGTCCTGTAAAACAGGATTAGTAGACAGGGCCTCCTCGTGGAGATAAAAATCCCCAAAGGCCGATGGAATTGGCGCCCATCGGCGCCGTTCCGGCGCTAGAGTCGGACCGCAGGAAACATTGGGGATGGCGTCCACAGTGGGCGCCGGGGGCGACACCCGTGGGGCCGGCGCCGGTGAGGTCGTAAGGTCGACCAGCGACGACCCGGATCCGGATCCAGTGAGGTCCTGCGGCGCCGGGGCCGAAGCACCCGACGGCGTCGGGCCGAAGCGCCCGACCCGCTAGGACCTCCAGTTAGGACCGTTGGGCCCGGAGGCGACACGGAACCCGACTGAGGAGGGAGGGACCTCATGGCCATGAGGTACCGCTCGATCTCCTCTGGCGTCGCGCCGTGCCCAGGGACCAGAAGGTATGGGGCAGGCGGCGACGCTTGCGACTCCCACGGAGCCGCGTGGGCGGTGTCGCCCGAGCCCCCGGCCGCATCGAGCGAGAGAGCGGGGAGTGTCGTAGGAACGATGGCGTCTCTCCGACCTCTCATGCCTCTTACCTGAGGACTTAGATCCCGACGACCGGTGTCCATTCCCGGAGCTGTGATGACTCCGCCCCCACGACCTGTCCCTCGAGCCCCCGTGGGACCGGGACCTGGAGCGGCGCTGGGCCGACTGCCGGAGCTCGAGCCACTTGCGGGACCGCTCCCGCCTAGCCTTCGACGTCAGGGCCCGGCAGTCGGAGCAGGTGCGGTCGTCGTGATCGAGGCCTAAGCCATTCAGGCACCGGCGATGGGGGTCCGTCTCCGACATCAGTCGGTCACACTTCGAGCAGGGTTTGAACCCGGGCATCCCTACCGGCACGGATAGAGTTGAAGACTCGAAGAAAAAGAATGATCAAAAAGATCAAAAGTTTAGTCAAAAAATGACTAGGGGTAGAGCTTCTCCGGATCTGCGCTAGCAGGCGCGGAAAAAAGAAGAACTGACGTCAGCGCGCATGGGCGGCGTCTAAGTACTCCGACGACGTCATTCCGGCGCTAACAACGCCGACGACGGACGCGGAGCCGCAGACGACGCCTACCGACGCGCAGGGGTATTGGTACGCAAAAGTTTCCGGATCCAGTCTGACGCCTGGGGATATTCTAAGGTAAGGAATCTATCACTAACATGTCTCTTTCAGATATCATTAGTCATCTAAGCACCATGAGCGCTCCACACTCACCGACCCATAATTCGGAGGCCTCAGACAACAACAACCACGCCAGGCTGCCAACTACGCTCTAACCCACTCAGGAAGGTCCTTTGATAAGCAAACTTCTATGTTCCTCACTTTAACTGATGCACTCCAACTAATACCTCCCTTACCTGCATAAATGGCTATGAGTGCTTTTCCTGACTCAATATGCCTAGACACGACTTAAGCTTTCCTTTCCAGCCTTAGCCTGTCTCAATCCCACACAGTCACTCTGCCACCAGGCATATTCTCCCCCATTGGACCATGGAGGGCAGTAGAGGCTACCTGCCTGCCTCTTTTGATTACTCAGTTAGTTCTTCGGCCTGTCAACTAATAGCTCGGCGCCTCCAACCACCATCCTAACTCTGGCCATGGAGCGCAGAGATCGAGCTACCCACAGTTACAATTAACACGTCCCGCACACACGTAATGCCTACGGGAGGAGTGACTTCCTCGGAATGGCTCCTGTCTCGACTTCCGAACCATTCCAGAAGAACAGGTTACCTACCTTCGGTAACGATATATCTGTAAGAAACATAGGTTTGTTATAGATTCCTTACCTTAGAATTACCCCCAGGTGTTAGATCCGGAAAGGTTTTCGTCAGCAGTACCCATGCACATCGAAAGGGGGCGTCGGTCGGCTCTGCGTTCGTTGTAGGCGTTGTGATCGCCAGGATGATGTTGCGGTACCTACTTAGACGCCGCCTTCACATGCTGACGTCAGTTCTGTAAACTACTTTCCATGCCAGACACTGACCACTGGTGCACAAAACTAGGGCCTTGAAAGGAATACCTTAACCCTAGAAGTCAGTTCGAAGAACGGGGAGGATGGTTGGGCAGTGAGGAATCTATAACTAACCTATGTTTCTTACAGATATATCGTTACCGAAGGTAAATAACTTGTTCTTCTGAAATAAAAAGTTAGTAATAGATTCCTTACCTTAGAATAGATACCCCAGCATTACCAACCACTGTGGTGGATCTGAGAACCAAGTTCACCCAAGAAAAAGTCGGAGAACAGAACGGCCAAAGAAGAGGTCTCTCTGGACTTGGCTGTCCAGGCAGTAGTGTTTAATGAACGTGTAAAGCGATGCCCGCGTAGCTGCCTGACAGATGTCATTGAGGGGGGCTTCTCGTCCCAAAGCAGTAGTAGCTGCCGTCGCCCTGGTGAAATGGGTCCACAGCCCCACTGGAGGCTCCTTCTTTGTCAAAGAATAGCACGCTTTAATGCGCAAAACGACCCACCTAGAGATGGTCCGTTTGGGCATGGCCCAACCTTTTCTGGCTCCCACGCAGCCAACAAAGAGCTGCTCATCCACCCGTAATTCCTTTGTGTGATCCAAATAAAATAAAAGTGCACATTTTGGATCCAGATGGTGGAGCCTCTTTCTCTTTGGAAGGAGGCAGAAAGAAGGTGGGCAAAGTTATGGTCTGTCCAATATGGAAAGGAGTAACCACTTTGAGAAGGAAGGATGGACGAGTTCTAAGGAAAACCTTGTCCAAATGGACAGTCAGAGCAGGGGGTTTTGAAGAAAGAGCTTGGAGCTCACTCACCCTGCGGGCAGAGGTGATGGCCACCACCAGAAAAGCAGTTTTTAAAGTCAGAAGCCTGAGAGGACAGTTATGTAGAGGCTCAACGGGAGCGCACATAAGGTACGTAAGAACCAAGTTCAAGTCCCACTGATGCATTACGAAGGGAACAGGAGGAAAAAGATGAGTAATGCCCTTAAGGAAGCGATTTACAACAGGGGACTTGAAAAGAGAAATTCCAATGTGCAGAATTGGTGACATTTCACATTCTCTTTTGGTGGCGAATAGATCTAACGCACAAGTTACTTAACTTCGGTAACAATATATCTGTAAGAAACAGTAGTTAGTGTTAGATTCCTTACCTTAGAATATCCCCAGGTGTCAGACTGGATCCGGAAAGTTTTCGTCAGCAGTACCCCAGAGCGTCGCTAGGCATCATCTGCGTCTGTCGTCGGCGACGTGATCGCCGGGATGACGACGGAGTACTTAGATGCCGCCGTTGCGCGCTGACGTCAGTTCTGTACATAGCTTTTCACGCCAGGAACACAGAGTCATTATAGAAACCGACACTGATGCCATGAAACTAGGGCCCTGAAAGGGATGACGTTAACCCTAGATATCGGTTCACAGAACAGGGAGGATGGGTGGGGCGGTAAGGAATACACTAACTACTGTTTCTTACAGATATAACGTTACCGAAGGTAAGTACCTTGTGCATCCGAAAGAAACAGGTTAGTGTTAGATTCCTTACCTCAGAATAGATACTCCAGCAATACCAACCCCGGTGGTGGGTCTGCGAACCAAGATCACACCAGAAAGTCCTGGAGAATGGAACGGCCGAAAAAGCCATCTCTCCGGACTAGGCTGTCCAGGCAGTAGTGCCTAGCAAACGTGTGCAGCGAGGCCCACATAGCTGCCTGACAGATGTCCTGCAAGGGGACTCCCCGACCCAGGGCAGAAGTAGCCACCGTGGCCCGAGTGGAATGGGCGCGCAACCCAACAGGAGGCTACTTTTTCGTCAAGGAGTAGCAAATCTTGATGCACAAGACGACCCACCGAGAGATGGTCCGCTTGTGCACCGCCCATCCCTTGTTAGCGCCCATGTAGCCAACAAAGAGCTGGTCATCCACCCGGAACTGGTGTGTGTGATCTAGATAGAAGTAGAACGCACATTTTGGGTTCAGACGGGGGAGCCTCTCTTCCTCCTTCGAAGGATGCGGAGGAGGAAAGAAGGTGGCCAAGGTGATGGACTGCCCGATGTGAAAGGCTGTGACTACCTTGGGCAGGAAAGAAGGACGAGTCCTCAGAACAACTTTGTTTGGATGGACAGAGAGGAAAGGAGGTTTCGAAAAGAGAGACTGAGCTCACTCACTCTCCTGGCAGAGGTGATGGCAACCAGTAATGCAGTTTTAAGAGTCAGAAGACGAAGAGGACAGTTATGAAGTGGCTCAAAGGGAGCGCACATCAGATATGTTAGAACAAGATTCAAGTCCCACTGAGGCATCACGAAGGGAACAGGGGGGAACATGTTTGTGATGCCTTTCAAGAATCTATTTACAACAGGGGACTTGAAAAAAGAAGGCTGATCAGAAAACCTAAAGAAGGCTGAAATGGCCGAGAGGTAGCCCTTGATAGTGCCCAGAGCAGAGCCCTGCTGGGCAAGAGAAAGGAGGAAGAGGAGAACCTCTGAAAGGGGGGCAGAGAGTGGATCCGCAGCCTTTGCTGTGCACCATGCCACAAATTTGTTCCACCTGCAGGCGTATACCATTTTTGTGGAGGGCCGCCTGGCTGCCAGACTCACATCACAGACTTCAGGAGGCAAGTCAAATGGCCTCAACTGTCGCCGCTCAATCTCCACGCATGTAGGTGGAGACTGGACAGGTTCAGGTGGAGGACCATCCCCTGCTGCTGCGACAGAGGGTCCTCCTGAAGAGGCAGACAAATCGGGGGATCGACTGACATGCTGAGCAGCTCGGGATACCAGTATCTTCGTGCCCAGTAAGGAGCTACAAGGATGACTTGGGCCCGGTCTTGCCTGATCTTCTTCAGCACTCTGGGCAGAAGTGGTATAGGCGGAAAGGCGTACAACAGACCGCAGCGAAAAGCGTTGCCTAGCAAGTGCCGCCTTGGAAATTCCAACCCGCAGAACTGATGACATTGCTCGTTCTCTTCAGTGGTGAATAAATCTAACCAAGGCTCTCCCCACTGCTGAAACAGACCTTGCGCTATGTCTGAGTTCAGACGCCATTCGTGATCCATCATGCACCGGCGGCTGAGTTAGTCTGCCCTGGCGGTCAGGGAACCTGCCAGGTGTTGAACCACCAGGGTAACGCCCTGGTGTTCCAGCCATGTCCAGAGGCGCAGAGCCTCCTGACAGAGGGTCCACGACCCCACCCTGTCCTGTTTGTTGCAGTACCACATGGCTGTGGTGTTGTCTGTGAACACCTACACTACACTTCCCCGGACAGAGGGAAGGAATGTGTTCAGTGCAAGTCGGATCTCCAGCAGCTAGAGAAGGTTGATATGGAGCCGGTACTCTGCCGGAGACCAGAGGCCTCTGATCTCCCTCTCTCCCATGTGGCCCCCTCATCCCAGGAGGGACGCATCGGTCACCCCCACATGCTCCGGTTGGGGAAGGGAGAGAGATCTGCCGCTGACCCAATCGCGCTTCGTGAGCCACCACTGCAACTGGCTCGCAGTGCCCTCCGAGATCAGGACGTGGTCGGTCAGGTTGCCCTGATGCTGTGCCCACTAACACTTCAGGTCCAACTGCAGAGCCCGCATCCGCCACCTGGTATGATGCACCAGAAGGATGCAGGAGGCCATCAGCCCCAGGAGCCGCAGCGTCAACCTGACCGAGACTCGGGATAAAGGTTGAAAGATCGGAATCAGAGCCTGAATATCCTGAATCCGCTGTTTGGGTGGATAAACCCGAAACTGCGCTGAGTCCAGAACCACTCCGATGAAAAGGAGCTTCTGAGAGGGGCACAGGTGTGTCTTCGGCAAGTTGATGGAGAACCCCAGCGAGTGCAGGAAATTCGGCCGTAGTCTGGAGGTGGGAGACAACTGGGGAGAGCCCGCCTTCAACAACCAATTGTCGAGATAGGGGAAGACTCAAACCCCTAATCTGCGCAGATGAGCTGCGACCACCGCCATCCCTTTCGTGAACACTAGTGGGGCGCTGGTAAGGCCGAAGGGGAGTACGGTAAACTGAAAGTGCTTGTGGCCTACCGTGAACCGCAGGTAACGCCGGTGGGCCAGCAGGACAGGAATGTCGAAAAAAGCGTCCTGCATGTCTAATGCTACCATCCAGTCTTCTGGTTCCAGGGCAGCTAGGACCTGAGCCAAAGTCAGCATCTTGAACTTCTCCTTCCGGAGGAAGCCGTTGACACTCCGTAGGTCCAAGATAGGGCGTAGGCCTCCTTTGCCCTTCTTGGGTACCAGAAAATAGTGGGAATAGCAACCACGTCCTACTTCTGGCCCAGGAACGCGCACGATGGCCCCCTTGGCCAAGAGGGCTGTAAGTTCCTCCTGCAGAAGTTGCAAGTGATCCCCCGACATGTGGTGGTACTGCGGTGGCATGACTGGAGGGGTTGCCTCAAAGGGGAGGGAGTAGCCCCTTCAGACGATTTGCAGCACCCACCTGTCTGACGTGATGGTACGCCAGTGGGGGAGGTGATGGCGGACCCTACCCCCCACTGGCGATGAATGGGCCTGAAATGCCAGACTAAGAAGGCTTAGAGGCAGATGCTGCAGGGGCGTGTGTGGAATGACCCTGCTGGTGTCCCGCAGTACCGCCACGTCGGTAACCATATCCGCGACCGCGATGAGCCTGGGTCTGGGGCTGGCTGGACTTGTGGGGGCGCCCCTTCCTTGGCAACGAAAGGAGCGAAAAGTGAAAGTTTGCTGGCGTTGGACTAGGTCCAAGGACTTGGCCGTAGCCCTGGAGTCCTTGAAACGCTCCAGGACACTGTCCGCCTTGTCGCCAAAGAGGCGACGGCCATCAAAGGGCATGTCCATGAGCGTGGCCTGGACATCCCCCGAAAAGTTGGCGGACCTCAGCCAGGCGTGGCGGCGAACCGCTGCTGTCATTGCAAATCGCCATACCCAGTGAGTCCGTGGTGTCGAGTCCACAATGTATGGTGTAGCGTGCTGCATCCCGCCCTTCCGCCAGGGCGTGGGTGAGCTATGCCCGGGCCTCCTCTGGGCACTGTGGCAGCACCTCCGCAACCGTATCCCACAGAGAGTGGGTGTAAAGGCACAAAAGGCAGGCGGTGTTGACAGACCACAGCCCCAAACTCTAGGAGGCGAACAGTCCGTTTCTTCCCAAACTGATCGTACCTTTTGGATTCCCGATCCGGAGGAGCGGTCGGAAATGCGGTTTGGGATGTAGAGGCCTGGATCTCCAGGCTCTCGGGGTGGGGTGAACGGACAGGAAGCTAGGGTCGCCCGGAGCCAGGCGGTTGCGTCGGGCCACATTCCGATCCACAGGAAGGCCTGTAAAGGCCTTCGACCAGGTGTCCAGCAGAACGTCAGTGGGGGCCTCGTTAAACGGCTGTAGAGGCTCCGAGGAGCTTGCCTGTGGTTTGAGCTCCTCTGTGAGGAGGTTAGTCCTCACGGCCGCGACAGGGAGCTCAAGATCCAAGGCCTTGGCCGCCCTTGTCAACACCACGCTGTAAGCAGCCCCCTCCTCCCTAGCCACGGAGGGAGGAGAGACAAATCCAGTGTCGGGCGAAGTGTCCGGACCACTGGCCTCCCCTAGCTCGTCTGCCCAGTCCTGGCTCAACTGGCACTGTAGTGCCAGAGGGTCCTCAGACCCCTCCCAGTTGTCCTCGTCATCTATCTCATGATAGTCAGGAAAAAACTATGGTCGGGTCATAGGTGAATTGCCCACCCATCGACGCCGGAGACGGCGCAGGACGGCGCCCGTCCGACGCCAGAACCCAGACCAGGGCTCAGACTGGGGACGACGTCGTCCAGAGATGGCGCCGGGAGCGGCACCCTCAGGGTCGGCGCCAGCGGAGAAGTCGTAAGGTCGACTGGCGGCGACCCGGATCCAGGCCTGGATCCTGTGGGGCCCTGCGGCGTCGGGACCGGAGTCGACCACAGTGCCGGGGCCAAAGAACCCAACAGCACCGGGGCCAAAGCACCCTAAGGCGCCGGAGCCAAAGCACCCGACGGCGCCGGGGCCAAAGCAACCGACGGCGCCGGGGCCAAACCACCCGACGGCACCGGGGCCAAAGCACCCGACGGCGCCGGGGCCAAAGCACCCGACGGCGCCGGGGCCAAAGGCACCTCGACGGGGTCCGACGGAGAGAAGTGAGTCCTCATGGCCACGAGGTAGTCACGTATCTCCTCTGGCGTCGCGTGCAGCCCAGGGACCGGCGGGTCTGGAGCTGGACGCGGCGCTTGCGGCTATGGCGGAGCCGCGTGGACGGTGTCGAGCGGCGATGACCACGGCTCCGCGGCTGGTCCCTCGACTTCCTCCTCGACCGGGACCTCAAGAGGCGCGGAGCCGTTGCCGGAGCTCGAGCAGCTTACGGGACCGCTCCCTTCTAGCCTTCAAGGTCAAGGCCCGGCAGTCGGGGCACGACTTGTCATCATGGTCGGCCCGAGACAGTAAAGGCACCGACAGTGGGGGTCAGTCACCGACATCAAGTGGTGACAGTCCTCACAAGGTTTGTAACCAGGCATCCCTATCAGCACCGCGGGTCGAAGGTCGACTCGAAAAGTGATCAAAATAGATCCAAAAAGTTAGTCAAAAAAGACTAAGACTACTGCTCCTCCCGGATCTGCGCTTGCTGGCGCAGAAAAAAAAAACTGACGTCAGTGCACGAGGGCGGCGTCTAAGTACTCCGATGACGTCATCCCGGTGTGGAGCCGCAGACGACACCTAGCGACGCGCAGGGGTACTGCTAACGAAAACTTTTCAGATCCAGTCTGACGCTTGGGGCTATTCTAAGGTAAGGAATCTATCACTAACCTGTTTCTTTCAGATCAAGGCTCTCCCCACTGTTGAAAGAGACCTTGCACCACCTCAGAGAGAAGACGTCATTTGTGATTCGTCATGCACCCGCGGCTGAGTTTGTCCGGCCTGGCGTTCAGTGTACCAGCCAGGTGTTGAACCATCAGGGATATGCCCTGATTTTCCAGCCCTGTCCAGAGGCGGAGGGCCTCTTGACATAGGGTCCACAACCCCACCCCACCTGGTTTGTCACAGTACCACATGGAGGTGGCGTTGTCCTCGAACACCTGCACTACTCTTCCCCGGACAGAGGAAAGGAATGCTTTGAGTGCAAGACCAATCGCCCGCAGCTCCAGAAGGTTGATGTGGAGCCCAGACTCCACCGGAGACCAGAGGCCTCAGATCTCCGCCTACCCATGTGGCCGCTTCAGCCCAGAAGTGGTGCTTTGGTCACCACTGTGAACTCTGGTTAGGGAAGGGAGAGGGATCTGCCGTTGACCCAATCCTGGTTCGTTAGCCACCACTGCAATTGGTGTGTTGTACCCTTCGAGATCTGGGCGGAATTGGACAGGTTCCCTTGATTTTGTGCCCACTGGAACTTCAGGTCCCACTGCAAAGCCTGCATATGCCATCTAGCATGGCACACCAGCAGGTTGAAAGAGGCCATCAGGCCCAATAGCCAGAGGGTCTCCCTGACCGAAACCGGGGATAGAGGCTGAAAGATCAGAATCATAGCCTGAAGATCCCGGACTTGCTGTTCAGGAGGATAGACCCGAAACTGCCTGGTATCCAGAACCGCTCAGATGAAGAGGAGCTTCTGAGAGGGAGTTAAATGTAACTTCGACACGTTGATGGAGAAGCCTAGCGAATGCAGAAGGTCGGCCGTACATTGGAGGTGGGAGACGACAGCCATCTCCCACCTTTGTCTCCATCTCCATAGCACGAAACGGGGCGAAAAGCAGACTGCGCAGGGTGGGTAGTGGAGAGGCCCAAGGACCTGGGCGTAGCCTGAAAGTCCTTAAAGCGCTCCAGTGCATTGTCTGTCTTGTCGCCATCAAAGGGCATGTCCATAAGAGTGCATTGGACATCCCCTGAAATACCAGTCAACCTCAACAAGGCAAAGCGTCAAAGGGCTACCGACATGGAAATCATCCTGCCTAGTGAATTGGCGGTATCCAGCCCACAGCAGATGGTAAACTTTGATACGTCTTTCCCCTCGGCAACTGCACTGGAGAGTAAGGCCCGGGCCTCTTTAGGCCACTGAGCCAGCACTTGCGCCACCATATCCCACAGGGAGTGGGTATAACGGCCCAACAGACATGCTGTGTTTACTGACCGCAGTCCTAAGAGGGAGGAAGAAAATATCTTCTTCCCAAGATGGTCCAGCTTTTTGGTTTCCCTATCCAGTGGTAAGTTAGGGGATGCGCCTTTGGAGGTAAAAGCTTGAACCACCAAGCTCTCGGGGTGGGGTGTTGGGAGAGGAAAGATGGGTCGCCCGGAGCCAGGCGGTGGCGTCGGGCAATCATCCTATCCACAGGAGCCCCTGTGTTGGGCCTGGACTAGGTGCCCAAAAAGATGACAGTGAGGGCTTCATTAAACGGTAGCAGGAGCTCCGAAATGCTCACTGCCAGTTGAAGCACCTCTGTCAGGAGGTTAGTACAGACTGCATGGTAGGTAACTCGAGGTGGAGAGCCTTGCCTGCCCTAAGCAACACTACAGGGTAAGATGCCCCCTCCTCTGCAGCCATGGTAGGAGGAGACAACATGCCAAGTTCTGGAGAGGTATCCAGACCACTGGCTTCCACCAGTTCCTCTCTCCAGTCCAGTTCATAGCCTAACTGGTCAGTTAGCGGGTCTCCAGACCCTTCCCAATCCTCCTCTACCTCTTCTGGCTGCCAATCTGGTCGAAATGAGCCAGGGTAGAACAAAGGCACAAAAGTACCCGTTGGTGCCCGATCCGGCGTCGGTCCAGCTCCGTGTCTACATCGAGGTGTAGGCCATGGTCGACTTTAGCTGGGGACCCAGCTGACACCAGTTGCCGGTGGAATCGGCCCCAGGGGAGGTGTCACAAGGTCACCGGCACCGATCCGGATCCAGGCCTAGATCCAAGGGGACCCTGCGGCGCGGGGCCCGAAGACGCAGCAGCGGAGTCAGGCTGCCCAAAGATGGCATGCATCACTTCGTAAAATTGATGAAGCTGGGCAGGGGTCGCTCCTGGTCCCGGGAAGGGAGGGAAGGCCAGAGTCCACCCTTCAAGCTTTGCACATGGAGCCACAGGAGGGTTAACACCTGCATCTCTCGTCGCGTCAGCCGACGGATGGGGAGAAGTCGAAGAACGATGATGCTTCTTCGACTTCTTCTTGTGCTTCGACTTACCTGACCCGAGTGCGAAGGCTTGGAAGATGAATGATGGTGGCTCCATGACCGGTCCCTGGACCTCCCACGTGACTGGGACCTCGAACGGCACAGAACTGACTGCAGGGCCTCGAGAAGCTTTGGGACTGCTTCCGTAAAGGCTTAGGATTCATGGTCCAGCAGTCGGTGCAGGCACAAGCAGTGCGGATCCACACTGGCATCAGTCAGCTACAGGCACCACAAGCCTTGAAGCCGGGCATCCCTGATGTGCACCAGGAGTCGAAGACTCAAAAACGGTGTAGACAAAAAAAGTCAGTCACAAAGTGACTGTAGGTACTGCTCTCTCTGGATCTGCGCTGGCTGGCGCAGAAAAAATAGAACGGACGTCAGCGTGCGAGGGTGGCATCTAAGTAGCTACTGCAACGTCATCCCCGCGACCACGATGCCTACGACGAACGTGGAGCCACCGACGCCACCTTTCGACGCACAGGGGTACTGCTGACGGTAAGCTTTACGGATCCAGTCGGACACCTGGGGGTAATTTTAAGGTAAGGAATCTATAAGTAACTGCTTCTTTCAGATATGGCAGTACGCCCAATAGTCCCTGTTGGCCTTTACTTGTTTTCTGGCCATCTGTGTTTTTTTTTACCTATACTTGGGGCAGGACGAGTCCGACTTAACGATCCTCTCATGCACCAGCATGCATGATCTCTCCACTGAGAATGCCAATCACCTGTCTTATAAGCTTGGTCTCCTTTACCTAGGAGTGCAACAATCTCCCAATTATGGCTACACTACTACCTATGACCACAAATCTGTCAATTAAAATTCTTACTCTCAATGTCAAGGGCCTCAACTCGCCTAATAAAAGGCAACAGGTCTGGAGATACCTACTCCTCCAAGAACCCGACATTATCTTCCTCCAGGAAACTCATTAACTTTCTAAAGATACCAAAATACTCACCAATACTGGGCATCTGCTGCTTCCAAAATAGCAGGGGTTGCTATACTAATTAGATCCACACTGGGAGGGGCGACTTCTCGAGTAACATGGGACGCTGAGGGCCGGTATGTGAAACTTCAAATTCAACTGGGACCACAGCCTTTGACCCCTATCAGCATCTATGCACCTAAACAGGCGCAAGATGCCTTTCTCAGATCCTTCTTGAAAGACCACTTGCACTCTCCAGAGGGCTCAATGATTCTTGGGGGTGACCTCAATTTGGTATGAGACCCTATACTGGAACGTAGTGCCACTACATATCAGACCGCAGGGGCAATGTCAGCTGGTATGAAGAGGGATTTCACAGAGGATGGCCTGACGGACGCCTAGAGTTACCATTCCCCAGGCATTCTAGACTACCCTGTTCTTCTCTCATGTCCATCGTTCTTACTCAAGTATCGAGCAGTTTCCTCCCCACGTCCTATGGGATCTAGTAGACGTGGCGGATGTCAGTCAAGAGGTCTTGGCTTACTTTGAGATGAAGACGCCCCCAGAACCCCCTGCACCCATAAGATGGGATGCTTTTAAAGCGACCATCCGACGAGTCATCTCCTCTATAGCCATTGCCCGTTCCAGTGAATCCCGTTTGGTTGAGCACAACTTAACCAAGGGCTTTAAGGCCTTGGAACGCAAAGACCATCACACACCCTCGAAAGCACACAAGAAAAACCTTGCCATACTTCGGGGCCAATTGAGACTACTTTGCACTAATAAGGCATAACGTGCTTGGATGTCACTTAAGCAGAGATTTTTCGGGGGGAGACTAAGTCGCATCCGGGCTCAAGTTGCTAAATTTCATGTCTCCAAAATCAAATGTCTAGACAATACCTGGACCACAACTGCACGGGACAAGGGTCAGGTCTTTGCATCATTCTACACTAAGCTATATACCGCTGCTGCCTACTCGCCCGACGAAACTTCCTCTTTTCTTAATGCATGCCCCTGGAACTCCCTGGACCATAAACACGCAAAACTACTGGAAGATGCAATTACCTTCGAAGAAATCCATAGAGCACTAACACAACTTCCAATTAATAAAACTCAGGGACCGGATGACCTCTCGGTTACCTTCTACCATGCCTTTCTTCCTCAACCACAGGACCACCTGCTTCACCTTTTTAATACATTCTCTGACACAACGGGATTTACCCCCACAATATCAGAAGCTGAAGTAGGTCTCATACCAAAACTAAGTGCACTTCCTACCGACCTATCGCGCTGCTCAATACTGATGCCAAAATATACACTAAGATACTAGCGAACAACCTCAAGCCTCGTCTCCCAGGGCTGATCGACTCTAAGTGGGATTAATTCGCCATCGCCAGGGGGCTGACAACGTTCGGCAAATTGCCCACTTTATTGAAAAGGCCCAAAAGCGAGACATCCTGGCCTGTCAACTCTCCCTCGATGCGGAGGCCTTTGATCATGTTGACTGGCAGTTTCTCCGTGGAGTACTTTAAAAAAAATGGCCTTGAGTCAACAATGATCTCTAAGCTAATGGCCCCTTACACTTCCCCTGTAGCGCGATTCCGAATCGATGGTCAACTTACACCTCCAATTTCGATTCACAGGTGACCAGGCAGGGTTGCCTACCCTCCCCTCTTGTTTACTTTGGCAGTGGGATTCCTAACTATTGCCATCTGCCAATAGCCGGACATAAAGGGCATACCCTTTGGGGCCATGATCATTAAGTTTCCCAGTTTGCAAACAACCCAATACTCTCACTTACCACTCCGGATATGTCTATTCCAGCCCTATCCTCACTACGCCACTCCTTTGAAATAGCCTCAGGCTTTAAGATCAACATCTGCAAATCCCATGCATTGAACCTCACCATTTCTACCTCGGATTTACAGAGACTTCAACTCCTTACTGTAGGAGAGTAGGGTCTGCAATCCTATGATCACCCCAGATATTTGCTTTTTGCTTCACTGGTTTATGACTTTTCTGGCTGTGGGTCTGCTAATCAGACCCACAGCCTTGCTGTTCTCTCACTAAATTGACACGTGTACCTTAGGTGCATTTACCGATTGGTACTGGGCCACCTTATCAGACCCTGTAACTCAGGGCATAGGTGTACCCAGGGCCTACCAGGGGCTGCAGCATGTATTATGCCACCCCTGGCTGGCCATCTAAATCTGACACAACTGGCTGCACGACAGCTGGGGCAAGGTGGTGTAATCACCCCTTGCTTTAGATATAGTATACCTATATCGAACCCTAAAATGGACACATAGATTCCTATCAGTCACTCCTATGGCAGGCCCTGACAATCCTGAAGGCAGAGTGCTTGGAATCATGTGAGATGGTGCTCTGGCATGAGCTGAGCCCGTTTGCAGCTTGCGGAACCAAGTCCTAATAGCTGTTCCATGATAACGCATACCATATACTCTTAAGTGCATTATAATCCTCGCGGTTATATGCCAACTCTGGTATCGCTTTATCAAAACATGTCGAGTAAGGTGTCACACAAATTGGAATACTAACCCCTCGCCAATTCTGGCGACGGGGTTAGCATTCCACCCTTTTAGAGGGACACGACATGTATGTAACTGTGAACCCCGGGTAAAGTTAACTCGAGCCTCAGCATCACAAAATGGATGCTGCCACCACAGACACAAGTCTGACCTCCTGCTGCTGGGAGTCCTTCCAGCGAGGGAGGCTTGGACAAAGGGTTTCCTGTCAGGGGCGGTGCTAGCACCATCCCAGACAGGGATTTGTGTATCCTGGGTAAGCAGGGCTTTAGAGGAAGGTGACTGCAAGTGGCACCCCGGTGCTCACTATGCATCTGCCGCCTAGAACCAGTTCCAGGGGCACACCAGCCCCTGAGCTGGGGAAAGTCCGGCATGGGAGAGGGGTGTAACCACCCCCCTTCCTGGTCCCACCCATGGGCAGGACCTAGTCGCGTGCCAGCTCCTTTTCCTAGTATAAAGATAGGAGCGGGCCCCCTTCCAAATTAGATCATCTTTGAATCCTGAAACTACTTTCTGCGAAAGGAACTCAAGACTTCTTCCTAGGATTTCTCCCTTGTGACTAAGGAGTAGTCACCCTGCACCCGCAGGCACCATCTAAGAACACTGCGGTTTGCTGCACGTCCTTCCTCCGGAATCCGACCGACCAGCACAACGAGACCCGCCTTCCCTGGCACCTCTGACCTCTACCTACATCGTCAGCTCAGCTGAGATCCGTGGGTGTGACGAGACCTCGAGGGACCGGCCATCTTCAGAACTGCACGACGCTTATCCAGCACGACCGCCGAGGGATCCTCGAGTGAGGGCTTTGGGGTTCGAGTAGCCCTAACCCTGAGCAGCTCCAGCACCGAAGTGCAGCCCCCCAGCATCCACGAGATCTGCGTGGGGCCCTTCTGCTCTTTGCTGCTCACCGCATTGTCCGGCTACTTGCCTGCTGGCTTGTGGCCCTCTTGACGACGCTCCACGATGACAACACCGCTGGTCTGGTTGCTCCAGACTGGCCCTTGCTCCCCTCCAAAAGAGGAGCACCCCGGACCCTCCTGGTCCACTCCAGACACCATTTTAAGTCCACCGCGTGGGCTTGCATTTGCCAAGACTTGTTGCCCCAATCCTGGGTCCAGCGACGTAGACAGCAGATACCTTCGTGGGACAGCTCGCACCTCCATCCTGGTCGCCGACAACGCCTCCTGGTCCGTGAGACTGCAGAGCCCAGCGTCGCCCACTCACCTGGTCGAGGTGACTCCATCCGGTGCCATCCTGGTGCCCATCTGATCACTGGCTAGTGATTCAGGACTTGGTCCCCTCTGCTTACAGGTATCCTCCATCATCGATCCAGGCTTGGATCCCTCCGAATCTCTTCACTGGTCGCCTGCCAGCAACTTCTTCTTTCAGGCTCCATAGACTGCAACGAGGATTCCCGACATCTTTCCAGACCTATGCATCCGCAGCCCCTGGGCTAGGTAAACTCAGCATTTCGGTGCTCCAGCATAGCTTTGCTATCCAAAGGTCCAGATCCTTTTTCGTTTCAGCTCTACCAAGTCGGATTCGTCCGATAACACCAACTTTACGAAATTTAGCATCCATAGACTTTGTCCCGCATCCCGCGTGAGAGTGCACACTCTGTAACCCGATCTCCCTAGGCCTCCTGCTAGTAATCTGAAGGTTCAGTAGTCAAGCCTTAGCGATCCCAAAGCCTATTAGAGTAGTACTTACCTGCTAGTAATTTCGTATTCCACTTTTAGAGTATATGGTTTTTCGTGCCCCTCTGGCATTTGTGTAAATTGTGCGACTTTGTGTATTTTCTTAAGAGCTTTGTATTGTGCTTAGCGCCCTGTCCTCATAAAGAGTCCAGGGCTGTTGTGTTCTAAATAAATATACTTTTATTTTCCTAACAACTTGTGTGGTGTCCTTTCACTTGGTGTTCAAGGGGTATATGTGATGGTATAACAGCTGGCTTAACATGCCCTCTAGAGTCTAGCCTAAAGACTGCTCTTGTCCATGCTACTAGGATAGCTGGTCTACGGTTGACTTACAACCAATCATCAATAAGGGTTGTTTGGACTGATACATAGTAATCACTAGAATAGTGAGCACTGCATATCAGGCCAACTTCTCACATTGGTGAGCAGCGGTTGGGATTTGAGCTTGCTGTTGTTTTACCACACGTATCCTAAGAATATCATTGTGAAAGATCACATAAGTACCCAGGTACATATAACTTAGCTTAGAATACTCTGAGTTCTACTGAACCAGCTGTTGTAGTTCAACAGGGCCTAGCACACCCTGACTACAACTCTTAGCAAGGGATCAGTAGGCAAACAAACAGTGTAGGTAGGTGCATCACTTACACCACACTAGAAGCATGTCGGACAAAGGAGGGAACTCAGAAGCCCCCCTTGTGTCAGTGGACCCTCCACAGGTCACTTCACGATATGCTGCTCTTAGCTTCCAGGAGATGAGACAAATCTGTACATCCAGGAAGCTAAAACAGGGTTCTAACCCTACCATTCCCTTCCTGATTGGTCTCTTAGAGACTTATGATGCTAGGAGGACTGCCAACACAGATCCTTCTCATGCAGATGGGAATATGCCCCCCTTAGAGGGAACCCTTGGGGACCCTGACCTCCAACTCAATGGCACTGGTAGTGAAGAGGAGGAGGAGGATCAGGAGTTGTCAGGGGATGAGGCAGACAAAGGTCAGGTAGAAGTCAGTAGACTAACCAGGACCAACTTAAGTAGGCATGAGAATGGACTTGGGGGACCCCCAGGGCCACTCTCAGGCGGACTTAACATTGGGAATGGACGAGTTAGGTCTCTATCCAGAGGCTCTAACAGATCCATTCGAACCAATGGCTCTCAGACCTCTTCTCATAGAGGGATGTCATCCCCTAAGAGGAGAGAGCATGAAGCAAAGATGAGGGAAGCCAATCTGAGGATTGAAAGGGAAGAACTTGCCCTGGCCAAAGAGAGGCTTGCCTTTGCTAGTGAGCAAAAGTTAAGTGGGCTAGATCTCACTGGTGGCAGCATTTTACCTAGAGAAAAGGACAGGAGTTTAGACACTAGACACCTGAGTAAGATAGTGCCCCCCTTTAAACAAGGGGATGATATCCACAAATGGATAACTGCTTTGGAGAGGGCCTGCACTGTCCAGTGCGTCCCCCAAAGTCAGTGGGCAGCTGTCTTGTGGCTCTCCTTTGAAGGCAAAGGTAGAGATAAGCTCCTCACTACTAGAGCTGAGGATGCTAACAATTACCAAGTCCTGAAAAGTACACTGATAGATGGGTTTGGTCTAACCACTGAGCAGTACAGGTTGCTGTTCAGGGATACCCAGAAAACGGAGTCTCAGGATTGGTCTGATTTTGTGGATTGTGCCACTACGGCTTTGGAGGGCTGGTTGCTGGGCAGTAAGGTTACTGATTATACAGGATTGTACAATCTGATCATGAGGGAACATATTTTAAACAATTGTCAGAACCAGTTGTTGCATCAGCACCTTGTTGACTCAGATCCGACTTCTCCCCAAGAATTGGGAAAGAAGGCAGACAGATGGGTCAGAACAAGGGTTAAGCAGAACCAGGGCCAGAACCAGGGTGGTCAGAAGAAAGCAGACCAGAAGGGTAATAATACCAAAGGTGAACAAAATGACCAGAAGTCTTCGACAGGCCCCCAACAAACGAAAGAGGGTGGGGGTCAGGCTTCCCAGAAGAAAAAGACTCAAGAAGGCCAGTCTAAAAGGTGGTGCCAGTACTGTAAAAGTAAAACTCACTGGTTTAGTGAGTGCACCAAGGAAGGAGGGCAAACTCCTGCCACTGCAGTCCCTAAGGCACCTGCACCCCCTAGTACAGTCAGCAGTGGTAGTGCACCTCCCAAGGGATTAGTTGGGTTAACCTTGGGTTCTGAGGGGTATGACAACTTAGTTGGCACACTCACTCAGGCTGTCCTTGTCTGTACAGGGGATGTGGATATATCCCCTGATGCCAGTCCCAATACTTTAGGCAAATACAGACAGACACCTTTTATCAATGGCAAGATGGCTCAGGCCTACAGGGACACTTGTGCCAGTGTCACAATGGTGACACCTAACTTTGTGGACCCTGGACAGATCATGCTAGGTCCAGAGTACCTAGTGACCAATGCCAGCAATGTCACTACCCACCATAGTATGGCAATTGTTGATTTCTCCTGGGGAGGGGTAAGTGGCCAAAAGAAGGTTGTTGTTAGTTCAGACCTCCCAGTTGAATGTTTGTTGGGCAATGATTTGGAGTCATTCCTATGGTCAGAAGTGGAGCAGAGGACTCACATGGAAATGTTAGGCTTGCCAGCACATGTGCTTGCTGTGACTAGGTCACAGGCCAGAAGATGCCCCACTGAACAGGTGCTGGATCCTGGAACAATGGACCAGACACCTTACAAGAAGAAGAGCAGTAGGGTTAAGGCATTGCCTTCCCCCTTGCCCCAGGTTGTGGATCAAGTCTCAGAGGAGGCTGGCCTCAAAGAGCTGAGGGAAACTGAGCCTAAAGAACTTGAACCTGATCAGGTTGAGTTTCTGGGTTCAGGGGGACCCTCCGGAGAAGACCTGGGGAAGGCACAGTTAGACTGCCCTTCCCTTGAACCCCTCAGACAGCAGGCTGCTACTGAGGCTGCAGGGAACGCCACAGGTGCCCACAGGGTATACTGGGTATACTGGGAAGATGGACTCCTGTACTCTGAGTCAAGAGACCCCAAGCCTGGTGCAACCAGGAGGCTGGTCATCCCCTTGTATCTGAGAGGTTTCCTTCTCACCTTGGCCCATGAGATTCCCCTTGCAGGACACTTAGGCCAGAATAAGACTTGGGACAGAATTGTCTCACACTTTCACTGGCCTCACATGAATGAAGATACCAAGGAGTTGTGTCGCTCCTGTGTCACTTGCCAAGCCAGTGGTAAGTCAGGTGGCACCACAAAGGCCCCCCTTATACCAATGCCTGTGGTGGGGGTGCCCTTTGAAAGAGTGGGGATTGACATTGTTGGTCCAATGGAACCCCAGACAGCATCAGGGCACAAGTTTATACTGGTGGTGGTGGACCATGCCACCAGGTATCCCGAAGCTATTCCCCTTAGGACCACTACAGCACCTGTTGTGGGAAGAGCCCTAGTTGGAGTGTTCTCCAGAGTGGGCTTCCCTAAGGAGGTTGTCTCTGACAGAGGTGCAAACTTCATGTCAGGATATTTGACTGCTATGTGGAAGGAATGTGGTGTCAACTACAAGTTCACTACACCCTATCATCCACAATGCAATGGGCTTGTTGAAAGGTTCAACAGGACCCTAAAAGGGATGATTCATATACTACCTGAAAAGCTCAGGCGTAGATGGGATTTCCTGATACCCTGCCTTTTGTTTGCTTACAGAGAGGTCCCTTTTGAACTTCTGTATGGGCATCCTGTGAGAGGACCCCTATGTTTGGTGAAGGAAGGATGGGAGAGACCTCTCAAAAAGCCTGCAACCAACATAGTGGACTATGTACTTGGTCTCCGCTCCAGGATGGCTGAGTATATGGAAAAGGCTTCTAAAAACCTTGAGGCAAGCCAAGAACTCCAAAAAGCTTGGCATGACCAAAAGGCTGTCCTGACTGTGTACAAGCCTGGACAGAAGGTGTGGGTGTTGGAGCCAGTGGCCCCAGCAGCACTCAAAGACAAATGGTCTGGGCCCCACACAATCCTTGAGCAAAAGGGAGAGGTCACCTACCTGGTGGACCTTGGAACTCCCAGGAGCCCCCACAGGGTGCTCCATGTGAACAGGCTCAAAGCATATGTTGACAGGAAGGACATGAGCTTGCTCATGGCCACAGATGAGGGACAGGAGGAGGAGAGTGACCCTCTCCCAGACCTGCTCACTCAGAATCCTGATGATGGATCAGTAGATGGTGTTGTCTTTTGTGGCAGCCTCTCTGACCATCAACAGAAGGATTGCAAACAAGTTCTTCAATCCTTCAGACATATATTCCCTCTGACACCCAGTCAAACCAATTGGTGTACCATGAGGTTGACACTGGTGACAGCCTGCCAGTCAAGAGTAAAATCTACAGGCAGTCTGATCATGTTAGAAACTGCATTAAGACAGAAGTGCAGAAAATGTTGGAGCTGGGAGTCATTGAGCCCTCAGATAGCCCTTGGGCTAGTCCAGTAGTTCTAGTGCCAAAGCCTCACACCCAGGGTGGTAAGAAAGAGATGAGGTTTTGCGTAGACTACAGAGGCCTCAATGCAGTCACTAAGACTGATGCCCACCCAATACCAAGGGCAGATGAGCTTATAGATAGATTGGCTTCTGCCAACTACTTAAGCACATTTGACCTGACAGCTGGGTATTGGCAAATCAGGTTAGCTGAGGATGCCAAGACAGCATTTTCAACCCCTGGTGGACATTATCAATTTGTGGTAATGCCCTTTGGTCTGAAAAATGCACCTGCCACCTTCCAAAGGCTGGTGAATCAAGTTCTCACTGGGCTGGATGACTTCTGTGCAGCATATCTTGATGATATAGCTGTCAATAGTTCCACCTGGGAGGATCACCTGGTCCACCTGAGGAAAGTGTTGGAGGCACTGCAAGCAGCAGGTCTCACTATCAAGGCCACAAAGTGCCAGATAGGGCAGACACAGGTTGTATACCTGGGCCACCTTGTAGGTGGAGGCCAGGTTCAGCCACTGGAGAGCAAGATACAACCCATCAAGGATTGGGCTCCTCCAACCACCCAGACTCAGGTTCGAGCTTTCTTGGGCCTGACTGGTTATTACAGGAAATTTGTCAGAAATTATGGATCAATTGTGACTCCACTTAATGAACTGACAAGTAAAAAGATGCCAAAGAAAGTTCAGTGGACAGCAGGCTGTCAAAAAGCTTTGATGACCTAAAGCAGGCCATGTGCACAGCACCTATCCTAAAGAGTCCAGACTACTCCAAACCATTCATTGTCCAAACAGATGCTTCAGAGTTGGGTGTGGGAGCTGTTCTATCTCAGCTGAATTTTGATGGTCATGACCAGCCCATTGCTTTTATAAGCAGAAGGCTGACCCCCAGAGAGAAAAATTGGTCAGCTATTGAGAAGGAGGCCTTTGCTGTGGTGTGGGCCCTGAAGAAACTGAGGCCATACTTGTTTGGCACTCATTTCAAGATTCAGACCGACCATAAGCCCCTCTTGTGGCTAAATCAGATGAAGGGTGAAAACCCCAAACTGCTTCGGTGGTCCATTTCCCTACAGGGGATGGATTTTACAGTGGAGCATAGACCTGGCACTGACCATGACAATGCAGATGGGCTCTCCAGGTATTTCCACTTAGAGCAAGAAGACTCACCTGGTCAAGGTTAGTTTATTGTCCCAAAGTTTGGGGGGGGGGTCATGTAGGAGAGTAGGGTCTGCAATCCTATGATCACCCCAGATTTTTGCTTTTTGCTTCACTGGTTTACGACTTTTCTGGCTGTGGGCCTGCTAATCAGACCCACAGCCTTGCTGTTCTCTCCCTAAATTGACACGTGTACCTTAGGTGCATTTACCAATTGGTACTGGGCCACCTTATCAGACCTGTAACTCAGGGCATAGGTGTACCCGGGGCCTACCAGGGGCTGCAGCATGTATTATGCCACCCCTGAATGGCCATCTAAATCTGACACAACTGGCTGCACGACAGCTGGGGCAAGGTGGTGTAATCACCCCTTGCTTTAGATATAGTATACCTATATCTAACCCTAAAATGGACACATAGATTCCTATCAGTCACTCCTATGGCAGGCCTTGACAATCCTGAAGGCAGAGTGCTTGGAATCATGTGAGATGGTGCTCTGGCATGAGCTGAGCCCGTTTGCAGCTTGCGGAACCAAGTCCTAATAGCTGTTCCATGATAACGCATACCATATACTCTTAAGTGCATTATAATCCTTGCGGTTGTATGCCAACTCTGGTATCACTTTATCAAAACATGTCGAGTAAGGTGTCATACGAATTGGAATACTAACCCCTCGCCAATTCTGGCGACGGGGTTAGCATTCCACCCTTTTAGAGGGACACGACATGTATGTAACTGTGAACCCCGGTTAAAGTTAACTCGAGCCTCAGCATCACAAAATGGATGCTGCCACCACAGACACAAGTCTGACTCCCTGCTGCTGGGAGTCCTTCCAGCGAGGGAGGCTTGGACAAAGGGTTTCCTGTCAGGGGCGGTGCTAGCACCATCCCAGACAGGGTTTTGTGTATCCTGGGTAGGCAGGGCTTTAGAGGAAGGTGACTGCAAGTGGCACCCCGGTGCTCACTATGCATCTGCCGGCTAGAACCAGTTCCAGGGGCACACCAGCCCCTGAGCTGGGGAAAGTCTGGCATGGGAGAGGGGTGTAACCACCCCCCTTCCTGGTCCCACCCATGGGCAGGACCTAGTCACGTGCCAGCCCCTTTTCCTAGTATAAAGATAGGAGCGGGCCCCCTTCCAAATTAGATCATCTTTGAATCCTGAAACTACTTTCTACGAAAGGAACTCAAGACTTCTTCCTAAGATTTCTCCCTTGTGACTAAGGAGTAGTCACCCTGCACCCGCAGGCACCATCTAAGAACACTGCGGTTTGCTGCACGTCCTTCCTCCGGAATCCGACCGACCAGCATGACGAGACCCGGCTTCCCTGGCACCTCTGACCTCTACCTACATCATCAGCTCAGCTGAGATCCGTGGGTGTGACGAGACCTCAAGGGACCGGCCATCTTCAGAACTGCATGACTCTTATCCAGCACGACCGCCGAGGGATCCTCGAGTGAGTGCTTTGGGGTTCGAGAAGCCCTAATCCTGAGCAGCTCCAGCACCGAAGTGCAGCCCCGCAGCATCCACCAGATCTGCGTGGGGCCCTTCTGCTCTTTGCTGCTCACCGCATTGTCCGGCTACTTGCCTGCTGGCTTGTGGCCCTCTTGACGACGCTCCACGACGACAACACCGCTGGTCTGGTTGCTCCAGACTGGCCCTTGCTCCCCTCCAAAAGAGGAGCACCCCGGACCCTCCTGGTCCACTCCAGACGCCATTTTAAGTCCACCGCGTGGGCTTGCATTTGCCAAGACTTGTTGCCCCAATCCTGGGTCCAGCGACGTCGCCAGCAGATACCTTCATGGGACAGCTCGTACCTCCATCCTGGTTGCCGACATCGCCTCCTGGTCCGTGAGACTGCAGAGCTCAGCGTCGCCCACTCACCTGGTAGAGGTGACTCCATCCGGTGCCATCCTGGTGCCCATCTGATCACTGGCTAGTGATTCAGGACTTGGTCCCCTCTGCTTACAGGTATCCTCCATCATCGATCCAGGCTTGGATCCCTCCGAATCTCTTCACTGGTCGCCTGCCAGCAACTTCTTCTTTCAGGCTCCATAGACTGCAACGAGGATTCCCGACATCTTTCCAGACCTATGCATCCGCAGCCCCTGGGCTAGGTAAACTCAGCATTTCGGTGCTCCAGAATAGCTGTGCTATCCAAAGGTCCAGATCCTTTTTCGTTTCAACTCTACCTAGTCGGATTTGTCCGATAACACCAACTTCGTGCCCCTCGGGCATTTGTGTAAATTGTGCGACTTTGTGTATTTTCTTAAGAGCTTTGTATTGTGCTTAGCGCCCTGTCCTCATAAAGAGTCCAGGGCTGTTGTGTTCTAAATAAATATACTTTTATTTTCATAACAACTTGTGTGTGGTCCTTTCACTTGGTGTTCAAGTGATGGTATAACAGCTGGCTTAACACGCCCTCTAGAGTCTAGCCTAAAGACTGCTCTTGTCCATGCTACTAGGATAGCTGGTCTACGGTTGACTTACAACCAATCATCAATAAGGGTTGTTTGGACTGATACATAGTGATCACTAGAATAGTGAGCACTGCATATCAGGCCAACTTCTCACACTTACCCCCATACACTGGGCAGATTGCACCATTCCTTAATTTGGCCTCAACTTGACTGTCCCTCTCTACCTGGACCCAGGCCAACGTGTCGCCGAGACATTCGCGAAGAATTACGACGCTGGAAAAAACTCAATCTTTCCTTGTTGGGCCGCCTCAATGCAGTAAAAATGAAATTTCTTCCTTAAATTCTTTACCTCTTCCAAAACCTACCTACCCTAATTCCTCAGGTAGACAACCAAAGCATGCAGGGCTACCTAACTTCCTTTATTTGGGGTAAAGGCCGCCTGCGCTTCTCGGATAAAGTGCTCATGTTGCTCCGAGATTGCGGAGGCCTTGCGTGCCCTAATCTCCTGGAATTTAATTGGGCAGCCCACCTTCGATATATATCTGAATGGGTGGTTCCGGAGAGCGAAAAGCATTGGTTACACATGGACCGGGCAGTCGCTTGCAGACCCCTGTGGGTCCTGGCCTGTCTCTCCAGAGCGGCCAGAAGCTGCAGTGCATACGTTGCAACCCCCATGAAAACAGTTCTTGAGATATGAGATAGGATTGCGGTCCCTAGAGGTCCGACGACCTTCCCCTCACCTAACACACCCATAGCCCGGAATCCTTTGTTCCCTCTGGCTCTACAACCACATGCATTCCCAGAGTGGAGTCAGGCAGAGTGCAGAGTTATCCAGGACCTTTTTGAAGGTGATAAATTGAAATTGTTTGACCAATGCAAACAATCCTTCCATGTAACTGAGGCTAGCAGGCTTCAATATTATCAACTCCGCCAGTGGCTGCTCACCCTCAAACACACTCAAGAAGCCAGCAGGCCGCTTACACCCTTTAAGTCCCTGGTTCAAACCTTTGAAGGCACACAGGGTCTAATTTCTCGCACTTACCAAGTGTTACAACGCTTGGAACAGTCTCCATACATACCAAAAAAAATGGCTCATGGATATGGAAGAGGAGCCCTCCCAGCAGAACTGGGAACAACTATGGCATGACATACCTAGGATCTCTAGTAGCACTACTCGGCGTGAATCAACATATAAACTAGTGACCTGCTGTTATTGCACACCCACACTTTTACACAAAATCCGTCCTAGCCTCTCTCCCCTCTGCTGGAGAAGCCAGTCTGCAGCTGGAGACTTCCTCCATATCTGGTGGACGTGCCCGCTTGTGAAGGTGTTTTGTAAAGAGTTTTTAAGCCACATCAAAGACACTGTGGGGTTCTCTATCCCAAACTCGCCCTTGATATCGCTACTAGGCATGAGACCAACACAACTCAAAGCCATGACGCACTCCGATTGGAGCCTCATCATGCAGAGATGTGAAACAAACTATAGCCCTTCATTGGAAGACAACACTCTTGCCCTCCTTCCCCCGACCCCCCAATATCTGCCTGGTTCCTACACCTATGACATGTCATGGCAATAGAACTTCTGACGGCTCGTCTCACCCACACTGGTACCAAATTCAAGCACACTTGGTAACCACTTAAATCTCATTTCTCCCAAACTGCACATGCCTGCTACGCCCCCCCCCCCCAACCCAGGCTGCAAGCTCTTCAATTCTTTATGGACCCCCTCCTCCCATGCTTAGAGATCGCCGGAGAACCCTTGACGTGAGAGGCAACGGGTAGCCCCCCTCCTACCAAGCAACATACAGGGAAGTAATGGATTGCCACTGACGCCCCTTGCATCAAAACTGACTAGACCTCCCTCAAACCCTGTAAATTCTTGGTTCCCCCGATTCTTCTTTATTTTAAATAATAGGTTTTATTTTTGTAAATGGTGCATCAAACGGAAGCAGCTGATGCTACTCAGGTCTTACCAGGTCCCTCTCAGACTCTTTATTCACTTTGGCTGTACAATACGGATCTTGATTGCTTTGTTTCACTTGCACTCTGACACTGTAAAAGATATGTCCCTAATCTTCACAGCACTGAACACTTCCTCCAATGGCCCATTACCAAACTGTACTCAATATTGCAACGTTAACATGTTCTCTTGCATACTATGGCGAACTGATTTATGCCTGTAAGGAGAACGTTTTATTAAGCACTCCTTAAAATGTCTTTCTCCCTTTGTAACTTGTTATACGCGATGTGTCACCTGCAGCTTGATATCTAAATGCGACATGTTAGGCAAGTACTGATTGATGCCCTGTTTTCCACCTAGCTTATATTATACGAGATGATGTATGTACATTACTGCTTATAAAAACAAAATGTTTAACTTTTCTTCCAATAAACAGAGTTAAAACAAAAAATAACTCTAGGTTGTGAGCTATTCTGAACTAGGAACCTGAATGTTTCTTAAAACTGCATTAGGAACCTGAATGTTTGGGTCCTCGAAAACGAGGGGTTAACCAATTATAATTACAATAGCGATTCTACTTAACCAAACAGATTTTGGGACAAGGCCACCTTGGCGTGTGATATGAAATAAATAGTGAAATGCAGATATAAAAAATGGATAAATGCTTAGTGCACACAAGTACAGAAACAAAAGAGCCAGGATGTATGTGAGGGTCCACTGCAGGGGTCGTGAATGTACCTTTGACGCTAATGACTTGTATTTTAATTTTTGCTTATTGTGTCACCCATTTTTCGAGCTCACCAAGACCCCCAACTTGTGATTAAATCACTGTGATAAATTACTATGTGATCAGTACATATGCATATAGGTCTACTGGAAAATCATTTGAGAGAAAAAATATGAGGATAGTAAATGATTATATTTTTAAATTGTTTATGGAATGGGGGCGAAACACAATATTAAAATATGTGTTTTTTCTACAGAGTGCCTGGATATCAGAAGCATTTGTGATACTGTTACCTACTACCCCCTCTCCTTCCCTTTCTTTTGCCCTGACGAAGGTGCGGCCAGTCTACGGGCCTGGCACCGAAACGCGCGTCGGCGTTGAAACAACTTGCCCTGAACCTTTTAATCACCGATCTCCGGCCTATGGCTGAGAGGACATGTTCAGGATGTTCTCAGAGCATTATTCCTTAATTCCTGTCTGAGTTGAATGAATGAATTATGTATGAGAATGTTTGTTAGTGATTGATGAATGTGTTTGAGTTTGAATACAGGAAGACTGTTTGTTGATGGGGTGTTTTTTATCTTGTTATATTGAAATGTTTGAATAAATGAATATGTCTATATGCACTCTAAAACATGAAGTAAATAAAAATAAAAATGATATTTTTTTTAAAAATTTGAATGTGTTCTTGTCTGAATCTAATGTGGCACTGATACTTTGGTGAGCGCTAAATGGGTGACTATTGAAAAAAACTGGACTCTTGAAGAGCCTATTATTGATTAAAAACGGGGCAGATCTATCTTCTTCTTCAGCTATTCTGACGGTGTCTCAGAGCTAATGGTAGCTCGTGATCGACTGGTTGGAGACACCTGCCTTAGAATATTGAGCAGGCGTCAACCTGGATCCGGAAATTGTTTGTGCGCCGTTATGTGGAGTCGTTCAGCTCCGCGTGGCTTCGTCCACACCGGAAATGACGTTTGCAGTGCCTATATTTAAGCCACCCAGGTGCGCGGATGTCAGTTACTTTTCACAACATTCCATGCCAGAAGCGCAGAGCCACAAAGTACACTGACCACTGATATGGAAAACTAGGGCCCTGAAACGGAAAAGTCCGCCACCAGAAATTTGTTCGGAGAGCAGAGAGGACGGGTGAGTCAGTAAATAATCTGCAGCTAGAGTATACCAGATAAAGCGTTATCAAAGGTAAGTAACTTGTTAATATGATAAGACAATTTTACTGCAGATTCCTTACCTTAGAATAGACACCCAAGCAATACCTCCCAGTGGTTCTGTGGACCGATTTCACACGAGGAACTTCTGCAGGACCGAACAGGCAAAATGCATATCCCTACGGACCGGATTTTACAGACCGTAGTGTTTGGTAATCCTGTGCACAGTGCTATCTGGCAGATGTCCAGGACAGTAACTTTGCGAGCTAACTCAGTGGTTGCAGCTTAAGCTCTGGTGGAATGAGCATGCAAGGCGTAGATCGTCTCCGTGCAGGGACGCTTGGCTGCCAAGATAATGTTAAAGACTTTGAGCGGCAACAGTTGA
Source organism: Lissotriton vulgaris (assembly GCF_964263255.1). Taxonomy (NCBI): domain Eukaryota; kingdom Metazoa; phylum Chordata; class Amphibia; order Caudata; family Salamandridae; genus Lissotriton; species Lissotriton vulgaris. The sequence goes on from NC_141687.1 coordinate 2,106,304,885, forward strand.
CAGCCTTCAACCTTTTTCCCAATTTCCACGCAACAACAGAAGATCCTCCTGACGGCACAGTCTGATCAGAGAACTGAGAACCATGCTCGATAGCTCCAGACACCAGACTCTCCATGCCCAATCCGGAGTCACAAGGATGACTAGGGCATGGTTGTTCCTGATCTTCTTGAGAACTCTGTGCAGGAGTGGTATGGGCAGTGGTGTACAGGATGCTTGAGCTCCACCTGAGAGGGAAAGCATCACCGAGCGAGAGCCGCCTTGGAAACTCCAGCATGAAGAACTGCTAATATTGAGTGTTCTCGTCGGTGGCGAACATATCTAACCAAGGCTCTACCCACTACATAAAGAGACCTTGCACCACAACCGGATGGAGATGCCATTTGTGATCTCAATCCATCTTCGGTTGAGTTTGTCCACTCTGGCATTTAGAGAACTCGCCAGACGTTGATCCACTAGGGATATGCCATGTTGTTCCAGCAATGTCCAGGGTTGCAGGATCTCTTGACAAAGAGTCCACAACCCAACACCGACCAGTTTGTTGCAGTACCACCTGGTGGTGGTGCTGTTCCTGAATACCTGTACAAGCCTTCCCTGGATGGAGGGGAGAAAGGATTTCAATGCCATTCGTATCGCTTGGAGTTCCAACAGGTTGATAGTGAGTCTAGATTCCTTTGGAGAGCAGAGTCCACTGATCTCCACCTCTCGCAGCTGACCACCCCATCCCAGGACTGACCCATCTGTCACTACTGTGAGATCTGGATGGGGAAGGGAGAGGGGTCCGACACTCACCCAATGGCAGTTCGTTAACCACCACTGCAGATCTTTTGCAGTTCCCTCCGAGATCTGAACCATGTCAGAGAGATTATCCTGATGCTGTGCCCAACGGAACTTTAGGTCCCCCTGCAGAGCCCACATATGCCAACAAGCATGTGTAAAAAGCAGGATGTAGTAGGCCATAAGGCCCAGCAGCCTCTGAGTCAATCTCACCGAAATTCAGGCTGAAACATTGGCGTGATTATCCTGGACTCGCCGATCAGGAGCATAGTCCCCATACTGCAGTGTGTGCAGAAAAGCTAGAATTAAAGGGAGCGTCTGTGAGGAAGTCAAGTGTGACTTTTGCACGTTGATAGCGAAACTCAGTGAATGCACTAGGTCCACCTTAGTCTGAAGGTGGAAGATGACAGCCTTGGAAGAGTCCACCTTCAACAGCCAGTCATTGAGATTGGGGAAGTTCGGCACCCCTGATCTCCGCAGATGAGCTGCAACCACTGCCATCACCTTAGTGAACACCCGAGGGGCGCTGCTGGGGCCGAATAGAGGGAACATCGAACTGAAAATGCTTGAGGCCCACCATGAATCACAGGTAACACCTGTGGGCTAGCAGGACAGAAATGCTGAAATGTGTCCTGCAAGTCCATTGCTACCATCCAGCATTTTGAACTTCTCCTGGAGTAAGAAATGTGAACATGGGATTCTATCTAGGATAGATAGAAGGCCTCTGTCCTTGGATACCAGAAAGTGTCTCAACAGCCTCAAGACCTGGATCTTTGTATGAGACTGAGCTGCCCAAAATCCCCCCTCACCCAGTGCTTTAAGACCCTCACGTGTGAGTATGGCTCTTTACAAACCTGATTGATTGAAAGTAGCAGGAATAACAACCACAACCCACTCTGATGTCAGCACTCTTTGGCCCCTTTGGCCAAAAGAGCTGGCAATTCCTAGCTGAAAAGAGACAGGTAGTCCTCAGTTAGCCTGTTATAAGTAGGTGGCATGGAGGGAGAGGTAGTCTCAAATGGGGTGGGGGGGGGGGGTGGTTTGGGGTGGGAGTAGTCCTTAATGGACATGGATGTTATGGACTGCCAGTGCATAAGATGAAGGCGAATCATGCTGACCACTGGGTGCCCATGATGGCAAATGGGCAGACTAGGAGAGTTTGGAGGCTGTGGCTGATGGACGTGGGTGATATGGACGGACCTGACTGCTCGCCAACCGACCCTCGGGTGGTAGGTCCCATGTTCACTGCAGCACAGAGACTGCAAAGCTTCTGCACCATGGTGGCTGAGCAGGTAAGGACGCTGATATACACCGCTTCTGTGGTCACGAATGGAAAATTGAGGGGACTTAGGGCCATTGAAAGGCCGAAGGACATGGCTGTAGCCCTGCTGTCCTGAAAGCGCTCAAGCACCTAATCTGCCTCTCTCCAAAGAGACAGGAGAAATCAAATGGCATGTCTGGACATCCCCAGAAAAGCCAATACCCTTGAACCAGGCATGGCATCTCAGACCCACTGTCGACGGAACCACTCTGCCGAGTGAGTCAGTGTTGTCTAGTCCACAGCGAATGGTGAACTTAGCTGCATCCCACCTGTCGGCAACAGCGTGGAAGAGCATGGCCCAGGCCTCCTCCAGGACCGTAAGCTGCACATGCGCATCCGTATCCCCCAGAGCGTTGGAATAGTGGCCCAAAAGGCATGCAGTGTCCACTGACCACAATGCCAGGCTGGTGGAAACCTCTTCTTGCCTAAATTTTTCAGCCTTTCTGGATTCCTGATCTGGTGGGGAGGTTGGGAATGCGCCAGGATTTACCTGAGAAGTGGAGGCTTGGACGACCAAGCTCTTCAAGGTAGGGTGTTCCATGAGGAATTTTGGGTACCCAGGAGCAGGCAACAGACCTGTTCACAGGAATCGCTGTGTCGGGTTTAGACCAGTTCCAAGCAGGACATCAGTGAGTGTTTCATTAAAGGGGAAAAGCAGTTAAGAAGGGGACACTCCCAGCTGAAGCACTTTCATCAAGACATTAATCTTGACTGCCATTGAGGGCAGGTTAAAGTCCAGGACCTCACCCGCCCTCTATACCACCACTGCGAATGATGCTTCAGCCTCCTTAGCCACAGTAGGGGGGGGAACCATTCCAGTATCTGGAGAAGCATCCAGTCTGCTGACTTCACAAAGATCCTCACCCCAGTCCAAGGAGTCATAAGGCTGGTATTCTTTAGGCTCCAGCGACCCTGCCCATTCTTCCCTGAGTTACAGCCAGTAGAAATTGGGCTCAGTCTTCGACCTGGAAGGCATGGCTTCAGTCGAACCCGGATGACGGCCCTTAAGCTAATTTTCGGAGTAGGGAATGAGAATGGGACTGCCGATGGGTACTGGGTGTGTCGACTTCAGGACTTGCACAGGGGAAGGTCGACATGGAACGACTGACACAGATCCATTTATTGATCCTTGGGGCACCAGAGTCCCTGACGTGGATCTAGTAGGAGCCTGTCCTGAACGTCCAGGGCCCGCAGGCATGCCAGAGGGAACGGGCTACTCAAATAGGGACTGTTGTATTTGAGAAGGGGTTGCTTTGGCTCCCCGAAATTCAATAAGGCAGGGAGTCGGACCAGTCGCTGGCTCAGTCGTAGAGCAGGCCTCGAGGGATGTTCCTTAATATTATCAGCCGAGGAAGTCAAAGCAGCTTTCACTTCTTTATTTTGTTTTGGGACCGTGACTTGACCGAATGGTTTGATGACATGGAGCGGAGGACTACCTCGGACTATGCGACCGCTCCCGGGACCTTCCTCTCAAGCTTTGAGCTGCCAGACTTTTGAGGGATCTCTCCCTCAAGGGCTTCAGAGGCATGGCGTGGCAGTCGAGCCAGGCCTTTGGGTTATATCTTGTAGGAGGCATCATAGGCATATAAGGTACGGTTCCGTCACCGGCATCTAAGTAAAAAAAAAACAGACAAAACGTAGAAAAAAGCTTAGTTAAAAAGTGACCATGCTGTTTGGCGCAGACAGAGAAAAAGTGACATCAGTGCATTTGGGTGGCGCCTGTATGGGCACGTGAATGTCATTTCTGGCACAGACGACGCCACCCGGAGCCAAACAATGCTACCCAACAGCGCACAGGGGGACTGCTCACTGTAAGGTAATGAATCTACGGCTAGAAGTCTCTATCAGATAAGGCGAGTCCCGTCAAGCAGCAGGTCCATGAGGAACTGGACATCACCCGAGGGCCACAGCAAAGCACAGTGGTGAATGGAGTCACTGGTGCCAATGGCCTGTCCAATGAAATCCGGTGTCTAACTCACAATGAATTGTGAACCTATCACAACCATCCCATATGGCCTCATTGAGGACAGGTCAGAGAGCTTAAGGAACACCTGGGAGGACTTGAGCTACTGAATCAAGAAGGGTGCAAGAATAGCACCCCAAGAGACAGCTAGCATTCACAGACCGTAGCACCAAGTTGGTGGTCTAGAGGACCTTTTTTCGGAATGTCTCCTCCCAACCGCAAGGTGTAGTTTGGTAAGTTGGTGGTCGAGAAGACCCTTTTTCGGAATGTCTCCTACCAACCGCAAGGTGTAGTTTGGTAACTGTTGGGTTTAGTTTTGGTATCAGAAGCCAGAACCACCAAGCTTACAGGGGAGGGGTGCTGACAATCATACCGGGTCACCCGGGGAGGGTGGTGCCACTGTGAAACCTGCCAGTTGACAGGGGGCCTGAGCATGCTGAGTCTGGGCAGGGCAATGCCACTGTGCAATCTGCCAGTTGAAAGGGGGCTGAGAAAATTTGCCCAAGCCACCAACAAACAGTGGTTCAGTGGAGGCTTGCCCTGACTGCATGACTGCCATAAGAACATTGGTCTTGATTTCCAAAAACTTTGCCCGCCGTAAGCATGACCATGGCATAAGAAGCACTCTCCTCAGTCACCGGATCAGGTGGTAAGAGACCCAACTCAGGGGAGGTATCAAGGCCACTAATCTCTTGTAACTAGTACTATAACGTGTTCTCATAGTATGGCTGGCCAATCTCATTATGCACGTCACAAACGTTATACGAATCTGTGCCAAACAGAATGCAGAATATGCGTTCTCCCTCCTTTATGAAGGCTAAGATGCAGGATGCGGTGCGTTGACAGCAGCTGGGCATGGCCAAGGTTGAGGTAGCCGCATACAAACCGAAGACTTACTCCAGATGGATTGCAGCTGTGGGGCATGAAGGCGATCCGAAAAGTTGGAGCATGGCATTGTAGAACTCTTCAATCTCTTCTGGCATGGTTGACAGCACCAGAAACTCTAGCTGCTCTAGAACAAGTTGCACAATAGGCTCTGACATTTACCATCTTCAGGAGTGAGATCGATAAGTATGGCGCTGCCCCCGCAAGGTCTCAGGAGGGTGAAAGTAGCGGGCAGTGGCACTCTTCTCACCTAGATTTTTGTGTTTTTTTTACCGCAACTTTTATCGAGATGATGACAGACCCCTGGAACGACTACTGCTATTTCTGGATCAGGAATGGGACTGGGATCAAACTTTCAGTTTTGAGCAGTCCCGTCAGTGAGTCACAGAGTCTTCTGGTACTAGGTGACGTAGAGTTTCACCCCAAAGCCTTGGATGGCCTTTGGCTTTGTCGACAAGCAGTTGCTGTAGGCCCCAGATTTGTGACTCAACCACAGGAAAACCTGAGGGTCTGTCACAGACTTATGTGACAGTCCCTATAAGATTTAAAAACAGTCCTTTTTAGAGGTAACATTTCCCTTGCACATTGTTTACAATTTTGAAGAGGTCAAAGTAGTCTCAAAGAGACGAGATGGAGCTGTGGATGCGCATGGAAAGAAAGAAACTATCTGAAAGAAACATGTTAGTTATGGATTCCTTACCTTGGAATTACCCCTAGGCGTCAGACTGGATCCGGAAAGTTTTTTTGTCCGCAGTACCTCATCGGACGGTGGCTTCTGACGGCTCTGCATTGGTTATTGGCATCGTGACGCCGGGATGATGTCACAGCAGCTACTTAGACGCCACCCTCACGAGTGGACGTCAGTTCTTTCTTTTTCCGAGCCAGCCAGCGCAGATCAGGGTAGAGTGGTACCGGCAGTCATTTTTTGATTTACTTTTGTCCACTTCTTTTTTGAGCCTTCGACTCCTGGTGCACGAGGGATGCCCGGTTTCAAGGCTTGTGGTTCCTGTAACGGACTAATGTCGGTGACTGATCCACACCGCGTTTGGCTCTTTAGCCTGGAGCGCGATCATGACCCCAAGTCATGCTCCGACTGCCAGTTGATGGCGCCGAAGACTTTGCGGGAGCGGTCCCGAAAGTTGCTTGAGCGCTGGCAGTCGGCTCCACGCCGTTCGAGGTCCCAGAGCCACCATCACCATTCATCAAAGTCATCGAAGTCTTCGCACTCTGGGTCGGGTAAGTCGAAGCATAAGAAGTCAAAGAAGCACCCTCGCTCTTCGACTTCTCATCAGTCAGCCGATCAGACGAGGGACGCGGGTAGTGCCCCTCTCACGGCTCCGCCAGCAGAGCCCGAAGAGTTGACTCCACGCTTCCCTCCCTTTCCGGGACCCGGAGAGACTCCCGCCCAGCTTCGTACGTTCTGCAAGTCAATGCATACCATCTTTGGGTGCCCCAAACTCGTTGGCGCCCCTTTGGGCCCCACGGAATGGGTTGGGAGGCCTAGGCCTTCTCCGCTGACGACCCGCAGGCACTCCTTGGATCCAGGCCTGGATCCGGATCGGCACCAGTTGACCTCATTACACCTCCACCGGCGCCGCTTCCTCCAGTATCATTACTGCGTTCGACGCCAGTTGGCCCACACGGCTCGGGCGCCAAGAGTTTTTTTTTTGCCCCTGTTCATTCCTGGGCTCCCTTTTCAGCCGGAATGGCACCCTTTAACAGATGGGCAGAGTCTGAGCAGGACTGCAGAGAGGAACTGGGGGATTCCAGTGGTCTGGATACTTTCCCTGACCGTGGCATGCTGTCTCCTCCTACTGTGGCTACGGAGGAGGGAGCTTTGTACGCAGTGGTGAGCGCGTAGGGAAGCTGAGGCTCTCAACCTCAAACTCCCTTCTGTGGCAGTCAGGACTAACCTCCTGACAGAGGTGCTTCAGCCGGCGGCAAGCTCTTCGGAGCCTCCGCTTCCTTTCAACGAGGCCCTTACTGACGTCCTTTTGGGCACCTGGTCCAAGCCCACCACGGGGGCTCCCGTGGACAGGATGATTGCCTGATGCCACCGCCTGGCCCTGTGCAACCCCACTTTCCTTTCCCAACACCCCACCCCTGAGAGCTTGGTGGTTCAAGCCTCTACTTCTAAAAGCGCATTCCCTACCACCCCACCGGAAAGGGAATCCAAGAAGCCGGCTCATCTTGGGAAGAAGACTTTCTCTTTTGCCAGCTTGGGACTGCAGTCGGTAAGCACTTCGTCTATTGGGTCGTTATTCCCACTCTGTGTGGTACTTGCTTGCACAGGTGCTGCCTCAATGTACGGAGGAAGCCCGGACAGTGCTCTCCCAGGCGGTCGCTGCTGTGGACTGGATACCGCCGACTCTCTGGGTAGAACAATTTCTACTCCGGTAGCTCTTAGACACTAAGCCTGGATGAGAACAACTAGCTTTTCAGGGGATGTCAAGAACACCTTGATGGACATGCCCTTCGATGGCTGTCGCCTCTGCAGCGACAAAGCAGACTACGCTCTAGAGCGTTTTAAGGACTAATGGGCTACGACCAAGTCCTTGGGCCTCTCCACTCGCCCTGTGCAGTCTGATTTTCGCCCCTTTCATGGCTATGGAAGGGGTGCCCAGAGCCACAGGTCGCAGCAAGTTACCCATCATTCTCAGGGACGTGGGAACAACCACCATGGTTCTGGGGCCAGTCCACCAACCCCCCCCCCCCCCCCCCCCCCACCCCAGCCTCTAAACGTTCCTAGTCTGAGATTTCAGGCCCATCAAACGCCATCACCTCTCCCACTGGTGCACCATCACGTCAGACAGGTAGGTTTTGCAAATAGTCAGAAGGGGCTACTCCCTTCCCTTCGAGGCTACCCCACCTGCCATGCAACCGCAATACCACTGCATGTCGGATGATCACCTGGCCCTTCTCCAGCAGGAAGTTATGACTCTCTTGGCCAAGGGAGCCATCGAGCGCGTTCCTGTCCCAGAAGTAGGTTGTGGTTGTTAGTCCCACTACTTTATGGTCCCCAAGAAGGACAAGGTCCTGCGTCCTATCTTGGATCTCAGCACCGTCAACCTCTTCCTCCGGAAGGAGAAGTTCAACATAATTGCTCAGGTCTGGTCTGCCCTTGATCTGGAAGACTGGATGGTAGCGTTGGACTTGCAGGACGCTTACTTTCATATCCCCGTCCTGCCGGCCCACCGGCGTTACCTGCGGTTCACGGTATCCCACAAGCATTTTCAGTTCACCGCGTGCCCCTTTGCCTTTACCAGCGCCCCTCGAGTGTTCACGAAAGTGATGGCGGTGGTCATAGCTCATTGCGCAGATCAGGGGTTTCTTCCCCTATCTCGACGACTGGTTGTTGAAGGTGGGCTCGCCTCAGGCAGTCGTCTCCCACCTCCAGACCACGGCCGACCTCCTGCATTCGCTGGGGTTCTCCATCAATGAGCCGAAATCACACCTGATCTCTCTCAGAAGCTCCTCTTCATTGAAGCAGTTCTGGACACAGCGCAGTTTCGGGTCTATCCTCCCAAACAGAGAGTCCGGAATATTCAGGCTATGATTCTGATCTTTCAGCCTCTATCCCAGGTTTTGGTAAGAATGACCCTGTGGCTGCTGGGCTGCATGACCTCCTGCTGGTTGATCATGCCAAGTGACATATGCAGGATCTGCTGTGGAACCTGAAATTCCAGTTGGCGCGGCATCAGGGGAATCTGTCAGATTGAGTGCAGATCTCGGAGAGCACTGCACGACAATTGCAGTGGTGGCTCACGAACCAGGATTGGGTCAGCGGCAGATCCCTCTCCCTTCGTCAACCCGAACACACAGTGGTGACAGAAGCATCCCTTCTGAGATGGGGCCACATGGGAGAGGCGGAGTCCGGGCTCCACATCAACCTTCTTGAGCTTTGGGCGATTCGTCTTGCACTCAAAGCATTCCTTCTCTCTGTCCGAGGAAGAGTAGTGCAGGTATTCACGGACACCCCCATGTGGTACTGCAACGAACAGGGTGGGGTGGGTTCGTGGACCCTACGTCAGGATGCTTTCTGCCTCTGGACATGGATAGGAACATCAGGGCATATCCTTGGTGGTCCGGCATCCACCTCCTTGCGTGGAGATTGAGCGGCGGCAGTTCACGTCATTTGACCTGCCTCCCGAAGTCTGCGATGTTATCTTGGCAGCCAGGTGTCCCTCCACTAAGATGAATAAGCCTGTCGGTGAAACAAATTTGTAGCATGGTGCACAGCAAAGGCTGTGGATCCCTTCTCTGCCCCTCTTTCTGAGGTTCTCTTGTTCCTCCTTTCTATGGCCCGGCAGGGCTCTGCTCTAGGCACTATCAAGGGCTATCTCTCGGCCATCTCTGCCTTCCTTCGGCTTCCAGATCAGCCTTCTCTTTTCAAGTCCCCGGTTGTAAATCTGTTTCTAAAAGGCATAACTCACCTCTTTCCTCCTATTCCTTTCTTTACGCCTCAGTGAGACTTGAATCTCGTTTTAACTTATTTAATGTACTGTCCCTTTGAGCCACTTCACCTTAAAGGCTTCTCACGCTTAAGACGTCTTTCCTGGTTGTCATCACCTCGGCCAGGAGGGTGAGTGAGCTGCAGACTCTTCCATCTAAGCCTCCTTTCTTGTCCGTCCATCAAGACAAAGTGATCCCCAGGACTCGTCCATCCTTCTTACTCAAGGTTGTCACTGCTTTTCACAACGGGAAGACCATCACTTTGCCCACCTTCCTTCCTCCTTTGCATCCTTCGTAGGAGGAGGAGAGGCTCCACCGTCTAGTACCAAAACATGCACTTTATTTTAATCTGGATCACACCAAACAGTACCAGGTGGAAGACCAGCTCTTTGTTGGGTACGTTGATGCAAAGAAATGTCGGGCCGTACACAAACAACTATCTCCTGATGGGTTGTTTTGTATATCAAGGCATGTTATTCTCTGGCGAAGATGGAGCCTCCAGTAGGGCTGCACGCCCATTCTACCAGGGCGACGGCATAGACTACTGCTCTGGGACGTGGTGTTCCTCTCAGTAACATCTGTTAGGCAACTACGTGGGCCTCACTGCACACGTTTACAAAGCACTACTGTCTTAACAGTCAGGTCCGGCAAAATGGCTTTTTTGGCCGTTCTGTTCTCGAGGACTTTCTGGTGTGAGATTGGTTCACAGACCCACCACCAGGGATGGTATTGCTGGGGTATCTATTCTAAGGTAAAGAAACTATACCTAACGTGTCTCTTTCAGATGAATAAGTTACTTAACTTCGGTAACAATATATATGTAAGAAACATTAGTTAGTTATAGATTCCTTACCGCCCTACCCATCTTCCCCGTTCTGCGAACTGATTTTTAGGGTTAAGGATGCCCTAGTATTGTGCACCAGTGGTCAGTGGCTTGCATGGGTCTGCGTTCATGGCATGGAAAGTGGTGTACCGAACTGACGTCAGCGTGCGACAGCGTCGTCTAAGTAGCTGCAGCGACGGCATCCCGGCGATGCATTGCCAACGACGGACGTGGAGCCGACCGACGCCAGGCTAAAGAGCCAACCGCGGTGCGGATCCGTCACCGACATTAGTCCGTTACAGGAACCACAAGCCTTGAAGTGGGGCATCCCTCGTGCACCAGGAGTCGAAGACTCATAAAAGAAGTGGACAAATTCGAGACAAAAGTAAATAAAAAAATGACTGCCGGTACCGCTCTTCCCTGATCTGATCTGGCTGGCGAGGAAAAAGAAAGAACTGACGTCCACGCACGAGGGCAGCATCTAAGTAGCTGCTGTGACGTCATCCCGGCAACACGACACCAACGACGGATGCAGAGCCGACTGAACCACCGTCCGACGCGCAGAGGTACTGCTGACGAAAAAACTTTCTGGATCCAGTCTGATACCTGGGGTAATTCTAAGCTAAGGAATCTATAACTAACTAATGTTTCTTACAGATATATCGTTACCAAAGGTAAGTAACTTGTTCTACATCAGCACGCGAGAGAGGCGCCTATATATTCCAGAGTGGAATGCCATCAGTGTGGAGCAGCAAGGTGCCACCCACTAGCGCCCAGAAGTACAGCTAAAAAGTTTCTGGATCTAGTCTGCCACCGGGGTAACATTAAAACGGTGAGGCATCTGTGGCTAGTAGTCTATATTAGAATAACACTTAACTCCTGGTTCGCAGGTGTAAAGTGCATAGATTTCTTAAGCCAGCAAACAAAAAATAGGGTTCAGAAAAGGCAAAAAATGAAATATATATATTTTACTGCCTCCTGCGGACAACATCCTAGTTTTAAACAGAAGCTTGACGAGGGGGCAACTAAGGTTTTGGTGGCGAAGATTAAAAGTGAATGCCATATTGAGAAGATGTGATAATTATATCATTCACCAGTCTGTGAACATCAACATGAAGTGGGGATTAAAGGCATTACCACCTCATTAACATGGCATCTCGAAGAGGTACATTTAATCAGAGTCTTTCTTCGCCTACCTGTATTGCAGCACCAATCAGGAGAGACTATTTCTTTTTTAAATGATACGCTGTGCACATGAGAACTTCCCTACACCTTTCAGCACTGACGAAAGCTATGGCTGAAATGCGTCTGCGATTAATAAAGGTGTGCAAACAAACCCCCGCGAGTGCCTGTGCCTGCTTTAAGTGTGCAAGCGTCAGAGCTGATATTTTATCGTGAGTCCCACTCTCACACAACATGGCACCCGCCTAGAGTTCGACGAAGCCTGTGTTTGGTGGACTTTGGAGCTAGGAGTCTAAACAGGAGTCGAACCGTCTCTGCAGGATGTATCCGTCGCCCAGAGGTTGTGGATTATTCAAATCCAAGGTATGCGGTAATTTTACTGCCTCCTGAGGACAACATCCTAGTTTTAAACAGAGGCTTGACGAGAGGACAACTAAGCACGGCAGTTTTGGTGGCGATTAAAGGCATTACCACCTCATTAACATGGCAGCCCGAAGAGGTACATTTATTTGGAGTCTTTCTTCGCCCACCTGTATTGCAGCACCAATCAGGAGAGACTATTTCCTTTTTAAATGATACGCCATGCGCATGAGAACTTTCCTACACCTTTCAGCACTGATGAAAGCTACGGCTGAAACACGTCTGAGATTAATAAAGGTGTGCAAATGAACCCCCGCGAGTGCCTGTGCCTGCTTTATGTGTGCAAGCATCAGAGCCGATATATATATATATATATATATATATATATATATATATAACTTTTTTTAAACTTTTTTTTATTTGGGCGACTTGCTGCGTGGAGATTATTCAAATATTCCCACAGTCATATTCATGGACCTTGATAAGTCTCATGTACACCGGCATCGGGGGAGAATCTCCACTGCTAGCAGCGGAGATTCTCCCCAAATTGATAAAGACCACTATCAAAGACAGTCTTCCTTACCGTGATTTATACTTTGTACACTGTACTACAAGACGTGTAGGGTGACCTCGACCCTAGGACCATATCTTCTTGACCAATTTATTTGGATACATATTAACTGCATGACCATTGACTCCATCCATCCTCATATTGAAGAATAAGACCCTTCCGACCATAACATCTGATAAGAATACTTATTGCCTTGAAAAAGTCTCCATGAGACGAAACACGTGTCGGCGGTGCGAGCTGGAAAACTTTTAATGTGTTTGGAAATAAAGATTTTGAAGTACAACGTGTGTTTTGGATCCATACTTTGAAGTTTATGAACTGCAAATGAACTTACTATTTACAGTAGTGAAAAACTGTCATCTGACCTATTAGTTCTATCAAAACTAATACTTTATAATAATCATGTTACATTTTTTGTAATAAGAGCAATCTGGAGAGTGCTTGACTGACCTGGTTTTCCTAGGTTCTTGATATTAGCACTTGTTGCTTTGTTTAACACCCTTGGTGGTGGGTGTTTATCAGGTTATCAGTGCACCTCTTATGATTCTATTTACACTATTGCCTTATCAATATTTCACGTAAAATTATTTGAGTGAGAATTAGTATTTACAGTATGTGCGGATGTTTTCTCGTTTAGAGAAACACTACCACCAATCTTCTGTATACATCTTAAAAGGAGGTTTCAATGCACTCAGTTGGTCTCTGTAAATGAAATGGCAGTTTGAAAACTAAGATTTTTCTAAAATGGTGGATAAGATGCAGTGTTGAAAAACAGAAAAGAAATGATTGGTTGTTTGACAACATTCTACACTGAAAACTAGGGTGCATGTTTGTTTTTTAAAAGCATGATTCTTATTGGTTATCAGAACGTGATTGAAAATAACATAAGCTTCGGCATCGGTCGGAACAGGATGGCGTTTACTTTTTGAAAGATCACGCAAACATAACAAGGACAGCGAGGCGACTCATACGAAAAAGGACAGTGAGACGACTCATACGAAAAAGTGTCTTTATACTTGATATTCGAATAAGATAATTTTCGGTACTCGTGGTACATAAGAGGCCATATTTCGGATATAGGGCAACAGAATCAGATTTTCCCCTGATGACGGCACTTAGTAAGTGCCGAAATGCATTGGGCTTCATAATAACCTTGTGATCAGAAAGAATGTAAACTTGTTATATGAGGACATGAGTGAATATATGTGAATTTCATTTGGACCTTAAATGTTGCAGTTCATGAAGATTATGAATTCGATATCGTAAAATTGTTGATAACAGAATGAACATGGAATAAAAAGAATATGAAGACAGTAAAACAAGGTGTACATTGAATAAATCAATATATCAAGGTGAGGTGCGGAAGCATCAAGTGAACAGTGCGTGATTAGATGGGCCAACAAACCCACAATAACTAAATATTGAGAAGTCAAGCACACTTGCTGTTTTATTTAGCAACATTGTGTGATGAACTTTTGCGTTCTTTGGAAGCCGGCATTGCTTTTTCGGATGGGGAGATACTAATTCATATGTGGAAAGGCAATCTGCTTTGGATTTTGAAAGTGAAAACAGATTTCAGTGCTCTGTCTTTCAAAATGCAAACTAAGTTTGCTATGGGAGGGAGGGAGTCGTGAGAGTCCCGCCCTGTCAAAGCAAACAGCAGTGTCCCACGGGTAGGCACCCTGGGACACTGCAGGAGCCAGCCGTGGGGTATGGCGGTACCCAGGGCCCTCGAGGGCACCAGGTGGAGGGCCGCACAGTGTGCCTCCCGTAATACACAAATTCCCGGGAGTGGTAGTTCCCAGGGCTTGAGGGGGGTCGTTGAGGCCCACACACTTGTAATTTTGTAGGGGATTAAGACGCGAAAGTGGTGCAAGGGGTTTGTAAATCTGGTACACAGTGTTCTGTTTTACTTTGCTTTCCGTTCTGTTATGTAGAGGACCCTGGGTAAATAGAACGGTTTCTGTCCAGCCAGTACCTTTCAACCCTGCTCCCAAACTGCTTACTGCCTGTTACCATAGTAACATTTCATGGAACACTTAAGTGAGCACAGAGGTTAGAAGTTCACCACACTATGCTGCTAATGGTGTTGTAGTTTTAAAACTTTTCCATAGGAACCGTTAGTTGTAGCAATAGGATCTGGTAAAGAGTTAGCCTCAGAATTATACTTCAAATTATAAATATCATTTCTATGGGGACTGCTACCCCCACATAAAAAAGACGTATATACTTTTTTTTTAAATTAACTTATTAAAACAATAAATAACTGGAAACATAACTAAGAGATAACAATACAATAAATAACTACAACCAAAAATTTCAACAAAACAATATAATAAATAACATGAGATATGGACTCCAATAGAAGTGCGGTAGGTAATCTGCAAAACAAAAAAGAAAATTAGTGTTTAAAATTAGATCGATGTGACTAAATCAGGTGAAACATTACAAGTCAAAGTGACACTTGATGATATTTACTTTTTTTCTTTTACGTGTGCAGTGTGCCTGATACATTTCACTTGTCTTATAGGCTTGCGTTCAAGCGGTGTCTTATGGAAGTGCCTACTGTGTCAGATTAAATTACAGATCAACAGGTCTTTAAAAGGATTCTGAGATGAGACAGAATTAGGTGAGAGTCATTATGCAGGACAATATTCTTTAGGGCTTATTTACAAGACTCTTGTGCCAGTTTTGTGTTGCTTTTCTCATGTTGAAAGTGACGCAAAAGTGGCGCAAGGGGTTTGTAAATAAGCTCTTTTATTTTAATACATTTAATCAGAGGTATTGTATATCTACGCCACTCTGCTTACTTTGTGTAAACACTGTGTCCAACAGAGTTCACAACTTCAACTCAGCTTTGGTTCTACACGTCAGAGGGGACAACAGCGTCTATAACTTTAAAAGAGAAAGAGAAACGATGTGAGAGAGAGAGAAACATAGAGAAAACTACATTAAAACTGTGAGAGAGAGAAAGTTATAGATGGAGCAGATTTACAAGCCCAGCCTCCACCACCCATGGACCTTCCTCCCAGTTGATGCCACCTCCTTTGCTATGCCTCATCAATCAAATCTCTTCACTTGATCTTGGGTGTACCCCCTCTCAAAACGCTTCCACTAGCCATTTTACATGCAGACTTTGGTCCACCCTTTTTATCAATTTTTGCACTTTGAGATATAACATCCTACCTCTGTTCTTCATCTCCTACTTTCTCCTTTCAAATTCTCTTGAAAAGACCATATCAAGCCTTCAAGAGAAAAAGTAAGAAGGCTGGGAAACCACTTTATATGCGAGTTCTGTATGCCATCCTAATACCCAATCATTTAATTTCATGCTTGCTAACTTTCTGTAACGCACTTAAGTTGCAGTGTTCATTCTTGTCTGTCTGTGTGCGTTACGACAATATTGAATGTTTTGAAATTAATTTCCACAAGTCTTAAAAAAGGTGAATGTAAGAAAAGTTACTTGCCGCATATGCAAGACTGCTTTCAAGAGGAGACCCCAATAAAAAGTACTGGTGTGGAACTGCAAGTATGCGGAAGAAATTGCAGATCAAGCATCCGGTCAACTTTGCAAGGGAAGAGTTAAGGAGATTGAGAGAGGCTCCTCCTGCTTCATGAGAAGGCCCAAGTACCAGTGGAGCAACACCGTCAACCTCTACTGCACAGCCTAATATTCGTCCCCAATTTGGAACTCTTTAAGAGAAAAAGTAAGAAGGTTGGGATCTCTAGTTATATTGAGAGTATTTACCTCAACGTTATCCGTTAAAAATGTGTAAATTGGTTCCATATAGTAGAGAAAGACTATAAATATAAAAAAGAAGTACATTAGCGCATTATAACAAAAAATGGTAAACATTGTAGTACCTAATTTGCAATATTTTCTACATGTTTTCAGGGGTTTACCGATCTAGTACATAGGACAGTCACAACTGTTCAAAATAAGTTGTAATGGCAGGATAATAAACAATTTTAAATTCACAAACATAATGGAAATATCTTATTATACTATGTTCACATTTTAAGCTGTGCCTTTTTATAAAAAAAAATTTAAAGACAAAACAAAGTACCAAGTAATCCGAAGTTTATAACACCAGTAGGGTATTATACATTTTCTATCATAAAATGTTAAAGACAAACCTGATGACTCCATTAGGTCCATTGCAACTTTCATTCAGCTTCTCATAACTAGTACGTTCCATGTTTGAGACATCGGTGTAATGAGCTAGAACAGGAGGCTATACTTTCTTTAATCTCGTCAATTGGCTGCTGACTTATGTACATTCTGCAAACTGAAAAAAAGAGTAAAAAATGTATATGTTGTACAATTGTCCAAGCTTAATTTGAATGTATATAAAAACAATTGTTCTCAATAGGACAGGGGTTGAAAAGCAATCATCATAGGTTTCAAACCAACTGCGTTAGGACCATCCCAATGGTTAGACAAAATTATATGCGAATACCAATATGCTTCCGATGGGCACTATGGACGCGCTCGGTAGGCATTCATAAGTGTCATCCCTATCAACTATTCTAACAAAAACAGTTATTAATATAAAATAACATAAAGTAATGCATCTTCAACAAATTAATGTTTTTGGAAGTATCATTACCAGCATGCAAAAACACAATTATAGCTGTCCTGTTATCTTTGGTTAGATTCTATCGCTAACTGCCATTGGTCATATTCGGGACGCTGCAATATCTGTAGGAAAACCTTTTAGAGACATAAGAATGGTTATGTTAAATATTTAGCTTTGATTCAACATGTCGAGATTATAAGTTATACTTAAAGGCATTTTGCTAGCATTATTGACTAATTTTACAAGCTTTTCTTGCATATCGACAATACGGTACGGTCTAGTAAACTTATGCTCCAAAATGCTTGCTTTTCTTGTTGTTCGCTTGCAATTTGTCAGAAGTACTAACTCTCTTTCTCTGAAGGTGTACAGCTTATATATTAGTATGCTAATCAAAATCAATTGTCTGTGGGTGATAGAATGTTCTGCAAGTGCAACCTATTTGTAAAAGATTAGAGGACTCTCAATTAACCTAAAAAAAATAGGTATAATTATATTTGGCAAGCATAATAGTAAATAGCATTGCATTATACAAATGTTAGGCCGACATTGGTCACTCACTTCATGATAAATAATAGCTACAGTTGCAAAGGTTCTTCCTGAAATTGATAACTGAGAATGACTGACTGACCATAAGTTTGTATAAATAATGTGGACAGCATTGGACACTTACATTGGGTACACACCATATTATGGTATGATATTATGATCAGCTGCTTTAACTAGATTATTAAATGACACTGATTTTCAGTCTGGTAAAGTCAAATATATAAATCTTTCAGTGTCTGTTCTAGTAGTACTTGATAAACTACAATTGTCGCAGTCATGCTGCCATTGATAAGAAAGGCTAAAAAGATTTTCTATATCTACACTTTCATCTTCCAAAACACCAAACATATACATTAAAAATTCCTGACAATCCTGCTGAATGTTCTGTGAAAATTTTTCTTGACCAGAACATATGTCTAAAATATTTCGAATTTCTGTTACACTTTCTATTTTTACTCTATCACTGCTACATTTCTCAAACACAGAATTCAATAAACCGCAGAATCTTTGATCCCGATTTTCAACAATCTGTTCTTGTAAAGTTTGAAGAAAAAAAACAACATTAACCACTACATTAGCATAGCAGTTGACACCAGAACTGTTTTCAAACTGAAATCCAACAACATTTTCATCAGAATCCTTTTTCTTTCTGTTTTCAATTGCATTTTCATCTACTTTTTGTCTTTTTGCTACTACCTCACTGCAATTATTCTCATTTCTTCTTTTTCGGCCTACCACACGTTTTTCAAACAGAGGATATTGAGGCAAATGTGGAGCATACTCTCTTCTTAACCTATTGTATTCTTTAACACAATCTAGATCTGCACAAATCTTTGTCTCATCACACTTAATCAAGTACAATCCTGATAAAGTTCTGACTCGTGATAATGCCACATATGCCATACCCTCTTTAAACACAGAACTTCCAATATTCACCAAAGCACTGTCTACACTTAAACCTTGAGATTTATGAATGTCACCGCATATGCCAAACAAACAGGAAACTGTTTTCGGCGAACATATAAGTCTTTTACAAGCAAAGATCTAGCAGAACAACGACTTATTTGTTGTACTTGCTCAATGCCTTTAAATTTAATTTTTAAAAATTCAATTCCATCTCTATTTCTATAATTCACAAAATCAACAACATTACCCATTGCTCCATTTACCAGACCTCTTTCAACATTTAAATTCCTTCTCAAAATAATACGACAATTGAAACACACATTCAGAGTCTTTTCAAAACCAGCTGTTTTAGATATACTCTTCTCTAATGAATCCAATTTTGATTTCAAATTTTCTGACAAAATAATTGTTGCTCCCATATGCTCAATTTTATCTATTGCTTCTAGTTTCACAATCTCTTAATTTTCTAACGTTAACATTTTGTTGTTGAAGATGGAACATTCTTGCAGAGTTGGCTTCAAACATATTCCAGATTTGTTCTCAGTAATTTTCTTAAAAATATTCTCTGGAAGAATGTTTTCATTTGGATACAAATTTGAAATTAATCGTGCATGTAAAGCTTCTTTCCCATGCTCGCTTACTTTTCCGATTCTTATATCTTGTAGAATTTTTTTATAATCTTCATCCGTAGCCTGCCGCATATTTTGAAACAGTTCTGCATATTTGAAATTTAACCATATATTAACGTTTCCAATGCTTCCAAGGGACTTCCTGGTATCTTTATGTGTAAGTATTTTAAACACTGGTTGTCCTTTTACTGGAGTCAACTGCAGTAGATCTCCAAAAACAATAATGTGTTTTCCTCCAAATAACACATCATACTCTGTTCTAAGAATTTCTTGCATTCTCAAATGCACAAAAGCAAGTATTAGATTTGAGACCATGCTTACTTCATCAATGATAAGAAGTTTAATTTTCTTCAGGACTCTGGAAACTTCAGAACACGCATCTCCAGATAACTTGTTGTAATGCAATTTATTATCATGCTCAACTGGCAGCATCAGTAAACGATGTAGAGTAATCCCTTTAATGTTATGTGCTGCCAGTCCAGTTGGAGCAGTTACAACACAAGACAGCAGTGATTCAGTCCTTTTCTGCATATAAGTTGCAATTGCTTCAATCAGAAAACTTTTTCCTGTTCCCGCTTCTCCACTTACGTACAGTCGGACAGGTTTAAATGATGTACATGAGCACTCTTTTTTCTCATGTCTGAATCCATGTTCAATCTGTTCTGTGACTGCGCCATATATCTTTTTCTGCTCAACGTTTAGTTGCTTTACCAAATCTTCTAAGTTTACTACATCCTCTTGAGCTTGTTCCATAGCTCTTTCCACCTCATCCATGGCAGTGGCAGCTTCATTTTGGATAATTGGTCCTCCTAGTAGATCCTGACTCAATGAAGTAGAACTCTGACTGTCTTGAGAACTGTCTCTAGCAATCTCTTCAGCAATTGTGACTTCTTGCTGTATTTCTTCGTTCAACATTTGCAGATAATGTGGAAAAACAGGACATTCTATGGTATCCATGGTTGCATTAAAAGAATCTTTGTAACAGAGAAATTCTCCAAGTAGTTCCTCTTCTGTACGCCATGGCTTAAAGAATTGCAAAAGAGCTAAATAGTAAAATTCTCTTTTGTCTGGAGATTCGCGACTCAATTTTCGATGATTAATCAAATGTCCTTTTCTCTGCTTCACTAGACATCCTTCATAATCAATGACAGCATATTTTCCATTATTGATATCTTCTGTGATGTTCCTCTTATAACTATAGTTTTGCAGAACTTCATACAAACAAGTGTTCTCAAGCTGAGTACTTCTATTTGGATAGTATGTATCCAACATGTTTGTCTTCAAAATATCTGTACTGTTTGGTTCTTTCTCCGCCAAATACTCAATTTCTTGTACAGATTTCAAAACTCAGTTTTGTGTTGCAGCAAGACCTAGACTCACCCAAATGATTGTTCTAGATTTGGCATAGAGACTTGCTGATGATAACCGATCAGAACATTCATATGCTCCAATTTCTCGATGCGATAACATCTTCAGACTGAAACTGTATAATTTTTTACTTATACTCTTTTCATGTGAAATGTCCTCCCACATTTCCTTCAGTTCTGTCTTTTCTTTTTTTGTGATGTAAGACTTCACATATCGAGCCACAGCAATAGAGTTGTCAGCAACAAATTGAATATCCATGTTAGCATTCCACATAGACAAAATCACTGGGTTGTAGTCATTAATTTACTTGGACTCTTCGTTTCTTTTTAAATTGTATGTATTTTTTGGTGATTTCCTCATCACAGTATGTCACAGAGAAGACATCAAATTATTTACTCTTCCTTTAGAAATCACTGGTCGTGGAAACGCGAAACGACATTTTGTGAAGAACTTGTCCTTGTTTCTGAATTTTCGACGACAGTACTTTCCACAACGATGGGATTGAAAGCGTAAAACTTGTTGCCTTAAATTGTTTTCTTCAGTAGTTTTCGGAACAGCACATGTTGAATACTCTTCAATGAAACTCATCACTGTGTCATCCGAATCAGTTCCAAATTTGGGTGCATCTTTAATCCAGAACAACATATGTATGTGAGGAGCACCTCTCGCTTGATACTCCTTCCTCCAAGGGGAGGATTTTTTTTGTTGGTAATAAAAGACATCATAGCTTCAAATCTATAATTGAAATATCTGCATACATTCACTGGATCCAAAGAACACAGTTCTCCAGGTGTTTTGAATACTATATTTTGTATGTTTCCATTTGCCTCTCGTAGAAATTGAAGTAAGTCGTCCCAGGCATACTCAGCACAGCTAAGAGTGAGGAACCATGTAGGAGTTCCTAAGTTTCTTAGCCTACTTTT
Source organism: Lissotriton vulgaris (assembly GCF_964263255.1). NCBI lineage: Eukaryota > Metazoa > Chordata > Amphibia > Caudata > Salamandridae > Lissotriton > Lissotriton vulgaris. The sequence goes on from NC_141687.1 coordinate 2,106,326,168, forward strand.
GAATTCCCCATGACGACGGAACCAATACTCGTTTGTACCACGCTGACATGCCATGAGATTGATTAGCTGATTGACTTTCTCCATAAAGTCCCTCGCCGAAACATTTTGCAGATGTGCTCCACTTTTCAGTATATGGTTCACTGCATAAGAAAGCCCAGACAAGTCACTTTCATACAGTAGATGAAACAAATATGGAATGCGTTGACAAAACCTTGGATCTTCAGCATATAATCTTAAAGTCCGGTATTCAGCTGCAGGAACTTGAACTGGTCGATCGTCATATCGTCCACCTCGACCTGTTGGAAATAACTGTGGAAAACAACGAGCTTCCAAACTTTCTTCCCATACACTAATGGGACTTCCTTTTGCTGCTTTCATTTGAAACACGTCAATTGCATTCCCCATTACTTCTTTGGAATGCAAAGGATGAACAGTATAATGTTCATATATTTCTTCACTTCTGTACACATCAACGTTTTCAATTTGGCCGACTGAACAATCACTGTCTTCTTCTGTAGCTGTTTCGTCTGCTCCAACACATACATGTTTGTAGTACTCATTGTTTTTGACCAAATACAACTTTGCCTTTTTGACTTTCCTAACATCCACTAAATCTTGCCAGATTTTCTTACTCTTTGTCGGAACTCCATTAACTAGAATACCAGAGGATCCTCTTCTACTCTTTCTACACCAATTGTATCAATATTTTTCTTGACATCTAGAGGCAAATAAACAACTCTTCCCTTTAATCCTCTTTGTAAATCTGAAGGAGGCAATTTCCCTATCTTAGGCTCCATGCGAACAATAGCCTGAAAAGGATGGACACATTGAATCAAAATAGTTTCATAAGTATTGAAATCCATCAATTCAGAAGGACTATCTACCAACTGAAGATTATTATGAACAGCTCTAGCAGGCATTCTGTTTTCATTTAATTTTTTAAAACAATAATTACAAATACGCTGATCAGAACTCAAATCAAAAGAATTCTCCACCAACAAAGAAGTTACAAAATCCTGCCATTCACTATTGTTTTCCATTTCACTTTTTGCATATAAATCAACTAATCTAGTCTGAATCTTATAATGAGTCCGTCGACAACACACACAAGTAAAATTAGGCCTTTCACTTGATTTCACCTTAAACTTGGTAATCTCCTCGTCAAACTTTTCTGTACTTAAAATCTGTACATTGTCTTCCACATTACCATCTATTACCATATCCATTTCTACACTGTCATCTTTGCCCCCAAAATAACAAAACTCAATTTCTTCACAAATGCTCTTCATATATAATTCAGATCCATGCAAAAGAGCACTGTTTAACTCTTTAAGCTTAAGTGCTGGACTTTTTGCATAATACAACCTTCTCACTAATTTCCTCACTTTATTATGATGCACTGCTAACATCCTAAAATGATGAAAAACACTCTGACATACTTTTCTAGAAAGACAAGCCAGTGAATGCTCATGCAAACCTGTGTTTTCTCTCACTCTGAAAGGATCTAACTCTTGCAAGATCTTCATTTTCTGTTTTACACTTTTCTTCCTATATGTACGTAAGAAATTTCGAAGCAAATCGATTGAATCCTGTCGCACACTACAAATACTACTACACTTCCATGTGTACACTGGACCCTTAGTACGTCTCCCTAAAACTTCATCAGCTAACACCTCTTCTGCATCTCTGGAAACAAGTTTCTCTTTTTCCATCAGACAACCGTCTTTCACCTCATATGCTCGACAACTGGTGTCAACTGCATGCACCAAATCATTCTCCTGAAAGTAACTCTTCTCATTAAAAAAGACTCAGAACTTGAACTATGCATCCATTCTCCTGAAAAGACATCACAAAAATTAGTCCGATTAATTATTCTTTTCCATCTACTGTTCGATTTGAAAACATCAATTGCCTTGTTAGGTATCCTAATTCTATTGATTACTAAAGGAAATAATGTTTTCTTAACTTCGAAAGCCTGATCAACAATCTTCTCTACACTTTTCTTTTTCTTGTAGAAAGCAGCTCTCTGTGTACCTTTCTTCATATTTTTTAACAAATTTAAAACTACCCTATTACGAAACATTCGTTTACGAATGTCCCTAAATTGGTCTTGTCTTCTATTACTATACATACTGTTCTCTCCTGGTCCAGAGTAACACTTTAGGGGGGGCCTCTCCTTCCTTTTCAAATTTGCTCTCTCCTTCTGTGTATTCTCTTTCTCATTAACATTTTTTTTTGCTCTACATATGTTCCGAAAAAAAGACTTAGTTGTCTTACCAGGAGCTTTTTTTGTGTTATTTGAAGTACTTGTTGTAGGGGAGTGCTTTAATTCCGTTGCTGTTTTTGGTTTTTTCAGTATGGCATCTTTCCTTCTCCTCTGCCTTGAAGGCATATTACCAAAACTTTTGAATTGTTGATGTCAATCTGTGGTAAAGAAAATAATAACACATTATAGACCACTATTAGCAAACAACAAAGGAATGACAATAAGCAAACGATATAAACACAAGTTTACAACATATCTACATGATTGCACATTTTACCTGTGTTTCCACAGATTAGGAAGCAGTTTGTGCAGATGAGGTGAGGCCTGTCCAGAAGCGCAGAGGAGGTGAAGCCTGTCCAGGGGAGCAGAGATGGTGAGGCCTGTGTCTAAGAATGCAGTCGACTGGACTTCATGAAGCCTCTCCCCCACTGCATTCTTAGACACAGGCCTCACCTCCTTTGCACCCCTGGACAAGCTTCTCTCCCACTACACTCTTGAACACAGGCCTCACCTCCTCTGCACTCCTGTACAAGCCTCACCTCATCTACAACCCTAAACAGGCTTCACCTCATCTGCACCCCTGGACAAACCTCAACTCATCTACACTATTTATTCCTTTTCAAAAATATAAAAACCAATCATTTGCCCCAAAATCGTTTTTCGCATCACATTTAAGAAACACAGCACAGGTCCTATGTACAAGCATACAATTTCACTACTGAAACCTCACTATTTCATAAAAGACAATTCCTCTATCTTCAATATGTTGATATCAAGCATTTCCAAAAAACATGCCACAAGTTCAAGTTCAAGACTTTATATAGCGCACTACTCACCCAGAGGGTCTCAAGGCGCTTGGGGAGGGGGTTCATTATTTATCGAATAGCCAGGTTTTAAGTTCTTTTCTGAAGGAGATGTGGTTCTGTGTAAGGCGGAGGTGAGTGGGGAGTGAGTTCCAGGTCTTGGCCGCCAAGTAGGAGAAGGATCTGCCTCCCATGGTGGATCTTTGGATCCGCGGCGAGGGCTTGATTGGCGGATCTAAGTTGGCGGGAGGGAGTGTAGAAGGACAGTCGGGTGTTGAGGCATTCGGGTCCTAGTTTGTAGAGGGCCTTGTGTGCGTGGGTGAGGAGACGGAACGTTATTCTCTTGTTGACGGGGAGCCAGTGAAGGTCTTTCAGGTGGCCGGTAATGTGATCTTGGCGAGGGATGTCCAAAATGAGTCTCGCTGATGCGTTTTGGATGCGTTGGAGTTTTTTCTGTAGTTTGGCTGTGATTCCGGCGTAGAGGGTGTGTCCGTAGTCCAGTCGACTCGTGACCAGTGCGTGGGTGACAGTTTTTCTTGTCTCGGAGGGGATCCACCGGAAGATTTTTTTGAGCATACGAAGTACGTTGAAGCAGGAGGATGAGACGGCGTTGACTTGTCTGGTCATCGAGAGTGAGGAGTCTGGGATGAAGCCAAGGTTACGTGCGTGGTCTGTGGGTATGGGTGCTGTGCCTAGAGCCGAAGGCCACCATGAGTCGTCCCAGGCAGTGGGGGATGATCCTAGGATGAGCACCTCCGTTTTGTCTGAGTTAAGTTTTAGGCGGCTGTTTTTCATCCATTCGTCTACTTCTTTCATGCCTTCGTGAAGATTGGTTTTGGCGGTGATAGGGTCTTTGGTGAGGGAAAGGATCAGCTGGGTGTCGTCAGCGTAAGAGATGATGTTAAGGTTGTGTTGACGCGCGATGGATGCGAGTGGACTCATGTAAACATTGAAGAGGGTGGGACTGAGTGATGATCCTTGTGGTACACCGCAGATGACTTCGGTGGCCTCTGATTTGAATGGGGGAAGTCGGACTCTCTGAGTTCTCCCAGATAGGAACGAGATGATCCAGTCCAAGGCTTTTCCCTGTATGCCGATGGTGCTGAGGCGTTGAATGAGGGTACTGTGACAGACTGTGTCGAAGGCGGCGGAGAGGTCGAGTAGAATGAGGGCCACTGTTTCTCCGTTGTCCAGTAGTGTTCGGATGTCGTCTGTAGCTGCGATGAGGGCGGTCTCGGTGCTGTGTTTGGCTCGAAAGCCGGACTGTGAGGGATCGAGGGAGTTGTTGGATTCAAGGAAGGCGGCGAGCTGGCTATTGACGGCTTTCTCAATGACTTTGGCAGGGAATGGGAGGAGGGAGATGGGGCAGTAGTTTTTAAGTTCAGAGGGGCCTGCTGTGGGTTTCTTCAGGAGGGCGCTAACTTCGGCGTGTTTCCAGCGTTGAAGGAGCAGTTGATGACCTCATGGAGATGGGGTGCGATGATGGAGTCTGCTTTGTTGGAGATGTGGTGGTGACAGGGGTCGGTTGGCGAGCCAGAGTGGATGGAGTTCATTAGGCGGATGGTGTCTTCAGTGGTGATTGGGTTCCAGGCGCTAAGGTTGTTAGAGGGCGGTTTAGGTTCGGAGGGGGGTGGAGAGGATTGTTCGTTGGAGATGTTCTCGAAGCTGTTATGTATGTCGGCAATTTTGTTGTAGAAGAAGGAGGATAACGAGTCGCAGAGGTCTTGGGAGGGAGTGATGTCGTTTGAGGCTGCGGTGGGGTTCGTGAATTCTTTGACTATGTTGAATAGTTCCTTGCTGTTATGGGCGTTTTTGTCGAGTCGATTCTTGAATGCCGATTTCTTGGTGGATCGAATCAGTTGGTGGTGTTTGCGGGTGGCTGCCTTGAAGGTGGTCATGTTGTCGGTGGTTGGGTTTTTTCTACATGTTTTCTCTAGAGTACGGCATAGCTTCTTGGATTTCTTAAGGTCATCGTTGAACCAGGGGGCCTTTTTGCTGTCCTGTTTGGCGTGATGGTTTTTCAAGGGTGCTAATTCATCAGCGCTGTGAGTGATCCATTGTTTGAGTTTGGTGGCGGCTTGGTTTGGGTCCGATGAGAGGGCGGGTGGGTTTTGGTTGAGCGATGAGAGGAGTTGGTCGTGGTGATTTTGTTCCAGTTTCTTCGAGGAATAGGTTGTGGGGGGTTGTGGGTCGAGGTGGTTTTGTTGCTGAAGTGAAGGCAACTGTGTTCCGTCCAATGGAGAGCTGTGGTGCGATCGAAGGAAATGTATTTGCTGGAAGTGAAGATTGGGTCGAGTGTATGTCCGGCTACATGGGTGGGGGTGTCAACAAGTTGTTTGAGTCCGAGATTGTCCAGGTTGTCAAGGAGGGTGGTGGTGTTGCTGTCGTTTTTCTTTTTCAGGTGGAAGTTGAGGTCTCCTAGTAAAATGTAGTTCTCGGAGGCGAGGGCATGTGGGCTAATGAAGTCAGTGATGTCTTCGCTGAATTGTTTACGGGTTCCTGGGAACCTGTAGATGAGGGTGCCTCTAAGTGTGGTCCTAGGGTCGGTGTGGATCTGGAAGTGGAGGTGTTCGGCGGTTGCAAGGTTATCGTCGAAACTGGTCGTGATTTTGATGGTGTTCTTATGGACGATGGCGATGCCTCCTCCTGTTTGATTGGTGCGGTCTTTTCGGGTGATCTTGTAAGTGTCCGGGATGGCTATGGCGATGTTGGGTGTTGATGATGCGTTCATCCAGGTTTCTTTAAGGAAGGCGACGTCCGGTGAAGCAGTGTCGAGTAGGTCCCAGAGTTCAGTTACGTGTCTGTGGACCGAGCGGGTGTTCAGCAGGATGCACTTCAGGTGGTTAGAGTCGGAGCTGTGATTGGAGTTGGTGGATGTGGTATGGATCTTGATGCTGGTAAATTTGCAGGAGAGGCAGGCGAAAGGACCGTGGGTACGTCCCGGGGCAGCTTCGAAGCATTGTGGTGTGCGTTTGGGGTTAAGGGCTAGGAGGGACGAGGTGTCATACATTAAGCGGAGGGAGTGGGGGTCGCGGGAGCTAGAGGGTCTGGCGCTGGGCGTGGTCCAGTCGCGGATGGGCGCAGACGGGCTTACCTTTGGCGCCCCTTTGGCACCCATGGGGCGCGACCGCTGCGCGTGACCGCTGCACGCAAATGCATCTGTCATAAGAGGATGGTGGAGAGGGGAGGGGCGAGGGAGGGTCAGCTGGGAGGCGGGGGCGGGGCGGATAGCCGGGCTGGGAGGCACTACAAACAACAAACAAAATGTTGGCGAGCTAAAAGGCAATCAGGGCGATATTGGGGCGCAGGCAAAGCAGTGGAACAGAGATTGCTAGATAAATGTGCACAATTAGGCGTGAATCGGCAATCAGGCAAAGGACAACAGCACTGGACAACAATAAGCAAACGAAGCGCAGTCTGGCGGCACAGCGCTCCTAACAATCAAATTAATCTTTAGTAGCGCGAGATGCCACAATGCTTGCAGTTCACAGAGGTCAGCTTTCGTGCTGTCGCGTGTTTATCTAGGTTCCTGATCGATACTGTGACCTTATGCCCCTATTCGGCTATAAACCCATTTATTCCCTATATTGGCATAACCGTTCAAGTGCGATTTTCAGAAAAGTCATCTCTGGCCTCACACGAACAGAATCACATTCCAGCATAGCTCTCTGCCACTTCCTTTGCGACCAATTAGTGCAATGACATAGCAGAAGTCACTATCTGATATTCCTAGATTAACACTCCGAGTTCTTCAATAAGATAAAAACTCAGCAAACCTGGAAATCCCCGCTTGCTGTGTTTTGATTAGTAATGGAACTCTAATGAGCAACTGATAACTATCACTTCCGAGTGACATCTTTAATTGACGTCTTATGTCCAGCAAACTTGCGGCAAACCCGGCACCTGTCAGGTATAAATATTACCAACGTTGCCTTAAGCAATGCGAGCTACTGTTGCTGATGCCAGCTGCCTGCAAGACCCCGTGTTGGTAAATCTAGCACTCTGTCGCTGCAGCCTGCTGTCCCTGTGGTGGTGAAGCTACTGATACCATTATCGCTGCTAAAGCGCGAACTATGGTGCAGTACGCTTAGGAGCTGAACAGCCGTCCTCAGCGAAGACATCCAGCAGATTCCAGCTGCCCGCGGACGCTGTCCCCTCTCCTTCCTCGACGCGCTGAAGAGACCCGCTGCCTTTCTCCTGCAGAGAAATCCAGCTCCGGCGTTTCCTGTCTACCCTCGCGGGTGACTGGGATATTGAGTGCCCCCTGAAGGAAATACCAGACTTCCATCATTCTATTCAGAGGTATGGTGTTGACTAAACCCTTAGACGAGAATTCTTGAAACAAACCTTGGCAAAACCAACTTAACTTAAAGCTACTTACTTACTCCCCTTCCACGTGTTAGGCTTAGGTCAGGCACACTGGGGTAGGCTTAGTTAGAAGCACCAGTTGAGTATGTTAGCCTAATGTATATATGACTGTATATATGTTTTATTACTTTTAAACCATTGTATGGCTAAGAAACCATATCAATGCTTTTACAGTTCTATTTCGCAATCCTTATCTTACTGTACGTACTTTTTATCATAACAATTATTGCAATTGTGGCAATACATTTCTCTTGTACGAGAAGAAAGACTGTTCAATAAATGTTAACCCTTTATTGACAAACGCCCGTCTCTCTATTCTCTACATCTCGTGAAAGTAAACTGCACTAGACTGACTGAGTGAAATATATGTCTATTGTTTCACACGACCCTAGAGATTGACTCTTGATCTGAGGAGCAAAGTTGTCATGTTGCACGGTTGTTGGAAAGCTGAATCCCTTCTTGTCTGTGCCAAGGAAGCTGATCACTTCCTATGCAGAGAAGAAAGTTTCCAGTGACCTCTGAGCTAGTTGGTAACACAACCCAATTAAGTTTAGCATAGTCAGTGGAGGCCTTGAATATCCGCAGTTCCACGTCGATACTACTGTTTATGTTATTCCAATGCGCAGGGCCTAGTGGGAAACTAGGAACTACACTACATGGCGCCCAAACGTTTGGTAAGGCGATAAACTAACGCAAGACTTTTAGAGTAACTCAGTCGTGCATATTTCACACCCCTTTCTCCCGTAAATACTCCAATAGACATCTGGAGTGGGTGAAAGGTTAAAATCCGCCCGACCTTAGTAGGAAGAGATTCCTATGTAAAGCTCTGGTTTATTCAACGTTGAAGGATACAGTGTTCCAAAATATTGTGCACCTAATCTTTGTCTCCTTGGAGACCTACTCTGCAAACCTTGCATTTTTACAATGCCAGAAAATAACGGAACCAATGGGGCCGCAGCAGATGCGACTCAGCAAGGTCCCGAATACACAGACCCGGATGCTATTATCATCCCGGTCCACTTAAGAAGATCTATAACTTTAAAACTTATAGAGAACGGACTGACACCACAAGGTGGTACAGTAATTTTCGTGATAGAGGCACACGAATATCGGCAGACAGAGGTATTCTATTCATGGATAAACTTTCCAGCGGTAAACGCTAGAACAAAAGAGTTTCACTATTACAAAATAGAGAAACCTCCGGAAGAGTACGCTCCTTTCGAGGAGATTGAAATTCCACTTAAATTTCAAGAGCACCTGCTCTGGTTTAATGGCGCCCTAAAACACAATGATCACATAACTAGGCTCGGTCCACTAGGTAGACCAGGAGCCACGTGGCCGGTTCTAGCCAGCTACACACCACATCCGGACATTGTAAAAATGTCTAGAGAAGAGCTGTTAGTACAGCTAAACACATTAATAAAAATACATAGGCAATTAGTCCAATATGTAATGCGGACTGCAACAGTCCAGCCAGCTGTTAATACACCACAGCTGACCCCTCATCAGGGGAACACTAATAAAATTACACCACAGAACATACAGTCATGTCTTGGTAAAACACCCGTAAAACGGGAACAAATTCCTTTCTGGTTAGCACAGAAAATCACTCAAATAGAGGCAGTATTTCCTGATACTACCCCTATTGAGAAACACAGAATCTTGAGCATCTGCCTTCCTATGGGAATCGCACCACACGTGGAAGACTGTGACACTTGGGGTACAGTCTTTGCTTCCATTTACACAAAAACACACGGTGTTCCGTCTATGGCGGTAATACCAGAAGTGCTAAAACAGATTCAAAATGAATTCGGTCCAGAGCCCGCTTTAAATCTAGGTATGAAATTACTGAAAGACTTCAAGCAGGTCTCGGCTATATTATTAGCCAATATAAGAGGAGAAGCAGCATCTGTGGCGATCCGCCAGAAGTTGAAGGAAACAGATATAAAAGATCCTGTTGAGCTTGCAAAAATCATAGAAAAATGCTATGAAGAATTAGGTAGAGACAGCTTGGGTGGGAAACCAGTAAAGCCCCAACTGCTCGAAAATCCTGAAAAATTATTCATTAAAAATAATTTAAATACTCCTAAAAAGAGCTGGGATGGAAATAAACAATCCACTCCCAAGGAAAAAGTTTTCCAGTCCAGAGGAAGGTCTCCTCGACGGAGGGAAAGAACTCCGACTCGAGAACGCCAGTCTCCCCAGAGGGAGCCCTCTGAGAAAAGATATAACCTTAGAAATAGGGATAATCTGAAAAAACCTGATAGATATCAAAGTATTGATACACGTCCCTCTCGATCTTTTCCACAGAATTCGGAAAGAAGAGGACGGTCAGACCCAGGAGAGCACACCAAGTCCAAAGACAAGGAACCTGCTCAAAATAAGAAATCTCAATTTCAGAAAAAGAAGGTAGCCAGTATTAGAGTAATCAACCATGCCGAGAATACTGAGGACACAGTTGAAAAACGGGGAGTGGGCATTGACAATGTTGGACAGTGCAGCAGAAATCAGTATAGCGCGCAAGATCTTGATGAGTCATCTGGAGACAGTGGACACAAATGAATACATTCAGGTTGAAACTGCCGACGCCAGACTTAGCGAGCCCCATAAAATATACGAAATAACATTGCGTATAGATAAGACTAGGAAAATTAAGGGTCTATTTTGGGATAAGCTCTCAAAAGGCTATGATATTCTGTTAGCTGAAAAAGATTGGCCCCCGGAGTTTGTCAGGGAGTGCCCTCGTGGCGAAGAAGTGATTATGCCTGCCTTCTCGAATCACATTCCGAGTCACAAAAAATATACCTATGCAAGGAAATGGGCAGTGGCCGAGGCACCTGCATTATATAAAAATCATGTAGGATGGGATGAGGATTCACCTCCTCACAAAATCCAATTAAAAAGTGAACCAACTGCCCAACGGCAGTATCCCATAAAGCAAGAAGCTAAAAAACAAGTCAGGGAGATCTTAGATCAACTTGAGTACCAGGGGGTGATTGAAACATGCACCTCTCAAATGAACAATCCTTTGTTTCCTGTCTCCAAGCCAGACAATTCATATCGTCTAGTTTTGGACTACAGACACCTTAATACATGTTGCAAAACCTTTGCAGTACAAAACTCGCATAGTGCAGCCCTAATGAATAACATAGTTAGGAAAAAATATAAAACGACATTAGACATTTCTAATGGTTTCTTTTGTCAAAACATTGCACCAGAAAGCAGATATTTGACCGCTTTCTCCGCATTTGGGTCGCAGAGAAAATTCTGTCGACTCCCACAAGGGTTCAAGAACAGCCCAGGACTATTCTCAGCTAGGGTAACAGAGTTGCTACAAATCTATGATGATGAAGCATTGTCTTATGTAGATGATATTTATCTCACAGACGACGACTTGGATACTCACTTGAAAAGAGTGAACACCATCATACTTGGGTTCGCAGCAGAGGGTTACAAATTCAACTTTAAAAAAGTCTCGAATTGCCCATCTGACGGTACTGTTTTTAGGGTACGAATTATCAAGTGAAGGGAAAAGCCTAGCGGACAACTTCTTAGAGAAGTGCGCTGTACTCCAAGCTCCAAAAACGCTGAAGAATTTACAATCCATACTAGGTTTTCTGAATTTCGGAAGAACTTACATTCTAAATTACGCAGAGAGGGTTAAACCTCTCTACGAACTAATTAAACCTCATTTTAAACAAATCAATTGGACTCAAAAACACACAGAAATTTTGAGATCACTGCAAACAGACATGTTAGCAAAAACAAAATTAGATACACGTGACAACACGATCGATCTTGTAATCCGAGTCATCCCAGGAAGATGCGGATTCACGTACCTAACCTCTAATGAGGGAGAAAATTCAATTAAATCTCACTTGTACACACAAGCAGAGAAAGCAATCAGTCCCACAGAAAGAACTGTGAAAGCAGTGCAAATCGCATTAGCAAATGAACGAGAACTAGCACACGGCAAACGGATTAATATCCTTACAGCGGAATCCGCCTTCGAGGCGCTATTCAGCCCAGTAAACCTGCCTACAGTGTCACTGGATCCGAAATGGATACAGTGCATAGATTCTCTAGGAGCGGAAGACGTGAAATACTATTTCGCCCCGCAATTTGAAAAACTGAATGATTTAGAATATGAAGAAGAATATCCTCTGCCAATCGAAATTCTGCCTCTCCCACAATACGCCTGTATAATCTATACAGATAGCTTTGTACAGCATTTCAACGTAGAGAGAAAATCCTACGATGCAGCATGTGCGATCATTAAAGGTCGTTGGCTGTGCGGTAAATTCAGACCGAAAGTAACAAAAACTGAATCAGTAAAGTACTGTTCGGTTCAGAGAACTGAAATCAGATGTTTAAAGATGGCGCTCGAAAATGCAGAACGTGAATTCCCGACACTTATAGTGTGCGATTCTCATTTTTGCGTCAACTCTTACAACAATAAACTGCAGAGTTGGATCGAAAACGACTACAAAGATGACACAGGTGCCACAATAAAGCATAAATTGCTCTGGAACGAGGTAGCTCTTTTAAGTAAAGAACTACAAAAGACTCACGTGATTCACGCACAGAGTCTTCAACGTGATGGCGTTCACGTTGCAGGGAATTCATTGGCTAATACAGCCAAAGCGGAAGCAACTAAACCGGCTTCCGTAGCCACAAAAAAGCGTACAGATAAATACATAGACGGGGAAACCATGCTGGCAGTAAAAACGACCGTAAAAGGCAACTGTGCAGCCCTACCCGTGAACTATCCACTCAATTATGCATACATAATCGATGCAAACTCCGTTCCTTTTGCTCGAATCCCTGGAGTGGGGGACAGAGTAATTCCAAACAGGAGCAGGAGGGGCTTCCTCTTACTGGAAGCACACATGGGGTTGGGTCTGAGACACCAAACAATCAAAGCCTCTCTGAAAGAATTACTATCAGAGTACTGGTGGCCAGGAATGAGTATAGATATCCAATGTTTTGCTCAAAATAGTGAAAACTGCTACCGAGATCGCAGAAATGAACAGGCCAGTGTAGTTTCAGGATCCCTTCTAGACAGCAAAAGGCGATCTATCTGCGCAATCAAAGAAGAGAAGCGCGTCCCATTGTACACCATTAAGACGAAAAGCACTTAAAAAATGAGGCCTCCAGCGCTCGGCTGACGCTAGAACGGTTATAAAAGATTTGCGAGTCAATATCGGCACATACGCAATTACCACGTTCCATTCTGACCAGGGTCCTGCTTTCAGCTCTCGAGCCTATAAGGAGGCCATGGCCAGCATGGGAATTGGGTTGCGGTATTCTTGTCCGTCGCACCCCGAAGGGAACAGTGTGGTAGAAAGAAAAAACCGTGACATAAAGCAATCTATAACAGCGAAGGTATTAGGTTCAGGCGCTGGGTGGGTCAAACATTTAATAAGTGTCCAGACTAGTCTTAACAACATGCCAAGAAATTCTCTAAAAGGTTTCAGCCCATACGAACTATTGTTCGGAATTAGAATGCGAGTTCAGGACCTCGATAGTCAGATGTCAGTGGTACAAGAAGAAACAACGCACTTTGATGTAAAGGATCGTTTGGCTGTTTTACAGGAACTGAATGAAACAAGAAAATCATTAAGCAACATAAAGTTAAAGCAACAGCCAAGTACCACTGACGAGGCACCACCCGCAACAGCCCCAGCAAGGCCTGTCTGGATTCCAAAGATTGGGGATCTAGTCAGAGAAAAGATCGCGGTGAAGAAGGAATTTGGGCCTTCTTACAGAAAAGCAGTACCTGTCTTGGCAGTCACCGGAACAAGATCAGTTGTGCTACCGCCCCTTGCTGGTAAAAAGGAGAACAGAGTTGTGTCTATCGATCTGGTAAAACCACAAGCATGTGGCCTATAATCAACAGTAGGCCCAGTGGACTCCCAAGAAACAACAGAATACCCAAACTTGCAACAATCCAAGAGGTTCAAACTGAAAGACTAATCACATTCGATCAGCCTGCAGTGCACAATGAAGGACTATGCAATAATGCCATGGAACTCGTGCCTCTTGAAACACAGATTGAATCAGTTCGTCAAGAAACAACACCAGTCTACAATGATGTGGCATCAGAAAGTGCTACCGAAAGACAGATTGAAAGAACAATCCCATCAATTGACAGAACTGCCTCTGGTTATTTCATCAACTTCGACAACTTCTCTGAAGATCAAAATGAACCCGAAGTGATGCCAGAAACAAAAAAGTATTCTAAAGAAAATACAACAGGACTCCTTCAACAAATCAAAGAACTATATCTGGATTCACCGTTGATTGAGCATTGGATTATTTCAGGGGTATTCATACTCCTACTCTGCCTAATTTTAGTTTTAATTTTAGGAAAGTTCATTACAATTGAATGGACACAGCAAGTCAGAACATCAACCTAGTCCTGAAACTACACAGATCATCCCACGTGAAGAAAAGAGAACTGTCAACAGTAAATGTCACAGCAATTCCAATACCTGGTGGGGTAGTATGGGAGAAAACAGACTATGAGATCTATGGTCCGGTCGAAATCCTGAAGTATCCTCATCAACTAAAGGTTTCCTTAAGTGACTTTGTGACACCTAGTACATTCTCTGATGATTGGGACTTTAACAGTATTAATGACATGATGTCTGATTTAGTAATGTCAGCTAGATTCACAGAACATGATTATTTACAAGGTTCATCTAGTTATGAGCAGTTATTCTGTTACACCCATTATGGGGATCATTACTTGCATAAATCTGCACAGCCTAGAAATGTTTTTATGTATAATCAATGGGAACATTGTTCTACACCACCTAAAAGCAGTTCTAAAGCATTTTTTGAGAAATTCAAATACTTCTCAGGGTTTAACACCAGTGATGCAGAAACGTTTTATTACAAACTGTTAGATAAAACAGGAATGAAAACAATGCTGACAAATTCTAAATTGATATATTCAGAAGCATTTTATGACAAAATGATGACATTTGGTTTTGATTATTGGAAAAATAATATTGAAACGAAAACAATTTGGGGTACAAAAGATTGGCAGGTGCAAGGCATTGAAGCACTATTTAGAACCTGCATGATACCAGAACAAATGTTATTTTTAAATGACACAATACACCAAACATCTTGTCTTGGCCTAGCTAAGATCAAAGACCTTAAAACACCGTCTATACCAAAGCCAATACCTGAAAATACAACCACAGATATTGAGTTAGACGTGTCACAAATTTTACATTTCAACAGAACACATCCTGATTGGAAAAAGTGGTTAATCTGGCCTACAGACACAAATAGCTGTCAAGATAGATTCCTGAATAAAACACAGGGGTTAAAAATGACCAGATTAGACCCTAGATACTCCCAGAGACAGCATCCAGGGATTATAACAACATACAGTGTAGGGAAACTCTGCCTTGAATGGCTAACAACATCCACACTGGCTGAAATTAAGCAACACTTGTCTTTACTAAAAGATGGTGCTGATTTGCGCGATTTCATTCTTGGACCACGCAAACAGCGTCAAAAGCGTTTCATAGCGACCAGTATCTATGCTGCTTACAACGAGGCTTGGAAAGTAAAGCAAATTGAAACTGCTGAAAAAATACGAGAAATTGATCGTATTAATTTGGAGAAATCACTTTCTGTAGTAGACAATGGGTTAATGACTCTGTCTTCCAGAATATATTCTTTGGACAATATTGTATCCTCTGCCTTTGATGTGATAGACAGAGACTTGCTAATGTTACAACATGGCCAGTCTCAATTACGCTCTATTATAGAACTAGGCTGGACGCTGCAAAATCTTCGTTCAGGCTATGTGCCTTGGCGTTTAATCAACACAACGTCATTATTTTCCAGTTTTAACCTTACTGATAAACAGATCAGTTTGGCACAGAAAGGAGCAGACTATACAATCCTGAGCATCGAAAAACTCGAGAGATTACCATTGACAATGTCAGAGAGTCCTGTCATTGAATGGATAATACACGGAATTATCACAATTCCGATAACAACTTTCCGATTTAAAAAGTGCCTTGAGTACATACCTGCTGGCCAATATGAACAATTGGGTAAAGGATATGTAAAATCTGAATGGAAATTACCATACACGCATTCTTGCTACAGTGACAGCGACAAAAATGTATTTCTTAGTGGTGAGAACTGTAAACATTCACTAAGCGGTATACTTTTGTGTCAGGGTATTAATTTACACGGAGCATGTGATGGAAATTCAAACAACCTTTCATGCCACCAGCTAGTCACACCTGCAACTCAGATAGAGCCCTTCTTTATGCAACTCGCGAACGGGAGTTACATTCTTAGAACGGATCACAGATGTTGTGGCCTCGTGCCAGGGAAAAGTTATCTAGTAGAAGTAACATCCATGGTCAAATGCTGTATGCAAGCATTGTTTCCGAGTGGGCCTGCAGACATAGTGACTCCCATCTGGCCTCGTCTGAATCTCTATTCTATACGAATTGATACATTAAGCAAAATGAAATCTGTACTTTTACAGACAACAGTGCCTATAACGTCATCTAAAGAGACGTATGATCTTCTAGTTGCAAGGACAGCTACTGAAGTTCATGACCTTTTATCAACAAATTGCCCCGTGCATTTCGTAGAAATGTTGAACCAACTCCTTAACATGTCTAGTGCAACAAGCATCCCAGGCATATTTAAGACAGTCTTTACGGGACTGCTAACACCCTTCCAGGCAATTTTGGGAATCGTTCCTAATTTTGTGCACTCCATTTTTGGCGGCATACCATTATTTTTGGGACTCGTCGCATGGATTCTATTTTTGACCCTCCTGCTTCGGTATGGCAAGCCTTGGCTCAGACATAGCTCCCATGGGAATGGAAGAGACAATCCTAGCAATGCGCTACGGGACAGGATAACTAACGTCCTTGGATTGGCCAGGCTGAGAGATCTAAACATGACCTGGTTCCTTTCATTCAGACCAATATGGCAAAATTGCATTTTACCTGTGCTACGGTGTATGCTTTGCGGCGATGAATGTGTGTTGGACATCTGTCTTTCACTTCCATCAGCAGTACCAATGGACGTCGATACTTTGCTCAGTCCAATAACGGCTCACGCATTGTGTTGTCCCCAGCGGCTACCAATCCTGATGACGGCATTCGTGGAGACTCCTGTGCTACAACCAAGTGGTAACAGTGGAGCGAGTGACAAAAGCAACATCATCCAGGTACAACGTTCTGTGAGCATTGCTGGTCCCGACTATGATGACAGCAATCATTCTCACACCTGCCAAGTTACAGCGCTATCTAATTTGGTTGAACTATCACCTGAATTTGTAGACCAATTCTTTGAGAGCCTGTCTGATACGATGTTCTCACCCGTGCAGAAACAATAACTTTTAGAAGCTTTTCCGACACACAGCGTTCCCATGAACTCTGAATTCGGCCTTTGGTTTTGATCAACAAAAACTGCCAAGAGCTTTGGAAATCTATTTTTCTCCGTTCAAGCAATAATTCTTTGAATTGGACAATTTTTTTAATATTGACCCTTTTTTGGCACGAACAATTCTTTGCTTAACGTAAAAACTATTCTTAGAGAACAGAAGCTTCACACTTCTATTTCTAAACACATCTAGAGACATAACAACATTACACTAGCCTCTAGCACATGTTATTACAATGCATTTTTATGTGATGATTTATCTCGCCCTTCTTCTGTCAGAGATACTTCATGTGTAATTCTTTATGCATAATCGTTCAATGATTTCATATGCAATAATTTTTGAATGATTTTTTTGCTTTAAAAAACATACAGTACCTACATTTCATGTATTTCAAGTACGCCTATTTCGAATGCATTTATGTATTTTGGGGTGGGCAATGTTACACATGCATCTAATTGCTTTAGTTTTAGTAATTTGATGGACATGAATACGTGGAGTGGGTGTCGCGTGTTTATCTAGGTTCCTGATCGATACTGTGACCTTATGGCCCTATTCGGCTATAAACCCATTTATTCCCTATATTGGCATAACCGTTCAAGTGCG
Source organism: Lissotriton vulgaris (assembly GCF_964263255.1). Taxonomy (NCBI): domain Eukaryota; kingdom Metazoa; phylum Chordata; class Amphibia; order Caudata; family Salamandridae; genus Lissotriton; species Lissotriton vulgaris. The sequence goes on from NC_141687.1 coordinate 2,106,343,647, forward strand.
ATTTTCAGAAAAGTCATCTCTGGCCTCACACGAACAGAATCACATTCTAGCATAGCTCTCTGCCACTTCCTTTGCGACCAATTAGTGCAATGACATAGCAGAAGTCACTATCTGATATTCCTAGATTAACACTCCGAGTTCTTCAACAAGATAAAAACTCAGCAAACCTGGAAATCCCCGCTTGCTGTGTTTTGATTAGTAATGGAACTCTAATGAGCAACTGATAACTATCACTTCCGAGTGAAATCTTTAATTGACGTCTTATGTCCAGCAAACTTGTGTCAAACCCGGCACCTGTCAGGTATAAATATTACCAACGTTGCCTTAAGCAATGCGAGCTACTGTTGCTGATGCCAGCTGCCTGCAAGACCCCGTGTTGGTAAATCTAGCACTCTGTCGCTGCAGCCTGCTGTCCCTGTGGTGGTGAAGCTACTGATACCATTATCGCTGCTAAAGCGCGAACTATGGTGCAGTATGCTTAGGAGCTGAACAGCCGTCCTCTGCGAAGACATCCAGCAGATTCCAGCTGCCCGCGGACGCTGTCCCCCCTCCTTCCTCGACGCGCTGAAGAGACCCGCTGCCTTTCTCCTGCAGAGAAATCCAGCTCCGGCGTTTCCTGTCTACCCTCGCGGGTGACTGGGATATTGAGTGCCCCCTGAAGGAAATACCAGACTTCCATCATTCTATTCAGAGGTATGGTGTTGACTAAACCCTTAGACGAGAATTCTTGAAACAAACCTTGGCAAAACCAACTTAACTTAAAGCTACTTACTTACTCCCCTTCCACGTGTTAGGCTTAGGTCAGGCACACTGGGGTAGGCTTAGTTAGAAGCACCAGTTGAGTATGTTAGCCTAATGTATATATGACTGTATATATGTTTTATTACTTTTAAACCATTGTATGGCTAAGAAACCATATCAATGCTTTTACAGTTCTATTTGGCAATCCTTATCTTACTGTATGTACTTTTTATCATAACAATTATTGCAATTGTGGCAATACATTTCTCTTGTACGAGAAGAAAGACTGTTCAATAAATGTTAACCCTTTATTGACAAACGCCCGTCTCTCTATTCTCTACATCTCGTGAAAGTAAACTGCACTAGACTGACTGAGTGAAATATATGTCTATTGTTTCACACGACCCTAGAGATTGACTCTTGATCTGAGGAGCAAAGTTGTCATGTTGCACGGTTGTTGGAAAGCTGAATCCCTTCTTGTCTGTGCCAAGGAAGCTGATCACTTCCTATGCAGAGAAGAAAGTTTCCAGTGACCTCTGAGCTAGTTGGTAACACAACCCAATTAAGTTTAGCATAGTCAGTGGAGGCCTGGAATATCCGCAGTTCCACGTCGATACTACTGTTTATGTTATTCCAATGCGCAGGGCCTAGTGGAAAACTAGGAACTACACTACAGTGCAATTACAGTGCGAGCAGCGCTACGATACCAGCTCAGGTCAGGTACTGGTCTGGGAGCAGCGTGGGGGAGCGACCGCCTTCGTGTAGCTCAGGACAGTCACCAAGCAACAAGAAAGAACCTCAATATGTTTCCTAATCTGAGGTAACACAGGTGACATAATTCTAAAAAGTTCAAATATATTTATTTAATGAGGCAAACACTATTAATTCCTTCTCAAAAATATAAAAGCCATTCATTTACCCCAAAATCGTTTTTTAAATAACATTTTACAAACACAGCACAGGTCCTATGTACAAGCATTCCATGTCACTAGTGAAACTTCTCAATTTCACATAAAGCAATTCCTCTATGCAGCAAAATCTATTTACCAGATTAGGAAGCACATTAAGCTTTTTTATTCTTTCTTTGTTGTATATTTCTTGATAATACTTGGAAAAAAAATGTTAGGGCATAGAGAAATTGTATTTTGTAAAAAAGTGAGGTTTCAAAAGTGTAATGAAATACTTGTATATATGACCTATACTCTATTTTTAAAAGTTATGTAAAAATGGATTTACAACACATGAATTGGTTTTACATTATTCACAAGGTTTGGATACTGTGTACATGATTGCACGTTTCACCTGTGTTTCCTCAGATTAGGAAACAGATTGTGCAGATGAGGTGAGGCCTCTCCAGAAGCACAGAGGAGGTGAGGCCTGTCCAGGGGAGCAGAGGAGGTGAGGCCTGTGTCTAAGAATGCAGTGGACTGGACTTCATGAAGCCTCTCCCCCACTGCATTCTTAGACACAAGTCTTACCTCCTTTGCACCCCAGGACAAGCTTCTCTCCCACTATACTCTTGAACACAGGTCTCACCTCATCTGCAACCCTGAACAGACTTCACCTCATCTGCACCCCTGAACAGACTTCATCTCATCTGCACCCCTGGACAGACCTCACCTCATCTACACCCCTGGACAAGCATCACCTCATTTACTCTATTTAATCCTTCTCAAAAATTTAAAAACCATTCATTTGCCCGAAAATCGTTTTTCGCATCACATTTAAGAAACACAGCACAGGTCCTATGTACAAGCATACAATTTCACTACTGAAACCTCACTATTTCACAAAAGACAATTCCTCTATCTTGCATATGTTAATATCAAGCATTTCCCAAAAACATGCCACAAACCAACAAGAAAGAATCTCAATCTGCTTCCTAATTTGAGGTAATGCAGGTGACATCATTCTAAAAGGTTCAAATATATTTATTTAATGAGGCAAACACTATTAATTTCTTCTCAAAAATATAAAAGCCATTCATTTATCCCAAAATCGTTTTTTAAATAACATTTTAGAAACAGAGCGCAAGTCCTATGTACAAGCATTCAATTTCACTACTGAAACTTCACTATCTGCTTCCAAATCTTCTCCATAGAGCAAACAAGTCTCTATCTAAATTAAATGAATCATTACTTACCTTTACAAATGCTTTGGGAGATTGAGAACAGTGTCAGACACACACGCCAATTTTTCTTTAGCAGAGCAAAAGGTATGCACTCAAGACACTGCAACCATGACTGGCACAGCAAACCTAATTCTACACACATATGCCTCATTTCAACCAATCAAAACTCTTCCCTCACTATTTTCAAACCAACACCCTTCCACCCCCTCAGACCTTTCTACCTGTTACCATAGCAACTCCCCCCTTACTGAACTCTCAGGTTCAAAAGTTTATTCTACAATGTTGCAAATGAAATCAGCAAGGAAGTTTGACCTCTCAGTACACCAGCTTATCCAGTGCATTATTGCTTTAATTCACTTTTTCTTAACCATTCAAATTGCTTCTTTCACAAAACACAACCATGCACCATAACCTTAAGTTTTCAACTATCTATATCCACCAATCATTGCTTGTGATTCAAGAGCAGGGAAACTCCACAATTATTTTTTTGTAAACTCCTAACGTTCCAACTGCCATTTCATTCCCACACTTCATCTGACTGCACCAGAACCATCTCTCACCATGTATTCTGTCTAGATTATTGGACATAGCTACATCCACTGGGCTCAAAGGTATGCAGCTAGCAGAAATTTTCACAACCTTGATTTATCAAATGTGGAAATCAAGTGGATTGGCCAGAGAGGATTGAGATGTCACCAATTGATACCATTGGTGAAAACCTTTTTGCATCTGCCAAACCCTGACCTCTTAATAGTGCACTGTGGTGGAAATGACTTGGGCACTTTGACTGGGGTAGGTCTGGAAATGCTTTTAAAGGACACCTTTGGTCAATTGATGACACTTTTTCCACAAACTGCCTTGGTATATTCCAATATATGTCAAAGACAGAAATGGAACTGGTCCAACCAATGTTGTCCACAATTTGAGAAAGCACGGAAACATGTGAATAAATCTGTTTCTGCTTACATGAGAGACTATGGAATGGGTTCAATATACAAGAATAACTTGCATTACAACATGCAAGATATCTACAGAGGAGATGGTGTGCACTTCTCAGATGAATTTAAGACTGTGCATTGGAACCTACTTGTAGGTACCTAAATCAGACACAGAACCCAAAAGCTCTTTTCAGGGCTACCCTTCCTCTGATCACTCAAAATGATTATTTTACTCTAACTTTTTTCACTATTTTTCACCAAAGTACGCTCCCCGGTGCGCGTACCGGGCGCGCCCCCGCGAAAAATATATATATATTTTTTGGCATATATGTACCTCCTAAACTCCCCTCAGAAAACCTAGAGGGTCAGGGTGTGTCTACCGTGCCCCATTTTACCCATTCCAAACGTTCTTTGTCCTCCATCTTGTGTCTCAATTCTACCGAAACACAAAATGGTGGACTCCCGTAGCGCTCCCGGTGCGCGTACCGGAGCGCACACCAGTAAGCGCTCCCCGAAAAAATGTGGGAAGCTAATTTACATAAAAACCACTGGAGACACTTCCACCAAATATAGAATAGGTCCTACTACATAGCAGCCCCTACCATTTTCCCAAATGTGGTGGTATTCCATTGAGCCATTTAGGCTGTAGACCTGTCTAAATATCCTGAGGTAAATTACATGACAAAAACACATATGAAAGTATTGGAATTTACAACCAATTAAAATTTTACTTACATTTTGTACTTTTATGTACTGACCTTTGATTGGTTAAGTACATGAATATATATGAAAAATGAGAGGGAAACACAGCCATTTTGACTAATACTACCTGAGGTACATTTTGAAAGAATTTTGACAGAAAATTTCAACTACTTTGAAAAAGGTAAGTTGTTAATTTGGAAGGGGAACTATGTTGTGCACTTTAAGTTAATTTGGAAAAACATTTTCTGATAGTTATATACTGTCCCTCTATAAGAGTTAGAGATTGAGATAGACTTCTCTGTTATAATTATGGATTGAGTTAGGCTTCTCTGGTATAATTATGAATTTACTTAGGCTTCATCACATGCACTTTTTAATAGTTCTACTTCCTGCCTGAAACCATACACTGCCCAAAAATTACTTCACTGTTAAAAACTCAGAAGTACCTGTCTGAACTTAAACCCAACAGTACCCTAACATTACTAATATAGTTATTTTTTATGCAATTTTCAGAAAGAAAATGGAAAGAGAAAAACAATCAACTGTTATTTCTTTCGAAGTAAAGGTGGAAAATCCAGAAGAACAAGAAGATGAATTTGATTTCATAGATGAATCTTTGGACCAACAGTTAATAGAATGTTTGGAACAAATAGAATCAAGTACTAATAATTATGAGGAAATTCCGGACAATATTATGTTAGAAGTTGTATTAAATTTTGAAAAAGAATCAGAAGAATAAATTTATATTTAATAATTTTAAATTGTTTGAGACAATATTCATTTTTATATGTAATTCATGAAGTAGTACCAAAATGATTATATTATAAAGTGAGACTTATAGTATACTGTGCAACTTTTTTGTGTTACATAGTAAGTTTACTCATAGTTACTACCTTTCTCCCACTATATTATCTCCAATGTGTATTTTACATCTTTTTCATCATAAGGGAGCAGGATAGACTACCCATGATCCTGTAGGACTTCTCAGGGAGTGCTTAAAGGATCTGTTTCTGCTTTCCAGACAGACTATGGTATGGATTCCATATACCACAATAACTTCTATAACAACATGCAAGATATCTACAGAGGAGACGGTGTACATTAAATTTAAGTCTCTGCATTGGTACCTACATGTAGGTACTTAAATAAAAATTTTTTAAAAAATGAACATTTTTTAAAACAGCTACTTTAAAAAAAAACTGTAATTATTTTTCCCCCATGGTACGCTCCCCGGTGCGCGTACCAGGCGCTCCCCCCGCGAAAATAGGGATTTTTTTTTTTTGTGCCCCGCGGGGCTCTTTTATGGCCCCCACATCAAACCTAGGGAGTCAGGGGGGGTCTACCCTACCCCCTTTTGGTCATTTCCCCCATTGTTTTTGCCACCTCTTGTGTCTCGATCCTACCGAGACACAAGATGGCGGCCGCTCCGGACTGTTTGCAATGTTTACAGACACCCGAGAGCCAATCAGCTTTCCGCGCGCAAGTCGCGTAGCGCGCCCGGAGCGCTCCCCGGTGCGCGTACCGGAGCGCGGCCATAGATATATATTTTTTTTAACCTAAATCACTCAAAATCCACTGGAGCACATATCTTGACACATAGCAAAGGCACATCGGGCTACCAGTCCCTACAATTTTGCCACGTTTGGTGGAAATCCATTCAGCCGCTCCGGCTAAAAGTGAGGTCGACCACCCTATGGAAATTAACATGGGGAAAACACGTTTTGGGACCCCCCTTTTATCTCGGCGACTGCCAGTAGGTAATATATATATATAAATAATGGTTATTTAAATATCGAACCAAACCACATTCACTGGATGATATCAGTGATGTCATTTGAGATGTCATTAGTGATGTCACTGACCATGTCATGAATTATGTAATATGTGACATCATCTGCAGTGGATTGCCGGCACGCAAGTTATAGTTAGTACAAATATTAATATAGTTAGTACAACCAACTATAATGGGGGAATTTCAATAGTTTTGTACAAGTGAAATGTCCAACTAACTATAACACTCCTGAAACCTGTGTTTTTTTCAGTGAATTTCTGAGGTTTTTTAAATGCCAATTCCTAACTATAACTTGTCTGAAACCTATGTTTTTTTCAGTGAGTATCTCTCTATATATATATATATATATATATATATATATATATATATATATATATATATATATATATATATATATATATATATATGTATATGTAATCCAAAATGCCCAACGGCAATGGAAGCGCACACAACTTCAAAAGCACCTCCTGGTTTATTTAAAATGGAAAACAAGCTGTAGCATTTCTGTGACATTATTCTCAGACGCGTTTCAAGGCTGTCTGCCTCTTAATCATGGAGTTTCAGCATGCATTCTGCAGATGTCTCTCACAGCCTGCTCATTTAAATACCCTCAGTGGGTGCTTTTGAAGTCGTGTGCGCTTCCATTGCTGTTGGGCATTTTGGATTATATATATATATACTACTGTATAGTTGAGGAAATGGAGGTGTGATTGATTCTTTGCATGACTGACTAGGTGTGTGAGTAACTCCATGGATGAGTGACAGTCTGTGAGTGTCTGTTTACACTGATTGTATCTAAGGTTATATTAGAGTCTGAAGAGGTTCATCGTATTATCACATGAATTATATCATCAGTGATGTGATCAGTAATGTCAAATGAGATGTCATTAGTGATGTCATTTGAGGGGAGCGTGGCTAAGGCGCCGATGTAGGTGGAAGCGGGACTCCGGAGCTCCTCGGCGCCCGCCTCGCACTACCACCTATCCTGTGTCCTGACTCAGACCCCGAGCCCACAGAAGTGCCCAGGAGAGTAACGGGAGCGAGTAGGGGGATCCCGGAGGTCTGGGGGCCCCTGCATGAGCCCTCACGGAACTTCTGGCGGAGAACGAGGCACCCGGGGAAGCGAGCGCCGAAAATGGCGGCCGCCGTCCCGAACTGAAATGCCTGGCGGAGGAGCCCTGGTGAGACCGAGGAACCCTAGGAGGCTGTGGCGGCTGGCTGGTTACTGGCGCGGTCCCCCTGGCACCCGTAAGAGGTGAGGAGTGCTGGCTGGGACGACGGAGCGCGGAACCGGAGAGCGAGGGACGGCCGGCTTGCCTGACCTTAAGATGGCGCCGCCTGTGAGCCTGTAACTGATTTGGCGGCCGTTTGAGGAACCCCTGGGACCTCGTGGAGAGCAGTGTCCGTCATCCGGGTGGTGGGTTAACCACGGAGCCCACACCGCCAGCAGACCAGTGGTGCCAAGCCAGCGACGACCGGGAGAGCAGGGGAGGAGGTAACGGCTGCCTGCTCCCACGAGGCATTTGATCCGGAGGCGGGAAGAGGCGGCTACTTGGCCGGAGACGCCTGGGCGCCGAGTGCCGCATTGGGACCGGCGATGGCAGGCGAGAAATCAGCCTGAGTCTCCCAGTCGAGGGAGGTCCCGCCAGGCGACCGGACCCGGAGCACTGGTGCCCCAAGACCCTGGCGGAGCGGGACCTGACCACTGGGCTACTTCTTGGACTTGACCCCGCGTGGCGCGGGCCCAGAGATACGCAAAAGAGGGGTGCCTGTAGTGGAGCTGGGAACGGGGGCGCCGCCGGCCACTGCAGGGGCACAAGAAGCTAGCTGCCCACCAGCATGGTGCGGGGAGGCAGGAAGAAGGGCTTTGAGGCCCTGAAGCTGGATGACCCGGGCCACCTCGTGGAAGATGACCCGCCGGGACTTGGAGAGGGGAGCTCGACCCGCCGACGGGACCCTTCCCTGGGGACATCATGCAGGCGATCGTAGCGTCGCGGGAAGCGCTCGAAAAGCGCATGGATGCCATCGGATCGGACCTGACCCTGCTGAAGGACGACCATAGGAAGCTAAAGGAGCGAGTGGCGACCTCGGAGGTTACCCTGAAAAGTCTGCCTGGGGACGTGACTGAGCTAAAGGCATCACTGGCAGGGATGGCGCAGAAGGTACGAGTGCTGGAGCTCAGAGCCGAGGACAGTGAAGGGCGCTCTCGGCGCAATAACCTCCGCCTCGTAGGGGTCCCCGAAAAAGTGGAGGGGCAGGATGCGGTCTCCTACCTGGAGGGCTGGCTGCGGACTGAGGTGGCCCCAGAAGGACTTTCCCCGTTTTTTGCCATTAAACGAGCGCACAGAGTCCCCGCGCGCCCCCCCAAGCCAGGGGGGCCGCCGCGCCCGATTGTACTGCGTCTCCTACACTTTAGGGACAGGGACCATATCCTGCGGAGGGTGAGAGACCTCCCGGACATGAGAATCGACAACAGCAGGGTCATGGTCTTCCCGGACTTCACTAGAGACGTGCGAAAACAGCGGACCTCCTTCCTGGCGGTCAAGCGGAAACTGAGATCGCTGCAGATGCCCTACGCTATGCTGTACCCGGCGCGGCTGCGGGTGGTTGCTGGGGAGCACACCCACTTTTTCCTAACACCACAGGAGGCCTGGAGCTGGTTGGACGCTCGGGGGGAGCCGGGCGAGGATCCCCCGCCGCAGACCCCACCCAGGAGACGCTCAACGGAAACGACGCCGAAGCGACGATCTGGCTCCCCATCGGGATGGCAGCAGGAGCGAGCCAAGGCGGTGCAGGCGGTGGCGGCCATCAGCCAGGGAGACGCCAGCCCCTCCAGTAGTGCATCGGAGCAGTCGAGGGTCAGTGCTCCCAGCCCTAGCTCCAGCAGCGGGCACGAACTCTCGGAGACGGACCTGCCGGTGGTGACTCCCCAAACAGCAGATGGTATCCTTGGCTGATCTGGATCGAGGGACACTGGCCGCATATGTAAGGTACTGGGGTGCAGATGGGGGCCGCCTCCGGACGCTATGCAGTGAGGTGCGGATACCCCCCCCCGGGACCTATGACTGGGATTGTGGGGGAGGGGAGAGTCGGGAGACCTCTCCTGAGTATTGTTGGGGGAGGTGGGGCAGGGGCGGGGGGTTTCGGGCCTGTCTGGGGTCGCTCCAGCCCTATTCTGCAGTGATACACTTTTGATATTTGAGTTTGGATGGGGTTTCCATGTTGGTTGTCTGTCCTGGGGAGTGGGAGTTGGGGTAGTTTGCTTACACAAGTTGGAGGGGGGACGGGGGGTGGGACCTGGGCGTGCTGGGGGGGTCACTGGGAGGGTAGATAGGACACGGAGGGCTCTACCATGGGATCCGACTTAGGCTACTAATGTCTCACATGGAACGTACGGGGGATGCACTCGATGCATAGGCGACACATGATCCACTCTTATTTAGTCAGGCGGGGCATTCACATCGCCTTCCTTCAGGAAACGCATCTGCTAGCTAAGGAAGGGAAGGCGCTGCAGCGACGCTGGAGGGGGCAGGTCTATCACACTGGCTACTCTGCTTATGCTAGGGGGTGGCCATATGGATACGGGCGGGGGTACCTTTCCAGTGCACACAGCAGGTAATTGACCCGGAGGGGAGATACATAATGCTACGAGGTAAGCTGGATGGGAGGGACCTTAATCTGGGTTGTTTGTACGCCCCGAATGTGGACCAGCCTGAATTTCTCTCTCTACTCTCCAACAAACTGGCCCCGTTCTTAGTGGAACCCTTGCTCCTGGGCGGCGACTTTAATAGTGTGACTGACACTGCCCTGGACAGATCGCACCCCCCCCCTGCTGAATGCACCAGCTGGCAAACTTGCACTTGCGCGTTCGGCCTGGCAGCGTTGGTGGGGACTGGTCGACTCCTGGAGGGCTAGCCACCCGTCGGACAGGGACTATTCGTTCTTCTCCGCTCTCCATGAATTGCACGTTTGCATAGATGCCTTCCTGTGTTCCCAGGACGTGCACGCGGAGGTGTGCCACAGTGAGTATCTTACGCGCTCGATCTCTGACCATAATCCGCTCCTCGTGCGGATGCGCTGGTCGCAAATCCGCCCGAGGATCCCAGCCTGGAAACTCCGCCCTGAGGCACTAGACGATCAGCTTTTCCGAACCACAATAGCATCGGGCATCGAAGCATACTTCCAGGTGAATGCGGGCACGGCGGGCTCAGCAGCGATGGAATGGGACGCCTTTAAATCTGTACTACGGGGCCAGTGCATCGCAACGTCATCCGGGGCGCGGAGAACGTTACTGGAGGAAGTCGCGAGGGAGGACAAGGCACTACGGGAACTAGAGAGGGCAAGGCCTGAACGGCCGGACACTCATGAGGCCCTGCTGGAGGCGCGTGAGGCGGTGGCGGCGACGGTGGAGCGTCTCCGGTGCTTTGACTACAAGGCCTACCTTACGCGAGCGCACTCGGAACGAAACAAGTCAGGAGCTCTTCTGGCCTGGCTGGCCAATCCGGCTCGCCGGAGCTCGGTCATCCTTGAGCTCAGGGACCACGCGGGGGCAGCGCGATTTGATCAACAAGGGATCAACGCCTTGTTCTATGACTACTACACGGAACTCTACCATAGCAGGGTCCTCCCATCGCTGGAGGAATTCCAGGCCTTTACAGAGGATCTTGACCTGCCGGTATTGGAAGAGGAGGACGAGAAGCGGCTCGGGCCAAGATCGAGGAGAGAGAGGTGCGAGTCGCCATCAAGAGCATGGCCAGGAACAAGACCCGGGCACCGACGGATTCCCAACGGAATTTTATCTCACCTATGCTGATCTCCTTGCGCCCCGGCTGACGTGGCTATACAACAAGGCGAAGCGGCTGGGCCGTCTTCCTGCGACCACGAGGGAGGCGCTGATCGTCCCCCTACTGAAACCGGGCAAGCAACCATGGGACAGGACGGCATACCGCCCACTGTCCATGCTCAACCTGGACTACAAGATTTTGAGCAAGATCTTAGCGACACGCTTGCTTCCCCACATGCCCAGGCTGGTCCACGCCGACCAGTCAGGCTTCATCCCGACCCGCAACACGGCGCTGAATGTGCGGCGACTCCTACATGTACTGGAGGCTGACACCTATGACACCGACGAGGCAGTGGTGTTTGCTGTCGATATGGAGAAGGCCTTTGACAGCCTGGAATGGCCTTATCTCGTCCACGTTCTGCGCACGCTGGACCTCGGCGAAGGCTTCGTAAGTTGGACGAAGCTGCTCTACCAGGACGCGACGGCGAGGGTCAGAACGGGGAGGGTTATCTCGGAAATGTGCTTGGTGGGCAGGGGCACCCGCCAGGGATGTCCTCTATCCCCCCTGTTGTTTGCCCTGGCTGTCGAACCCCTTGCGGCGCGAGCCCGGCTGGGCCAGGCATATCAGGGCCTGGACGTCTATGGACAGATACACCACATCGCATTGTACTAAGGATGATCTGCAGCTGTTCTTGGCGAACTCGGCGGACTCCCTGCGCGGAGCTCAGACCCTCCTACAATCGCTGAGTAGAGTTTCGGGCCTCCGAGTGAACTGGGCGAAGTCCCACCTATTCCCAGCCCGCCGACGGAGAGCATGCCCGCAAGCCACGGAGGGTGTGTCGTGGGAGGAGAGGAGCCTGCATTATCTTGGCACCTCGATTTTCCATGACAGAGCGGATATCCTTGAGGGAAATATCGGGACGGCAATCAGGCACACCAAAGGAAACTTTGACTTTTGGAGCACGCTCCCGTTGTCACTCATGGGGAGAGTGGCGCTACTCAAGATGGTGACTTTGCCGCGGCTACTCTACTTCTTCGGGACCCTTCCGATCTGGATCCCGGCGAGCTACTTTCGGCGGCTGCGATCGATGGTTATCGGCTTTCTGTGGGGAGCGGGCAGGCGCAGGGTGGCGCATGCCACGCTTCTCAGACCTCGGGCGGATGGAGGTCTGGCAGTGCCGGACTATGAGCGCTACTACCTAGCGGCGCAGCTGCAGTGGCTGACGCAGTGGGTGGCAAGAGCCAGACAGGGGGAGGACGGCTCAGGGGAACCGGCGGGCCCGGTCCAGGTGTTGTCCCGGATTGTCCTGGGACTTCCGGTGGGAGATTTCCACCTCACTCAGGAGTTTGCGACGGCCCGAAAATGCTGGAACAGGTATCGCCGAAGGAGCGGTATTGCGGTTCCGTATGCACCTGAGATCCCACTTAAACTCTGCGGGGCACTCCCGCATGGGGGTTCGTGGCGCGGGCTGGATGACTGGGACCAGCGGGGGCTGTCATCCATGGGCGACCTTTACGAAAACGGGGCGCTGTTGCCGTTCGACCTCCTGAGGGGCCGCTTTGAGCTGGCGGGAGGGGACTTCCTCCTTCACGCAGCACTAACGGCGGCGATCCGCAAACACTGGAAGGCGGGCATGCAGGAGCCACCGCTCTCTCTGGGCTGCCAGTACGTTGTGATGATGGCGGGGACGGTCAAGGCTGTCACGTGCCTATACCGACGAATGGTCTCGGAGTCCGTCACCCCACTGCTGGCCTTGAAGGTGAAATGGGAGGCTGACTTGGCGACCGAGATCCCCGAGGAGGCGTGGAATGGTATACTGGAACGGGCCCGTAACAGGACGCGCAACGCGAGGTTCCAGCTGGTGCACTTCTATGTATTACACAGGGCCTACTTGACCCCCAACAAACTACATAAATACTTCCCGACCCACCCGGCGTCCTGCCCGCGTTGCCCGGCAGATCTCGCCGATTTCCAACACATGTTCTGGTCTTGCCCTGGTCTGGCCTTGTGTTGGAAATCGGCTGGGTTCCTTTTGGGGAGAGGTAGTGGAGGTTTTGAAGGAGGTAACGGAGAGGGACCTGCAACTCACCATGGCACACTGCATCCTACACTGGTTCCCTCACACATCAAAAAACAAGGTTACTAGCAAATTTCTGGATCTGGGGCTCCTCCTGGCGAAGCGGGCCATCACGTCTCAATGGAAGGCATCCAGGGGCCCCACGGTGGAGCGATGGAAGGCTGAGCTGCATAAATGGGCCCGATGTGAGGGTGAGCTTCGCCTGCAGGCCGCGCTCAGGGCGGGCAATGACATGGCACTGGAGTGGGCCAGGGCGTGGGAGGGGCTGGTCCTGGACCTCACGCTCCTGGACATCGACGAGGATGACACCCCGGCGCATAGCCCGGCTCCGGTGGTGCGCCCGCCGGACGCGGGGGTGACTTAGGCCACCTGTGCTGCTCCCCTATTTGCATTCCACTGTGGCGACTTACGAATAACTGCTGATAAATCCTGATGCTTTGTTTCGGATCTGGTTTAGCCGGGAGGGTTGAGGGCTCGGTTCGGTGGTACTCTAGCACGCCTGGGGGCGTGGGGGGTCCGGGAGAGGGCGGGGTAGTTGGGGTGGGGAGAGTTGGGGGGGGGGGGGCGGGGGGAGGGCTGTCCAGCAAGGGTGTAGAGGGACTCTTGGTTTAACTGGACGTGGGCTGCGGGACGGGGAGCGTGAGGTCTGAAAAGCAGCGCTGCCATTTCCCTAACACCTGGTGACCATGTTCCAACACAGTATTCCTCGGGGCGGCTAGCCCCCCCCATGGTATTGCCGCTCAACCTCCGGGGTGTGAGCTGAATGGCTGTGTAATACGGAAGTGGGGAAATTGCGCATTCCTAGAGCGCCAAGGGAAATGGCTCGAACATACTGTATGTATCACTGATCTTGCTGCAATAAAAAGATATTTACAAAAAAAAAAATCAGTGATGTCATTTGAGATGTCATCAGTGATGTCATTTGAGATATCAGTGATGTCATCAGTGATGTCACTGACCATGTCATGAATGATGTAATATGTGACATCATCAGCAGTGGATTGCGGGTGCGCGATACATAGTTAGTGCAACTAACTATATATGCAAATTTCAATGGTTTTGTGTGAGTAAAATAAGGTTTTGTAAATGCTAATTCCTAACTATATATGGTCTATAACCTATGGTTTTTTCAGTGAATTTTCAAGGTTTTGTAAATGCTAATTCCTAACTATATATGGTCTATAACCTATGGTTTTTTCAGTGATATATATATATATATATATATATCACCCAGCTGCAGAACTCTGGACAGGTGCTTTGTTCTGGTAACGGGAAGATGAATCATGTGGAAATAATAAAGCTTGAAAACAGGCACGGAGCACTCATGGGACATTCATTATTTTATTCTGAGAAAATGCATTTTGGGCCCTCTGCTTTCTTCAGTGCTCATTCAAACTTCATTGAAACCGACACGTGTTTAAATAACTTTAAAGATGATTTCATTGGTGCAACAGAGTTCGGCAGCTGGGTGAAACCTTGGAGCTTCAATTTAATTACTGCCAGAATCTCCGTGGTGGAAATCTGAACCTTTCCTACCAAACTAGAGGGTTGTCAATTATTGAATTGAATGGATACAGTCATACAGACACGGCAGCAGCTAGGGACAGAGAGACTGTTACCAAGTCACTTTGTTTGGGGCTACAAAGGCTGCTATCTCACAAAGGACTGTGTGGATTTGCCTGCATGTAAGCTACATCAAGAATATTTCGTTGTTTACCCGGTGCAAGGTTTACCATTGCTCTGTCTATGAGACTTAAGAACTTTTAATGAAGGCAAAACAAAGTGTTTTGCATCTTGTTTGAGCAGCTAATATACATGCAGACATGGCCGCCATACAAATCTGCATTTGCACAAAGAACTCTAACAGTCCTTTGTTGCTTGCCATTTCGAAGTTGCACCAATGAAATCATCTTTGAAGTTATTTACATGTGTCAGTTTCAATGAAGTCTGAATGAGCACTGAAGGCGGCAGAGGGCCAAAATGCATTTGCTCAGAACAAAATAATGAATGTTTCGAGAGTGCTCTGTGCCAGTTTGGAGCATGATTGATATATATATATATATATATGTGTATATATATTTATATATTCACTGAAAAAACCATAGGTTTCACACCAGTTATAGTTAGGAATTAGCATTTAAAAAACCTATTAAATTCACCGAAAAAAACCATAGGTTTCACACCAGTTATAGTTAGCTGGAAATTTTACTGACATAAAACCATTGAAATTCCACGTTATAGTTAGTTGGACTCACTATAACTTGCGCGTGCAATGCACTGCTGATGGCGTCACATATTACATCACTCATGACATGGTCAGTGACATCACTCATGACATCACTGATGACACCATCCAGTGAATGTGTGTCTTTCTGAAAAATAAATATGTTTTATATATGTATATGTAAAGGTCGATGGAAGAATAAATGTTTAAATAAGTGTCTAAAAAGATATTTAAAAAAAAAATTGATTGGTTAACTGGCTTATTAAGTGTATCTTAGTGAATACTGTAGTGAAGAATCAGACTGCAGGGTCGTGAGTACAGAGGATTTATTTGCAGAATAGGTTCAGGAGTACAAGTTATGTCTATCCTGTCTCAGCAACCGCCAGGATCAGAATCAAGAACATGGAATTAATACACACTAACACTCTAGGAACAGCAGCATGTAATGATGGAATTAATACACACTAACACTCTAGGAACAGCAGCATGTAATGATGTCAATAGAATATCAGGCACAACAAATACATATATTAGCGAGTAATGTTTAAATATATGTATCAGTGTTTCACTTTGTGTATAAGTGGCTGCATGGGTTGGTGAGTAGCTACATGTGTGTGTATATGGGTTATTAGATTTTTTTTAGTATCAGTATGAGTGTCAGTATGGTTTGGTGGGGGTATTACTTAGCACATAGATGCATCAATGATTGACTCACTGTTTGTTTGTGTTTTGAAGACAGCATATGTGCAGGACTGTATGGGTGGATGAGTGTGTATATGTGTGTGTTAGTGAGTGAATGGATGTCTCACTAGTGTCTTTATCAGTAACAAGATATGTTTTAATCTAGTATTTGTGAGTATTGATGTATATAAGTGAGTATATGAGCGTGAGAGATTGTAAGAGTTCCTGTTTAAATAAGTATGTTTTTCTATAAGTGATTGTTTAAGTGAGTAAGTATGTGTAAGTTTCCTTAGAAGTAAGGTAGTAGTTTGTGTATAGTTGTATATGCAAATAAATGGATGTTCTATAATTTATTTGCATGTGTGAGTAACATTTGGATGACTGTCGGTGTGTAACAGGATGTATAGGTGTATCACTACATATGATGAGTGAGTATATGTATGAGTGACTATATAGAACTGTTGGTGAATGAGTGGATGTGTATATAGATGGTGTAATTTCTGAATTGGTTGTTGTAACTGGTATGGGTATCTCCATTTTTTTGAAAATTTTAGTTTCTATTTTTGAATATGTGTTTCAAGGGTTACATTACACTGAAAGGAGGTCTGTCACTCTGTCACAAGGATGGTGTCATCAGTGATGTCATGAGTGATGTCACTGACCATGTCATGAGTGATGTAATATGTGACGTCATCAGCAGTGCATTGCACGCGCAAGTTATAGTGAGTCCAACTAACTATAACGTGGAATTTCAATGGTTTTATGACAGTAAAATTTCCAGTTAACTATAACTGGTCTGAAACCTATGGCTTTTTCAATGAATTTAATAGGTTTTTTAAATGCCAACTCCTAACTACAACTGGTGTGAAACCTATGGTTTTTTCAGTGAATTTCTTAGGTTTTTTTAAATGCTAATTCCTACCTATAACTAGTGTGAAACCTATGGTTTTTTCAGTGAATTTCAAAGGTTTTTTTAATGCTAATTCCTAACTATAAGTCTCACTTTATAAGTAAGACTGTTAGCGCTCTAGTTGTTCTTTAGAACACTCTGGTACATTCGGTCATTGGGCTATAGTTGCGCTACATCTGGCTGATATTTGGGCTACATTTGTATTTTTTTCGTCTCTGGTGGCCATCTTTGGGCTACATTGGGCTACATTTGGGCTCTAACATATATATAGCCCAATATATATTTTTTCAAAGTTAATTTTCTTAAAAACCACTGGAGCATATATCTTGAGACATAGCAAACGCACATCGGGCTACCAGTCCCTACAATTTAAAAAACATTATTTTTTGTATATATATTTAAAAAAAAAAATTTTTTTTGCCCTGGAGCGCTCCCGGTGCGCGCCTCGGTGAGCGCCCCGGAAAGCGTAGTATTTAGAAGCGCCCCGTTAGCGCCAATGTCGCGATCGAAAACAACATCGTGACGCGCCGCGTAAGCGTGACGTATCAAGTAGCCGCGCGATGTGTCTTATGATGCACTGCGTAAACGCACCCGGAAGCGCTCCGCGGCGCGGGCCGGAGCGCGTAACGTAAGCGCGCCGGAGCGCGTAACGTAAGTGCATCGGGTCATGTGACTTGAAAATAACACTTTTCATTGGTTCTCATCATTTTTTTTCTCCAAATAATGAAAGCACCCTTCTTTTTTCCTCATTCTAACTTTCTTCATTGAGAGAGCAAGAGCTATTTTTGAGCAAACAATGGCATCACTTGTAGCTGCAGCTGGTGCACCCCCACCCCCACCACCACCAAGAAAAGAAGGTCCACCACCACAGTTTCTTGGAGGACAAGAAGAAGAGGAGGAAGAGTAACAACCAAGGCGCTTCCTGCCTGAAGAACCAAGGCAAAGGCACGTTAAAGTGCACTTTATTTGGCAATTCTTTTCTTTTCCTGCAGAACAGAAAAAGATGATCGCCCCCAAAGTCACTTGTCTTATTTGTGGCAAAGTCCTCTCCAGGGGCAATCCCAAAATGAAATATTCTTTTGGTAATTTTACAATGATCCGCCACATGGAGAGGTGGTATCCCAATAATTTAGCCCAGGCTGAAGTACAGGAACTTTGAAACAACCCACCCCCTGTGGCCAGCACCTCCTCTTCTGAACACTCACTTTCTGGTCCTGAAGGACGCCAAATGGTGCCAAATATTCAACAAAAATTTTGGCACCATCAAAATTGTTTGCATTTTCTGTGGCAAAACATTATGTTATGGTGAACTTAGTGTCACCTTAATAAATAATGCTGTGGACAACCACCAATGCAGCAAGAAAAGGAAGCAGTAATTCTTTTCTTTTTTTTTGCTCCTGTTGAGCCATTTCCAATTCCCTGCTTTTTGTTTGTTCCCTTAAAAACACAAAAAAATATAAAATTGTTCAAAAATACAAAGAAATGTTCAGAAAAATAATAAAAAAAATATAAAACAAAAAGAATTAAAAAAAAGTTCTTTTCAAAACTACCTCCCATTTATAAAATGTTGCAAATTTTTTTTAACTCTGGCATTCTTTTTTCTCTTTTGTGCGCGTACCGGGCGCTCCCTCAGCGAAAATCCAAAAAAAATGTTGCCCCGCGGGGCCCTTTTATAGCCCCCACATCAAACCAAGGGGGTCAGGGTGGGTCTACCCTGCCCCCTTATGGTCATTTCCCCCTTTGTTTTGGCCACCTCTTGTGTCTCGATCCTACCGAGAAAACAAGATGGCGGACGCTCCGGACTGTTTCGAATGTTTACAGACACCCGAGAGCCAATCAGCTTTCTGTGTGCAAGTCGCGTGGCGCGCCCAGAGAGCTTCCCGGTGCGCGTACCGGGGCGCTGCCATAGATATATATATTTTTTTGGACCTAAATTACTCAAAAACCACTGGAGCACATATCTTGAGACATAGCAAAGGCACATCGGGCTACCAGTCCCTACAATTTTGCCAAGTTTTGAGATTTTGCATTGAAAAAAATCCTAACTATAACTACCTACTGGCGACTGCCAGTAGGATATATATATATATATATATTTTTTTTTTGACGAAGGCGGCAACGCCGAAACACGTTTGTAAGCTGATTTATTTATTTATTTGATAAGTAGCATATTCCGTTCAAGGCATATGGGCTGCAGATGGTACATTATGAATAGATTATACAGCAGTTATATCCCTAGCGGTGGCCACCAGTGTCTGTTGCAACAGTCTGAAATAAAGTCTTTAGTACAGCTTGTCCCACTCTAGCCTGTTGTGTTGCTTGCACATCTACACAGTAGTGTTTTGTGAAGGTATGCGGTGTAACCCAGGTAGCTGCTTTGCATATGTCATCTAGGGGAATGTTTCCTAAGAATGCCATAGATGCTCCTAGTTTACGTGTAGAGTGAGCTCTAGGAAGAACAGTTAATGTCCTCTTTCCTTTTAAATAGCATATTTGTATACATTTTACAATCCACCTGGCAATGCCTGCTTTAGAGATAGGATTGCCCTTATGTGTAGGAGAAAACGCTACAAATAGTTGTTTTGTCTTTCTGAAGGTTTGTGTTCTTTCTATGTAATACAATATTGCCCTTCTGACATCTAATGTATGTGGGGCTCTTTCTGCTACCGTCTGTGGTTTTGGAAAGAATACTGGTAGTTCCACTGGCTGGTTGATGTGGAATGATGAAATTACTTTAGGCAAGAATTTTGGGTTTGTTCTAAGAACCACTTTATTTTGGTGTAGTTGCATAAATGGTTCTTGTATTGTAAATGCTTGCAACTCACTTACTCTTCTGAGTGAAGTAATAGCTATAAGAAAGGCCACCTTTCATGTGAGGAATTGTATTTCACACCTATGCATAGATTCGAAAGGTGGTCCCATTAGCCTGGTTAGTATTATGTTGAGATTCCAGACTGGGGCAGGCGGTAGTCTTGGTGGAATGACTCTTCTAAGGCCTTCCATGAAATCTTTTATTGCTGGTACTTTAAACAGGGAAAGATGTTGTCTGTTTTGTAGGTACGCCGCTATAGCTGCAAGATGTACTCTAATAGAGGTATAGGCAAGTTTACATTGCTGCAAGTGTAGTAAATAGCAAATAATCTGTTTAGAGGATGCGTCCAGAGGGTTGATGTTGTTACTGTTACAGTGTACAGCAAACCTTTTCCACTTTGCTGCATAGCATGCTCTGGTGGTAGGACGTCTTGCTTGCTTAATGATTTCCATACAGTCTGGAGGTAAATCTAAGTATCCAAATTCTATGACCTCAGGAGCCAGATCGCCAGGTTCAATTGTTTGGGATCTGGGTGCATTATTTCTCCATGGTTCTGTCTAAGGTGCATGGGTAATAATCTCAGCTTTGATGTGGCACCTGTGAGAGTTGCAGTAACGTGGTGAATCACGGCTGTCTTGCCCACGTGGGTGCTACTAGTATCATTGTCATTGAATGTTGTTGCAGTTTCCGAACAACCAATGGAATTAGTGGGAGAGGGGGAAAAGCGTAAGCAAATTTGTTGGACCAATTTATCTATAGCGCATTGCCCTAGGACAGGTGGTGTGGGTACCTGGATGCGAAGTTTTGGCATTTTGCGTTCTGATGAGTGGCAAAGAGATCTATCTCTGGTTGTCCCCATCTTTGGAAGAATGGCTGCAGTATTTGGTTGTGCAGTTCCCATTCGTGTATTTGTTCTGACTCTCTGCTTAGGATGTCTGCTATCTGATTTTGAACTCCTGGTAGGTGTTCGGCTAATAGATAGATCTTTTGAGGAATGGCCTATCTCCAAATGTCCTGTGCTAGTCTTGATAATTGGAGAGAGTGTGTCCCCCCTGTTTTTGAATATAATACATTGCAGTCATGTTGTCTGTTCGGATCAGGACTGCTTTGTTGAGGATTTGCATCTGGAAAGCTTTTAATGCTAGAAACACTGCTAGTAGTTCCAGATAATTGATGTGCAGTCTTTTTTGCTGTACACTCCATTTTCCCTGTACTGTATATTTCTCCATATGCGCTCCCCATCCGGTGAGCGATGCATCCGCTGTTAGTATCACTTGTGGAATCGGTTCTAGGATCGACCGTCCCTTGGAAATGTTTGTTGTGTTCCACCACTTCAGAAAGCGATGTGTGCGGTCGTCTACCAACACCAGATCTGTAATCTGACCTTGAGCCTGATTCCACTGTGTCGCTAGACACTCCTGCAGTGGACGCATTTGTAGTCTGGCATATGGTATAAGCAGTATGCATGAGGACATCATCCCTAACAGCTGCATGAATACTCGAGCTGTTAGTGAGTGTTGTGGTTGAAATTTTTGGATCAATGTGATCATTGCCTGGATCCTGACTGGATTGGGGTATACTTTGGCTTTTTCTGTGTCTATAGTAGCCCCTAGATATTGTTGAATTTTGTTTGGTTGTAGGTGGGATTTTGTGTAGTTCACAGTGAACCCTAGCTGGTGCAGCAATTGAATGGTCTTTTGTGTGTTCTGAAGACATTCTTCCTGTGACTTGGCTTTTATTAGCCAATCGTCCAAGTAAGGGAAGACATGCATTTCTTGTCTTAGGTGTGCTGCAACTACTGCTAGGCATTTTGTGAACACCCTTGGTGCTGTTGTGACCCCAAATGGAAGGACTTTGAATTAATAATGTTGTCCTTCTACTACAAACCTGAGGTATTTTCTGTGGGCTTTGTGAATTGGGATGTGAAAGTAAGCGTCTTTTAGATCCAGGCTAGAAAGAAAGTCCCCTTTCTTCAGTAAAGGAAGTACTTGTTGGAGCGTGACCATGTGGAAATGTTCCGATTTTATGTATGCATTGAGAGGTCTGAGGTCTAAGATTGGTCTTAGAGACCCGTCTTTTTGGGGGATTAGGAAGTATAGAGAGTATACTCCTGTCCCTTGCTGATGTTTTGGAACCTTCTCTATGGCATGCTTTTGTAGCAGTGATAGTACTTCTTGTTTTAACAACATTAGATGATCTTGACTCTTGGACGCTGTCTGGGGGGGATGTTTGGTGGGGTAGCTGTGAGTTCCAGGCAATAACCATGTTGGATAATCTGTCTCACCCTCCTGTCTGATGTGATGTTTTCCCAGACAGGTAGGAACTGTGATAAACGTCCCCCGACCGGTGTTATGTGGTCTGGGGGGAGTTGTATTAAGTCACCGTTTTGGGGTTGGGGAGTTGCGGTTGTTATTATTTCCACGACCTCTACCCTTGTTGTTGTTACCTCTGTAACTGCCTCTTGAATTACCTCTGGGTGATGTTGTTGTAAAAGAGGGAGATTGTTGGCTTGTGCCTGTATTTTTTGACCTTCCTCTATAGGTGAACCTACGAAAGCAACCCCTTTGAGTTGGCTGTTGTAATGCTCCCATTGATTTAGCCGTTTGTGTCTTTTTTCATCTTTTCTAAAGTCTCATCTGTTCCTGAGCCGAAAAGTGTTTTTTGGTAAAAAGGTTGGTTCAATAAAGATGTTTGTACTTCTTGTTTGAACCCTGAGACCCTAAGCCATGCATGTCTCCTTAACATGATACTGATGTTGATGGATATTGCTGCAGTGTCTGCTGCGTCTAATGTGCACTTAATGGAAGGGTTAGTTATTATCTTCCCTTCCTGTATGAGCTGGTCTGCCCTTTTTTGATGCTCCTTAGGGAGATGTGTGATGAGCTTTTCTAACTCATCATAATGCGCTCTATCATAACGTGCCAGTAGCGCTTGTGTATTAGCTATGCGCCAGCTGTTTGCTGCTTGGGATGCTACCCTTTTGCCTGATGCATCTATTAGCTTGGACTCTTTATCAGGAGGAGGAGCTTCTCCTGTAGATAATGAATTTGCTCTTTTACAAGCGTGTGTAACTACAAGCGAGTCCAGAGGTACTTGTCCTTTGATAAATATTGGGTCCTTTGGGGCTGCCTTATATTTTTTTTTATCAATTCTTGGGTTTAATACCCTAGCCCTCACAGGGTCTTTGAATATGTCTGCTGTGTGATTGAGAAGACCCTTTAGCATAGGTAGTGTGCCTGATGTTCTTTGTGCAGCAGGTAGCGTTTCTAAAAGGAAATCCTCTATTTGAGGTTCTGTATGTAAATCTACTTTATGGTATTTAGCTGCCCTATTAATCAACTGCACAAAACCTGTATTATCATCAGGTGGTGAAGGTTTTGAGGGGTATAATTGTGGGTTGTTATCGTCTGACCCTGCATCATAATTTTCCCATGGGTCTTCCTCATCTGGGATAGTGTCGTCATCTCCATGAGGTTCTCCCTCCCCTGCATCACTGTCTACATCTGTTTGAGGTGTAGATGGTCTTGGTGTAGAAGGTGGAGGAATAGCTGGCCTAGTGTGAGGAATAAGAGAAGAGGGTGAGTCTCTAGGCTGAGGAGAAAGAGGGGGAGTTGTATTTGTCCCCATTGTTCTCTTTTTAGGAGGAGGAGCTTTGTCATCTACTTCATTCTTCCTCTTTTTTGGTGATTTTGTCACCACCTTGCCAGTTTGCGGATCGATAAACAAAGTCTTTTGTTTTGGATCTGTCTGCTGCTCCTGTGTCAGTACCGAAGTTTTTGGTTCCGAAATGTGCCTTTGCTTCTGACCGTCAATGTTCTGTGTTTTTGGCAATGAGAATTTGCTCGATTCCGATTTTTTCGGTGTCGAGTAAGTCTTCGACGTCGAAGCATGTTTCGGTTTCGACATGGAATGTTTCGATGCCGAGCTTTCCTTTGTATGGAGCTTCGGTGTCGATGTCGACCATTTCTCGGATCCGACATGGTGGGAGGCCGAGAGTTTCGGTTTCTGTTACGGTTTCGTTGCCGGGCCCGAAGGCGGGGTGTCGGAAACTTTCTTCGGTGGTCTGACCGGGCTCGAAGGCGGGGTCGGTACCACACGGGGTCGGTTTTTTGGTAAGGGGACGTCGTCACTCACGGTTTGTTGAACGTCAATTTCCTCGACATCAGACTCGTCCCCTTCCGACCCCGACTCGTCTTCATGTTCCTCTTCTTCTTCTTCGAGGTGTTGGTCTTCGAACAGCTCCGGGATTGCCTCCGACTGCATTCTCGACACCTCGTGTCTTTGGGCTCGATGGTTTCTAATCGTCGACTTGGAGGAGAATGCTGCGCAGGCTTCGCAGTCCCTGGATTCGTGTTCAGGCGATAGGCAGAGATTGCACACCTCGTGTAGGTCCTTGTGTGGGAACTTAGCACTACACGTTGGACATTTTTTAAATGGAGTCCTTTCCATGGACTCCGGACTGGACTACGTCGAGAAAGGCCTCCCGGTCTCGTCGACGTAGAAGAAATTGTTATATTGTTGGAGTCGAAACGCGTCGGAATGGAAATGAAATCGCCTTCGATAACAATACCGTCGAATTGGAAAAGGAATACGCGCCGATATATCACTTTCTCGAAGTCGATCTGGAGCGCTTCGGTCTTCTTCCGAACCCGATGGCGGAAAAATACAATCTAAGGATGGAGCCGATGCCCATGCGCACTAGCACCCAAAGGAGAAGTCACCAGTCTAGTGACGACAAAAGACTTCTCCAAGAGAAAAACAAGTGCAATCATCCTAGCCCAACACCAGATGGCGATCTATTCATAATGTACCATCTGCAGCCCATATGCCTCGAACATATAATTATCCTCTAGACCAAATCTATAGGCAGCAAGCTTATAGAAAGTGCCAATAAAAATGGAAACATTTCCAAGAAAGTGGAGAAAATCTAACTGAAAAGAAGCTAGAACAGAGCATTTGAGAGAGCTTCCTTACAATGGAGTACTGTGGAAATATTGAAGCATGATGGCCACTAGGTGCACACATTGAGTGAAACAGGCCTTTCTCACTGATCGTGGGCTACTAAAGTGGCAGACTTTGCCACTTTCAGACCTTGTTTGAACAGCACTGGTAGGAAAAGTATCCCTTTTGGCATTGTTACCCTCCACTTTTTGCCGGAGTTTGATGCATCTTTGACTGATTGACTGACTGATTGTGCACTGGGCTCCTGCTAACCAGGTTCCCAGTGGCTGTTATTTCTCAAAACTGTTTGTTTGCAAGAGGCGTAGGTAAGTCACACCCTGTGAGGGAATAACTGCATAAGCAGATATGCCCTATAGTGTCTAAGTCTATTCTTAGACATTATAAGTGCACAGTGAAGTCATACTAAGTACATGGGCTGGGAGCTTATTACTACGAGTTTCACAGCTCCATGATGGCTTCACTGAATTCCAAGATGTTTGGTACCAAAAATCTCAGATTATTGAGCCCACACTGATGCCATTGTTGGATTCATTAATAAATGCACTCCCCTAAATTGAGTATTTAGTGGCACACCTGAACCTTAATGGTCAGATTACCGATGACCTATGAAGAAAAGGGCAAAGAAGAGACGCCCAGCAGCAAAAGCTGAAAACACCAACTGACTTGGCCCCAACCCTACACGCCTATCTGCAGCCCTCAAAGAACCGGTTACAAAAAAGCATCTTGTCCCATAGCCCAGTGAACTCAAGAACCCTGGAAGGACTGCCTGCCTTCTAAAAAGACTCCTAATCCTTCGTAGACAGCGGACTTGTCCAGAAGAAATCTAACTTTAAAGACAAAGTGCTCAGTCTGTGGAATTGCAACACCGACCTCCTCTGCACCCGATGCCCACGGGCTGAGTCCAAGTGGCCCACCAGTCCAGCAAAGGTTCAAGAGCAAGAGTCCCTTGTGTATTGACCCCTGCCGGACACAACGTCGATGCCTGCACCCTTTGCAGGATGATCCCCCAACCACGACCTGCCCTGGAAAGCTTACTTAAGACGCTGGACACCCCTGCCCTCGGAGCACCTGGGCCTTGGGGAGATCAACCAACGTTGTCCGAATGCCCCAGCACATCCCAACTTACCTGCACAGCTGTAATTTTCCTAGATCGGCCTACTGGCCTGAGCCTGCAGCCTTTTTGCAACTTCGAGATTCTCCATTTGTTTGCATTGGGCGCCCGACGTCTTGTTGGCTCTCTGCACCCAGTCGCACCTGTGCCGTTGAGGGTTGGTGCCGCCTTGAGAGCCCCCCTCCCTTAGCTTACCCCAGAAACTGGGTAACCAGACCATTCTATTTACCTGTAAATAGTGCCACTTCAATTGCTCCTTTTCTCCATTGGCACCAGATCCAGAATTTGGCCTCTGCAACCTGCCCCCTGAGTGACGCTGGTGGTGCAGTTTTGTCACTTGCCTGAACCATTCCTGCTTCTGATTCTTCAACCAAAAGCTCAATATCTTAAATCACTTACTTACCTGCATATTGCAGAGTGTGTTTCCTCCCTTAAGATAACATTGTATTGATTGAAAAATGCACGGTGTCCTCTTTTTACACTGATCAAAAGTGATATTGCAAATCGTATTTTACTGCAACATAGGATCTTAAAGTATCTTTGGTTCTATAAAATAAACATGCTAAAAGTAATATTTTTACAAACCATTGATCTCAGATTTGGTCATTGAGTGTGTGTAATCATTTCTTGTCTGTGTGTGTACAACAAATGGTTAGCACTGCCCTCTGATAAGCCTAACTGCTCGCCCACACTACCAAAAAAGAGAGCATTAGTAATGTCTACTTTAGCCTCTGTAAATCCTCTGGCAATCCAATGGACTCTGTGCACACTATACCTTATATATAGAGCCAGCTTCCTCCAACACTGCAGTTTGAAGATTACAGTGGGAAACCCAGCTTGACAATGGGGAATGATTCCACATGTGAATCTATGAAAAGTTCAACGCTGGAGACCTTTCTCCTTTAACATGTGCTGTAGCACTAGTTTTTACCTTTGTCTTTGGTGCTGATACACTTTCAAGTGGAACTTGAATGAAGGGTTTCAAATTGAGACCTCAAGTCTTTCAACCCCTTTCGGAGTCGAAATTGATTGGATTCGAACTATGGTTCTCTTGAGGTCTATATCCCTTAGGTGTCGAACGCATAGATGGGTTTGACTCTCAATTCAAGGGAGATCCTCTAGACGTCGGTCCTCATTTAATTTTGGACATAGGTATCACTAGGACTAATTCATACAGAGTGTAATGTAAACTTGCTTGCTGTATCAGAGATTCCCTTTTCAACTACCTCAGTGTATGTAAAGTCATTGTCACATATGTGCCCTGCAGATGGCTGCAAATAGGAAAGAGTGCTAAAAACGTCAGTCCCTGCTCTACCCGACACACCGTTAAAATATTGCAATAGGTCAGAAAAGTCTAAACCAGACACAGCTCCTTGAGGTAAACATTGATATTAGGCAACAAGAGCATCTCAGCACACAATAACTAAATGATGCCGCCTGTGAATGAACACAAATAATTCCTGACAGCAACAATGCAGAGATGCCGGACACAATAAACATGAACTGGGGACTAGCTAGAGAAAAACCCACCACTGATCCAGTCACATACAGAGTAACAGGAGGATTGTGATACGCTCCAACTTCTGAATTTATTAGATATGTTGCTGTTTAATGTGAAGGGGTTTGTGCTCTCCTGAACAGCTCCTATGTGAAGGGAGATCAACAGAGGAGCAGTGGAAAGGGGGATGCTGTGATACAGTAAAGTTATAGGTTTATACTCAGTTTAGTTTCCAAGATTTTGAACAGCTTGTGGTATTCTCATGCTACAGAGATTGCCACAAGTTGAGAATTCCTTTTCAATAGGGAATTTGATGTATATTACCACTGTACTGTCCCTTTATCCTAAATAAGCTTATGTGCTGAAGTTAACTCTGTTTGAATCCAGTCTCTTTTTGGATAACATTAAGCAGGTCTTGAATGCACAGCAATGTTTAAGCATTAAACAGCACTAGCAGTCAACACTTAAAAATGGCCGGTTTCTTTTTGTAAAAAAGGTTAAAAATTATGGCCGGTTTCTTTTTGTAAAAAAGGTTAAAAATTATGTTAATACTGCTTATTTACACATGAAATATAATTAAATGGGTGTCATTTGGGTTGAACTTTGTACCTGAAAAGGAAATGTAGCAATGTTTGACATTTGTCTTAAGAGTTAAAAATATGTATTCTACTTGCTTGCTAATTACCATGGTCACACATTTGATCTATATTACAGAAATAAGGTGGAGTATTTCATATTACAATACTAAAGACAAGGTTATTGGTGGAGAATCTTTTACATATGCAGTATATTAATACATGAACACTACTAAAATCATAATATTCTTATTAACACTACTAACATTATCATAATGTTCTTCAGAGTTACACACCGGTATTTTTTGCCCTCATAAGGGAAACATTACAAAACAGTCTAAATATGTAATGTAAAGAGAGCACAAGAACTGCAGTTTTGTTGCAAATATTTACTCAAAAAGCAGTAATTACTTACAGCGGTTTTAAAACATTTAACATTCATCAAAATCTAATTAACTGACATGAGTCCGATCTACAGTCTACAGGATTTAATGTTTTCAATGACGTTTGTTGGTTCTATAGGGAAAGCTACTTTTATTTACAAAACGCAGTTCTGTTTGCTAACCACATGACAAAAACAAAAGAATCACTCAAAGTCTATGTACATAACCTAACTAAAAATTATGTTAACAATTCCCCATATTCTTTACATTTCTTGCAATAATTAGCAAGAAGTTGCTATAAAAATGGCAGTTGACCGTGTGTTTCCAGTTTTACTTATTTAGATTGCCTACATTAAAACCATACTTTAGTTTAATTAAGGGACTGTGTGCATGGGGTCTACCACTAGCAAGGACCATTAATTCTTTAACAGCCTAAATCTACAGCAATTTGAGCATTACGTTGTAGTGTACAGTATAGGATTAGGATATCGGGCCTTTCTGCACAGCTTGCAAACCAACAAAACCCACAAATGTATTTGTCTGCATATATGTATTACTTTATACTGTAATTTCACTTTCACTGAAAGTTTAAAGATCAGCTTGCAGCTTTGTAGGATGACACCTGTATAGAAAGGTGTATAGATTTTTAAACTGTTGACATGCTTTGACATACAATGAATGTAACTTTACCTCCAAAGTAAGCGTACACTGTGTAAAGTGGCTTTAAACCAAGACGCTGTCTCCACAGATGGGGCATCCTCCCTTTACTGATAAAATAATACAGTATGTTTTTTTACATCATGAGCCAACTCGTTACAAATTGCTGTACTGTGTAATTAGATCCTATTAAGTTATTTGAAGCATCATGAACACTACGTCAACGGGGGTATACTTTTAATATAGTATAGACATTTTTCAAGTGAAAAGCCTATTGTTCGACTGATAAACTTCAAATACTTATCGCTGCTAATGTCACAGAGGATATATCATTTGATGCTAATAACCATGAAAGGCGTTGTAATCAAATACTACCTTGAATAAAAGTATTATTTTATTCTCTGCAAGAATGTCAAACTATAAAAAGGTGAACTTGTGTAAATGTTGTAACTTGGAAAATTCAGCTCTTTTGTGGGCTACCACTACATCAGCATCAATCAAAATACTCGGGAGAAAGGTCAACATATGTGAATACTAAATCTTTTAGCAATTTAAAAAAAAAGTCTGATATTTCAGCTTTCATTACTGGCCTGTTTCAGATTTAAATTTGTCTCTGTTTTGCTAGGACTAAATTCTAAAGGAATGTCATCTGTCTGCTCAGAAGAGTGTCCGGCTTTCTTTGTGGAAGGTGAAATACAGCCTTTCTGAAGAATCTCAGTTGCTTCATACTCAAGCATTTCTGATGGGGTCAGAGGCTCCAAATGAATACTGCCTTGATCGCTGATATCAGAACAGACAGATTCAGGTTCATCCTTTCTCAAAAACTGCTCAAAAGTAGCAACACCTGATGCAGGTTTTATGCGTGCTTTGACATCTGCTTCTTCACTGAATTCAGTTTCCTTGTTTTCTTTTATCTGATCAATGGCCAAAGTATTCTCCATTTTTTGAGGAATCTTCACAATACTGCTCACACAAATGTGTTTTGTTGACTTAACTAGGGCTTCCGTCTGTTCAGCATTATCACTGGTCAGTGTTTTCTCAGAGGTCTGTTCCGTTAAGTTTGCTTTTTGGAGCTCTTCAATAATGTCATTCTCATTCTTTAATGGTGTTTTGCTATTTTCATTCTCTTCAACAACGTTTTTTGCAGTTTCAGGATCATTGCATTTCTTTCTCTTTTCCAGTAACGGGTCACTCTCCCTTTTACTAAAAATAAAACAAACAAAAAAAAAAATCAACAATTCGTTACACAATATAACCACATTTAAATAAAAATTATGCTACTATTGCTATGCATCCTGGCCAAATGAACTTCTATTTATCAACGTAAAAAATGGTGATGCAAGCAACACTCTGTGGGAGATGTGAAAGATTAGCATGCTACTTAGCACTGGGTAAAGTTTTCTCTGGTTGTTGCACATCATTTCCTGCACGTTTGTGTCTTTGAAGTTTCCACAGCAGTCACACTGGATCTGGAATTACTTGTATCAATATACACTGGGGAGTGCTGTTATGATGCTATCTGCTATAGGTAATCCTTGGAAGCAACGTTAGTTTCCTAAAGGAACTACAGTACTATTGACTTTGGGTGTGTCCAATTTCCAAGCACTAGAGCATTTCATAAAGCTCTACAGTAGAACCAGAAAGAGTTACCAAGTAATTATTCACTTGCTCAGAAGCTGGTAGGTCAATGAGAAATCAGCAAGAAAATACAGTATACCTAAAGAACAAGTTACTTACCTTCGGTAACGATGTATCTGGTAGAAGCATAAGTTACTTACCTTCGGTAACGATATATTTGTAAAAAACCTAGGTTAGTTATTGATTCCTTAACTTAGAATATCCCCAGGCGTCAGACTGGATCCGGAAAGTTTTTCATCAGCAGTACCCCTGCACGTCGGTCCGTGGCATCTGTCGACTTCGTGTCCATCGTCGGTGTGAGAAGGTGGCCTGATATGCAGTGGTCACTATTCTAGTGAACACTATGTATCAGTCCAGCAACCCTTATTGATGATTGGTTGTAAGTCAACCTTATACACCAGCTATCCTAGTAGCGTGGATACGAGCAGTCTAAGGCTAAAGACTCGAGAGGGCGTGTTAAGCCAGCTGTTATACCACATATACCCCTTGAACACCAAGTGAAAGGACACCACACAAGTGTTATGAAAATAAACAGTTATTTATTAAGAATCACAACAGCCCTGTACTCTTTATGAGGACAGGGTACTAAGCACAAACCAAAACTCTTACAAAAATACTTAAGTTAGCACAGTATATACAAATGCCCGAGGGGCACGGAAAACCATATACTTGAAAAGTGGAATGCGAAATTACTAGCAGGTAAGTACAGTACTAATAGGCTTTGGAATCGCTAGGACTTGACTATAGAATCGTTAGATTACTTCTAGGAGACCCAGGGGACTCGGGTGCAGTGTGTGCACTCTCACGCGAGATGCGGGACAAAGTCTATGGTAGCTAGGAATTGCAAAGTTAGTGTTCTCGGGCGAACCCGACCTGGTAGGAGGAAAACGAAAGTGGATTCTGACCCTTGGATAGTGAGGCTATGCTGGGGCACCGAAATGCCGAAGTTACCTAGCCCAGGGGCTGCAGCTGCATAGGACTCAAAGGACGTCGGGAATCCTCGTTGACGGACCAGGAGCCTGGAAGAAAGAAGTTGCTGGCAGGCGACCAGTGAAGAAAGTTCGATGGATCCAAGCCTGGATCGAAGGAAGATGACACCTGAAAGCAGAGGGGACCAAGTTCGTGACTACTAGCCAGTAGTCAGTGGGCACCAGGAGGGCACCGGATGGTAGCCACCTCGACTAGGCGAGTGGGTGACGCTGGGCTCGGAGATCTCACGGACCAGGAGGCGTTGTCGGCGACCAGGATGGAGGAGCGAGCTGTCCCACGAAGATAGAAGCTGTCGGCGTCGCTGGACCCAGGATTGGGCAACAAAGCCTTGGCAAATTCAAGCCCACGCGGTGGACCTAAAATGGCGTCTGGGGTGGACCAGGAGGGTCCGGGGTGCCTCTCTTAAAGAAGGAAGCAAGGGCCAGTCTGGAGCAACCAGACCAGCAGCAGTGATGTCGTCGGGCGTCGTTCAGAAGGCCACAAGCCAGCCGGCTAGTAGCCAAACAACGCGGTGCACAGCAAACAGCAGAAGGGCCCCACGCAGATCGTGGAGATGCAGGGAGGCTGATCTTGGGTGCTGGTGCTGCGCAGGGTTGGGGCTTCTCGGACCCCAAAGCACTCACCAGTGGAAGACTCGGTGGGCTTGTTACAAAGAAGTCGTGCAGTCTTGGCGATCGTCGGTCCCTCGAGGTCTCGTCGCACTCACGGTTCTCAGCTTTGCTGTAGAGGTGAGTAGAGGTCAGAGGTGCCAGGGAAGCCGGGTCTCGTCGAGCTGGGTCGTCGGATTCGTGAAGAAGGACTTGCAGCAGACCGCAGTGTTCTTAGGATGGTGCCCGCTTGATGCAGGGTGACTACTCCTTAGCCACAAGGGAGAATCTTGAGGAAGAAATCTTGAAGTCCTTTCGCAGAAAGTCGTGTCTTGATTCCAAAGATGATCTAATTTGAACAGGGGGCCCGCTCCCATCTTTATACTAAAAAAGGGGGCTGACCCGGTGACTAGGTCCTGCCTATGGGTGGGACTAGGAGGGGGGTGGTTACACCCCTCTGCCATGCCGGACTTCCCCAGGCCAGGAGCTGGTGTGCCCCTGGAACTGGTTCTGACCGGCCTATGCGTAGTGAGCACCGGGGTGCCACTCAGCAGTCACCTTCCTGAAAAGCCCTGCCTACCCAGGATACACAAAACCATGTCTGGGACGGTGCTAGCACCGCCCCGGACAGGAAACCCTTTGTCCAGGCCTCCCTCGCTGGAAGGACTCCCAGCAGCAGGAGGTCAGACTCGTGTCTGTGGTGGCAGCATCCATTTTGTGGAGCTGAGGCTTCAGTTAACTTTAACCGGGGTTCACAGTTACATACATGTCGTGTCCCTCTAGAAGGGTGGAATGCTAACCCCGTCGCCAGAATTGGCGAGGGGTTAGTATTCCAATTCGTATGACACCTTACTCGACATGTTTTGATAAAGCAATACCAAAGTTAGCATTTAACCGCGAGGATTATAATGCACTTAAGAGTATATGGTATGCGATATCATGGAACAGCTATTAGGACTTGGTTCCGCAAGCTGCAGACAGGCTCAGCTCATGCCAGAGCACCATCTCACACGATTCCAAGCACTCTGCCTTCAGGATTGTCAAGGCCTGCCATAGGAGTGACTGATAGGAATCTGTGTGTCCATTTTAGGGTTAGGTATAGGTATACTACACCTACAGCAAAGGGTGATTACACGACTTTGCCCCAGCTGTCATGCAGCCAGTTGTGTCAAATTTAGGAGGCCAGCCAGGGGTGGCATAATACATGCTGCAGCCCCTGGCAGCCCTGGGTACACCCATGCCCTGAGTTACAGGGTCTGATAGGGTGGCCCAGTACCAATTGGAAATATACCTAGGGTACATGGAATCCATTTTAAAGAGAGAGCAGTAGGCCTGGGTTCCTGATTGGCAGGGTCCCAGGTCGACTATGTCCAAAACCAGCTAAAACACAGGGCAAAAAAGTTGGGGGCAACCATAGTCAGGATGTACCTTCCTACAGTCGGGATGACGCCACGGAGGTAACTTGGACACCGCCCTCGCTTGCGGACGTCAGTACTGTACACGACATTCCGCACCAGGAACGCAGAGCCATGCAAGACACTGACCTCTGGTGCACAAAACTAGGGCCCTGAAAAGATGTCCTTAACCCTAGAAATCAGTTCACAGAACGGGGGGCATGGGTGGGGCGGTAAGGAATCTATAACTAACCTATGTTTCTTACAGATATATCGTTACAGAAGGTAAGTAACTTGTGCAGCTGAAAGAAACAGTTAGTTATAGATTCCTTACCTTAGAATAGATACCCCAGTAATACCAACCCCGGAGGTGGGTCTACGAACCAAGATCACACCAGAAAGTCTGGGAGAACACAACGGCCAAAAAAGCAGTCTCTCTGGATTTGGCTGTCCAGGCAGTAGTGTCTTGTAAACGTGTGCCACGATGCCCAAGTAGCTTGCTGACAGATGTCATTCGGAGGAACTCCTCGTCCCAAAGCAGTAGTAGCTGCTGTCGCCCTGGTGGAATGGTCGCGCAGCCCCACTGGAGGCTCCTTTTTAGCAAGGGAATAGCAGGCTTTAATACACAAAACAACCCATCTAGAAATGGTGCGCTTGTGTATGGCCCAACCTTTCTTGGCGCCCATGTAAAGAGCTAGTCATCCACCTGAAACGGTATGGTGCGATCCAGATAGAAGGAAAGCGCACGTTTTGGGTGCAGACGGCGGAGCCTTTCTTCCTCTTTCAAAGGATGCGGAAAGAAGGTGGGCAAAGTGATGCTTTGCCTGATGTGAAAGGAGGTGACCACCTTGGGAAGAAAGGATGGACGAGTTCTTAGGACAACCTTGACCGGATATACAGCCAGAAAAGGAGGCTTAGATGAAAGAGCCTAGAGTTCACTCACTCTTCTAGTAAATGTGATGGCTACCAGGAATGCAGTCTTAAGTGTTAAGAGTCGAAGAGGACAGCACATCAAATAGATCAAGACCAAATTCATTTCCCACTGAGTTATCACGAAGGGAATATGAGGAAAGAGATGAGTGATGCCTTTTAAGAAACGATTTACAACTGGGGACTTGGAGAGAAGGCTGATCAGGGAGCCTTAGAAAGGCAGAGTTTGCCGACAGATCGGCTTTGATAGTGCCTAGAACAGAGCCCTGCCGGGCCAAAGAAAGGAGGAACAAGAGAACCTCAGAAAGAGGGGCAGAAATGGGATCCACAGCCTTTGCTGTGCACCATGCCACAAGTTTGATCCATCCGCAGGCATATACTGTCTTAGTGGAGGGACGCCTGGCTGCCAAGATTACATCACAGACCTCAGAAGGAAAGTCAAATGATGTCAACTGCTGCCGCTCAATCTCCAGCCAAGGAGTGGAGGCTGGACAGGTTTGGGTGGAGGACCGTCCCCAGCTGCTGCAACAGAAGATCCTCCAGAAGAGGCAGTCGGATTGGAGGATCAATGGCCATGTTGAGCAGCTCAGGATACCAGACTCTCCGTCACTAAGCCAGAGCCACAAGAATGACTTGGGCCCTGTCGCGCTTGATCTTCTTCAGCACTCTAGGCAGAAGTGGTATAGGTGGAAAGGCGTATACAAGAGCATAACTCCACTCGCAACGAAAAGCATCGCCTAGCGAGTGCCACCTTGGTCCAACGCGCAGAACTGCTGACATTGTGCGTTCTCTTCGCTGGCGAACAGATCTAACCAAGGCTCTACCCACTGCTGAAAGAGACCTTGTACCACCTCCGAGTGAAGACGCCATTTGTGATCCATCATGAACATGTCGCTGAGCTCGTCCGATCTGGCATTCAGACAACCCACCAGGTGTTGAACCACCATAGATATGCCCTGATGATCCAGCCATGTCCAGAGGCGAAGAGCCTCCCGACATAGGGATCACAACCCCACCCCGCCCGCCCCGTTTGTTGCAGTACCACATGGCGGTGGTGTTGTCCGTGACCACCTGCACTACTCTTTCCCAGACAGAGGGAAGGAATGCCTTCAGTGCAAGACGGATCGCCCGGAGCTCCAGAAGGTTTATGTGAAGCGCGGACTCCGCCGGAGACCAGAGGCCTCTGATCTCTGCCTCTTCCATGTGGCCGCCCCATCCCAGAAGTGATGCATCTGTCAGCACTGTGTGTTTTGGTTGGGGAAGGGAAAGGGACCCACCCGTTACCCAATCCTGGTTAGTGAGCCACCACTGCAATTGCAGCGCAGTGCCCTCCGAGAACTGTACTTAATCGGACCGATTCCCCTGATGCTGTGCCCATAGGAACTTCAGGTACCACTGCAGAGCCCGCATATGACATCTTGCATGATCGACTAGCAGGATGCCTAGCAGACTCATGGTCATACTGACCGTAACCCGGGATAGAGACTGAAAGATTGGAATCATAGCCCGAATATCCCAGACTCGCTGTTCGGGACGATAGACCCGAAACTGCAATATGTGCGGAACAGCCCGATGAGAAGGAGTGACTGAGAGGGAGTCAGGTGTGACTTCAGCACGTTGATAGTGAACCCCAATGAATAAAGGAGGTCTGCTGTAGTCTGGAGGTGGGAGAAGACAGCCTGGGGTGAGCCCGCCTTCAACAGCCAGTCGTCAAGATAGGTAAAGACTGGAATCCCTGGTCTGCAACCGCCATCCCTTTCTTGAACACCCAAGGGGCGCTGGTAAGGCCGAAGGGGAGCAAGATGAACTGAAAATGCTTGTGGCCTACGGTGAACCGTAGGTAGGTTCAGTGGGCTGGTAGGACGGGAATATGGAAATAAGCATCATGCAAGTCCAGCGCCACCATCCAGTCTGCCGGGTTGAGTGCAGACAGAACTTGGGCTAGGGTGAACTTTTGAACTTCTCCTTCCGGAGAAAGAAGTTAAGGGCCTACAGGTCTAAGATAGGACGCATGCCTTTGTACTTCTTGGGTACCAGAAAGTAGTGGGAATAGCAATCGCGACCTACTTTTACCACAGAGACCCTTTCTACAAGCTTCCTTGACCAAGAGTGACGATACTTCCTGGCAGAGAAGGGTCAAATGATCCTCCGACATGATCGTAAGAATGTGGCAATGTGCTGCGACTCCAGTTAATGTGCTAAGGGTTGTGGGGAGGTGGGCACCTTTTTCCACATCCTCTGGGCCTGTCCCAAGATTCAGTGGTATTGGGAGGAGGTATCCCGGGAAATGGTAGCAGTGGTGGGTATGCAGGTTCCAGTTGAGGCGCAATGGCACTTGCTGGGTGTGACATGGTAATTACCCTGGCCTAAGCATACTAAAACATGGCTGGCGCTGTCCTCTGGAGTTGCAAAGAGAAATATAGCAGGAGCGTGGGGTGCGGCTGAGCCGCCATAGGTGAGGGCCTGATAACGAGACCTAGACTGGTGTCAGCAAGCCAAAAAGTGGTTGAAACGAGAAGAGGTTTTCCCAAAGAAAGGGAGAAAGTCTGGACCCTGTGGGAAAAATATAGAAGTTAATAAACACTGGAGCCGGCGAACTGTTACAAATTTAAGGGAATACTGTTTAAGATGATTGCCAACAAATCGTGAGATCTAATTGTTTGAAATGGTACTGCTCTTCAAACTAACAGGATGCCCTATTTCAGCCTGTAGTGACAATGTATATCAATTTGTACTAAGCAACTGGTTAATAAAAAGAATTAAAAAAATAATGCAGCATGGAGGGAGGGATAGTCTTGAAGGCGAGGGAGTAGCTCCTTCGGGCTATTTGCAGAGCCCACCTGTTCGATGTGATGGATTGCAAGTGGAGGTGGGGATGGCGGATCCTGCCTCCAACTGGCCGGTGACGGGCCTGAAAGGTCTGACTGGGAGGGTTTGGAGGCTGCTGCAGGGGGAAAAGAAGCCCACTGGCTCCCTGACCCCAGAGGATGCAGGGACCCACATCCGCGGAGCAGAGGTAGGACAGCTTGCGTGACTCAGTGGCTAGGCTGGATAGGAAGTGGTTGGGTGCCCCTTCCGTAGCAATGAAAGGCAGACTGACTAAAAGCAGACTGAGGTGGATCTTCCATAGCCACAAGGCCTAAGGATGTGGCCGTAGCTCGAGAACCCTTAAACTGCTCAAGCGCAGAGTATGCCTTGTTGCCAAAAAGCAGAGTAGTTTGGACATCCCCCGAAAAGCCAGACGTCCTCAACCAGGAATAGCGCCGAAGGGCTACCGACTTGGCAATCAGTGGTGTCCAGTCCACAGTGAACCGTGAATTTAGCTGCGTACCTCCCATCTGCCATGGCCTGTGAGAGAATGTCCCGGCTTCCTCCACGCACTGAGGCAGCACTTGCGCAACGTATCCCAGATTGTATGGCAGTATCGGTCAATAAAATATAGGATGCTCCCTTATCAGTAGCCACGGTATGGGGAGAGAGCATGCCAAGGTCTGGTGAAGTGACCAGACCACTGGGTTCACCCAATTCCTCTCTCCAGTCCAGTTCTTGCAGCTGGTCTGCCAAAAGGGTCCAGCGACCCCTCCCAGTCCTCATCACCACCTTCAGTGTGATAGGGAACACCTGGGATGAACAAGGAAATAAAAGTACACTTCTGTGTCGGATTCCACATTGGTCCGGCTCCAGGTTCATCTCGGGGATGAGGATGGGGACAGCGTCGGCCGGGGCTATTGTCGACACTGTGAGGTTCCTTGCCAGGGATTGTAGAGTAAGGTCGACCTGCGTTGATCTGGATCCACGTGGACCCTCCGGTGCCGGAGCTGCAGGTATCGAAGGCCAGGGTCCGCTCCCGCAAAGACTTCGGATTCATGGCCATGCAGTCGGAGCATGACTTTGGGTCACGTTTCAGACACCAAAGGCACATGAGATGCGGGTCAGTCACAGACATCAGTCTGCGACAGACCTCGCAGGGTTTGAAGCCGGTTCGACGATGGGACATCCCTCGCACACCAGGAGTCAATGACTCGAAAAAAGAAGTAGATAAATGTTTAGTCAAAAAATGACTATAGGGGTAAGCTCTCTCTATCTGAGCTAGGCTGGCGTGGAAAAAGAAAAGAACTGACGTCACCTCGCAGTGGTGGAGTCTAAGTAGGCACTGCGACGTCATCCCTGCGACCACACTGCTGCCTTTGGATGCGGAGTCGACCGCCACTTACAGACGTGCAGGGGTACTGCTAAGACAAAATATTCTTCAGATCTACTCTGACGCCTGGGGGTAATTCTAAGGTAAGGAATCTGTAACTGTCTCTGTCAGATAAAGGATTCGACGTAAGTGGTAAAAGAGTAGCCAACAAACATTTACAATGCAACGGTTTCGCCTTTGCAAAAGTTAGAGCTATTGGCACTGTAAATGACAAACAATTTATTTATGTGTTGTTTTTGAAAACAGATAAATAAATGGCATTGTCATTTACAATGCCAATAGCTTAATCTCTTGCAAATGCGTGACCTATTGCATTTGCACCCACACACACACAGAACCACACATATTTTATTAATTGATTTAAAACATATTTATTTTTACTCCTACATGGAAGAGTGTTTACAGTTGTTACTCCACCGAATAAGCATTGATGGAACGAGACGAGTACGAGACAAGCCTTAAGCCACTTGGGTGTGAAATAAAATGACAATTCCGCCATACCGCAAGAGGTATGGAAAGTGCTATATAAATATCACTCCTGCTCCTCATAGTCTTAACAGGCGGGTCGCCAGCTTAGATCACATTATCATTGGCTGCCCTTGAGTCGCCCGTCGTTTACTCCTTTCCAATAACACA
The DNA here is from genome assembly GCF_964263255.1 of Lissotriton vulgaris. NCBI lineage: Eukaryota > Metazoa > Chordata > Amphibia > Caudata > Salamandridae > Lissotriton > Lissotriton vulgaris. The sequence goes on from NC_141687.1 coordinate 2,106,383,001, forward strand.
TAAACCTGTCCGGGCCAGTGCCAGGTTAGTGGGGGCCCTCAAATGTGCTTAATCTCCCCCTCCAGAGCCCCCAGCACCGGGCCCAGTGCCAGGTTAGTGGGGGCGGGGGCGCGAGAGGATCCAGGTCCCCTCAAAGGTGCTCCATCTCCCCGTCCAGAGCCCAGAGCCCCCAGCCCCAGAGGCTGGGAGCTCCAAGCCAGGCCCAAAGGTCACCGGCTCTAATTGATAGAAGCGCCTGGGGGGCGGAAGATCAAGGGCGGGAGAAGATTACCTGTTAGGGACGCCTGGATGCCCCCGCCCACGTCCCTAATTATTAATGGCGCTCCCCCCTGTGGATGCGCTGGAGCCCTGGGGGAGAGGAGGCACGTGGCTGAGGGGAGGAAGGGGGGGGGGGGCAGGTGAGGCACTCCGAGGAGCAGAGGGAATATCTGTGTGAACTCCAATGGTCTGTGAGCGCGCTGTGCATTCTGAGTGTAGGCCTGAGTGAGTGTCCTGTGGGTGGCCTCCTCTGTCTACAGCCTCTCTCTTCTCTCTGTGCGTGCTCCGGTGTGAACATGTCTAGGTGTCTGGCTGTGTACATGCGCTGTTTGTTACACATATGTGTGCGTGTGGCGCATTCTGGGTGACCCCTTCCACTGCCCCACTGAGGCAGGACAGTGCCACTCCAGCGGCCTGAACCAAAGAACAAAGATTTGGGGAGTATTATAAGTTTTTTGCGAACCATTGCTTTGTCTCACGCTGTGAATATATGGGGGTCAGCCCTGGCGCTCGCAATTTAAGGTACTGGGAAAAAATGTACATTTATGAGCGGATTCCGATCCCCGCTGGGCATTACAAGCCGTGCAGAAAGAAGTGCACATCCCAAACCTCATATTATCAAGGACTCTGCTGCCAATACCGGTCTGCCCTCACACAACCTAGTGCATTCTGGGTCTTGAAGTCCGGTTTTCCGTTCATTGAACAAGAGTAAAACACCGGATAACACATTGCACGTTTCAAGCCCCAGCCTTGCAACGGCACCACGGATGACGCGGGGGGAGTCGGGCACTTGGTAGAATTAAGATTGTGCCATCAAAGCTCCCGACAAAACGAGGAGAGGGCGGAAGGGCTGAGAAGGGGAAAACGTGAAGTAAACGATACGTAAAACAGTTTGGGCATTTATACGTCATTTGCGGCAGGAGCTCGGGGCTGTCAACACAGGTACGACAACCGGGTCTGCGAGGGATTTACCAGCAGCGCCGACCTCTCAAGGACGCAACAAGCGCTGCGCGGCGGATGGCCGCGTTCCAAGTGCTATCTGGAAGCCCTGCTCTTGGGACCAGGGCCCTCCGGCCTCCCCCGAGGCTCTTAAAGAGGTTTAGAGGCGTGTTGAGGCGCACTCATCATCCCGCCGTTTAAATCGTGGTAATCTCGCAAGGCCTCACGAAATCTGGTTACACGGGCAGCGTGACCGAACCCCAAGAAGCTGCCCCCCTCTGGGGAGACCATGTACGTGCGAGGTACCCACACAATCTGTGTAAGTGGCTTGATGGCCGCCCCCACTCCATCCCACTCTGACAAGGGCCAGGGCTTCTGTGGTACCAGCGGCAGATTGTGAGCTGTTCACATGCAAATACCATCATGACACCGGGAGGGGGGGCGGGAACGGGCACACGGACAGCGGGAGGGGCGGGCGGGAATGGGCACACGGGCAGCGGGGGGTGCGGGGGCGGGAATGGGCATCCCCCCCAAAAAAAACACCACCCACCGCCGCAATGACGTTTTAAAAGGGGCGGAGAGTGAAAAAATTGCGGGAACGCCCACGAATCGCCTCGGTGAATGACGGACAGATCTCTCTTCCAATGGCTAGCCTACATTTATGGAGCTAGCCAATGGAAGAGAGAGGCGGAACTAAGGCCATACTGTTCTAACAAAAGATTTCGTCTGCGCAAAACGCTGCTGCGCAGCTGTTCGCCGGGCGAAACCTAAAATACAGCTACGGGGTAGACCTCTCTGGATCTGCGCTTAGGCTTGTGCGGAAAAACAAAGAACTGACGTCAGGGTGCATGAGCTGCGTCCATGTAGGTCCTGCAACATCATCCCGGCACCCACGACGCAGAGCCGACTGACACCACCTAACTATGCGCAGAAGTTACTGCTGAAGAAAAGATATCTAGATCCAGACTGATAGCTGGGGGAAATTCTATGGTAAGGAATCTACAACTAAAGGTCTATATCAGATGCTACTATCCAGTCTCCCTGGTTCAAAGCAGGCAGGACTTGCCCAAGCATCTTGAATTTCTCGTTTTTCATGAAGAGGGTGAGAAGGCGCAGGTCTAGAATAGGGCAAAGGCTACTGTACTTCTTGAGCACCAGAAGGTAGCTAAAAAAGCAACCATCACCTACTTCTGATGAGGGCACCTTCCCTATTGCTCTCTTGCCCAAGAGAGAAAACCCTTCCTGACAAAGCAACAAGAGGTGGTCCTCCATCAGCTTGTCATAAGTGGTGGCATAGGAGGAGCGGTAGTCACAAAGGGGAGGGTGTAGCCCCTCTGGACAACTGCAAAACTCAATAGTCGGATGCAATTAACCTCCAGTTGCGCAGATGACAGGTTATACTCCCTCCTAACGCTCCTCCGGGTGCCTATGATGGTTGAAGGCTGTGGCTACTGGAGGGTAGTGGATTTGCACAAATTCTGGCTACCTGTTCCACGTGGTTTGTGGGAACAACTTCCTCGTCCACAAAAAGATTGGGAACTTGCTGGCCGTGGTAGCTGGTAGTGCAGAGACAGTTATAACCCCCTTCCATGGCCACTAAAGGGACGGGGAGCGGATTGGGGTTGTCCCTTGACCCCAGAAAGGACCAAGGGGCGCACCAGCAAAGAGTCTGTCTTTTCACTGAACAGATGGCAGCCATCAAAGGGCATTTCCTTGAGCGAAGCCTGGACATCCCCCGAAAAGCCAGTGGTTCTCAACCAGACGGGTAGCCTAAGGGCCATAGACGATAAAATGGCTTGGCGCAGCAAGTCTGTTGCGTCTTGAATTTAGTTACATACCTTCCATCAGCAATTGCCTGAGAGAGTATGCCCTGTGCATCCTCCAAGACCATGGGCAGCCCATGCCCAACCGTGTCCCAGATATATATACATATATCGGCCCAAGAGGCAAGTAGTGTTCACCAACAGCAGTGCAAGTCTGTCAGAAGAGAATATTCTCTTTTCAAAAGTATCCAGCCGTTTGGATTCCCTATGCGATCGAGTGGAAGGGAATGAGATAGGGTAATTTTTGACAGAGGAGGTCTGGACCACCAAGCGCTATAGGTTGAGGTGTGGGTGAGGAATCTGAGGTCCCCTTGGTCATGGTGATGGCAGGGGGCAATTGTCTTATGAACAGGAGCCAGTGTGCAGGACTTGGACAAGGCCCCAAGTAGGATGTCGGTAAGGGCTTCATTAAATGGGAGCAATGGTTCAGTGGGGACAACTCCTGGCTGAAGCACTTTCAGCAAGAAGTTTGTCGTGACTGTCACGGAGGGTAGCATAAGGTGTAAGACATCAGCTGCAATCTGCACCACCATTACAAATGAGGCACCCTGCTCTGTAGCAGTGGTATAGGGATTGTTTGGTGAGGTGCCCAGTCCATTGGCATCCAACAGATCCTCATACTAGGTGTCCTCCGGATCTTCTAATGTTTGATAACCATAAGGGTCCTCAAACCCCTCCCACTCATCATCCATTCCAGACCAGTCATGGTAATAAGGCACTGGCTCTGATATGGGGAGCCTGTCCCCAGTGTGAGCCGGAGTCAGCATTGGACGACGTTAGTCTGGCTCTATATCGGGATTGATGATGGGCGCGATGCCACTGCTGGGAGTCGGTGGTGCCATGGTGTGGGAAGCTGGTGTATATACTATACCAAAATGAGGTATAGTGTGCACAGAGTCCAGTGGAACCCCAACGGTAGGCAGAGGTCAAAGAAGATAGCACCTCTCTATTTGTGGTAGAGGCTTTATCAGAGGGCAGTGTTAAGCATTTGTTGTACACACTTGGGCAGCAAATGATGTCACACACTCGAAGACTGAAATCATACGAATTTGTTTATATCAAAAATATTAGTTATTTTATTTCTAGAACCAAGCCAAGCCTGGTGAAGGTAAGTGAAAAAATTGCTTTGCAAAATCTTATGCAGTGTTTCCAGTTGAAAGCAGATTCACATGCAGGTTGGTTGAATTACAGGTAAATCAACAGTTTAGAATACATTTTTAGTTACTTTACAGATTACTAGGTGAATTACTATTCAGATTACTTTTGCTCATCAGTGTGATATGACTAGATAGCACACTGCGACATCTCCTAGACAAAAGAAAGTAATTCACTTTTAGTACATATGCAGTTTTCAATATTCCATACAAACCAACTCCACACAGAACAATTTTCAAGAAAAGCAGTCAATGCAATCCTATGGAGGAAATGGAGTGATCTGTTTACAGGTAAGTAGTTATGTGTGGGAGTTGGTATTCTGGGGTTAGCACCCTCAGCAGCACTAGGACAGCCGGGTGCAGAGTGTTGAGGTCCAATCTTATCCAATGAGGGATACGGGACCACCAGTTGGTAGATGCTCACAAGCAGGCCACAAGGTTGTGGGAGCAAAGCTCCTGGTGTTCCGCTTAGGGCAAAGTGGGATCAGAGTCAGCACACAATGTGCACCCACAGCGGCACAAGGGAGGCTGGGTGCAGGGTGCTGTTTTGGCATCTGGTGCCCTGTTGCTTTCAATGGGAGCTGTCAGTTTTGGATGTTGGCTGCAGGCTCGTCCAGGAAGACTTCCTGGAGGAACCAACAGCTAGGCAGGTAAGTTGGAGGGTTTGGGACGCAGGTGTACCTCAGGTTCTCTTCTCCAGGGCACAGGGAGGCTGGATGCAGAGTTGTCTTTTTCCATACTGGGTCACTGGTAGTTGGTGGGGGGTCTCTGTGCAGAGGCTGCAGCAACATCGGGGAGTCCTGGCGAGGTAAACCCACGGTGGACTTGGACTTTGGAGCGCCGGGGGACCTCGCTGGGACTGGTGGGCCACAGGCTTCCGGTGCAGTGGTGGTTCCAGGCATCAGGTTTCTTTGTCCTCAGAAGGCTCAGAGTCTATCTTGGGATTTTCTTTTGAACAGAGCTGCTGTTCACAGGAGATCCAGTCTTTGTTGAAGGCAGTCAGTCCTCCGAGAGGTACCGGAGGTCGCTGGTTGCAGGACAAGGTGACTTTTGCGCAGGATCTCTGGAAACTGCAGATGGGCCAGTAGGGCAGTGGCCAAGTCAGTTCTTCTCTGCAGTCTCCTCTGCTGGGCGTCTTCTTTCGTCCTCCTTTGTAGGTTGTGGGAATCCAATTTCTTGGTGTTAGGGCTGCCCCCTAAATACTGCATTTATGGAGCGTTTTAGGGGTCTCAAGGTCAGTAGCCAATGGGCTACTGACCTTAGGGTGACTACACCCTTGGTGTGCTCCCCCCATTTGGGGGGAGTGGGCACAATCCCTAATACTGATTGGAGAGTGCCTGCCATCGGCAAGATGGCAGGCATGGAAGAGTGGGGTTCACCTCGCCTTCCTCACCTGAGGGGGTCGGGTTGGCAGAGGTGGGCACACCTTCTGGGCTGTGCTAATTTTTCTCGCCTGTCTTGCCGCCAGAAAAGGGTGTCTGTTCCTGATAGCAGGAGAGGCTGGGGGTGGCGTTACAAGAGCAAGGCCTTTGAAGCTGCCCTGCCACGGATGGCTCTTCCTGGCCTGGGGGAGGTGGGACCACCTCCACCCAGGAAAGGCTTTGTTTCTGGGCTCAGGGAACGAAGGCTCGCACCCCAGGGGTCCAGAAACATGTCTTGTGGTGTGTACCAGTCAAAGGAAGCCACCAGAGGCTGGTCGTTTTTCAGGGGGCATCTCTAAGCTGCCTCTGAGTGTATTTTTCATTAAATACCACACTGGCATCAATGTGGGTTTAATGTGCTGAGAAGATTGATACCAAACGTCCCAGTTTTCAGTAAAGCCGTTATGGTGCTGTGGAGTTTGTAATGAAACGGCCAGTACCATATACTAATACTGCACTTACAATGTCTAAGACTTGGTCTAGACATTGTAGGGGTACAAGGCTCATGCACCTGTACATACCATTGGCATAGTGCACTCAGCTAGAGGGGTGGCTGACCTATGCCATGCCAGGGTGTTGTGGGCATGGCACACAGAGATGTGTGCCATGTCTACTCTTCACTTTGATCTGCACCAAAACGTGCACCCTGCAATGGCAGTGTGCGTGTGTAAAGGTACAGGGCCTCTAAGGGTAGTACAATAATTACTGCACCCCTTAGAGGCCTTCCCTGGCCAGTGTCCTTGGTACCCATGGTTCCTTTTATAAGGGACTGACATGTGGCCAGGGAGGTGCCAACTGGGGGTACGAGGTACATTTTTGAGAAAGAACACAGGCCCTGGGAGCCTGATTGGCAGGGTCTCAGAGCACATCATGTCATGGTGCATCAGAAGTCTGGCAAAAAGTGAGGGGGTTACTGCAACATAAACCCAGCTTCCTACACAGGGGCATCATTACTGGAGTGGGTACCTGGGAAAGGTCGACACTTGGAATGGGACAACAAATGCCAGGTACGACTTCATAACAAATCTAAGGACCTCCTTTGTGACCAAGATCTGGAGTGTCACAGAGTTGTTCGATGTCGGGCAGTGAGGAGCTTGGGGGATCGCCTCCTCCGTGTCGCGGAATACATGGCACAACCATCCTCGTATGTCTTGGCGTCATGATCTCACCCAAGTCAAAAGACGCAAACTATCCAGTGACAGGTGGTGCATGGTTTAAAACCTGCCTTTCTGGTGGACATCCTGCACAACAGAAGACAAAGTCTCAAACATTATTCGACTAAATAAATAAAAAAAGGGTCAGTAAAAAAGTGACTGAGGGTATCTCTCTCCGAAACTGCGCTGACTGGCGCTGAAAGAAAAGTACTGACAGCGCGTTGTGTTGGCACCTATATAGGCACTGCACACGTCACTTCAGGAGCAGACAATGCCACGCGGAGCAGCAAACGCCATCTACTGGTGTACAAAAGAACCATGCGATTCTTAAGAAAGAATTTTCATTATAACAACTCTATTTGAAGGGGAAGAAGCTGCAAAAAATAGAAAGGGATCAAAATGATTATGAGCGAGGCTGCATCTTCACATTTGCACGTAAATAGAATGATGTGGTTGCTAAAAAGGTTACTGTACCCCCGAAAGAAAACAGGGCCCTTAGCATTTCGTCTAGCAGCACTTCTGTTTCTTCTATCTCCTCGGTGGATAGTGATCCAGGTGAGGGCCCTAGCACTGCTACCTCGTACTCTAATCTGGCCTCTGATTTTTTACATGAGGTTCAGAGGTACCGCCTAGGCAACAAAAAGAAAACTGGTGGCGACTAACTAGGCGGGGTTGCAAGATACACCAGATCGGTCACAAAGGCAAAAATGGGAAACAACAAATAAATGACAGCCAATAAGATTGTGCACCGCAATGTGGGCAGTATAGAAGAAAATGTTGAAATGAATGCTGTAAATATGGTGAAATTCTCATCCAGGCAATTTGATGTTCAGGAAGGAAAATGCTACTTACCAGTATGCATTTGTTCTTGGCATGTAGAGCTGCAGAATCCTACATTTAGCAATAGATCGCCACCTGGTGTTGGGCTCGGATGATTGCAGGTTGTTGTCTTCTTGGAAGAAGTCTTTGTAGTCACGAGATCGGTGACTCCTCCCTTGGACAATACTGCGCATGGTCATCGACTCTATCCTCAGATTGTTTTTCGCCATGATGGCAAATGATGGAGTTAGTAAAAGTAAAGAGAAAGGAAGTCCATGCGTGTGCATCTAAGTAAGATGAGTACTGGAACGGATACAAGTCCCGGGGAGGCGGGAGGGCATGTAGGATTCTGCAGCTCTGCATGCCAAGAACAGATGCATACTAGTAAGTAGCATTTTCCATTCGAGGCATTTGAGCTGCAGATCCTACATTTAGCAACGATTGTGCAGCAGTGTCTCCCCTAGCGGTGGTCACTTGTATCCGTTGCAGCATACTGAAATAGTGTTTTAAGAACAGCTTTGCCTACTGCAGCTTGCTGCTTGGCTTGCACATCAACACAATAGTGTTTAGTGAAGGTGTGTATTGTAGACCATGTTGCTGCCTTGCATATGTCCTCTTGTGGTATGTTTCCTAAGAAAGCCATAGAGGCTCCTAGTTTGCGAGTGGAGTGTGCTCTAGGAGGAACTGTTAGTGTACGTTTAGCTTTGTGATAGCATATTTGAATACACTTTACTATCCATCTAGCAATTCCTCCTTTAGAGATGGGATTGCCTTTGTGTGGGGAGAGAAAGGCACAAATAGTTGTTGTGTCTTTCTGAAGGATTTAGTCCTGTCCGTGTAATATAGTAGAGCTCTACTAACATCTAAGGTGTGTAAAGCTCTTTCTGCAACAGAGTCCGGTTTTTGAAAAAACACTGGTAACTCTACTGATTGGTTTAGGTGAAAAGGAGTAATCACGTTTGGTAGGAATTTAGGATTGGGTCTAAGAACCACTTTGTTAGGATGTATTTGAAAAAATTGTATTTCTATTGTGAATGCTTGTATTTCACTAACTCGTCTGAGAGAGCAGTTTTCCATGTTAGGAATTGCAGTTCACACTTATGTAACGGCTCAAAAGGGGGTCCCATGAGTCTTGTAAGGACCACATTTAGGTTCCATACTGGAGCAGGTGGTAACCTAGGTGGCATTATTCTTTTTAATCCTTCCATAAATGCTTTTATACCAGGTACTCTAAAGAGAGATAGATGTTGTCTATTTTGTAAATACGCTGCAATTGCTGCTAGATGCAGGCGTATGGAAGAATAAGCCAAATTGGACCTTTGTAAATGTAGAAGGTAGCAAATGATATTTTGGATGGAAACATCCAAAGGATCAATGCGATTGTTGTTACAGTATATTGCAAATCGTTTCCACTTAGCAGCATAGCATGCTCTGGTAGTGTGTCTTCTAGCTTCTTTAATTATATTCATACAGTCTGGTGGTAAGTTTAAGTAACCAAACTCTAGGACTTCAGGAGCCAGATCGCCAAATTCAGTTGGCTTGGTTCTGGGTGCCTTATTTCTCCATGGTTCTGTGTTAACAGGGATGGCGTGAGCGGTAATTTCTGATGTGGAACCAATGAGAGATCTAGTAGCGTGGTGAACCACGGCTGATGTGCCCATGTGGGGGCCACTAGTATTAGTTTGAGAGACTGTTGTCTGAGCTTGCGTACTACTAGTTGAATGAGTGGGAGAGGCGGAAAAGCGTACGCAAATCTGCCCGACCAGTTCATCCATATTGCATTCCCCTCCGACCGTGGGTGTGGAAACCTGGCGGCGAAGTTTGGGCATTTTGATTTCTCGTGGGTGGCAAACGGGTCTATTTGTGGATGCCCCCACATTTGAAAGAATGGTTGAAGAACTTGTTGGTGCAACTCCCATTCGTGAATCTGTTGTGACTGGCGACTCAACAGATCTGCTATCTGGTTGTGGATCCCTGGAAGGTGTTCTACTGTCAGATGTATGTTTTGAGGGCTGGCCCATCTCCAAATGTTCTGTGCAAGTTGGGACAGTTGCAGAGAGTGTGTCCCCCCTGTTTTTGTATATAATACATGGCTGTCATATTGTCCGTCCGGATTAGGACAGCTTTGTTTTGGATTTGTACTTGAAAATTCTTGAGAGCTAGGAAAATTGCTAGAAGCTCTAAATGGTTGATGTGGAACTGTTTCTGTTGATTGTTCCACTGACCTTGTGTGGTATAATGCAAGAAATGGGCTCCCCATCCTGTGAGGGATGCATCTGTCGTGAGCACTTTCTGTGGAACTGGATCTAGGAACAGCCGTCCTTTTGTCAAGTTTTTGGTGTTCCACCATTGCAGAGAGCGATATGTACGGCTGTCTACCAACACCAGGTCTGTGAGCTGACCTTGAGTCTGATTCTACTGTTGTGCTAGACATTCTTGTAGTGGGCGCATTTGCAGTCTTGCGTGAGGAACTATAAAGATGCAAGACGCCATCATGCCTATTAGTTTCACGAACACTCTGGCTTGTAGAGAGTGCTGGCATTGAAAAAGGGAGTCTAAGTTCTGAATACTTTGAATCCTGGCTTGACTGGGATACGCTAGAGCTATCGATGTGTTTATAGTAGCTCCAAGATATTGATGAACGTGTGAAGGCTCTAGGTACGACTTGGTGTAGTTTATCGTAAACCCTAAGTTGTGCAGTGTTTGAATTGTTTGTTTTGTGTGTTGTGCACACTGGTTGTACGATCTTGCTTTTATGAGCCAGTCGTCGAGGTAGGGGAAGACATGTATTTGTTGTCTTCTGAGATGTGCTGCCACTACTGCTAAGCACTTTGTAAACACTTGTTTTGCTGTTGTGACCCCGAATGGAAGGACTTTGAACTGATAGTGTTGTCCTTGTATGACAAACCTTAAATACTTCCTGTGCGCAGGATGTATTGGAATGAGAAAGTAGGCGTGCTTTAGGTCTAGTGTGGACAGAAAATCTCCCGGTTGTAGTAATGGGAGTACCTGTTGTAAAGTGATCATGTGAAAATTATCTGATTGTATGTAGTGGTTGAGGGGCCTGAGGTCGAGAATTGGTCTTAATGTCCCATCCTTTTTTGGAATTAGGAAATACAGGGAGTAAACTCCTGTTCCTTGTTCCTCTAACGGAACTAATTGAATAGCATCTTTTTGTAGAAGTGCTAGAACTTCCTGTTGAAGCAGAGTTATGTGTTTTGCAGACATTGGACGCTGCCTGGGTGGTATGTTTGGGGGGTTGCTGTGAGTCTAGGCAGTAGCCATGTTGGATAATTTGTTCCAGACAGGTAGGAACTATGAAAGTCTGCCCCCACAGGAGTGGAATGCTCAAGGGGAAGCAGAGGGAAGTCACTGTTTAGGAATGCCAGAGGAGCGGTTGTTGTTACTACCTCTACTCCTTCCCTTGTTGTTATTGCCTCTGTATTATCCTCTAAAATAGCCTTTATTAGAGGAGGTCTGTGTGTGTGTTTAAAAAGATGATGTGTCTGCGCCGGTCTACGAGTGGAGGAGTGTGGCTCACTGCTTAGAGCGGCAGTCCCTGGTACAGAGGTCTGGTCGGGACCAGGGTTCAAATCCCGCCTCGGCTGATCTCAGCTGATATTGGTGGTTCTTGGGCTCATAATTCCTCGGACCTGATTTCTCGCCTCGGTGCCTACTCTGAGCATGAGTCCCACGCTGCAACTCTGGGCAATAGCTTGCTTAGCCTCCACAACGGCCCCCTACAGCGCTGGGGATGCCTGGTTGCACCCCGGGGATGCCCATGAGTGGACATTTCACGGGGAAAAGCCAGGACGGGTTCCCTAGCGGTATGAGTACAGCGCCAGGACACACTGCTTGCCGGGGTATCAGTGCGCTTTACAAATACGTCTACATTTACATTTACATTTACATTTACTTGGAGCCTCCGCGATAAGAGGAGCGGCAAAAAGAACCTCTAGTATGGGTGCATTGTAATGCCCCGATAGACTTAGCGGTGTCTGTGTCTTTCTTCATCTTTTCTAATGTATTATCTACTTCCGGCCCAAACAATTGGTTCTGATTAAAGGGCTGGTTTAGGATGGTAGTTTGTACCTCTGGCTTAAAACCAGAAATGCGTAACCATGCGTGACGCCTGAGAATAACACTAGTGTTCACTGCTCTGGATGCTGTGTCAGCTACATCTAGTGTGCCTTTAATTGAGGCATTAGATATTAATTTGCTTTCCTGTAAAAGTTCTGCTGCCAGATCCTTGTGTAGATCTGGTAGGTGTTCCAATAACTTTTCTAGTTGATCGTAATGAGCCCTGTTGTAACGTGAGAGTAACGCCTGTGTATTTGCTATGCGCCATACGTTTGTTGCTTGTGCAGCAATTCGTTTCCCTGACGCATCAATAATCTTGGATTCTTTGACAGGCGGGGGTGTGTCCCCAGAAGTTTCAGAATTGGCCCTTTTGCGTCCATTTGAGACTACCAAGGAGTCTAATGGAAGATGACCCTTAATGTATACTGGATCAGTTTCTGCTGGCCCATACTTTTTCTCTATTCTAGGGTTTAGCACCCTACACCGTACTGGATCTTTAAAAATCTCTGGAGCATGTTTAATGACTCCCTTGATCATTGGTAATATTTGGGTAGACCTTTGCGACTGTTCGAAAGTGTCTCACAAAAAAACCTCCTCAATGGCATCTGAGTGCATAGGAACCCCATGGTAAAGTGCAGCAGCTCTGTTTAATAAATGATTAAACCCAATACTATCCTCTGTAGGGGAAGGTTTTGTTGGGTAGTACTGAGGATCAGGGATGTCTGGTGCATTATTTGGTGCAAAAATATATGTATCATCATCCTTGGGATATTCTGTGTTGATATCCTCATCTAAAGGGTATGAATGTTGCTCTGGAACATCATCCCCCCCCACCTAAATCATACTCCTCGTCAGTGTGGTGTGATGATGCAGGAGATTGAATAGGAGAAGTTATAGGTTCCACATATGGAGTAATAGGAGAGGAAGAAGGTGAAGGAGAGGAAGGGTGCATTGGAGAAGTTGCACAGTCCTTTTTTGCAGGAACCACAGGAGTAAGTGGTGTGTCTGCTGGTCTTTTTTATAAGGAATTGCTTCCACTTGTCCAGTTTTTAGATTAATATGGACCTTTTTCTGTCTAGGATCTGGTCTAAACATTTCTTCCTCTTCTATAATCTTCTTCTGCGTCTTTTTCGGAGCCGATAGAGGTTGTCTAGTGTTTTTTGCCTTAGAAGGAGTAACTGAGTCTCTTGGCAATGTTTTCGTTGCCGAAGGTTGTTTAGTCTTATCTGGGGTCTTTGGTACCGATATTAGAGGTTTCGGCGTGGAGACAGGTTTTGCTGGGCCTGTGGTGCCGGAAACTGGCTTCCCCTCTTTGTTTTTTGAACCAGAAGGTTTCGGAGTCGAAGCTTTCGGGTCAGGTACAGGTCTTGGCTCCGGCACCGATGGTACGGGTGCTGAAGTGTCCTTGTCTTTGGGCACCGAAGGGTGTTTTGTTTTCGGTGCCGACGAGTCCTTCTGTGTCGAAGGATGTTTCAGTGCCAATGGAGGAGGTGTAACTGGCACATGGTTTTTCTTCGGTGCCGAGGCACCGGAAGGCGTATTCTCTTTCCTCGGAGCCGGGCCCGAAGGCGGAGCGTTAGAGGGTAAATTTCGGTCTCGACTGGGCCCCATGGGCGGAGTGCTGACCGTTGCCTTTTGTTTGGGTAATGTCTGTCGTGCAGGGGCAGATGTACTCACAGGTTGTCGAGATGGAATCGAATCGTCGGAATCCTCTGCCCCGATATAATCTGGAGATCAGGAGAGTCCTCCTCTGCGCCAAGTGGAGCCTCGTCCACGGAGATATCTTCGATTGGCTATTCGTCCTCGGAGACGTCTTCTTCGACGATCTCCTCTTCAAAGATGGCCTCCGGTGCTGGAGCTGATCTCCTCATTTCGTGTCGACGGGCCCTCCGATCCCGCATGGTCTTCTTCGATCGGAAAGAGGCACAGGCTGTGCAGGTCGACTAGTCGTGTTCTGGCGAGAGACAGAGGGTGCAAACCTCGTGATGGTCGCTATGAGGGAATTTTGCTCGACATACCGGGCATCTCTTGAATGGAGTTCTGTCCATGAGACGTAGGCCGCACGGCGCCAATGGGCCCAACGGCCGGCGTCGACGCACCGGAATGTAGCTGGTGATGTCAAAAGTCTATTCAATGTCGAAAGAAGTTTGTTTGAAGTTTCTCTCTTCGAAAAAGCAGAACAAGTCTTTTCTAGCCGGAGCTGAAAACTTTCATTCGAACCCAGTGGCGGAAAAAAACAATGGGCCAGATGTATCAAGATTCTGTTTTGCGAATCCTAAATAGCGATTTTTTGCGAATCGCTATTTAGAATTCGCAAAACGGAATGTATGTACAAAATCGCTATATTTTAGCGATTCCTTATTATTCTTTATCTGCGAATTCGCATTTTGCGAATTCGCAAATAAAGAATAATTTCCAATGCATTCCTATGGGCCAGGAGGCCCATAGGAATGATAGTGCAATGATTCTCAAATTGCGAATTCGCAATTTGCTCATCGCAATTTGAGATATATTTCAAGGGTGCAGGGGTGTCTCAAAGACACCCTGCTGCACCCCTGAAATTTACATGTGTGTGCATGTCGCACACATACATGCCCTATGGGCATGTATGTGTGTCACATGCCACCCTCACAAATGCAAAATAGGGCATTTTTAAAAGAAATCACAAATTACCACCAAGTACAAGTTGGTGGTAATTTGCGATTTCTTAACTCAAAATCGCAATTTCAAAATGTGTCATACATATCATTTAAGGAATCGCAAAATTTGCGATTCCTTAAATGCTATGGCAAAATAAGGAATTGCAAATAATTGAGATTCCTTAAATTGCGATTTTTTCATACACATGAAAAAATGCAAATCGGCCGTTTGCGAGTCGCAAAAGCCTTGATACATCTGGCCCAATCTGAGGATGGAGTCGATGACCATGCGCAGTATTGTCCAAGGGAGGAGTCACCTATCTCGTGACTACAAAGACTTCTTCCAAGAAGACAACAACCTGCAATCATCCGAGCCCAACACCAGGTGGCGATCTATTGCTAAATGTACGATCTGCAGCTCATATGCCTCGAACACTGTAATTCTATGGAAAGACCTGAATTACCGTCTAACTGGGACACAAGCATTGGACAATGTACACATGGATTTTTTTTGCTTTGTATGAAAATTGAAATTAAAGAAATATTTTTCTGAACATCCTCATGTCCGTCCTCCGGTATTGAATATGCCATGTGCCGCTGAATACACGATATCTGAAATAAATATCTCCTATGTAATTGCTACATTACAAGATCATGAGGACATAGGGGATTTAGTATAACATGCACGTAATCTTGATGTAGTCGGGGATACAACTGTAGACAGTGGGCTAAGGAATACCTCTAATTTTATACCTCCTAGTTGCACCAAATCAGTGACTGATGAATTCTCTTTGAGAGTTACACAGGATTTATACAACCTGGAAGATAGTCATGTTAATGATGCGAAATTTGCACACCATTATAACATCACCAGTCGTTACGAGATGACCCGGATTTGGTGATCCATGAGGCTGATAAAGGCGGTAATATCGTCATAATGAACTATCATGATTATACAGCTGAGATTGATAGACAATTGGGCCACACAGAGTGCTACATGAAATTGCAGTCAAATCCGACTAAAATGTTCGAGAGGAATATCAATGGCAGGCTAACCAAATGGTATTAGTCTTGCTTAATAACAGACCCAGAATATAAATATCCACTAGCCAATAACTCCAGGCACCCTTGCATTTATGTACTTCCAAAGATCCACAAGGGGTTATTTCCCCCAGGCAGATCCATAAGACCGGGCAATGGTGGCCCAACTGAACATCTGGCTGAGTATATGGACTCTGGTATAGAATCTCCCGTCTTATCTCAAAGACAGTAGAGAACTTCTTTGTAAACTAGAAGACTTTGGGTGGGAGGACGATATCTTCACGTTCGTAACTATGGACGTGGAGAGTCTATATACTTGCATAGGGCTAGATAGTGGACTCGGGGCACAAAAACATTTCTTATTTAAACGTAACGCATGCCACTTGAGGCACACCCAGATGTTGTTGGTGATGTCAGAAATGATGTTGACTCAAAATGCCTTTATGCATGGGGAAGACTGGTTCCTCCAAAAACAGGGAACAGCCATGGGCTGCAGGTTTGCTCCATCTTATGCTATCCTCTTTATGGGGTTGTATGAGATGGAGCATACTTGGGGCCCGGCGCAAGAAACTGGGTTGACAATATCCTCTTTTATGCACGATATATAGATGACATCTTTCTGATATAGAAAGGGAGTTCTGAAGAACTCAATGAATACTTTATCTTAATAATAATGCCTGTTACGTCAAGCTAACTTTAAGTAGCTCTAAACATGAGATTACTTTCACACCATAACGCGAGATGGTGCGAGTCCACCGAAACTGTAGTGAGGACTGTAACTTTGAGAACAACATAAAGTAAGGTCAAACGTGATTTTAAGGCTAGAGGCTATGATGTTAATTGCCTCAAGAAAGCCGAAAGTAAGATGAGAAAATGCAAAAGGAAGGATACCCTAGTTCATCAGAAACGGACTATTGATAATACAACTCAAGGCCATTGTGTGTTTGTAACTGAGTATGGGGTGCACAGTAATCATATCTTCAACATACTCTGATAAATTGGCATTTACTGGAATACAATACTCTTCCATCTGACTTTGTTCCAAAGAAACCTAAAGTGATCTATCGAAAGGGGTCTACGATAAAGAATATCCTATGCCCAAGCCATGTTAAGGTACCCAAGATATCTCTATCAACATGGCTACCTGATAAACCGCAAGGTTTTTACACCTGTGGCGGTTGTTCGATCGGCAAATATGGATTAAACAAAAAGAAATTCTTTAAATTCAATGGCTATAGGGAATATCAAGTAATGTCATTAATCAATTGCAATACAACACATGCTGTGTATGTAATCATCTGCACATGTGATAAAATGTATGTGGGGAGCAGTATCAGGAATTTAAAAATCTGGATCCAAGAACATGTAAGATGTATAAAGAATGGGGATGTGAGGAATCCGGTAGCCCAACACATTGTTGATGCCCACCCAAATAACAGGGAAATCACATTTCATGCAATGAACTGTATTGGTGTTAATGACAGTGGAGGTGACAGGACGTTACAACATGCTTCCATCTGTCTGAGTTGTATTTGTAAATTACAATGTGTAACCTTAGGGTTGAACTTTAACAATCAATTTAATTACTTCCTAGAAGGTCCTCTTTTTTATCTACTATATGTAAGTCAGATACTTAAGTGTGAATTAGATCTAACACCTAATAGGATGCCCGTATTACGGTTAAAAGGGGTCTTTCATTATTGTCATATGGGCCAACTGAGATAAAGTGTAAAAACTGTGGGTTAAGTAATTTTTAGAACTTTGACGATCTGTACCAGCAGGAGGCCCTTCCTATTTACGCCATGTTAGCTGCAGTGTAAACAATGTATCAAATACATCGGTGTGTGCTAAATCTGCAAACAGAGAATGTGGGAACAATGATGCTTTTACTGCCCCCAAATAGTCAGAAATGGTCGGAAATGGTAAATCGAGACAATGCTCATTTAGAGGTTATCTGTCCTTCCTTACTATTAATGTATATTCGAAGATGGCGGACAGCAGACACAATCCAAGTGATGTGTGTGATGTGATTTATGTGTCTTGAGTAAGATCATATGACCGGACCATGTTTTTGTGAGCATTCTAAAAATATGACTCGGTACTGGTATACTGGATTAGTTGTATGCCAAAAAGTTGTGCACATCACGCATTCCGTGCGATTGAAATGTCTATCTTGAAGCTCAATAGACCACTGCAAAATGGTGCCCAATGGAGCGTGCTGTTGACCTAATTTACTGTGCGATCTGTTGAGGAAATTTGGTCTTATGTCACCTTTTAGATATCCAAACAAATCGATATGTTGAGAATAAAACTGCAGATATCTTAATATACGGAAAATGTGTCGGGTATAGCGCATATGTTGTGCGATCTTAATGTTTACTCTAGGGACGGATAGTCCATTTCAAGATGCCGTGCCTTTTTCTGATTTTTCATTTATGTCCTTTCTAGCGCAACGTCATCACTGTGAAATCTGTGGCAGAAATTTGGTTTTATGTCACCTTTTAGATATCCAAACAAATCGATATGTCGATAATAAAACATTAATATCTTAATATACGCGAAAATGTGTTAGGTATGGAGCATATGTTGTGCGATCTGAATATTCACTCTAGGGATGGATAGTCCATTTCAAGATGGCACCCCCTTTTTTATGATCTCTCCTTTACGTCATTTCTAGACCGACTTCCAGATAGGGACACAGGTTTTACCAATTTCTACTTATTGGTCAATTTACCAATTTGTGTTGCGTATAAAGGAGCATGGCTCCTGGGACATTGTGAGAACATTGTTTTGAGCTAGATGACCACATGGAGACGGGTGCATTCATTCACCGTGAGTACGTGGGGCATTTTAAACTTACATCTGAATCACATAGGTCGAGGTCTAGTATGAGGAGACTATATAATGCCTATTAAATTTTGAGACAATATTAAGTTTTGTGATAATGGCGCGCATCTTTTTTTTTTTTTTTTTACAAAACACTAGGTGCTTGTTTTATTTACTTCTGGAATTTGAACTGTACTAAGATGACTGCCAAAACGGGGTTCTGGTTCAACTGAAAACCGAAGAATTGTGGCTATCATACTGAACTTCCGAGTACCATAAAGAGGTTCGGGTTAGATAGAGTATTCAAACTTTAAGACGCTGATATGCAACTTTCTGAAATATGAGATAGTGAGGTCGACTTACTCGGTACCTAGAACAAATATGCACAGAAATAATGGCCATAGCGATTTTTGGTTTAAATTGAAAACCAAAACCTTTAGCTCTGGTCACATTGTTTGTTTGACCTCCTACATGTGACAAGATGGCCACTATAACCTCAATAAACCCCCTGGTTTATTTTACCAGTATATTTTCCTTTATGTGTTGCACTAGGGTCTTTCTGATCACTATAGCAAGAACTGTTAACTATCTATGAGAACCATAGAGTTCTTAGGCATCATATAACCGGGATGGTTACATTTGTATGCTGAATACGGCTATTGTCAAGCTAATACAAATTAATTTAAATCAATGTCTATTTATTAATGCGTATATATATAATAACTAATACATCAAGAAAGTGTCTCTTATTTTAAAGCTACCTTGGGCTAGAGAGATTGGTTTTGATACATTGCTCATTTGTGTACTCTTTTGTAGGATACACTTTTATCATTGAGCCCTTGAACTTATACAATGTCATTGCTTGGACAAACGTATTTTCAAATAAGCTGATTAATGAGGACTTGCCAAACTGAAAATTGTTGACACAAATCTTCCATGACTTCGAGATAGTATTTCTGACATGTAGCCTGTCTGTAATTTTCTTTTAGATGATGCTTTATTCAAATTATGTGATATAACCTGTCTATCTTTCTTGAACATACAGTGTTTACAAGTAAGTCCTTCCTTACCCATGTTACATGAGGAAAAGTGCACTGAAGAGCTAGGAATGTTTTTTCCCCTAAAATAAATGTTGAATATGTTTTTTGGTATACATGTTATGCTGTCTAAGGGGAAATAGGTTGTTTGATCTTTCAGATTATGTAAAACTGCTGTTCATTTGAATAGTTATAATGTGGTTAAATATAAGACCAGTAAATACATGTGTCGATATATCTTGATTCCTATAGATCAATTGGTCTAATACATTGGCAACAACAATACGAACGAGCACAGTTTACATTTTGAGGTATGTGTATACTTGTCCACGATGTCTCTTATGATGATGCAATATATTCAAGCACTATCCTTGTCCATGAGATATGTAAACACCCAATATACCAACAAATGATTTCATTGTAGATAAGTTATTATGGAAGAAGATAACTAAATACAATGAAAAAATAAGACCTCATTCCTACAAAGGGTTGCTCCTCCATTTTTTGATTAAAGGAACAGGGTACTTGGATTGTATGTATTCCATGTAAATCCTTTATGTAAAAAAAATGTTTCCCTGTATAATAACTAGTGAACAAATGATCTTGATGTCTGTTCTAAAATTGATCTAGCTCTTATGTTTTAAATGTCTGTATTCAATGTTCTAAATAGTGTTCTTTTATGTACTTTTGTACTCCTGAAGAAGTCCGATTGAGGACAAAATGTGTTGGTTGCAAAATTTAAGAAAAAAAGAATATGAATAAAGGATGAACTTCAATATCGCAAGATCATATCGATTCTTTTCTTGGGAAAACAATCTTGTTGTAAATTTATTTCACTGTGTATTTAACACATTTGATACTTAAAAGTGTGCTGGGCGGTTTTGTTAGATCCAGTCTGACACCTGGGGAATATTCTAAGGTAACGAATTTGAGGTTAGAAGCCTATCAGATAAAAAAAGAAAAAAAAATGCAGAAAGTGTCTTTTGTGACAACAGAAAAGCTTATAAGTTTAATACAAAAGCTGGCTAACTATAAAACTGCATTTTAGGTTTAAAGTATTTTATTAAGGCACAAAAACACGGGGAGGGGAGCAGGAGGTCAAGCATACATACAATACAAGAAGCGGAACGTTGCAGCGAGTCAGAAGAAAAGCAGGGAGGCAGGAAGCCCCAGAGGGTAACTAGGCAAATACAAAAGGCAATAAGGCATTGTGAACGACCCCCCTGTTGACCCCCACTCCCTAAGCAAGGCCACACCCGAATAGCACCCCGCAACACAGTAAAGGAGAAGCATACCGTACCACCAACCCCCCGACCCCAGAAAGGAAGAAGAAAGGAGAGCAAAGGAGGAAAAGAAAGAAAACAATACCCCAACATCCCCGTCCGAAAGGCAGCAATAGAAGCATATAACCCCTCTTCCCGCCCCCAACCCCCGGCCCCCAATCCGCACATTCACTCCGCCGCAGCTGCCGGCGGCGTCAGCCTAAGGAGGCGCAAATACCGTGGACACGTGAGCTCGTGGAATTCCGTGGACAGCAATGCCAAAAAGGGGTGCCAGAGCTCCTCGAACTGGTCGACATTCCCAGCCACCGTTAGCGACATCTTCTCCATGCCCAGTACCTGCCAAAGTCTATGCAGCCAGCCAGTGATAGAGGGGGCAGTAGGGGTGCGCCAGAGTATCAGTATGTTCTGAACGGCTGAACCTAGCGCAATCGCAATCTGCCTGCCCCTGCGGGATTTCAGCGGGTACATCAAATCATTGGGGAGGCCTAGTAAGACATACGCGGGGAAGCGCGGAAGCTCTGTCTCAAAATGCCTGTCCACCTCATCTAAGACCTCCTTCCAATAGGCCGACAGCACCGGGCACTCCCAGAGAACGTGCGTGAGGGTGCCCTCCTGTCCGCAGCCGCGCCAGCAACCTTTATCGCCTATTTTGCGCATCTCATAGAGCCGCTCCGGGGTATAGTACCAATAGGTGGACACTTTAGTGAAGGTTTCCGTCAGCCCAGTATGGTACGCAGAGTGCCTCGCCCGATACGCAATCTTGTCCCACTCCTTGTGACTCAGGGTCCTACCCAGTTCCCTGTGCCAGCGCTCCCTCCCTGGGTTATGGTAATGAAACGGCGGGGGTTGGAGAAATTTATACAAATCAGTGATGAGCTTGGCGTCCGAGGTCCGGGTTACCAACCACCGCTCGTAGGGCGTGATTGAACGGGCAGCGACGTCACGCACTGGGGGTTGAAGAGCCCAGTGGCGGACCTGCATGTAACGCAGCCTGTCCCCCTCCGTCAGGCCAAACTCCTGTCGGAGCTGCTGGAAGGGGAGCACGCCCTCCGGCCCGTAGATCTGGAAAAGCGCCCTGCAGCCCGCACTCACCCAGTGGGAAAAAGCTCCCGGCTCCAAACCCGGGGCAAAGTCCGGATTGTCAGCGATGGGAGTGAACGGCGATGGAAAGGTCGTGAGCTCACGCAGCTCACACACCACGTCCCACACTCTCAGCGGGACCCGGGTGATAAAAGAAGCGTAGAGATTAGGCGGGCGGTGAGCGCGCCGCAGGAACGGGACCTCCTGGAGGGTACGGCCTGCGACTGCCTGGTCCTGAAAGAGCCAGTGTTTATCCGATTCCCACCGGCTCCACTCCACCAGATACCGAAGCTGCGCCGCCTGAAAGTATCTCCGGAGGTCCGGGACTCCGAGACCCCCCGCCTCCGGGGCCAGCATGGAGAGGACCCGCTTCATCCGAGGCTTACGGCCCTGCCACACAAAGCGAGATATGTCCGCCTGCGCCTGCCGTATCCAACCCACGGGGGGCTGGAGGGGCAGAGCGCGGAAGAGATATAGGATCTGAGGCAGTATCGTCATCTTCACCGCCGCGATACGGCCCAACCACGAGAGTAGGCCCTTGTTCCATCGGCCGAGTTCCTCTTTGATCTTTTTGCCCAGAGAGGAGTAGTTAGCTGCAACCATGGCAGGCAGGGAAGGAGCAAGCAAAATGCCTAGGTAAGGCACCGTGGAGGAGGACCACTGCAGAGGAAAGAGACTCTGAAGGTCCTGCCTGGTGTCAGCAGACAGCGACACATCCAGTGCAGCCGACTTAGTCATGTTCATTTTAAAACCCGCCACACGGGCAAAAGCGTCCAGTTCCTGGACGCAGGCAGGGAGCGACCGCTTGGGGTCGTCCAGGGTCAGCAAGACATCGTCCGCGTATAAGCTGACAGTGTGCGTGTATTGCCCCATCTTCACCCCAACAGCGTCCGGGTTATCTCGAATCCTCTGTGCAAACGGCTCCATATAGAGGGCAAAGAGGAGCGGCAAGAGGGGGCAACCCTGTCTCGTGCCGCGCTCAATGGCAAAGCAATTGGAGCTGTGTCCATTGACACGCACTGACGCAGATGGTCTCCTATAGCAGTTAAAGACCATAGTGCGGAACTTCTCGCCGATCCCCAGTTTCCCAAGGACCAGCTCGAGATATGGCCAATGAACCCTATCAAAGGCCTTCTCCGCGTCGACTGATAGCAGCATCCGCTCCCCCGGAATGCGTGAGGCCTTTTCCAGCACGTGCGTCACCCTCTTTGTGTTGTCCACCGTCTGCCTACCGGGTACAAAACCGGCCTGGTCTGCCTCCACCAGACCTGGTAAGTGTAAACCCAATCTGGCCGCCAAGATTCCGGTGTAAAGCTTGAGGTCCACATTTAGGAGCGAGATGGGCCGGTACGAGCCGCACAGAGTCCGGTCCTTCCCCGGCTTGGGGATAACCGACACCGTCGCTGAGAGAAGGTCCGGCGGGATAGCTCCCGGCTCGGAGAAGGAGTTGAACAAGCGAGCCAGTAGAGGCGCGACAGTGGGACAGAAGGTCTTGTAAAACAAGGCCGTATAACCATCCGGGCCCGGGGCTTTGCCGTGTTTTAGCCGTGCAATCGCGGAGATGACCTCCTCCACGTGAATGTCCCTCTCCAGGTGGTCCGCCTGGGAGGGGTCCAGGGCCGGAAGGGTCACGGACTCCAAATAGGCCTCAGGCTCTCCCGGTGGGGAAGGCTCCGCCGCGTACAGTTCCTCGTAAAAGGAACGAAAGGTATCTGCCACCTCCGCGTCACCGGAAACCGGGATTCCGTTCACTCCCACCAGCTCCTTCACCACATTGCGCTGCTGCGCAGCCCTGAGCCTATGGGCCAGGAGTTTACCGCACCTGTCTCCGCCGGTGTAAAAGGCATGCTTCAGGCGCAGCGCAGCATACTCCGCCCGATCCAGATCCAACGCAGAGAGGAGTTTCCGAGCCGCCTTCAGCTGCTTCCAGATACGAGGAGCCCCCGTACGGCGGTGAACCTGCTCGAGCTCCCGAACCTGCGCTGTCAGTTCCTCCCTCTTGCGTTGGCGTTCCCTGTTTTCCGCCGAGGAAATGGAGATAAACTCCCCTCTGACGACCGCTTTCAAAGCCGCCCACTGCGTCGCCAGGGACGTGGCAGAGTCGTTATTGTGGGTCAGGTAGTCCTGGATGACCTCCTCCACTCGCTTTACGACCGATTTCTTATGGAAAAGCGTGTCCCGGAGCCGCCACATCCCCCTAGAGGGGGGGGCCGCCGGCCAAGCAAAGATTCCGGAGACCGGTGCGTGGTCGGACAGGGACAAAACCCCGATGTCCGCTGCCGTGGCGGCCGAGCGAAGCGGTCCACTCACCAAGAGGTAGTCCAACCGTGAATACGTACGGTGCGCGTGGGAGAAATAGGAGTAGTCCCTATCGGTGGGGTGCAGGACGCGCCAGAGGTCATGCAGGTCCATTTCCGCAAGCTGGTCCTGCACCGCCCTAGAAAGCTCCCCTGTCTGCGGAAAGCGTTGGGCAGACCTATCCAGGGTGGAGTCGAAGACCGTATTCAGGTCTCCCCCCAAGATGATATGGCGATCGGGCGAGGCAGTAACGTCCACCAACACTGATTCCAGGAAACGATCCTGGTGGTCATTCGGGCTATACGCCGAACCAACCGTAAAGGTAACACCTCCCAACCGCATGCGATACACCAGAAGCCTCCCTTTCTGCTCAGCATGTTTATGTAACACCTCCCCCCTGAAGGAGCTGGCTAAAAGAATGGCCACCCCAGCAGTCTTAGTCGTAGCAGAGGAAAAGAATTGCGTGGGGAACTTGGCAGAGCGCAACCTATGGCAATCTTTGGAAAGCAAATGGGTCTCCTGCAGGAGGCAAATATCCGCCTGCGACCCCTCCAACAGGGAAAGGATCGCCCTACGTTTCACGGGGTTATTCAGGCCCTTAACATTAAGGGTCACTACCTTCAGGGGCGGCATCGCCTCCAGGGAAACAACGCGCTATGCAGTGGGCAAGGGATCAGCGGAGGGGGCGTGCGGGGCAGGGGCGCAGGGAAGGCCAGAGGCAACATCGCACATGTTCGGACCACTTCGGACGGGACCCCCCCCACACCAAACCAACAGTTAAACCCCCCCAGAGCCAACCCATGGCAACCAACCAAAGTAAGAAAAAACAGAAAACAACACCCCATAGTCTCAGTCTAGCCCAAATGGGCGAGTCCGTAGAAAAAAGTCAAGTGGACGTCCAGCCACACACCCCCCCCCCCCCCCACCCCCCCAGCCCCAGCTCAGCACCGTTAAAGCTAAGAACCTCTCCCCCCGGAGAAAAGTTAGGCCGTCAGGGCCACACCAGTAGCTTCAGGCAAGTTCCTGGCCGCATTCCTCAGGGCCTCCGCCATTTCTGCCCTGATGGTGGGCGAGTCCGGACGACTCGCCGGTGCTGACGATGGGCGCCTCCTCGACCTCCGCCGGCCCCGCCGCTCGGGGCGCCGCCATGCAGGTGTAGCCCCCTCCTCCTCTGTAGCAGTAAGGCCCAATACTCCACAGACATCTTGCAGAGAGCGCAGCTGATGCAGCACCCCATTCCATCGAAAGATAAGACAGAAGGGGTGGCCCCAGGAATAGGGTGTCTCATGCTCTCGCAGAAAGTCCGTCGCGATGCGGAAAGACCTGCGCTTCTGCAGTGTGATGGCGGACAGGTCCTGATAGAGCGCCACAGGTCTGTCACGAAAGGTCAGCGGCTGTTTCCTGCGGGCCTCCGTCATGATGCGCTCTTTCAGGGGGAAATCCGGCAGGAAAGCTAGGATATCAGGCGGGGGAGCCGATGACTGGCGCTGGCGGCCCACCCTATGCGCTCTATCAATGCGGATCGGGAAGTCCGCTCCTTCCTCCAAGATGTCGCGGAACAAGTCCTGCAGATAGGCCACCAGGTCCCCACCCTCATCCGCGGATGGAACACCTCGTACCCGAATGTTATTCCGCCTGGACCTGTTCTCGAGGTCTTCCGAATGGGCCTGGAGCTCAACACACTGCTCCCGGAGGCGGAGGACGTCTTGCTGGAGATGAGTTATCTCTTCATCGCGACGCTGGGCCGTCGTTTCCACAGCATCGACCCGCTCGCCCAGGCCCTCGACCTCCCTGCGCACCTCCCGGACCTCTCCAGCCACCTCGGCCTTAAGAGTTTGAAATTCCTCCTTGAGGGAGCTGAATAAGTCCTCCATGAAGGACCTCGTGACTGGTGGCTCGCTCACGGCTGCGTCCGTCGATGTCCGGGAGGCCCCCGGGGACGGCTGTGTCCTGTCGCGTAGTTGCTGGGACCTGCCGAGCATTTCCGGCAAAGTGCGATCTCCTCGTGCCGCGCCACGTCTCCCAGCCATCTTGGCCCCCGGTGAAGCCTAGGGTCGGTCGCTGTAGGCGAGCGCCACCGCTCGCGGGCACCAAATGTGAGGCCCTCAGTGGGGACAAGGGTAGTGCGTCACAGGCGACAAAATGGCGGCCCGGTCCTGGGCAAGACGACCCCCGGGCCAGCCGGGCAGGCAGCAACGTCCAAAGTGGAGGCCTCCAGGCTCGTATTCCCAGGGAGGGCAGTAGATGAGTCGGTGCCAGGACAAATCGAGGCCCTCGTAGAAGCAGGGTGCGGGCGAGGGCCACTGGGCACAGCTACACAAAGACAAGATGGCGGGAGGGTGGGACCCAAGGAGGTAGCCCGGGCCGGCAAGTCCATGGGCGACCCCCAAACAGCAACGGGTCCGGAAGGGGCAAAACCGGCGGCCCCCCTCGCCACCAGTTAATTCGCCCGGCACGGGCACAGCTCGAACTCCGCCATCCAGCGTCTCCGGGCGCGGAGTTCGCAAGGCGTCACCCCACGAAGTCCAAGGCCGGGGGAGGGTCGCCGGCGCAGGGGTGAGGTCCGTCGCCCATCAGCGGTGTTCGCCACCAGGGCACTGGTCAGGAAGCTCCGGCACTCCGCGAAGTCCGCCGATTCCGCTCCCTCGGGATCTCCGGCTTTCAGCTGTTCAGCACTCGGCCTAGCCGAGGCGAGCGGACAGCGCCGCCGTATGCTCCGCCTCCAAGCTCTTCTCCACGGGACGACCCAGGCTCCGCTCCTCGGAGCGATCTTCGGATAAACTTTTCGGGGACTTCCCCCGGGGCCACGAAAGTCCAAGTGGCATCAAAGTGTGCCCCAGGAATTCCGGCACAGTTCTCTCGCCCGCAGTGCAGCCGCGGGGGGAGAGAAGCGCGGCGATCAGGGCTCGGGCTGAGCCGGGCCGGAGGAGCTACGGGAGGAAGCGTCCGCTCACCCCGCCATCTTGGCCACGCCCCCCATAAAACTGCATTTTAGAGGAAAGTTTTGTTTCGGGTTAACCGATAATGCTTACAGCTATGCCACTCTGCATGTTTCTGCTAAAAGGAAAACTACTTTAAATTTGGAATTATACTTAAATATATTGGTGTTTATATGCAACCAGATGCAGAAATTCAGCACCAAGACCTATTATTATCGGGACTCTAGGTGATAATCTGGTTAACATACACAACAGTGCCCTCGGATTTGGAATGCCAGATACCATGTTTGTAGGACAGAAGTAAGGTCAAGTTGAGAATCAACCATATATTACTCCCATGAATACATCTAAAAAGTTGTAAAAAAAAATGGCTGCAGTCAATTAGTAGTGACATGAGTGTTAAAGTGCACAACTGAGAAGTTACAAACAGTTACTTGCAGATACAATAATACACCAACTAGAATGTTCACTTTGGGTATGACACCTGTACCTGTTCAGATGAAGACCCTGTTTTAAAGGAATAAGGGTCACACATGGCCAACAGTCACATATTCAATAAATGGAAAAATTAGAACCAGACAATGTCTATGAAAGCAAGTAACACGGTGGAGACCGAAAAAACAAAACAAATCATAAGAAGAAATTCAGGCAGTTAAATGTGGCGCAAAACAGAAAAATCACATATGAACATATAGCAGCAATTCTGCCCAATAAAAGATAATATATAAAAAGTACAGGTTTGACGTTTTGTTTCTATATTATTGCAAGGATCATCATCAGGACATTACATTATGATGCCTGAGAGTATTACTCAGTAGAAATAGGGATGGTATACGTTATCAAAGGGTGGTGACTAGGGACCAACCAACCGTGGAGAATTAGCACCAAAGCTATGCAATGGGACAATGCCAGGAAGTAGAGGAAGCCCTAGCAATGCTGAGAGTGGCCCCAGTACAAGACTGGGTGCGATAGGCAAGCAAAGGATTTGATTACGTTGCAGTCACTAATGAAGGCGGTAAGCTGAAAGACACACAGAAACCTTCAGCATCTTTATGGGGTCGGGCAAGAACCCCAGGCTTCGGCGTGTCTCTTAACCTCCTGCCTGAATTAGCGGCTGTAACGCAATCGAATTCTCCACACGCTAAAAGACACTTCAAACTAAATCCACTCAACAATCGTAAAAAGACACTACTAATAAACACTCTCAAAGAGTAATATACAAATAAAATAACTAAACTTGAAAAAGTATAGGGAAAGTAATTGATCTCTAAATGCCCTAGCAACTGAACATCAACTGCACCATTTGATTTGATTAAAATTTGTAAAGTGCAACGAATGCCCAAAGGCATCTTGGCGCTGACGTCTATACTACCAGGGATCACTAAAAGCATCACCAGAGAGAGAGGGGGGGGCAGTGAGCAGGGTGGCGGAGGGGGAGGAAGCCAAGTTTTTATTAATGTTTTCTAAAACTCATCAAGTTCAATTGAGATGGCATGCACAAAACCTCTACCATCCCAGAAGGGTTTACGGTTCTTGGGGACTTAAATAGTCCTAGCAAAAGCTGATCGCAAACATCTTCTGGGCGTGTACCATAATTCTTTTTCTTCAGATAGACGGGGTCATGCAAGGCTTTATATGCCATACAGAGCACTTGGAATGCAACTCTGCTCTTAATAGTAAACCAATGAAGTACCTCGAGCCCTTTGGCTGCATATTCATATTTCCTAATATTTTTCAAAAGACTGACTGCTGCAAACTGCAGCCTCTATAGTTTTTTTAGCAGACCTTGTTGCATGGTCAAATAGATGCTATTACAACAGTCTATTCGAGAAAGCACTAAAGAAACAACCACTGTTCTCCGACGATTCGTAGTAATGAAAGGCAGATTTTTTTTTTTTTTTTTCAAGAGACAGAAGCAAGAGGAGCTGATTCTTCTGGTCTTTAAATATTAATTTGGAATCAAAGATCACTCCTAAATTTCTTAATTTGGTGACTGGAGTGTTTAAAGGGCCAATCGTAGAGGGCCACCATGGAGAATTTAAAAAAAGACAAATCTGACCCAAAAAGAAACAGCTCCTTCTTATTGAGGTTCAATGTTAAGCATTGACTTCCCATCCAATTGACAATTGCTGTCATACAGTTCTTAAATCTAATGGCTACTTCATTTACTATGCGTGAATAGAGAACAATTTGCAGGCCATCCGCATAAGATATTGTGTTGAAGCCAAAAGATTTATTCAGTGCTGCCGGTGGTGCCACATACATGTTGACCAATGTGGGGCTTAATGTCTGATTTTCGCGGGTCTGCTTATCTATCGTCCCCCCGGTCCGAGAGCCCCGTTTATTAGAGCACTCCATACCTACTTAGAAACTACCTCGGACTATCACTTATACGATCTTGGGTGACTTCAACTTCCATTTAGAAGCAAATAACGACTCTGAAACAACTACACTAACGGATAATTTTCTTCGTTTTGGTATGACTCAATTAATCTCAAATCCCACTCACATTGCAGGACATACCCTGGACGGCATTTTTACAAACAATAAGCACAAGTTACTACTTGTGTAACGATATATCTGTAAGAGACATTAGTTAGTGATAGATTCCTTACCTTAGAATATCCCCAGGCGTCAGACTGGATCCGGAAACTTTTGCGTAGCAATACCCCTGCGCGCCGGTAGGCGTCGTCTGCGGCTCCGCGTCCGTCGTCGGCGTCGTGAGCGCCGGGATGACGTCGTCGGAGTACTTAGACGGCGCCCATGCGCGCTGACGTCAGTTCTGACACACAGCTTTTCCGCGCCAGATACGCAGAGCCATGATAGAACCAACACTGGTGCCATGAAACTAGGGCCCTGAAAGGGGATGACCTTAACCCCAGATATCGGTTCGCAGAACGGGGAGGATGGGTGGGTCGGTAAGGAATCTATCACTAACTAATGTCTCTTACAGATATATCGTTACACAAGTAGTAACTTGTGCATCTGAAAGAGACACGTTAGTGATAGATTCCTTACCTTAGAATAGATACCCCAGCAATACCAACCCCGGTGGTGGGTCTGCGAACCAATATCACACCAGAAAGTCCTGGAGGACGGAACGGCCAAAGAAGCCATCCCTCCGGACTTGACTGTCCAGGCAGTAGTGTCTCGCGAACGTGTGCAGCGAGGCCCACGTAGCTGCCTGGCAAATGTCCTGCAGGGGGACACCGCGGCCCAGGGCAGTTGTCGTTGCCGTGGCCCGAGTGGAGTGAGCCCGCAATCCAGCCGGGGGCTCCTTCCTTGCCATGGAGTAACATGCTTGGATACACAAGATGATCCACCGAGAGATGGTCCTCTTGTGCACAGCCTTACCCTTCTTTGCGCCCACGTAACCAACAAAGAGTTGGTCATCCACCCGGAATTGGCGTGTGCGATCTAGGTAGTAGGAGAGCGCAAGTTTTGGATCCAGACGGTGGAGCCTCTCTTCCTCCTTCGAGGGATGCGGAGGCGGAAAGAAAGTGGGCAAGGTAATGGACTGCCCGATGTGGAAGGCCGTAACAACCTTGGGCAGAAAGGAAGGTTGTGTACGTAACACCACCTTGTCAGGATGAATAGACAGGAAAGGTGGAGAAGAAGAAAGAGCCTGGAGCTCACTCACTCTCCTGGCAGAGGTGATGGCAACCAGGAAGGCAGTCTTTAGAGTAAGGAGACGAAGAGGACAGTTATGCAGTGGCTCAAAGGGAGCACACATCAGATAAGTGAGAACAAGATTCAAGTCCCACTGGGGCATCACGAAGGGAACAGGAGGGAACATGTGCGTGATGCCCTTCAGAAATCTACTTACAATAGGGGACTTGAATAAAGAAGGCTGATCTGGTAGCCTCAAGAAGGCTGATAGAGCAGAAAGGTACCCTTTAAGAGTGCCCAGAGCAGAGCCCTGCTGGGCAAGGGAAAGAAGAAAGAGCAGCACTTCCGAAAGGGGTGCCGAGAGAGGATCCACAGCCTTTGCTGTGCACCATGCCACAAATCTGTTCCACCGGCAGGCGTATACCGACTTTGTGGAGGGACGCCTGGCTGCCAGAATGATATCACAGACTTCAGGAGGCAAGTCAAATGGCCTCAACTGCCGCCGCTCAATCTCCAAGCTTGTAGGTGGAGACTGGACAGGTTCGGGTGCAGGACCGTCCCCTGCTGCTGCGACAGAAGGTCCTCCCGAAGAGGCAGACGAATCGGGGGGATCGACTGACATGCTGAGTAGCTCGGGATACCAGTATCTTCGTGCCCAGTCCGGAGCCACAAGGATGACCTGGGCCCGATCGCGCCTGATCTTCTTCAGCACTCTGGGCAGAAGTGGTATAGGCGGAAAGGCGTACAACAGACCGCAGCTCCACTCGCGACGAAAAGCGTCTCCGAGCGAGTGCCGCCTTGGAAATTCCAACGCGCAGAACTGATGACATTGCGCGTTCTCTTCTGTGGCGAATAGATCTAACCAAGGCTCTCCCCACAGCCGAAAGAGACCTTGCGCCACGTCCGAGTTCAGACGCCATTCGTGATCCATCATGCACCGGCGGCTGAGTTCGTCCGCCCTGGCATTCAGAGAGCCTGCCAGGTGTTGAACCACCAGGGTCACGCCCTGATGTTACAGCCACTGCCAGAGGCGCAGAGCCTCCTGGCAGAGGGTCCACGACCCCACCCCGCCTTGCTTGTTGCAGTACCACATGGCGGTGGTGTTGTCGGTGAACACTTGCACTACGCTCCCCCGGACAGAGGGGAGGAATGCCTTCAGTGCTAGACGAATCGCCCGCAGCTCCAGAAGGTTGATATGGAGCCGGGACTCCGCCGGAGACCAGAGGCCTCTGATCTCCGCCTCTCCCATGTGGCCTTCCCAGCCCTGGAGGGACGCGTCCGTCACAACTATGTGCTCCGGTTGGGGTAGGGAGAGGGGTCTGCCACTGACCCAGTCGCGGTCCGTGAGCCACCACTGCAGTTGTCTCGCAGTGCCCTCCGAGATCAGGACATGATCGGACAGGTTGCCCTGATGCTGGGCCCACTGAAACTTCAGGTCCCACTGCAGAGCCCGCATCCGCCACCTGGCGTGACGCACCAGAAGGATGCAGGAGGCCATCAGTCCCAGAAGCCGCAGCGTCAACCTGACCGAGACCCGGGATAACGGCTGGAAGATGGGAACCAGAGCCTGAATATCCCGAACCCGCTGCTCGGGTGGGTAAACCCGAAACTGCGCCGAGTCTAGAACCGCTCCGATGAAGAGGAGCTTCTGAGAGGGACACAGGTGTGACTTCGGCACATTGATGGAGAACCCCAGCAAGTGCAGGAGGTCGGCCGTAGTCTGGAGGTGGCTGACGACTGTCTGGGGCGAGCCCGCCTTCAACAACCAGTCGTCGAGGTAGGGGAAGACTGATACCCCCTGCCTGCGCAGATGGGCTGCGACCACCGCCATCACCTTCGTGAACACCCGTGGGGCGCTGGTAAGGCCGAAGGGGAGCACGGTAAACTGAAAGTGCTCTTGGCCTACCGTGAACCGCAGGTAACGCCGGTGGGCCGGCAGGACGGGGATGTGGAAATAGGCGTCCTGCAAGTCCAACGCTACCATCCAGTCTCCTGGGTCCAGGGCAGCCAGGACCTGAGCCAAAGTGAGCATCTTGAACTTCTCCGTCCGGAGGAAGCCGTTGACGTTCCGCAGATCCAAGATAGGGCGTAGGCCCCCTTTGCCCTTCTTGGGTACCAGAAAGTAGTGGGAGTAACAACCACGTCCTACTTCTGGCCCAGGAACGCGCTCGATGGCCCCCTTGGCCAAGAGGGCCGAAACCTCCTCTCGCAGAAGTTGCAAGTGATCCCCCGACACACGGTGGTATTGAGGTGGCATGGATGGAGGGGATGACTCGAAGGGGAGGGAGAAGCCCCTTCGGACAATTTGCAGCACCCACCTGTCCGAAGTGACTGTATGCCAGTGGGAGAGGTGATGGCGAACCCTGCCTCCCACAGGCGTCACATGGGCCTGGAAACTCGGACTAGGAAGGTTTTGAGGCAGGGGCTGCTGAGGGAGGTGTGGACTGGGCTCGCCGCTGTCCCCGACCACCGCCACGGCGGTTCCCACGTCCGCCACCGCGTTGCTGTACATTCTGCGGCGCGTGGCTGACGGTACGTGGTGGGGCACCCCTTCCGTGGCCACGAAAGGAGCGAAAGGCACCCGATTGCTGGCGTGGGGCCGTAAGGCCCAAGGACTTGGCCGTGGCCCTGGAGTCCTTGAAACGTTCCAGCGCATGGTCTGCCTTGTCGCCGAAGAGGCGACGGCCATCAAACGGCATGTCCAGGAGGGTGGCCTGGACATCGGCCGAGAAATTGGCGGACCTCAACCAGGCGTGGCGTCGAACCGCCACCGTCGTTGCCATCGCCCTGCCCAGTGAGTCCGTAGTATCCAGTCCACACCGGATAGAAAAGCGTGCTGCATCTCGGCCGTCCGCCAGGGCTTGGCTGAGTTTAGCCTGGACCTCCTCCGGGCATCTAGGCAGCACCTCCGCAACCGTGTCCCACAGGGTGTGGGTGTAGCGGCCCAAGAGACAGGCGGTGTTCACAGACCGCAGCCCTAAGCTCACAGACGAGAAAACCTTCTTCCCGAACTGTTCATATCTCTTGGATTCCCTGTCGGGCGGGGCCGACGGGAATGCGGTTTGGGAGTTTGAGGCCTGGATGACCAGACTCTCGGGGGTGGGATGGGTGGACAAAAAGCATGGGTCGCCCGGTGCCGGGCGGTAGCGTCTGGCCACGTTCCTGTCCACAGGCGGGCCTATGGCGGGCTTGGACCAAGTGCCCAGAAGAACGTCACACAAGGCCTCATTGAACGGCAGAAGGGGCTCCGCGGAGCCGGACTGCGGTTTGAGGACCTCAGTGAGGAGATTAGTCCTCACGGCCGCGACGGGGAGCTGAAGGTTTAGGGCCTTAGCTGCCTTCGTCAACACTACGCTGTAAGCAGAACCCGCCTCCGAAGCCACAGTCCTGCTGTGACTGGCAATCACGTGCCAGAGGGTCCTCGGACCCCTCCCACTGCTCCTCGTCACCTGGCTCCTGGAGACCAGGATCAACAGCCAGGGCCTCCTCGTGGAGATAGAATTCTCCAAAGGCCGTCGGAATCGGCGCCCAGCGGCGCCCTTCCGACTCCTGAGTAGGACCGTAGGAAACATTGGAGGCGGCAACCACATCGGCTGCCGGGGACGACACCTGAAGGGACGGCGCCGGCGAGGTCGTAAGGTCGACCGGCGAGGTCCCGGATCCGGAGCCGGATCCAGCGAGGTCGCGCGGCGCCGGGACCGAAGTCGTCAGCGGCGCCGGGGCCGAAGCACCCGACGTCGTCGGGGCCGAAGCGCCCGACCCGGAAGGACCTCCAGACGGAGCCGATCGGCCCGAAGGCGCCACGGGAACCGACTGAGGAGGGAGGGCCCTCATGGCCATGAGGTACCTCTCGACCTCCTCCTGCGACGCGCCGTGCTCAGGGACCCGAAGGTGTGGGGCAGGCGGCGACGCTTGCGACTCCCGCGGAGCCACGTGGGCGGTGTCGCCCGAGTCCCCGGCCGCATCGTGCGAGCGTCGGGGCGGGTCGGAGGATCGATGGTGTCGCTCCGACCTCTCATGCCTCTTACCTGAGGACTTGGAACCAGACGATCGGTGTCCACTCCCGGAACGTCGATGACTCCGACCTCGCGACCTGTCCCTCGACCTCCCGTGGGACCGGGACCGGGACCTGGAGCGGCGCGGGGCCGACTGCCTCAGCTCGAGACGCTTGCGGGACCGCTCCCGCCTAGCCTTCGACGTCAGGGCCCGGCAGTCGGAGCAGGTTCGATCGTCGTGGTCGAGGCCTAAGCACTTCAGGCACCGGCGATGGGGGTCCGTGACCGACATGAGTCGGCCGCACTTCGAACAAGGCTTGAACCCGGGCATCCCTGGCACCGATAGTCGAGACAGTCGACTAAAGAGAAGATCAAAAAGGATCAAAAGTTTTCAGTCAAAAAGTGACTGGGGGTAGAGCTTCTTCCGGATCTGCGCTAGCTGGCGCGGAAAAAAGAAGAACTGACGTCAGCGCGCATGGGCGCCGTCTAAGTACTACGACGACGTCATCCCGGCGCTCACGACGCCGACGACGGACGCGGAGCCGCAGACGACGCCTACCGGCGCGCAGGGGTATTGCTACGCAAAAGTTTCCGGATCCAGTCTGACGCCTGGGGATATTCTAAGGTAAGGAATCTATCACTAACGTGTTTCTTTCAGATTCATATTAAAGTTACTTCGTCACAACCAGTTCCTTGGTCCGACCATAATGCTATTTTTTTAAATCTGCAATTAAATACCTTGGGCAAGAGGAGAGGTCTTACACTCCCTGAAAAAATACGTCCTTGGAAAAAGCTCAAACCCACTGTTATGGCTAACATACTTGCTAAGGATCCCCCTGTATTTGAGCATGGCAACACTGATAATGGAGCACTCAAATACCATAACTGGATCAGTCATGCAGTTGATGAGCTGGCTCCAGTGGAAATAAAAAAACCTAGAAGACGGTCTGCCACTGCGCAATGGTATTCTGCAGAGGTGAAACAAATAAAACTGAAATGCCGGCGACTAGAGCAGTTGTGGCGTTCAGACTACAATTATCCAAAAAAATTGGAATACACCAAAACCCTGCATGAATATAAATTGGCAATAGTTCAGGCTAATTCAGCCTATTTTACAAATAAAATTCAATCGGCCTCCAATACTGCTAGAGAACTATTTAAAACCGTCACCCATCTGACTAAGTCCCCTCGCGATACTATCTTTAGTCCCAACCAGAATATGGTGACAAGGATCGCTACCTTCTTTCAACAGAAGGTTCAGGCAGTATATGATGACCTTAGTACTTCAGCAGTAGATTCACTTACTGACAACAGTACGACCGCCATACTATCTCATCCCAGCTTCTCCTGCTTCCCTCTGTTAGAGGAGACGCAGGTGATGGACCTAATCACACAGATGAAATCAGGATCCCCGCTAGATCCCTGTCCACCGTATGTATTGCATATGATTCCAGAGATTGCATCAGCCACCCTAACTCCCCTGTTAAACAAGGTCATCATTTCAGGGGAATTCCCTAGCAGCTGGACCCTACCGAACTCAAACATTATCGGCCCATATCCTGCTTGCCCCTACCAGCCAAGATTCTGGAGAAAGCTATGAATAAAGAAATGATGAGATATATAGACTCTAAGAAACTATTAGATCCCTCACAACATGGTTTTCGACCTTGTCACTCAACTGAGTCCGCTCTGATCATGGCAACGGAAAACATACGAAGGACAATGGATGGGGGTGGTAGAACAGCCCTGATCTTATTGGACCTTACAGCAGCGTTGGATACCGTAAATCATCCGGCCCTACTAAGCAGATTGAGAACCTTAGGCTTTGCCGGCACGGCTCTGACCCTTCTGACATCCTTTTTGAACTCCCGTACTCAGCAGGTACACTGGGAAGGCTTTCATTCTGATGAATTCTCCCTCCCAGGTGGGGTTCCCCAGGGCTCGGCATTGTCATCTACATTGTTTAACTTGTATGTCACTCAAATTGTAGTGTTCAGTATCTCAGTCTATTGAAGCAACAGCAGAGTGTTTTAAGACATGCCTCATTTGTGTAAAAAATTGGATGAGTGGTAATTTTCTAAAATTAAACACGGATAAGACCGAGATAATGGAGTTCGGCCAAAAACCTTCCATTTGGAGCGACCTCTGGTGGCCTCCTGAGGCGGGCTCATGCCCTGTTCCTGTAGATAAGGTTAGGAATCTTGGCTTCATGCTAGATAAAGACCTTTCCTGTAAAGCGCAAATCAATCAGGTGACCACCTCCTGTTTTTATACCATCAAGATTCTCAGGAAAGTCTTACCATACATCCCGTCAACATTAAAAAAGACGGTGATGGGTGCCTGGTAATGTCCCGAGTGGACTATTGCAATTCACTCTACATGGGCACATGAGAAAAACAGCTGACCAAACTTCAGGCAATCCAAAATGCCACAGCTAGGGTCCTACTTAACTTACCACGTTGTCATCCAACTTCTAAAGCGATTCGTGAACTTCACTGGCTGCCAATTAGGCATAGAATACAGTTCAAAGCCCTCTGCCTGGCCCACAAGTCCTTGTATGGCAAGGGACCTGATGACCTTACTAAACTCCTTCCTCAGCACTTGCCAGCTCGCACTCTGAGATCAGCCAACCAAGACTTACTATGTCAACCAAGAATAAGGAGAGCTCAATGGGGTGGAAAATCCTTTTCCCACCAAGTCTCCAGATTATGGAACTCTCTGCCCCCTGCACTGCGCTCACAAAAATCTAAAATGTGCTTTAGAAAGGCTCTAAAAACTTGGCTTTTCTCTCGGTATTAAACTTGCTCTCTTCGCTCTCTCTGTACTACAGCGCCAAGCCACCGCGGCATTCGAGCGCTTTAAAAATATTCAGTCAGTCAGTCAATGAGGACCTCTGCGATCCCTAATTGACAAAGAAAAGTAAAGTCTCCAAAAGAGAGTGACTGGGTTCTGTTGCTGAGGAAAGATACCAAGAGATTGAAGGCAGTTCCTTTACGCTCGATTTTCATTAGTCATGGAATCAAGACCAGATGACTTACAGTGTCAAAGGCAATGGATAGGTCAAAAAGGACCACCGTAGCCTTCCCACAGATATCCAAGATTCCACGAATCTCTTCTGTTGCCACCACAAGTCCATCCTGTGTGATTTGCTGAAACCAAATTGTGCACCAGCTAGGATCTTGTATTAACATACAAAAATGCACACAACACTCATCTTCAGCAGGAAGGAATAGTTTAATGCATATAATTCTCCTTCATGGGAATCTCAATTGAAATCATAAGCACTGAATAGTCTATGTCCATGTGCTGGGATCCTAGAGCACTTTTACTAAACTCACATATTGCATAGTATTTTTGCCTTGCTGTGGAAAGGCCAGGAACATGTGATGCAAATGTATAAATTAGCAGCCGCAAAACAGGCTAAATTGTCAATTCTATTCATTTACTATAAAATATGGAATTAACTACTTAAAGCTTCGAAAATGTCACTACAGGAAAGAAAAGTGAAATTTTTAAAACATTCTTCACATACCCTTTTTAATATCATTTAAAGTGTATGAAAGGGTGGACTTAGCAATTTAACTGGTAGGCAACAGCAATACAAGAGAGGCAATGGAACACAGTGCCTTTAGGGGCACCTAGACCTCCAGTGCCCCATTCACTCAGTTCATTTTGACACAGCAAGAAACTAAGTATGAATCAAATGTTATTTCCTTCATCGGGGAGGGGGTGTTGCTTACGATTTACATGGAGATTCATCTGAAGGAGAATTAGGACTAGAGGTATTAAAAAAGAAAAAAAAAACATTCCTTCTCCTTTAGAAAACTTCCATCGGTAATCTTGAGCAATGAAAAGAATGGCTAGCTCTTACCCTAAGCTGTGAAGGAAGCAATAAAAAGAATAAAACTAAGCAAACATTTCTTCCGAAGTCTTGACCTAGTTGGAAATCCACTCTTGAATCTGAATCAACACAGTATGTTGCTGTAAAGGTGTTACCGGATTTCCGCCTTGCAGATCTCAGAGACGGAGATATAATAGATCAGTAGCTGTTTTAACTCTGGCTGAATAGCCTTTTGGTCTACTGGGTAAAGAATCGATAACTTTTTGATAGCATAGTAGGATGTAAGAAACTATTTATCTAGAAAGAGACGGTTTAGAAGTGGTAAACCCTGTCCTCAATGGACCATCATTTTCAAACAACTGTTTAAGCAATCTTAAGTCTGTTTTTTTCAAAATAAATCCAACACTCTTCTCACATTGTGTGTGAAGACATACCCAGCCAGAGAAGAATAATTCTGAAAAAAACAAGGTAAGGTAAATTATCTGATTTGATTACCATGAAAATCCAAGATCCCTTTCATTTGGGAAGCGTTCTCATTACTACCATATTACTGTAATAGAATGTGTAAGGTACATGAGAGCATAGGGCTTGTATTTTGCTAACCCTGTGCGCAGAGATTATAGCAACTAGGAAAGAAGTTATCCATGAAAGATGCTGCGAGGAAGCTTTATGGATCGGCTCAAACAGAGAGTCCATAGGATTTAAAGGATGATAGCAAACTCCCATGGAGGAGAAGGTCTCCGAATAGGAGGATAAACTTTGTTAATGCCCTCCAGAAAATCCCCAACTATAGGAATTTTACAAAAGGAAATGTGAACAGCATTTACTGTAGGTGGTGACTCCTGCAAAGTGAACTTTAATAGAAGAAAATTGCAGCTTTGCGTGGGCCAAATGAAGCAGATATTGAAGCACTGACTCTTCTTGGCAGGTAAGGGTCAAATTTGTTCTCAGCACACCAAATGCAGAATCACCTACACTTAAGAGTAGGAATCTCTTGTAGATGGTATTTTGGCTACCCTAAATAGGTTATTATACTCCTGAGGAAGATTAAAGTGACCATATTGTATGAGTTTAGCAGCCAAGCTGCCAAGTTCAAGGATTGAAGGTAGATGTTAAGTATTTGGCCACCAAACATGTGTAGGGGGTCTGGTCTGCATGGCAGAGTACTGTGTGGTCTTTCTGAAAGGTGGAGAAGATCCATGAACTAACAGTGACTGGGCTACCCCAGAGCAAAAAGGTTAACTCTGGCTTTCAAGAAAGTCAGCTTGATGATTACTGTTGGCAATAGGGAATTGGACGAACTGTGTAGAGACGTTTTCCTGACCAGATGATCCATAGTTCTCAAACGTGCCTGGTGAGGTGAATTTTAGGAATTTTGTTTTCTCCGTTTGCAAAGAGATCTATTTGAGGGAAACCCCAAATGCAAAAGATGTGTTGTCAAACAGCACTGTCAAGGATCATTCATGGTTCTCTTAAACGGCACTGCTTAAAGTGTTCACTTGAACATTTTTTATGCCAGCTGTAATCCTGAGACTTTTGGAACCTAGCCATTTCCAGATAGTCTAAACTTTCAGGGACAATGTTCTGGATCTTTTTTCTCCCTGCTTGTTCAGATCATGCATGGTTGCTGTATTGCATGTCTGGACAAGGAGGGTGGTTGGCTTGATAGATACTTTTTTGTCTGTTCCTTCAGAGACCAAGAGCATTGAATTTGAAGTTCCATGTGAGCAACTTAACCTAATAGAGTAGAGAGTCAAATGTTACTTTAATATGTGTTGGGATGTCTTGATGAAAGTATATTTCCCTGAGCAGATTATGTAGAAGACACCAACAAATGAGCCTGCTCTATGTGTGTTGTTAGTTACTTTGACTTCCTGTTTACCTTAGAACTGGTCCCAATGATTCTCCCAACAGAGGTCTCCTGTTCAGGAGTGCATTTGGGACCTGGAGATTTAGGGTGGCATTAAGCCTCGCAGAGAAGACATATGCCTCTATGTTTTCTTCAGATTGCAACATTTCTGAAGGATTGATAATCGTCTTTTATCTGAAGGAAACAAATTTGTGTTAACAGTAACTATAACTGCTCTCATGGAAGGGATTGTACTGAGAAGGAAATACATTTTTCTGGACCGACATGCAGTCTCAATTTGTTGAGGGTGACAATTGTAATTTCATAAAGCTAGCATGCTTGCTGATATGTTGAATCCTTGAACAGCCAATCCTCTAGCTAGGGGGTAGACTAATATCTCTAGCTTATTGAGATATGCTGCAATGCCTGCCATACATTTTTAAAAGGTCCACAGTGTAGTCTTCAGACCAAAATGAATGGCTCTCTACAGGTAATGGTCAATTCCCACAACAAACCTCAATGTTTTTTTTAGCTATTGGCCTATGAAAATGGGCAGATAGAGAGTCTACAAAGCATAGCCAATCCCCCTGATGGTGTGGAGAGAAAACCTGATGCAGAACCAACATTCTTAGCTTTTATTTGCGAATCCACCTTTGCCATCTTGAGATCTAGAATGGGTCAGAATTTGTTCTACGGTCCTCTTTTCATGAATAGAAATTAACAAAATAATGTCCTTTCCTTTGTGAGGAGTAAAGGTCCTCTTGCAGGGATGAATACTTCTTTCAGAAGTTGTTCCTGATGTAAATGGTATAATTTGTTTGGTGGAGTTGCTGGTGAAGGTTACTTGAATTCGAGGAAGTATCCATGTTTTACGATATTCAGAACCTATTTGTCGCTGGTTACGGACTTCCACTATTTCAGGTACATAATATGCCTACCCACCCCACAATTATCAGAGAGGTAATGGAACTCCCTGCTTGCCACCAGTGGCAGGTGTAATGGGTGGGCCAGAAAGCTGGTGAGCCGCTGCCTCTGGACCAAGGTCTCTGCTGATAAGTACTTTAAAGGAGGGGTTTTTTCGTCAGGGATTTCACCCTCAGCTTAATATACGCAAAAAAGCGACTACACAAAACGGTCTGTATGGTGCAACTAGGCAAGGGGATAAGCCCTATAACCCCTCATTTGAGTGTGGGCAGAAACCTACACAGAACAACGAAAACCAAGCACCTAGGCACACATAAAAGGTAAATCAGTATGACAAACACATGTGTAAATGATACAATAAGGTATTCTTCAGATGGAAGGAACAGTCCTCAAATGCTGTTAGTATAAAGTTCAGTCTTTTAATTCCTTGCAAGATTCAACGAACGGCGAACAAACCAGCCGACACGTGTTTTGTCGCATTAAGGAGAATTGCTCCGCGACTTCTTCAGGGCTGTACAATCATGAAGTGGGTCTGGATAGTCGCTCAGCCGGTGATAATTCCAACCCGGCTGGGCGTTTTCCAGTCAAGGCAAAAACAGGATGTCCTAGTTCGTCAGGAACGCTACCTGGAACAGAGT
Organism: Lissotriton vulgaris; assembly: GCF_964263255.1. Classification (NCBI taxonomy): domain Eukaryota; kingdom Metazoa; phylum Chordata; class Amphibia; order Caudata; family Salamandridae; genus Lissotriton; species Lissotriton vulgaris. The sequence continues at coordinate 2,106,424,648 of NC_141687.1, forward strand.
GATCCGCCGTGGGGGCTCCGGGACATTTCAGAATCTAGATGCGAGAGCTTCTGAACGACGTCAATATAAATGCTTGCTCATTTTAAAGAGGCAGCAGATGTGCCACATGTTCCGCCATACTGAATCAGATTTTTTTAAACTGCTTATCTGGAGCTACTGTAGAAGAAGGAGCGTGTGTGAATGTCATATATGACTGAATTAGGAGGATGACTTGTGCAGTAGAACAATAGATTCTGGTCTGGAGGCCTGAAATGCTTTTGAAGACAGGAAGATGCTGCCTGGAAAGAGGCAGGCTTCAAAAACAGATACATTGCAGGTTCAATGAGACATGTAGTGGCTGGACCAATGTTAGCAGAGACATGGAGGTTGAATGTGGATGTAAGTCTCATCTACTGCATAAGATACAGTAGGTGAAAGAGGGATATTTATTTTGTTTGCCCCTCTTATGGGATATCTTGAGGGGTATTAACATCATCCACAGGAGATGCCTTCGCTTGAGAAGAGTCTATCATAATATGGACGTATCTACCAGTATATGTAGACATGTCCGTGATTAGGATGAGGAAACGTGTCTATGTTACAATCGTCTCAGTGATATTGAATGATGTTTAAAAAAAAAATGTTTATTCAGATTTGAAGTCATTTTTAAATACATTACGTTTGCAATAAAAATTTCAGTATGAATGCTTTTTAACACTTAAGCAACATACCATACTATGTGAAGAAACCAGGCGGCAGGAAGGGAATAGAACAGTAATGATCAACATAGATATATGTCACATATATAGGGCCAACACTCCCAAAGAATCAGATTGCTAATAGAGCGTAATTCGCAAGTGTCTTCCACTTGCCGTTGCATCTGATGTGTTATCTAATGGGGACTCGGTGTCTCTACACATTGTGTGGAACAGACATTGTAAGTGTAGGCCAATTGTGTGGGGGGGCCAGGGAGCCATGAAAAACAATAACTAAATAAACAAGAAGGTGTTTCATCAACTAGGTCTGTGGGCGTAGAGGAGAGTTGGCACTGGCTCGTCCACAGAGATGGTTGTATACGCATTGCCACTTGTTAGCGGCCATAAGTGAACTCAGGTCTTACAATGTCAGTGTCTGGCAAGTCCTGGTTGAGGGGGTGGGCAGAGATCAGTAGTTAGCTGCAACAGCAGGAGTCGCCAAATCAGGAATTCAGATTGGTGTCAGATCTTTAACGATATGATTGATGGAGACATCTTGACTTCGACCTATACATATGGCCAGGTCTGAAATGTTGGTGGTTTGGGCAGAGCAGGAGGAGCACTGTAGGTGGCTTAAGAGGTGGTGTTGATGGTAAAGGTGGTGAATCCGGTATGATGACAAGGGATGTCAGTCTAGAAGGTGAAAACGCGCTGGAGTAATCTGAATCTGATTTGGAGGGAAATTTGTGATTTTTAGTTAGATTGCCCAGTCATCCCTTTACATTCAGAAAATATATATCTTTTTTTAAAGGAAGCTAGGTTTCTATTGCAGTAACCCGCCAATCCCCACACTTTATCAGACCACTGATGCACTGTGACTTGATGTGCCCTGGGTCCCGCCCAATCAGGTTCCCAGGGCACGCGTTCTTTCCCAAAACTGTAACTTGTACCCCCAATTACAAGGTTTTGTACCCCCAATTAGCACCTCTCTGGCCACATGCCAGTCCCTTGTAAAAAAAAGTACCATGGGTACCAAGTGCACTGTGTCCCATTGCAGGCTGCGGGATTTGGTGCTGAACAAAGTGAAGAATTGTCATGGCACACATCCCTTTGTGCCATGCCAACAACCCACTCCCCTGGTATAGGTCAGCCACCCCTCGAGCGGGGTGCCCTATACCAGTGGTGAGGGTACAGGTGCATGAGCCCTGTACCCTTACACGGTCTAGCCCAATTCTTAGACATTGTAAGTGCAGTAATGCAATTAACAGTATATTATGATGGGTGTTTGTCATTACGAACTCCACAGCACCATAATGGCTTTACTGAAAACTGGAAAGTTTGGTATCAAACTTTTCAACACATTAAACCCACACTGATGCCAGTGTGGGATTTAATGAAAAATGTACTAAGAGTGCATCTTAGAGATGCCCCCTGAAAAACTATCAGCCTCTGGTGGTTTCCCTGACTGATACACACAAACCTGCCACCACAAGACATGTTTCTGGACCCCTGACGTGGGAGCCTTCGCTCCCTGAGCCCAGAAACAAAGCCTATAATGGGAAGAGATGCGCTCCCCCCCACCAACCTTACCCCCCCCCCACCCGCCAGGAATTGCCACCTTTGGCAGGGGAGCTTCAAAGGCCTTGCCGCCTTTGTAACACGATCCCCCAGCCTCTCCTATCAGGAACAGGCCCCTCTCCTGTCTCCCCTCCTTTTCGGCAGGAAGAATTAGCACAGCCCAGAAGGTATGCCCACCTCTGCCAACCCCACCCCTTAGGTGGGGGAGGAGAGGTGAAGCCCATTCTTCAGTGCCTGCCATGGCAGGCCCTCTCTAATCAGGATTAGGGATTGTGCCCACTCCCCCACGTGGGGTGAGGACACTAAGGGAGTAGTCACCCTAAGGTCAGTAGCGCACTGGCTACTGACAGAGACCCCTAAAACGTCCTCTAAATAAAGTATTTAGGGTCAGCTCTGAACCAAGTAGACAGATTCCTGCAAACTACGAAGAACTGACTTGGCCCCAGTCCTACCGGCCCGTCTGCATTATCCAGAGATGCTGTGCCAAAAGTCGTCTTGTCCTGCAGCCAGCGATCTCCAGAACCCCTGGAAAGACTGAATGCCTTCAACAAAGACCGGATCACCTGTGAACAGCAGCTCTGTTCAAAAGAAACTCCCAAGACAGACTGAGTCGGTAGAGGACAAAGAAACCTAAAGCTTGGAACCACCACAGCCCATGACGCCTACGGCCCGTATCCAGGTCGACCACCGGTCCCAGCGAGGTCCCTCAGCACTCCAGAGTCCGAGTCCACCATGGATTGAGGACTCCCGGACGTCGCCTGCAGCCTTTGCACGGATACCCTCCAAACCGCACATTTTATTCCCACACAGAATAATTGCTCATATCTGTAGGTCCACTAGGAAAGCGCGTTATATTGAGTGCGTAATTAACAGCTCTTGATCACAACATCCGCAAGCTCCCCTTTCCTTTTGAAAGGGTTGCAGCCCTTAGTGTCACTAGTGTGACACCAGGAGGAGACCCAGATGATGAAGCATGTCACCATTGGTGAGTGATGGGAATCCGTCCTTTTGAGAAAGACTTCAATAAATTTGCTTAAGAGAATTTCTTTCTACTTGTTTCTGTTCTTTCATAGTCTGTTAGAGTAGTCAGCGATCACACTTTTTCAGGTCTCTTATGTTTTATTCGATTGTTTAGACCCGTATCTGTCTTACATGGGGGGAGTATATCCACCCTAGGTCTTTAAATATTCCCTTGGACCCTGTTTAAATTGAAGTGTTTGTTATACAGCAGTTGTGCCTTAGCGGTGGCTACCTGTATCGAATACAGTAGTTTGAAACCGTGTTTTTAATACAGCTTGGCCCACATTAGCTTGTTGTTTTGCTTGCACATTCACACAGTAATGGTTAGCGAATGATTGTGGTGTAGACCATGTTGCTGCTTTACAAATGTCATCCATGGGGATATTCCCCAAGAATGCCATGGATGCCCCTATTTTGCGTGTGGAATGCGCTCTATGGGGAATTGATAATGTACGCTTTGCTTTTTGATAGCATACTTGAATGGTTTTAACAATCCGCCTGGCAATTCCAGATTTTGATATAGGATTGCTGTTATGTGGTGGTGAGAAAGCTACAAAAAGTTGTTTTGTTTTCCTGAAACATTTTGTTCTGTCAATGTAGTAAGGAATAGCTATTTTAACTTAAAGCGTATGAAGAGTCCGTTCTGCTACTGAGTCTGGTTGAGGAAAGAAGACTGGGAGCTCAACCAACTGGTTAAGGTGAAATAGAGAGACTACTTTAGGTAGGAATTTAGGGTGTGTCCTAAGGACAACTTTGTTGTGATGTATTTGCAAAAATGGTTTTTGTATGGTTAATGTCTGGAGTTCACTAACTCTCCTGAGAGATGTGATGGCCACAAGGAAGGCTACTTTCCATGTGAGAAATTGTAACTCACATTTGTGTAAAGATTCAAATAGGGGACCCATGAGCCTGGTAAGGACAATGGTTAGATTCCAGATTGGAAAGGGTAGAATCCTGGGAGGAATTATCCTTTTAAGACCTTCCATGAATGCTTTAATGGCAGACACCCTAAACCACAGCTTTCCAAACATTTCATGTTGGTGACACACCTTTTTGTACAAAATTTCCCAGGGACACAGTAACGCGAGCTAGGGCAGCGAGCGAGCTCGAACCACCACTATCCACACACACACACACACAATCCAACACAACCCCACACACACAACCCACACCCACACACCTCCATCCACAACCCACACACACACCCCCCACGCCGCCCCCACACACACAACTCCATCCACCCACACACAACCCCAACCACACAACCCCACACCCCGCCCACAAACACACAACCCCCCACACACACAACCCCCCACACAAACACACAACCCCCCACACAAACACACAACCCCCCACACACACAACCCCCCACACACACACAACCCCGCCACACACAACCCACAAACACACACAACACACACACACACACACACAGCCCCACAAACACACACATCTATAGGACTGCCTATTCACAAGGAAAGGTGGAAATCTAAGGGCTTGCCTATTCACTAAGAAAGGTGGAAATCTGCTCCTTGTAGGCTACTCTTACAGTTGGAGCAGGTTTTCCACTTCCCATTTCCAAATAGGAAAAATCAACGCATAAATGCGTCAACTTTTTTTCTCTATGGGGATAACATATTCCCCATCGAAAAACTCCTCTGCTACACTTACAAGAAGACGCTCTCTCCCAGCCTGATTACAGATGGCATAGCTGCCAAGGTTTCAGATTGCCATGTGAAAGCACCAGAAATGAAAGGGCACTACCTGCACTTGTGTGTCAAGCACCAGAAATGAAAGGGCACTACCTGCACTTGTGTGTCAAGCACCAGAAATGAAAGGGCACTACCTGCACTTGTGTGTCAAGCACCAGAAATGAAAGGGCACTACGTGTACTTGTGTGTCAAGCACCAGAAATTAAAGGGCACTACCTGTACTTGTGTGTCAAGCACCAGAAATGAAAGGGCACTACCTGTACTTGTGTGTCAAGCACACCTGTACTTGTGTGTCAAGCACCAGAAATGAAAGGGCACTACCTGTACTTGTGTGTCAAGCACCAGAAATGAAAGGGCATGACCTGTACTTGTGTGTGGTGGGCAGGAAGTTGAACGCTAGTCTCGGTCTTCCTGTAATTTAACTCAGCCAGCACTGGACGGCAGCAGCAATTCATTGGGACCCGGTTTGTCGAGAAAGGTACCAGAATGTTAAAGGCAACTATTTGCCACATATTAATGGAGAACAGGTACCAGTGCTGGCTCTGCACGCTGGTGCTACTGAGGGCCCCCAAAACACGGGTCTTCTCAGCTGACTTAATTGATGCCAGCTGCCTAAATATCACACGTTAATTCCTTGTAGGTTGTTTTTAATACATAATATATTATATCATAAGTGAAAGAGCCAGTAGTCAGATGACTTGCGAGCAGCCGCAGACAGCACGGGCGTTGGCAAGCCTCAGGAGAGTGAGTTTGGCGCACTAGTGCAATCAGGACGCTGTAACTATCAGAATACAGTAGACTTCAGCAATGCACTTTTAAAGCAGAATACAAATCATTAGCGAGCCGTGAGTGGTGTCCGCCCTGGTCGGCGCGATGCAACCCGCTCAGCCGCAGGTTACATCAACAGACTGTCGCACAAGTTACTACTTGTGTAACGATGTAAGAGACATTAGTTAGTGATAGATTCCTTACCTTAGAATATCCCCAGGCGTCAGACTGGATCCGGAAACTTTTGCGTAGCAATACCCCTGCGCGCCGGTAGGCGTCGTCTGCGGCTCCGCGTCCGTCGTCGGCGTCGTGAGCGCCGGGATGACGTCGTCGAAGTACTTAGACGGCGCCCATGCGCGCTGACGTCAGTTCTGACACACAGCTTTTCCGCGCCAGATACGCAGAGCCATGATAGAACTAACACTGGTGCCATGAAACTAGGGCCCTGAAAGGGGATGACCTTAACCCTAGATATCGGTTCGCAGAACGGGGAGGATGGGTGGGTCGGTAAGGAATCTATCACTAACTAATGTCTCTTACAGATATATCGTTACACAAGTAGTAACTTGTGCATCTGAAAGAGACACGTTAGTGATAGATTCCTTACCTTAGAATAGATACCCCATCAATACCAACCCCGGTGGTGGGTCTGCGAACCAATATCACACCAGAAAGTCCTGGAGGACGGAACGGCCAAAGAAGCCATCCCTCCGGACTTGACTGTCCAGGCAGTAGTGTCTTGCGAACGTGTGCAGCGAGGCCCACGTGGCTGCCTGACAGATGTCCTGCAGGGGGACACCTCGGCCCAGGGCAGTTGTCGTTGCCGTGGCCCGAGTGGAGTGAGCCCGCAATCCAGCCGGGGGCTCCTTCCTCGCCATGGAGTAACATGCTTGGATACACAAGATGATCCACCTAGAGATGGTCCTCTTGTGCACAGCCTTACCCTTCTTCGCGCCCACGTAACCAACGAAGAGTTGGTCGTCCACCCGGAATTGGCGTGTGCGATCTAGGTAGTAGGAGAGCGCACGTTTTGGATCCAGACGGTGGAGCCTCTCTTCCTCTTTCGAGGGATGCGGAGGCGGAAAGAAAGTGGGCAAGGTAATGGACTGCTCGATGTGGAAGGCCGTGACAACCTTGGGCAGAAAGGAAGGTCGTGTACGTAACACCACCTTGTCAGGATGGACAGACAGGAAAGGTGGAGAAGAAGAAAGAGCCTGGAGCTCACTCACTCTCCTGGCAGAGGTGATGGCAACCAAGAAGGCAGTCTTCAGAGTAAGGAGACGAAGAGGACAGTTATGCAGTGGCTCAAAGGGAGCACACATCAGATAAGTGAGAACAAGATTCAAGTCCCACTGGGGCATCACGAAGGGAACAGGAGGGAACATGTGCGTGATGCCCTTCAGAAATCTACTTACAATAGGGGACTTGAATAAAGAAGGCTGATCTGGTAGCCTCAAGAAGGCTGATAGAGCAGAAAGGTACCCTTTAAGAGTGCCCAGAGCAGAGCCCTGCTGGGCAAGGGAAAGAAGAAAGAGCAGCACTTCCGAAAGGGGTGCCGAGAGAGGATCCACAGCCTTTGCTGTGCACCATGCCACAAATCTGTTCCACCGGCAGGCGTATACCGACTTTGTGGAGGGACGCCTGGCTGCCAGAATGATATCACAGACTTCAGGAGGCAAGTCAAATGGCCTCAACTGCCGCCGCTCAATCTCCAAGCTTGTAGGTGGAGACTGGACAGGTTCGGGTGCAGGACCGTCCCCTGCTGCTGCGACAGAAGGTCCTCCCGAAGAGGCAGACGAATCGGGGGATCGACTGACATGCTGAGTAGCTCGGGATACCAGTATCTTCGTGCCCAGTCCGGAGCCACAAGGATGACCTGGGCCCGGTCGCGCCTGATCTTCTTCAGCACTCTGGGCAGAAGTGGTATAGGCGGAAAGGCGTACAACAGACCGCAGCTCCACTCGCGACGAAAAGCGTCTCCGAGCGAGTGCCGCCTTGGAAATTCCAACGCGCAGAACTGATGACATTGCGCGTTCTCTTCTGTGGCGAATAGATCTAACCAAGGCTCTCCCCACTGCTGAAAGAGACCTTGCGCCACGTCCGAGTTCAGACGCCATTCGTGATCCATCATGCACCGGCGGCTGAGTTCGTCCGCCCTGGCATTCAGAGAGCCTGCCAGGTGTTGAACCACCAGGGTCACGCCCTGATGTTCCAGCCACTGCCAGAGGCGCAGAGCCTCCTGGCAGAGGGTCCACGACCCCACCCCGTCTTGCTTGTAGCAGTACCACATGGCGGTGGTGTTGTCGGTGAACACTTGCACTACGCTCCCCCGGACAGAGGGGAGGAATGCCTTCAGTGCTAGACGAATCGCCAGCAGCTCCAGAAGGTTGATATGGAGCCGGGACTCCGCCGGAGACCAGAGGCCTCTGATCTCCGCCTCTCCCATGTGGCCTCCCCAGCCCTGGAGGGACGCGTCCGTCACAACTACGTGCTCCGGTTGGGGTAGGGAGAGGGGTCTGCCACTGACCCAGTCGCGGTCCGTGAGCCACCACTGCAGTTGTCTCGCAGTGCCCTCTGAGATCAGGACATGATCGGACAGGTTGCCCTGATGCTGGGCCCACTGAAACTTCAGGTCCCACTGCAGAGCCCGCATCCGCCACCTGGCGTGACGCACCAGAAGGATGCAGGAGGCCATCAGTCCCAGAAGCCGTAGTGTCAACCTGACCGAGACCCGGGATAACGGCTGGAAGATGGGAACCAGAGCCTGAATATCCCGAACCCGCTGCTCGGGTGGGTAAACCCGAAACTGCGCGGAGTCGAGAACCGCTCCGATGAAGAGGAGCATCTGAGAGGGACACAGGTGTGACTTCGGCACATTGATGGAGAACCCCAGCAAGTGCAGGAGGTCGGCCGTAGTCTGGAGGTGGCTGACGACTGTCTGGGGCGAGCCCGCCTTCAACAACCAGTCGTCGAGGTAGGGGAAGACTGATACCCCCTGCCTGCGCAGATGGGCTGCGACCACCGCCATCACCTTCGTGAACACCCGTGGGGCGCTGGTAAGGCCGAAGGGGAGCACGGTAAACTGAAAGTGCTCTTGGCCTACCGTGAACCGCAGGTAACGCCGGTGGGCCGGCAGGACGGGGATGTGGAAATAGGCGTCCTGCAAGTCCAACGCTACCATCCAGTCTCCTGGGTCCAGGGCAGCCAGGACCTGAGCCAAAGTGAGCATCTTGAACTTCTCCGCCCGGAGGAAGCCGTTGACGTTCCGCAGATCCAAGATAGGGCGTAGGCCCCCTTTGCCCTTCTTGGGCACCAGAAAGTAGTGGGAGTAACAACCACGTCCTACTTCTGGCCCAGGAACGCGCTCGATGGCCCTCTTGGCCAAGAGGGCCGAAACCTCCTCTTGCAGAAGTTGCAAGTGATCCCCCGACACACAGTGGTATTGAGGTGGCATGGATGGAGGGGATGACTCTAAGGGGAGGGAGAAGCCCCTTCGGACAATCTGCAGCACCCACCTGTCCGAAGTGACTGTATGCCAGTGGGAGAGGTGATGGCGAACCCTGCCTCCCACAGGCGTCACATGGGCCTGAAAACTCGGACTAGGAAGGTTTTGAGGCAGGGGCTGCTGAGGGAGGTGTGGACTGGCCTCGCCGCTGGCCCCGACCACCGCCACGGCGGTTCCCACGTCCGCCACCGCGTTGTTGAACATTCTGCAGCGCGTGGCTGACGGTACGTGGTGGGGCGCCCGTTCCGTGGCCACGAAAGGAGCGAAAGGCACCCGATTGCTGGCGTGGGGCCGTAAGGCCCAAGGACTTGGCCGTAGCCCTGGAGTCCTTGAAACGTTCCAGCGTATGGTCTGCCTTGTCGCCGAAGAGGCGACGGCCATCAAACGGCATGTCCAGGAGGGTGGCCTGGACATCGGCCGAGAAGTTGGCGGACCTCAACCAGGCGTGGCGTCGAACCGCCACCGTCGTTGCCATCGCCCTGCCCAGTGAGTCCGTAGTATCCAGCCCACACCGGATAGAAAAGCGTGCTGCATCTCGGCCGTCCGCCAGGGCTTGGCTGAGTTTAGCCTGGACCTCCTCCGGGCATCTAGGCAGCACCTCCGCAACCGTGTCCCACAGGGTGTGGGTGTAGCGGCCCAAGAGACAGGCGGTGTTCACAGACCGCAGCCCTAAGCTCACAGACGAGAAAACCTTCTTCCCGAACTGTTCATATCTCTTGGAGTCCCTGTCGGGCGGGGCCGACGGGAATGCGGTTTGGGAGTTTGAGGCCTGGATGACCAGACTCTCGGGGGTGGGATGGGTGGACAAAAAGCATGGGTCGCCCGGTGCCGGGCGGTAGCGTCTGGCCACGTTCCTGTCCACAGGGGGGCCTGTGGCGGGCTTGGACCAAGTGCCCAGAAGAACGTCACACAAGGCCTCATTGAACGGCAGGAGGGGCTCCGCGGAGCCTGACTGCTGTTTGAGGACCTCGGTGAGGATATTAGTCCTCACGGCCGCGACGGGGAGCTGAAGGTTTAAGGCCTTAGCTGCCTTCGTCAACACTACGCTGTAAGCAGAACCCGCCTCCGAAGCCACAGTCGGGGGCGACGTAAATCCAGTGTCTGGCGAGGTGTCAATACCACTGGCCTCCCCAAGCTCATATGTCCAGTCCTGCTGCGACTGGCAATCACGTGCCAGAGGGTCCTCGGACCCCTCCCATTGCTCCTCGTCACCTGGCTCTTGGAGACCAGGATTAACAGCCAGGGCCTCCTCGTGGAGATAAAAGTCTCCAAAGGCCGATGGAATCGGCGCCCAGCGGCGCCCTTCCGACTCCTGAGTAGGACCGTAGGAGACATTGGGGGCGGCAACCACATCGGCTGCCGGGGACGACACCTGAAGGGGCGGCGCCGGCGAGGGCGTAAGGTCGACCGGCGAGGTCCCGGATCCGGAGCCGGATCCAGCGAGGTCGTGCGGCGCCGGGACCGAAGTCGCCAGCGGCGCCGGGGCCGAAGCACCCGACGTCGTCGGGGCCGAAGCGCCCGACCCGGAAGGACCTCCAGACGGAACCGATCGGCCCGAAGGCGCCACGGGAACCGACTGAGGAGGGAGGGCCCTCATGGCCATGAGGTACCTCTCGACCTCCTCCTGCGACGCGCCGTGCCCAGGGACCCGAAGGTGTGGGGCAGGCGGCGACGCTTGCGACTCCCGCGGAGCCGCGTGGGCGGTGTCGCCCGAGTCCCCGGCCGCATCGTGCGAGCGTCGGGGCGGGTCGGAGGATCGATGGTGTCGCTCCGACCTCTCATGCCTCTTACCTGAGGACTTGGAACCAGACGATCGGTGTCCACTTCCGGAACGTCGATGACTCCGACCTCGCGACCTGTCCCTCGACCTCCCGTGGGACCGGGACCGGGACCTGGAGCGGCGCGGGGCCGACTGCCTCAGCTCGAGACGCTTGCGGGACCGCTCCCGCCTAGCCTTCGACGTCAGGGCCCGGCAGTCGGAGCAGGATCGATCGTCGTGGTCGAGGCCTAAGCACTTCAGGCACCGGCGATGGAGGTCCGTGACCGACATGAGTCGGCCGCACTTCGAACAAGGCTTGAACCCGGGCATCCCTGGCACCGATAGTCGAGCTAGTCGACAAAGAGAAGATCAAAAGGATCAAAAATTTTCAGTCAAAAAGTGACTGGGGGTAGAGCTTCTTCCGGATCTGCGCTAGCTGGCGCGGAAAAAAGAAGAACTGACGTCAGCACGCATGGGCGCCGTCTAAGTACTCCGACGACGTCATCCCGGCGCTCACGACGCCGACGACGGACGCGGAGCCGCAGACGACGCCTACCGGCGCGCAGGGGTATTGCTACGCAAAAGTTTCCGGATCCAGTCTGACGCCTGGGGATATTCTAAGGTAAGGAATCTATCACTAACGTGTCTCTTTCAGATACAGAGTGAATTAATACAACACCAGCTCTGCTGACTTAATTGCGACAGTGGCCGCGCTGAAAGTAATTTGTTGGATGGCACCAGTATTGTCATCCTGAGCTAGCACTATCCAGTGAAAGTAGATTTGGAGATCAAGCAGAGTGAGAGAGTGTTCACAATCCAGGCTGCACTCACTTTGCTTTGAGGCGATTGGCAATTATTTGCACAGACCGCCTCATCATGGCCTCGACACTCCGCAATGATTCGGAGGCTCAGTAGCTGCATGAAGAGGCTGGTGTAATTCTCTGTGCTCAACAACGTCACGACACATGCTACAAGTGCTGCCGCTATTGAACTTCCTGAGATGTAAGGCTCCCAGCGGTAATTCAAAAATTCCAGTATAGCATTAAGAGTTTGGTTTCTGAAATGTGTTTAATGTAAATATGCGGTCAAATACCTTTCAAGTCATTGACGGGAGCAGATGATTAGCAGTGTTCTGAATAGTGTTTTTGCATATTCTTACATTTTGACAGGAATCTTCAGCGTTTTATTATTGTCAGTACTCAGCAATCAGTAATACTTTTTTTCCTTGACAACATTTGCGTTGTCGTTATAAATCTTGCAAGTGGCCATTTACCTTTCCCGGTGTGCAGCAAAGAGCATCATTACCAGACTGTATTGTTTAAGTTCTCTTTCAAGGCCTATAATGCACATAGGAGAGAGAGCGAGAGAGACATGCCTTTGCCTTGGTAAATTGGCTTTTTCGCATCCGTGACCTGCCTTCAATTAGGATGTTTCCTAACTGTCTTTAGTTAGAAATTAGAAATGTACGTCATTGGCTGCTGCCTGGCCTTTTTTTTACTTTGTTTTATCTCTCTGTCACACTGTCGGCCGTCCCCCGCAAACATCTGGAGGATCACGATGCCTGGTGCGCGGGCCCATTGCTGAGACTGTAGTGACAGTCACAGTGAGGGTAGCGGCCGAGCGGTAATAATATTAAATTTTATGCGCAGATGTACTCCTCCCCGGAAGAGGGTGGAGAGGGGGGGGGGGGGGGGGGTGGAGTGGGCAAAATTCCCACAAGGCTCCGCAGCTGCATCGCCTTCTGCCTTGCACGTCGCGTGCACGTCGTGATCACTGATCACGACGTGCTTGGGCTGGCCAGCAGACGTCATCACGCGACACACGGGTCGCGACACAGTAACGTGTCGCGCCACACAGTTTGGAAAGCCGTGCCCTAAACAATGACAATTGTTGTCTGTTTTGCAGGTAAACTGCTATGGCAGCAAGATATAATATTATGGATGTATATGCTAGATTATATCTCTGTAGATGCAAGAGATAATAATGTTTTGAATAGAAGCATCTAAAGGATTGATTATGTTGTAAATCACAAATCTTTTCCATTTAGCTGCATAGCAAGCTCTAGTAGTAGTACGTCTAGCCTCCTTGATAATATTCATGCAGTCTGGTGGGAGGTTGAGGTATCCAAACTTTAAGACTTCAGGAGCCAGATCGCCAGGTTCATTTGAGCTGGATCTGGATGCCTTATGTCTCCATGGTTCTGGGTGAGAAGCTTTGGGGAAAGGTGTAACTTTTGGTGAGGAACTACTGAGAGTTCCAGTAGTGTTGTGAACCATGGCTGCAGGGCCCAAGTTGGAGCAACTAGGATCATTGTGAGAGACTGTTTCAGCTTGCGGACTAGTAGCGGAATGAGTGGGAGAGGCGGAAAATGGTATGCAAATCTGCCCGACCAGTTCATCCATATCGCATTGCCCTTGGACAGTGGGTGTGGATACCTGAAGGCAAAGCTTGGGCATTTTGTGTTTAAGTGTGTGGCAAACAGATCTATGTCTGGATGGCCCCACATTTGAAAAAGGGATGAAGAACTTTGGGATGAAGCTCCCACTCGTGAATTTGTTGTAGTTGACTACTGAGCAAATCCGCTACCTGATTGTGTGTCCCAGGTAAATGCTCTGCTAAGAGGTATATCTTTTGAGGAATGTCCCATCTCCATATGCTTTGTGCTAGTTGTGAAAGCTGTAGGGAGTGTGTCCCCCCTGTTTTTGTATGTGGTACATTGCTGTCATGTTGTCCGTCCAGACGAGGACAGCTTTGCCTACAAGGTGTACCTGAAGTGATTTGAGAGCGAGAAATATGGCCAGTAACTCCAGATTATTGATGTGAAGGAGTTTTTGTTGAGGGGTCCATATACCCTGAATGGTATGGCCTAAGAGATGAGCTCCCCAGTGGGTGAGCGATGCGTCAGCTGTTAGCACTATCTGTGGAACCGGGTCCAGGAACGGCCGCCCTCTGGAAAGATTTTGTGTGCTCCACCACTGCAGAGAGAGATGTGTGCGGCTGTCCACCAACACCAGTTCTGTAAGCTGACCCTGAGCCTGGTTCCACTGATGTATCAAACTTTCCTGTAATGGACGCATTTGGCGTTTTGCGTAAGGGACAATTAAGATGCAAGAGGCCATCATCCCTATAAGCTGCATAAAAACTCGAGCGGGTAGTAATTTTTGTGGTTGAAATTTAGTTACGAGGGCTAGCATACTGGCTATCCTGGCAGGATTGGGGAAAGCTAGTGCCTTGGAAGTATCTATTGTTGCACCTAGATACTGCTGGGTGTGGGATGGTTGAAGATGTGACTTGGTAAGGTTTATAAAAAACCCTAAGTCGTACAGCAGCTGGATTGTCTATTGTGTTTTTTGTAGACAATCTGTGTGTGACTTGGCTTTTATGAGCCAGTCTTCCAGGTAAGGAAACACATGAATGTATTGTCTTTTTAAGTGGGCCGCAACCACTGCGACGCATTTTGTGAAGATTCTGGGTGCTGTTGTCACTCCGAATGGAATGACTGAACTGGTAGTGTTGATCGTCCACTACAAATCATAGGTATTTCCTGTGAGCAGGGTGAATGGGAATGTGAAAGTAGGAGGCCTTGAGTTCTAGAGTGGCAAGGAAATCGCCTTGTTGGAGCAGTGGAAGGAACCTGTTGCAGAGTGACCATGTGAAAGTGGTCGGATTGTATGTACTGGTTTAAGGTTCTGAGGTCTAGTATTGGCCTGAGTACCGTCCTTCTTTGGGATAAGAAAGTAAAGGGAATAAACCCCTGTACCTTGATGATGTGGACAAACCGGATCTATTGCATGTTTTTGCAAGAGAGAGAGAACTTATTGTTTTAGAAGCGTTAGATGTTCTGTGAACATTGGCCGTTGTCTGGTGGTATGTGAGGGGGGGTAGAGGGGAGTTCCAGGCAGTAACCATACTGGATAATCTGTCTCCCAGGAAGTATCGGAGCCGCCAGGACGCCAGCAACGCACACCACATTGGTGGTACAGGTAGACACACACCCGTGTCTGACCTATACTTGCTTACTTCATACCGTCGGCTTACTCATCGGGGTCTCTGATTGACGTCAGAATTCTATTCTATATTTGCGAGCATACTGGCCATGCTTGCTTCACAACATACATATTTAAGATTTTTTAAACGCATGAGCAAAGTGAGCTGACCAATCATCGGTTGTACCGATTTGGAATGATCACAGGCATCACGATTACACCTGTCAGACAACTGCCTACCATTCTACCAGAAAGTTTGGAAATTACAGAACCTTATGCCCTACCGGGTTGGAATGATCACCGGTCTAGGGACTACACTGAGCCTTGATATAGTCATTCCGCCCTGAAGAGTCTGGGACTACTTTTTCCCTGACGAAACACGTGTTGGATGGCTTCGTTGTACAAACATTAATTAAAGGAACCAAGACACCAACAAAGAATATTTTTGTATTATTTATCTAATTACACTTGCACTGTCTGTTTGAAATTGTATGTGTGCACGGGATAGAATGCATATAGTTTTGTGGTAGGGTCTGCCTACACAGAGTAAGGGGTTATTAGGGTCTTCCCTTCCCAGGTAGCACCATACTTGACCATTCTTATACGCAAACACTAACGTCTATAAACTGATCACCACTTCTTCCTATAAACAAAAACCCTGCATCTTTAGAATATACTGGATCATCTGTCTCACCCACCTGTCTGGTGATTTGTTCAAGATAGGTAGGAACTGTGATAGTCGCCCTCCAACTGGAGTGGAATAGTCTGGAAGAAGCTGGGGGGGGAAGTCATTGTTTGGTAGTAGGGGAGGTTTGGTTGTAGTCACCTCATGCTCTCTCCTTGTTATTATTTCCTCTGTACCCACCCTGAAATATCCCTTGTTGGGGGATGTTTTGTAGGATTTTTATAGGAGGAAGTTGTAGCCTCTGTGGTAATGTTGAATCCGCCCCCATAGAAGGAGAGACGAAAGGATCCCTGTGTTATCTGAAATTGTAATGCTTCCATAGATTTAGCAGTGTCAGTGTCCGTGTCTTTTTTAATTTTTTCTAGAGCTGTGTCTACTACATTGTCGTCTGAGGGTGATGGCTTAGATGGGTATGCATCTGGATCATGAATGTCTGGAGGATCGGCAGGATCGTCATAAACATCCCATGTATCCTGTGGAGGGGTAGTGTTATTATCATAAGAGTCATCTACAGAATCATAACAGTGATTCATCATCATCATCCTGTGGTAATAAGGGTGAGCATGGAGATAATCTAGAAGATTGTATAGGAGAGTTTATAGGAGAGAAAGGTTTAGCAGGTAGAATAGGAGAAGAGGGTCTTATGGGCGAAGTTGCACAGTCTCTCTTCTTAGTAGGCACCTCAGGTGTATGTGAGCCATCAGATTTCCTCTTGTTTGCAGGAATTCTGATAATATGGCCTGTTTTAGGGTCCACCTGTAATGTTTTTCCAGACATGATCTGGTTAAAACAGTTCATCCTGGTTGTCTATTTTCGGTGCTGATTATTTTGGTTCCGAGCGTGGCTTCAGTTTGGTGTCTTGAGCCTTAGAAGGAGCTTTGTGGTCCGTCGACATCGAAGTTGGCATCGAGTCGGAACTTTTCTTCGGAGCCGAAGACTTTTTGTGTTTGTCCATTTCCTGGGTCTTATGGTCTTTTGATGCCGAAGGGTTCGATATCGAGGCCTTTTTTGGAATCAGGTGTATTCCCGATTTCGGCACCGAAGGTGGTTTAAGGATAGTGATATGTGGCTTGCTCAGTCCGAGCTGCCGGAAGGCTTTTCTTTTTTCTTCGGAGGCGGGCACGGAGGCGGGGCTTCTGAAGTTTTCTTCTGGTCTCGACTAGAACCTGCAGGCGAAGTCTTGACTAGAGCCTTTTGCTTTTCTGGTGGGGCAGGAGCTGGGGGCTTTTGTACTCACTCATTGACTTGGAGTGATGTCATTGGACCCGGAGTCATCCTCTTCAGAGGCGATCTCAAGCTCTTCCGAATCCTCTGCCTCTGGAACATCGGGGCCTTCATCGAAGATGTTTTCCGGCCTCGGGGCAGCTTGTTGAGCCTGGACGTGTTGTCTAGCCTGGCGATCACAGATGGATTTCTTCAATCGAAAAGAGGCACAGGCTTGGCAATCCTTTTCCTCGCGTACTGGCGATAGGCAGCTTGGCAATCCTTTTCCTTGCGTTCTGGCGATAGGCAAAGGTTGCAGACCTTGTGATGGTCACTATGTGGAAATTTAGCTCCACACTGGGGGCATTTTTTGACTGGAGTTCTTTCCATTAACCGTAGGCCCGAATGGCGTGGGTAGGCCCAACGGCCCGCATCGACAACCGGAGTAGAGAGATTTGAGTTAGCGCGTCGAAGTCACGGAAACGAGACAATACCATAGAATATGATAGGTTGCGCGTCGAAAAAGTTGAGAAAACTCGGTGCCGAGCCGGAGCGGAGCAGTTCCCATCTGAAACCGATGGCGAAAGACAGATGAAGTCGATGCCCATACACACTACTAACCAAAGGAGGAGTCACCTATCTCGTGACTACAAAGACTTCTACAATAAAGTGAAAACATCCGAGCGCAACACCAGATGGCGATTTATGCTACGGTACACAATCTACAGCTCATATGCCTCGAAGATAATATTTTTTATACAAATTGGTCTGAGTTCAGTCTTTGAGTTGTGACATCATTTCTTGCCCAAGAGTGTACAACAAATGCTTAACACTACTCTCTGATAAAGCCTTATTGCTTGCCCACACTACCACAAATAGAGAGTAAGGTGCTATCTACTTTTACCTATGCCTACCTAAGGGGTTGCCCTGGACTCTCTGCACACTATACCTCATTTTGGTATAGTATATAAAGAGCCAGCTTCCTACAACATTTGCTAAGGATGTTTCTAAAATGTGTTCTGTCTTCTAGAACACATTTCAATCTTTCAAAGTAAAGTAATAGAATTGACAGTATAGCTTGTTTAGGCTGCTAAACTGTACATTTGTGTCACATGTACTACCCGTCTGTTGCAAAGCACAGTAAAAATACTACACAAAATGTGACTTTTGAAAAAGTGCTCTGGGATCTCTGCACATGGGAGAACTACTCAGTGCTTATAATTACCACTGGCGATCCCGTGAACAAGAATTACAATCACAAGTGACTCCTACTACTAATAAACAACTAAGGCTACACCTCAAACTCAAAACAAAGAATTCTGCACCGGAAAAAATGCACCAAGCTTTTCAATACCTATACGCACAATGGTACCTATGTTAGAAAGAAGCTATTCATTTGTGCAACACGCACAAATGATGGCCTGAGTTCCAGTACGATCCTTAACCTAAACTCCATGCCACAAAATTCTAACTACATTGGCTCATCAACATGCTACTCATCCCTCCATCTTCAACGTCTCCTGTCAATCCCAACTTTCTGCTAACAGCGCTTTCTCCCTTCACCAATCAATCCCTCTGCAACGCAAATTTCCTCCTAACGGTTACTTAACTCCACCTATCACGACCTGCCAGATAACCAGTATATGTTCTACAACCTTGTGCCATTTAAACAGCCTCTTCATCATCATGTTCCCTGCTACTTCTTATGTCTAACATAAGAAACCCTACTAACATGCCTTCCTTCTCCCCTGCTTCTCTTACTCTGCTTTCCTCACACACTAACTCTATCGTCTCTTTCCAAGCAAGACAATTTCACTATTATTTCACATTGCCTCTTGCGCGTTGCCCAATACCCTTTGCCTGGCATAAATTTGTCTCTCTCATAACTTAGCGTCCCTCAGACTAAACTCCATACGTCAGAGAGCAATGGGTGCAGCCATCTACTACCACTAGATTGGTCAATTAACCCTGTGGTTCCACTGACTTCCTAAGCATTTTTGGAGGGAACGCACGTGAAGTCTTGCATGGGGGACAATTATGACGCAAGACACCATCATTCCTGGCAGTTGCATGAAAACTCTTGTAGATTATGATTGGTTGGGGTGAAACGGAGTGAGAAGAGACTGAATACGGAGTATTCTGGCTGCATTGGGAGAGGCTAGAACTCCGAGTGTTTGTGTGTTGCAATGCAGCAAATGGGACTTCAACGCATTCACTGTAAACCCTAGTTTGTGTAGCAAGTGGATTGTGGCTCGAGTGTGTAGGTGACACTTCTGGTAAGTGCTGGTTTTGATGAGCCAGTTGTCCAGGTATGGGAAGAATGGATGTGCTGTCTTCTCAGATGAGCTGCGACCACTGCAAGACATTTGATAAATACTCTGGGAGAGGTGGTGACTCCAAACGGTAGTACTGAATTGGTAATGTTGACCCGCTATCATAAATCTGAGATATTTGCAATGAACAGGATGAATTGGAATGTGGAAATATGCGTCTTAAGTCTAGAGTAGAGCGTCTCCCTGCTGTAGGAGTGGGAGCACTTGTTGAAGTGTCACCATGTGGAAATGTTCTGACAGTATGTAGTGATTTAGTTCTCCGAGGTCTTAATAGGTCTCAAGGAGCAGTCCTTCTTGGGAATATGAAAACACTGGGAGTATACGCCTCACCCTTGATATAGTAATGGTAAAGGCGCTAGGGCTCCTTTTAGCAAACGAGACTGGGCTTCTTGCTTGAGCTCTTGTAAATGTTCTGGTGACATTTTGCGAGAACTAGGTGGCATGTTGGACTGGTGGTAACCTCCAGGCAATAACCATGTTGGATAATTCCTAACACCTATTTGTCTGTAGTTATGGACTGCCAAATGGGGAGAAATTGTTGCAGTCTTCCCCCAACAGGTGTGGTATAGTCGGGGTGGGGGCTGGGGGAGTGTGGGGTAAGACACTGCTTATTAGAGGAAGGGGAATTATGGGGCAGGCTTCCTTTACCTCTGGCCTTAGAATTGTGCCCTCTGTAACCTTCTCGAAAGAATCCTCTTGAAGGAGACGACTGGTTGTTACCCTAATAGGTGGATATATTTTGGTCTGAGTGTGTGGTCTAGGACCCTGCTCGATAAAAGGACCGAAAAAAGGAACCTCTATTGGAAGGGAACTGGTGACTTTGGTGTCTTAATTTTTCCAAAGCCTGATAAAGATCAGGCCCAAAAAGATGTTTTTTGTCGAAGGGTGTGTTCAGAATGAATTGTTGTACCTCTGGCTTAAATTCAGAGGTCCTTAACCAAGCATGTCTTCTAAGAAGGTTGGTGTTGACCTCTTTAGCTACGGTATCAGCAGCATCCAACGCACACCTTATTTCCAGAGTTAGAAATTAGTTTCCTTTCATTTACTAAGTCCAGGGCTCTGGTTTTATGCTCATCTGGAAGATATTGAAGCAGTTGCTCCATTTCATCCCAGCGAGCCCTGTCGCATCTGGCTAAGAGGCCTTGCGTATTTGCAATGCGCCCGTGATTGACAGCTTGAGTCGCTACGCGCTTGCCAGAAGCATCTATTAACTTGGACTCTTTATGCGGTGGAGGAGCGTCCCTAGATATTTGGGAATTAGCCCATTTACGAGCATCATATAAAACTAGTGAATCTAATGGTAATTGTCCCTTGATAAATGCTGGGTCAGTCGGGGAGGCCTTATACTTTTTTATCAATTCTAGGAGTTAAAATGCGAGCACGCACAAGATCCTTAAATAAGTCATCTGCATGTCTCATCATGCCCTTAAGCATAGGCAGTGTTTGCGATGACCTATGTGTGGGCCATAAGGATTCAAACAAAAAAAATCTTCCTCTAATGCTTCTTGGTATAGTGCCACCCAGTGATATTGACCTGCCCTGGCAATGAGTTCTTGGTAGGATACGTTGTCATCTGGGGGTCATGGATTGGCAGGGTAAAGTTCTGGGTCGTTATCAGTTGGGGATCAATAGTATAAATCGGACCATGGGTCTGCAGGTAAATGTGTACCCTCTTCATCAATATCATCATCATGATGACATTGTTGAGAATCCGGAGGTGTAATTTGGAAATGATCTGAAGGAGGAGAGTATGGTGGTGGATTGGATGGCGGTGTTAAATAAAACGCACTGGTGGCAACAGATTTCCTCTTTAAAGGATTGTGCCCTCATCTGGAAGTTTATGTTTTTTAGGTAATTTATTTATTTTTATGATTTATAAAGTGCATAGCTGCCCAGGGGCTTCTCAGCGCTGCAGAGAGGGTGGAGGATTGGTGTGTAGTAGAGGTCAAGGAAAGATCCAGGTTTTAAGTTCCAGAGTTTTGGGATCAGATGGGTGAAGGATCTTCCACCCCATCTGGCTCCTTTTATTTTCGTTGTACACATGAGATGGTCAGATGAAGACCTGAGGGACCTGTTAGGGACATATGGGGAGACGAGGGACTGTAGCAGGGCTGGACCTATGCCGTGCGTAGCTTTGTGGACTATGCACAGTGCCCGAAACTTTCATGCGCATACAACTTGTGTCAGGGTTAATATAGAGTTCTTTTTGTTTCCGACTATGTTTTGGTGGGACGTCTACTTTCGGATCGACGAGCCATGTTTTGTTTTCGGCGAAGACATGTGATGCTTTTTGGACGCGGAAGAATTTGGTTCCAAAGGCTGTTACACTTTCTGCATGGAAAGTTTCCGCTCCGAGCTAGATTTCAGCTTGGATCCGGATGGTTTTGGATCCGAAGAGGACTTTTGGTGAGTAGGTACGTAGCCAGAAGGCTTGACAGGGTGTTTCGGAGCAGAGCCTGGAAGCAAGCCGTTGGAAACATCGTCTCGTGTCGACCTTCCTTGGCCAAATGGCAGAGGTGGTGCCAAACCCTTGTCTTTCTGGGGAAGTTACGGGGCATAGAGGGTCTTCAGTACACCCGTGACCCCATCCTTGCGGCAATTCCTAGACGTCTAGCTCTATCTCGGGGTCCAAGCAGGAATCCTGGCCAAAGAAGATTTCTTCTTCCTCCGCCGCTGATGCCACCGCATCATCTTGATGGGAATGTTCACCTAAGATGTCCAGTGTGTCTTTGATGCTTTGATGCTGCATTGCTCGACATTGGGCCCGACAATCGCTAAGTGTTTCTTTCGATCTAAATGATTTGCAGGTATCACAGTATTTCTCCTTGTGCTCCGGGGCTAGCACAAGTTACACACTTTGTGTGACTCAGTGCGCGGATACTTCGCGTGGTACTGAGGGCAACATTTGACCGGTGTCCGTTCCACTGACGGAAAGCTGATCAGACGCAGTTAGGCCTGAAGGCCGTCCACAAATCTTTCCAATCAAAAGTGGATTTTGGTGACCGAAACGATGCACGGAGAAGTGGAAACGCGTACATTAACAATACTGTTGAGGTAGAGAGGGTTGCACGTTTAGGGGAACCGAAAAACGGTTTCGAACCGGAGCGCAACACGTCTGAACCCAATTGTGGAAAAAAACAATCAACTATGGAGTAGATGCACATGCGCACTGCCATCGAAAGGAGGAGTCATCTCACCTCGTGACTGAAAAGACTTATTCAAAGAAAAACAACTTGCAAACATCCGGACCCAACACTAGATGGCAGGAGTATGCAAAGCATATGACCTAAGGCTCACATGCCTCGAACATATGGATTACAAAATACGGATTAGCGTCACTGTTGCTGTTAATAGGCATGGGTGTTTCAGAGTATGAAAATGTTGGTCATGTAAAAACCTGAATATGGAATTAGTAAAAACAGTTGTGAATAGAAAAAATATCAGTTATAACATATGAGTATATTGATCGAGTGGCGATCGACAAGATTCTGGTGCTGCCCGCCTACTTAATTTTGTTTACTGCGCTTCAGATGGTGCTCCCTAGAAGTTTATTTGGGAGATGCATGGTCTATGCCTTGCACTGCTAGGGAGCGAGGGCCGATGTGTCTCACTTGCCATCATACAACGTCCTTTGATTGGCGGCAGACTTGGTAAGACAAAATTTGAGCTCTAATATGCTGCGGCACAGCTACAGTGGCCAATGGCCTGGCTGCACATACCCACTTGTCGAGTTGGACCCATTTATGAGGTCTTAGGTAATGTGAGTATCTACATGTGGTTGTCTGATCTAACTATCCGCCCCCAACAGGAGACTTGCCAGATGACAGTCACCCGAACATGCTAGCGTAGATTTATGCATGGAATAGGACCTAATATTCCACATTCTCTGTCTATTCTGATTTGGGACTTAAGGTGACTCAAAAACACAACAACGATAAGACACAGGTCCATGGAGGGAAGCAGGATTCAACCAACTGGGAACGCTCTACCATGAGGGTACCCTTATGTCTTTTCAAGACATCACAGACACTTATGGTATAGGAGCTGGTCAGTTTTTAACTTTTCATACCATACATTGCGGGCCACGTGGAACATTGGGGAAGGGGAACCTCACACTTCTGCCACGTTACACGTGCTCCTGAAGTATGATAGTGCGCGTCACACTATCACTACCCTCTACGTGTCGCTCAATTCTGCTCCACCGAATTACGCAGCTTGAGAGTGCCAGATAGGACGGAGGGCTGCCACAAACACTGTCAGATAGGGCCTTTTCTACTGTACTACAATTGGTGAAGTACGCATCTCGAAATCCCAGATTTCGTTTCACACAATTTAATTACTTGCATCACTCTTACCTTTCCCCTCACAGCACATGTTCTCGACTTTGATCCCTGAGTTCCATCGATGTACTCTGCTGGGTTTTACCACATGGTATGGGTAGTATAGGATTGCTTGATGCTGTACCCGGTTTGGCAAGGAGTTACTGTCATAGTGGCTGAACTTGCAGGACACACTCTTGCACCAGCATCCAAATCTTTTACAATAAAGATTTGATCAGCACACATTAAGAGGAAAGGAACAGTTCCAACAAGTAAAGTTGTTGCAAATTTCTTCTATTCTATAAAGGTTCTTTTCTGCGCATGTAGCCAATGCGTTACGTCCTGTTTGAGGACTTCTTCAGGGCTCATCTAATATCTGTTCTATTGTATGTGTGATTCCTCCTCTCTGATTGAGCAGACCTTGCAATAATCCTGTCTCCCTACAGTATTGGGGTACGCGTTTGAAAGGCGCTCACGTCACTCTATATTTATTGTAGATTTTTCATAATAAAAAGCAGCATCAGTAGCTGTACTTCCTTATTTAGAGATGCTCTATCGCGCTGGTATTGAAGGTCAAACCCTTTAGACGGTGTATGATCATATTAAACAATGATTTGAGGAAGAGTTCAGAACATTCGTCCCTCTCAAATTAGACACCACCAAATCTTGCCTGTTTGGGCTGCGCCCCGATGAGAGGGGTGGCAGACACCTTCACTGGTTTAGTGACCTTGCTTTGTTTTGTTTGACACCAGAGGACTCCGCACCCTGTCAGGGTCGCAATTGGGCAGGAGCCCTATTAATCTGCAGAACTGCCAGTGCTAATCCTACATGGGTCCCCTCCCTCTCACTATGTAGCTGCCTGATCGAATAGCCCACATTGTGGATTGTCCTTACCTGTCAGCCCAAATTGTAGGACATGACTACACCATGTAGACGCCGCAGTTTTTATTGTTACAAATAATTTTTAGCATCTTTGCTCATAATCGAGGGGTGTCTGTGCTCTGAAGAAAACCTAGAAAAAAGGTTTAAACTGCTCAGCCTAAAAAAAGCAGCATTTCAATGCCTACAGATCAGCAGACAAATGAAATTGGTG